>NW_026262690.1:66953994-68153994 GCF_021869535.1 Mytilus californianus
GGGCGATGGATCATATAATTATGATACAGTTCACTACAAAATATAATATATAACCAGTCTAAAAGGGTACAACATCACCAAAAAATTACAATAAAATGAACATATGTAAATATAAATATTTCGGATAACAGATATCCTTCATCAGTATGATCACGATGTAAAATGAATTTTATCAACCTATTCTGATTATAAAACTATAGCAATCTTGAATTCTATACAAAAAACAGTTTTACCAGAGCATCATAGAGACGCTAGTACAATTCTAAAATTTCCAAACACGGCGCAATCGACATACCTAAAATAAAAATAGTAATAATTTGCGATATGAGCTTGCACAACTTTAAAATTCCAAAGGTGACGACAGTTAAGATGTTACAACAACTGCGTGGAAATACATTCCCAATAAACAACACTAACCGATCTAAGCTTGTATAATATTTCAAATTTGACAACGGTAGAGTTATTAAAACAGTGGCTGCGTATTTAAACACCCCAAATAAATAGCAGTTTGATAATGATAAGAAAAATAATTGAACGTGACTGCGTACTTTTACATCCATCCCAAATGAGTAGAACCCTGTAATTAAAACTAGTATAATTAAAAAATTCCTTAAAACTGTAGGAGTCTAGTACAGAAGCCGGAGTTACTGGAAACAAGTGATGGCAGGAAAATAAGTGATGGAAGTACAATGAGTGATGGTAGGGAAAATGAGTGAAACATTCTATGTTTTTTCGTGTATGCCCTCTGGGGAAACTGTCCTTAGCTTTCTTATCCAAAACCTTTCTCGAGCAAGTCTGTCGGGCCTTGACCAACCCTCGTTGTGGTCTATGATTGTGATGGTAAGGTTTCTGAGATCAGCTTGGGCGTGCCCGGGTGATCTCAAATGACGACTTACGGGGAGGTCAGGCTTGCAGGTGTAGTCACTTCGATGACCATTCATGCGTTTGTTGAATGGCTGTTCTATTTCGCCAACATACTGCATGCCACATCGACACTCAAGAAGGTATACAACATTTTGGGTTTTGCAAGTTACATTACAAAATATAGTGTACACAGACCCAGTGGAGTGGCAAGTAAACGTTTGAGTATTTAGTATTTGTTGGCAAGTCAGACATCGTCTGTTACCACACGACTTGCACCATCCTGCAGTTGAACCGCTTTTATTAGAGGAGACGTCAGCTCTCACAAATAAGTCTTTCAGATTTGTTGGTCTTCAAAAAGCTATGACAGGAGGATTGGGAAAGGTCTTGGATAATTTTGGGTGCTTGGCAATAATTTGCCAGTTAGCACGGATCAAACGTGAAAAGTTAGTAAAGGCAGGATTGTATGTTAAAACAAACGGAACTATTTTACTGCGACTCTTCTGTTTGTACTGTAACATGTCATTGCGGCTGTTATTGTTGGCACGCACAACCCCTTATCTATGTCCCATGTTTTATAACCTCGTTTGGTCAAGAATCCGCGAATTTCCTGTAACCGTTTAGTGACAGCCTCCTCAGAGGAGCAAATCTTCCTTATTCTGAGAGCTTGACTGTACGGGATACTTTTTGTACAGTGTTTTGGGTGACAGCTTTGGGGAGAAAGGTACTGATGTTTATCTGTAGGTTTACAGTAGAGGTCTGTTGATACTACTACATCTATAAAGGACGGTGTCATATCAACAGAACAACGAGGGTTGGTCAAGGGCCGACAGACTTGCTCATGAAAGGTTTTGGATAAGAAAGCTAAGGACAGTTTCCCCAGAGGCCATAAATGAAAAAAACATAGAATGTTTCACTCATTTTCCCTACCATCACTCATTTTACTGCCATCACTTATTTTCCTGCCATCACTTGTTTCCAGTAACTCCGGCTTCTGTACTAGACTCCTACATTTTTAAGGAATTTTTTAATTATACTTGTTTTAATTACAGGGTTCTTCTCATTTGGGATGGATGTAAAAGTACGCAGTCACGTTCAATTATTTTTCTTATCATTATCAAACTGCTATTTATGTGGGGTGTTTGAATACGCAGCCACTGTTTTAATTACTCTACCGTTGTCAAATTTGAAATATTATACAAGCTTAGATCGGTTAGTGTTGTTTATTGGGAATGTATTTCCACGCAGTTGTTGTAACATCTTAGCTGTCGTCACCTTTGGCATTTTTAAGTTGTGCAAGCTCATATCGCAAATTATTACTATTTTTATTTTAGGTATGTCGATTGCGCCGTGTTTGGAAATTTTAGAATTGTACTAGCGTCTCTATGATGTTCTGGTAAAACTGTTTTTTTGTATAGAATTCAAGATTGCTATAGTTTTATAATCAGAATAGGTTGATAAAATTCATTTTACATCGTGATCATACTGATGAAGGATATCTGTTATCCGAAATATTTATATTTACATATGTTCATTTTATTGTTATTTTTTGGTGATGTTGTACCCTTTTAGACTGGTTAAATATTATATTTTGTAGTGAACTGTATCATAATTATATGATCCATCGCCCCGTAAGATTTATCGTTGGCTATTATTCAGTAATTATATATATATATATATATATATATATATATTCAAGAATCAATCCTAAATTGAGGTAAATTGTATGGCTTTCCAAATACCGTTTCGATTCCTAACATTACTGAAGAGACATTAATTGTCGAAATCCGGATATGGTGTACAAAAACCTTTGCACCTTTTGTTTGCGGTATACCATCTTTTCCGCAAGTTTATAGCTTTCTGTTTAGAATTAAATTTATAATTAAGATCCATTTATTACATCGGTGATCCGTTTATTTGGCAATCGCCAATGGCAGTCAACAGGGTTTAAGAACATTTGTTGTTCGACCTGTTAGTCAAATGCGTTTTGTTAAAATATACTTTTTCATTTTTTTGGTCTTTTTGAAAATGTTGTTTGTGTTGTATTTAGACCCTTCTAACAAGAAATTTGTTTTGCATGCACACGTATAAAAATTGTGGTTTTTATCCAAAGCAATCATAGGTTTGAACGTTGTTTTCAATTTAGACTTATATATATATATATATATATATATATATATATATATATATATATATATATAAAAGAATCGTTATAAGAATAAAGTTCCAGTAACTTAAATACAACAACAAATTTGTATTGCCTAAATACCTGGTGTAAGAATATCCATACAGTAGTTCCTGTTAATGTGTTAGAATTAAGTATTATCCACCAAAATTATAAAAAAGGTACTGGATATCTCCCAATGAAAAGAGTGCGTCAACAAAAGGAGAAATTATGATAAGGCAACGTTTTGGTCCCTTTAATTCAGAAATCAAAATATATAGTAGAAAACACATCATGTACTGTGTCACAACCCTGGATAAAGACGAAGAGGAATGACATAACTCGAATAAAGAAAGCTATATTTTATATAGTAAAGTTCTCTAGTGGTACAGGGCGTTGGACACAGTGCATGCAGTGTTGTCACAATATCACAGAAGCAAATCCCGCTGACGGAGATAACAAATTTTAAGATCTAACATTGTTTGGCGAAGGTTCAGTTTTTGTTTTCTGTGTTGTTTTGTATACTGTTTTTTGTCTTTTGGTCGTTTTTTGTTTTTTGCAATGGCGCTGTCAGTTTGTTTTCGACTCATGAGTTTGAATGTCCCTTTGGCATCTTTCGCATCTCTTCCTCAGACGAAGTATAAAAAAAAATTGGGATATTAGCCCTGTATAACACTAGGCCATTCTATGGAGAAAACCAATAGTTTAGTTGTCACATATTTAAACCTGACAGGTTATCTTGAGATGTAAGACCTGACGAACGAATACAAAATCAGAAATGCTTTGTACCCATTTGCTTCATACAAGTGATGCATACAAATCATGATTAACATATGCACATTTTAGTCATCGAAAACGTGAAAACGTGCAGCCAAGTTGATGTAATGTTTAGCTGAATGTATGGAACAGGATATTATTTACTGTTTTGTCTTTAATGTATATTAATTTACTTCTAGAACTTTCCGAAATATGGACGTCGATCATAGTAATTGGCTAAGTCTTAAGGAATTCGGAGATGGCCTAAAGGACTTTGGCCTTAGCTTTCCCGAAAGTTCGGTAGAAGAGTTATTTAGCTACATTGACAAAGATGGCCAACATGGAATTCTGTTTGACGAATTCCTAGAAGCACTAAGGGTAATTATTATAAAGAAAGAACTCATAAGCACAATGAGTATGGAGGTTTTTAAAGTGCATGATAAGTTTTAATTAAAAAAAATGATTAAAAATTGGAAAAAAACTTTCAACATGCATAAATTTCTATAAACACATTGAGGGAAACGAATTGAAAATAAATATAAGGAGATGTGATGTGATTGCCAATACTTATTTAATTCGATGCGGATTTAAACAGTTATGGGCACCGTACGACCATCAACAATGAGCAAAACCAATATGGTATAGTAAGCTATAAAAGGCCTCGACATAAAAAAATTCGAAACAATGTTAAAGAGAAAAACTACGGCTTGAATATGCTAAAACAACAAACGAAATCCAAATAAGACAATTACGACCGAAATACAGGCTCCTGACTTAGGATGGAGACCTTAAGAAAGTGGCGGGGATTTGAGTGCATACGCCCTCTTCTGTTGATTACTTAAAGCAGAAATATCATTAAGGTTAGAATAGCAATACCGTGTCTTCAATTCCACGATTCCTTTCGTTAATTGTACTATGGTAGCATTTCTATTTATTTTTTTAAGTTATTAAGTCAGTGATTATACTTACCATCAAAAACACCTTATATCAATATCTTATGTTTTGGTAGTTTGATAACTTTTGCATTTTTTAAAATTTATTTTCTGTTACCACATTAAGTTTTTTCCTATTTCACCATATCGGTAGTATATGCACAACAATAAGGTTTTTTTTTCTCTTTGCCGTGGTATTTGCCAAAACTATTATGCCTTATTTTAAACCATAACGTTAGCTTGATTATTTGATTTGTGAGCATGATTTGATGTGACTGTTTTTGTTAAAGTCTTGATAAAGAAAAAAATATTGCATTAAATTTCGACTATTCTATTTGACCATCTCTATTGATGGTGGGTATAATTAAACAGATCTATCATGTTCAGGAGGGATATTTTCCACAAATTTCAATCTTGAAAAGAAATTTTTGTCGCCTAAAGCGTCTCAACAAAAAATAAATATATATATTTTAAAAAAAAATATTCAATTTGACAGCTTCAGAAGTTTTAATTTTTGACCCTTTTCAAATGTACCATATCACTACTTTGCCTTAGAATTCATACAAAGTTTTTACAGTGCTATTTCATCCACACCCCTTCCCCACCCAGTTAGGATTTCTTTGTACATGGAGCATAAGGAGATAGATTGGGAAGGTGTATGGGGTAAAATTTATAAGTGATGCACTGTCCATACCGGTTACTATATTTGTAGACGACAACAAATCGAATGAAGATTCTTGGAACAGTATTGGAATGTCAAAGATACCCGTAAACATCTACTCTAGTATACGGATGAAAACATGCAAACACGCCTGCTAGAATTTTTTTCTAATTTGATGAAGTACAAGATTACCTATATGAATTAGTGAGCTCTTTTAAAACAACAAAGACACTCATTGTTTTATCAAATTGAAATCTTTGTTTTTACATTTTAATTTTTTGGTTTCTATTCTAATTTTACCCAACAGCCTCCTATGTCACAGACGAGGATCTCGATCATCAATGAAGCATTTGCCAAGTTTGACAAAACTGGTGACGGCGTAATTACTCTTGAAGATCTGAAGGGTGTTTACAGTGTTAAACATCACCCTAAATATCTAAATGGAGAAATGACAGAAGACCAAATTCTCAGAACATTTCTTGATGTGTTTGACCAGGGAGTAAAAGACGGAACGGTAAAAACACATTTTTGGTTTTTTTTCCCTTATGCATCTGGCTTTCTTACATGCATAAGAATTTCTACTCCTATTCAAGTCTTACCCACTTAGATGTTTCGTTTGATACGAATAATGCCACTTACTTTTTTCATAATTCAATAAGAAAAAATAACAAAGATTGGCACCTCAAATCGTGCATAGACACAACATTCGAATAATGTATTTTATAGAAATGAAAAATTAAATCAACCACTTATTATTATTATAATATTATAATTCTGGTATGTTTACTAACATAAGGTCATAGCAGTTTATTTTTGTGGTGAACAACAGTGGTGTTATCGAGCGAAATTGTAATAAAATAGGTATGACCAGTTTCCCTTTGAATTAATTTAATCTGTGGGTCAACATCTATTAATGAAATAGAATGTAGCATTTGATATATAATTGAAATTATACATGTGAAGCAGGATCAGTTTTTGGTGGGGTTCGTGGTGCTCAGTCTTTAGTTTTCTATGTTGTCTAGTGTACTATTGTTTGTCTGTTTGTCTTTTTCTTTTTTAGCCATGGCGTTGTCAGTTTATTTTCGACTTGTGAGTTTGAATGTCCCTTTGGTATCTTTCGCCTCTCTTTTGAATAGAGACTTTGTATCTAATTTGTACTGCATCTATTTGCGTCCAGTAAGTTTAGGTTTTGATTTGGACTAACAATAATATTTATTGTTTCATGATAAATACTGCAAATTTTATAGTATTACAAGAACATCAAAGTATACAAATGAACTTAGAAAATATCAATTAACATTTAAAAATCTTTTCAAAATGGCCCTGGCGTTAAGTGATATATAACTTCATAGGGAACTGGCCATTAGTCTGTTCTCTAGACTAAAATATTAAAATGATGTCTTGCTAAATAAATTTATATTTTGATTTTTGTCCTGATTTGGTTTGATCAGCTCTTCAATTTTGTAATTTATTTTGGATTTTCAAATAGTTGGCCTCGTGCATCACTGAAGAGACATTTTAGGCATACGATACAGTTACAGAGGAGTTAATGACGTCACTTACGTAAAATGCTATCTATCAAGACTTCAACTGTGACATATAGTGAAAGAATGCATTTTTCGACTGATTTTAATCATTGACTTAAAGTATATGTTTCAAATGATATTTGGCTTGATTATGTATGAAGATTTTTTGTACCAATTGTTATGAACAGATCACATATGAATTTTTTTTAATTTAGATTGATATAGAGCAACAATGACGGTTTTTTTCTAAAATCGTGAGAATTTAAAAAGAATGAATTCTTTCCAAAGATGTAGAGCAAACTTATGTTTATAAGACATTTCAAATGTTTTAGGAAAAATTCAGTTGCGTTTACCTTTTGAAACAAAAAAAGTTAAGTATGTTTGCCAGAGAAAATAAATGTTTAAGAACCATAGATTTTGAGTAAATGTCTAAAATTCCGACCCTATTTATCTCTTAAAGTAACACATTAAGGTATATGTTGAATAACATACTTGAATCATTTAGATTAAAAATAGCTTGTAAAAAATAACCGTGCGATCAAAACTGTATCGCATGCCCTTAATTTTAAATCAAAGAATTTATCTTCCTAATGCTAAGCCCTAATTTCTTGACTGGACTTTGCTGTACTTTTGTTCCTTTTTTGTTTTAATCAGCTCTTAAACGTTTGTGTGAGGTTTTGGATACTGAAATAATGTAGCCTCGAGAACCTTGAAGAGACATTTATTGTCGAAATCGCATTTAGTTCAACAAAATTGGTACTGTTAATGTTATTACTTATTTTATTTCTTTTCAAATTTAAAAAAAGGGTGCGAGTGAATGTTGCCTAAGTAGGACGATAAAATAATTTTTACCTTTAAAAAAAAATTGTGAGTACAAATTCAAAAAGCTGAAATTATTTTTCTGTTGTCTCATATTTCTTTTAGTAGAAGAAATTTTCGCACAAAGAAATATCAGGATAAATATTCACCACACAGTAAATGACAATACATAGCAAATATGAGTTATTAATAGAAGCTTGGTAATAATTCAAGTATTATATTTTTTATATTGCATTGTTTGACTTAACCTTTATGTTACCTAGGTGACCAAAGAAGAATTTACCAATTACTACAGCGGAGTAGGTGCTTATATAGATACAGATGAAGAGTTTGTGAAAATGATGAAAACAGCATGGGAAATATAGCAAAATTGCTTGATACGATATTTGTACCAACAATATCTGGGATAATTTACTAATACCATTTGGACTGTGATAGATGCATGATATCATTTGTAAAACAACTTTTCAATGCAAAGTATTTTCTTTTACATTTCATTTCAACATATTCATTTGCTGTATACACTGTATAAAATGAAGTAGATAGAACAGATTTTATAAAGAATTATATTTGTAGAGATGAATATTAATATTATATCTTCTTTATGTACATTAAACTCATCAAATATACCAGGATGTAAAAATATTTGTTGTTTATTGCTTAAACGTTTAGCATGTACAATTTCGATGGTATTAACTATTATTTGTAGTTGTTGTTTTCATTTTTTAACAACTCTTCATATTTCATAGGAGTAAAAGAGAGGCAGAAGATACCAAAGAGATAGTGTAACTCATAAGTCGTAGACAAACTGACAACGCCATGTAAAAAAAACCTAAAAACAACCAAAGTTCAAACAACAGACTACTATAAACCACTTAAAAAACTGAAGACTGAGCACCACAAAAATTCAGAGATATGTTCACTGTCACAAAAAATCTCACATAGATATAAGATGTGGTATGAGTGCAAATGAGACAACTCTCCATCCAAGTCACAATTTGTAAAAGTTCATTAATCAGCAATTTGACATTATTGCTGGTTTTGTCATGTTTTCAGTCGTCTCACCTACGACTATATATTACCTTGGGGTTGTATGAGGGATAGTGTATCCATAACTCATACTGCTTTTACTGTCCTCATCTCATTCCATTTGGAATGAATGCGATTCTCAGTGTGTTTTCCACTCCCACTTTTGTCTATTTGTAATTTGATTTATTATATTTGAACTGTACTCGGTTATGTAAATTAATTTTGCATTTAAAAAATAAAGAACATGTTCTTAGATCAGTACTTTGTTTCTAGTCTTTTTGTTAGTTTAGTTGTTTTTTTGTGCTTTTTGTCGATCAAATAAGTCTACCCTTTTTCAACAAATTGTATAGTTTGTTATTTTGGTGTGCTTTTACACTACTGTCCCAGGTTAGGTGGACGGTTAAGCGCTCTCAAACATGTTTGACAACGCCACATTGTGTATGTGCCTGTCCGAAGTCGTTGGTCGGTGTCTATCATATTTGTTTTTCGTTTTTCGTTTTTTTTTTTTATTCGTTTATTAGGTCTTTCCACTTTTCTGTGGAAAGACCTATTGGTTTTCTTCTGATTATTAGGTCTTTCCACTTTTCTGTGGAAAGACCTATTGGTTTTCTTCTGATTATTAGGTCTTTCCACTTTTCTGTGGAAAGACCTATTGTATTTGTTCTGATTATTAGGTCTTTCCACTTTTCTGTGGAAAGACCTATTGTATTTGTTCTGATTATTAGGTCTTTCCAATTTTCTGTGGAAAGACCTATTGGTTTTCTTCTGATTATTTTTTTTTTTCTTCCGCCTAATTTTGTTCTTGCGATAAATATTTGTTTCGCAATATGTCGCTTAGATATTTGGTATATGATATCGAACAGTTTATGCGCCTTTGAAATTTACCCTGCGAAACCAAATAATTTTCTTTGTAGGAGTTATCTCCCCGAACACTGTTTTCCTTGTACACGCATCTCCTCCGTAACCGTAAAAGAAAGAGACAAATTTATTTTACCAAATTGCTCGTTATATCCTCAGGATGTTTTGTCCAATTTTGACCGAAGCGATACGTAAACTCCATATGAGAGTTATTTCCCCTTCTGTATTTGACATAAGGGATATATAAATGTATAGCATGAATGGTAAGTGATAGAGACCTAAGGTATATTGATTTGAGTTCCTTGGTTCATTAAAATGAAATTGAGGCCAAGGTCAAAGGTCAAGGTCATATTCTAAATTTTGACTTTTCCTTGTTATTTGATCTCCTCTGTCACTTTTAAAATTACAAATTAAAGAACTAGTGCAAAATGTTTGCTTAATTATGATTAAGATATGATACATTTGGTCTAAAATAATCCAATGATATCTTATATGAGTTATTGTCCCTGAAATGATTCAATTTAAGGTTAATTGATTTTTACTCCAACTTGGTACATGATAAAGCCATAAGATCTTTTGCAAAATGTTGGGTGACATATGACCTTGAAAATGTTAACCGGAAGTGACCTTGAGGGAACCGGAAGTAGTCATTTTTGCACTTATTTCATGTAGAAGTACATAGAAACCATATATTTTTTGAATGGTCATACATTAATCTATCATTTGAGACTGGAAGTGATATTTTATAAACCAGAAGTAGCATATTATCTCCCTTATTACAGGCATAAGTATATATAAACCATTTATTTTTGGAATCAGTGTAAATAAAGCTATCATATGAGACCGAAAGTGAAATTTTCTAAACCGGAAGTAGCCAATTATCTCCCTTTTTACAGGCAAAAGTATATATAAACCATATATTTTTGGAATCAGTGTAAATAAATCTATCATATGAGACCGGAAGTGACAATTCCTAAACCGGAAGTAGCCAATTATCTCCCTTTTTACAGGCAAAAGTATATATAAACCATATATTTTTGGAATCAGTGTAAATAAAGCTATCATATGAGACCGGAAGTGACATTGTCTAAACCGGTAGTTGACGATCATCTCCCTTATTTCAGGCAAAAGTCTATAGAAACCATATGTTTATTGAATCAGTATGAAGAAACCTATGATTGGACGCCAATAGTAGCTTTGAGTAAACCAGAATTAGCTTCTCATCAATTATTTTTTTTTCTTCCGCCAAATTTTGTTCTTGCGATAAATTTTTGTTTGGCAAGATGTCACTTAGATGTTTCGTATATGATATTGAACAGTTTATGCCCCTTTGAAATTGACCCTGCTTAACCGAATACTTTTCTTTGTAGGAGTTATCTCCCCGAACACTGTTTTCCTTTGTGTGTGCATCTCCTCCGTAACCGTAAAAGAAAGCGACAAATTTATTTTACCAAATTGCTCGTTATATCCTCAGGATGTTTTGTCCAATTTTGACCGAAGCAATACGTAAACTCCATATGAGAGTTATTTCCCCTTCTGTATTTGACATAAGGGATATATAAATGTATAGCATGAATGGTAAGTGATAGATACCTAAGGTATATTGATTTGAGTTCCTTGGTTCATTTAAATGAAATTGAGGCCAAGGTCATATTCTAAATTTTGACTTTTCCTTGTTATTTAATCTCCTCTGTCACTTTTAAAATTACAAATTAAAGAACTAGTGCAAAATGTTTGCTTAATTGTGATTAAGATATGATACATTTGGTCTGAAACAATCCTATGATATCTTATAGGAGTTATTGTCCCTGAAATGATTCAATTTAAGGTTAATTGATTATTACTCCAACTTGGTACATGATAAAGCCATAGGGTCTTTTGCAAACTGTTGGTTGACATATGACCTTGAAAAAAGTAAACCGGAAGTGACCTTGAGTGAACCGGAAGTAGTATTTTTTGCACTTATTTCATGGAAAAGTACCTAGAAACCATATATTTTTTGAATGATCATAGGTTAACCTATCATTTGAGACCGGAAGTGACATTTAATAAACCGGAAGTAGCATATTATCTTCCTTATTACAGGCATAAGTATATACAAACTATATATTTTTGGAATCTATATACAAACTATTTATTTTTGGAATCAGTGTGAATAAAGCTATCATATTAGACCGGAAGTGACATTTTCTAAACCGGAAGTTGGAAATTATCTCCCTTATTTCAGGCAAAAGTATATAGAAACCATTTATTTATTGAATCAGTATGAAGAAATCTATACTTTGACGCTATTAATAACTTTGAGTAAACCAGAAGTAGCTTCCTATCAATTATTTAGGAAATTGATGTGGAAAGACCTTCAATTGTTCTTTGAACAATTGGTTTTTAATTATTTTTTTTTTTTTTTTTCTTTTCCGCCAACTTTTGAAATTTTTGTTTCGCAATATGTCGCTTAGATATTTCTCATATTGTATCGTACAGTTTATGCGCTTTTAAATTTCACCCTGCTAAGACGAACACTTTTCAATGTAAGAGTTATCTCCCTATTCACTGTTTATCAAGTGTGTGCATCTCCTTCATAACAAAAAAAGATATCGACAAAATTCTTTTCAAAATTGTTCGTTAAGGAATTTTTGGCTAATTTGGATCGAAGCGATTCGATGAAATTTTATAGGAGTTATCTACCTTTACAAAATAAATTTGTCGGTATGATTTTTTTACTTATAAACCTTTAACCATATAACCCTGGAACTTTTTATTTGAGGTCCCTAGGTCCTAACTAAGAAAATGAGGTCAAGGTCAAAGGTCAAGGTCAAGTTCTAAATTTTGACTTTTGCTTATTTTTGCATTTTCTCAAACACTTTTAAAGGTATATATAAAAGAACAAGTGCAAAATGTTTGCTTTATTGTAATGAAGATATGTTACATTTGGTCTGAAACAATCCAATGTCATCTTATAGGAGTTACTGTCCCTGAAATGTTTAATTATAAGGTTAATTGATTTTTACTTCTACTTGTTTCATTACAAAGCCATATGACCTTTTACAAAAGGTTGGGTGACATATGACCTTGAAAAATGACAACCGGAAGTGACCTTGAGAAAACCGGAAGTATTTTATATTTTATAATATAGATACATAAACTTCTCACTAATGACCACGAGTGACTTACGATCAACCGGAAGTGGCCAATTATCTCCTGTTTTACAGACTAAAGTATATAGAAACTATATATTTTTGGAATCAGTTCGAAAGAAGCTATCATATGAGACCGGAAGTGACATTTACTTCACCGGAAGTAATTAATTATCTTCCTTATTTCACTCAAAAGTAAATAAAAGCCACTAATTTATCGTATCAGAATGAGGAAACTTATGATTGGATGCAAATTTTAACTGTAAGTAAACAGGAACTAGCTTGTTTTCAATAACTTTGAAAATTGATGTGGAAAGACCTTCAATTGGTCTCTGAACAATTGGTTTTTATTTTTTTTTTTTTCTTCCGCCTAATTTTGTTCTTGCGATAAATATTTGTTTCGCAATATGTCGCTTAGATATTTGGTATATGATATCGAACAGTTTATGCAAATTTTTTGAAATTTTTGAAATGTTTTGAAATTTACCCTGCGTTACCACATAATTTTCTTTGTAGGAGTTATCTCCCCGAACACTGTTTTCCTTGTGCACGCATCTCCTCCGTAACTGTAAAAGAAAGAGACAAATTTATTTTACCAAATTGCTCGTTATATCCTCAGGATGTTTTGTCCAATTTTGACCGAAGCGATACGTAAACTCCATATGAGAGTTATTTCCCCTTCTGTATTTGACATAAGGGATATATAAATGTATAGCATGAATGGTAAGTGATAGAGACCTAAGGTATATTGATTTGAGTTCCTTGGTTCATTAAAATGAAATTGAGGCCAAGGTCAAAGGTCAAGGTCATATTCTAAATTTTGACTTTTCCTTGTTATTTGATCTCCTCTGTCACTTTTAAAATTACAAATTAAAGAACTAGTGCAAAATGTTTGCTTAATTATGATTAAGATATGATACATTTGGTCTAAAATAATCCAATGATATCTTATAGGAGTTATTGTCCCTATAATGATTCAATTTAAGGTTAATTGATTATTACTCCAACTTGGTACATGATAAAGCCATAGGGTCTTTTGCAAACTGTTGGTTGACATATGACCTTGAAAAAAGTAAACCGGAAGTGACCTTGAGTGAACCGGAAGTAGTATTTTTTGCACTTATTTCATGGAAAAGTACCTAGAAACCATATATTTTTTGAATGATCATAGGTTAACCTATCATTTGAGACCGGAAGTGACGTTTTATAAACCGGAAGTAGCATATTATCTTCCTTATTACAGGCATAAGTATATACAAACTATATCTTTTTGGAATCAGTGTGAATAAAGCTATCATATGAGACCGGAAGTGAAATTTTCTAAACCGGAAGTTGGCAATTATCTCCCTTATTTCAGGCAAAAGTATATAGAAACCATTTATTTATTGAATCAGTATGAAGAAATCTATACTTGACGCTATTAATAACTTTGAGTAAACCAGAAGTAGCATCCTATCAATTATTTAGAAAATTGATGTGGAAAGACCTTCAATTGTTCTTTGAACAATTGGTTTTTAATTAATTTTTTTTTCTTCCGCCTTATTATGTCTTGCGATAAATATTTGTTTCGCAATATGTCGCTTAGATATTTGGTATATGATATCGAACAGTTTATGCGCCTTTGAAATTTACCCTGCGAAACCAAATAATTTTCTGTGTAGGAGTTATCTCCCCGAACACTGTTTTCCTTGTGCACGCATCTCCTCCGTAACCATAAAAGAAAGAGACAAATTTATTTTACCAAATTGCTCGTTATATCCTCAGGATGTTTTGTCCAATTTTGACCGAAGCGATACGTAAACTCCATATGAGAGTTATTTCCCCTTCTGTAATCTACATAAGGGATATATAAATGTATAGCATGAATGGTAAGTGATAGAGACCTAAGGTATATTGATTTGAGTTCCTTGGTTCATTTAAATGAAATTGAGGCCAAGGTCAAAGGTAAAGGTCATATTCTAAATTTTGACTTTTCCTTGTTATTTGATCTCCTCTGTCACTTTTAAAATTACAAATTAAAGAACTAATGCAAAATGTTTGCTTTATTGTGATTAAGATATGATACATTTGGTCTGAAATAATCCAATGACATCTTATATGAGTTATTGTCCCTGAAATGATTCAATTTAAGGTTAATTGATTATTACTCCAACTTGGTACATGATAAAGCCATAAGATCTTTTGCAAAATGTTGGGTGACATATGACCTTGAAAAATATCAACCGGAAGTGACCTTGAGTGAACCAGAAGTAGTCATTTTTGCACTTATTTCATGTAGAAGAACATAGAAACCATATATTTTTTGAATGGTCATACATTAATCTATCATTTGAGACCGGAAGTGATATTTTATAAACCGGAAGTAGCATATTATCTCCCTTATTACAGGCATAAGTATATATAAACCATATTTTTTTGGAATCAGTGTAAATAAAGCTATCATATGAGACCGAAAGTGACATTTTCTAAACCGGAAGTAGCCAATTATCTCCCTTTTTACAGGCAAAAGTATATATAAACCTATATTTTTGGAATCAGTGTAAATAAATCTATCATATGAGACCGGAAGTGACATTTTCTAAACCGGAAGTAGCCAATTATCTCCCTTTTTACAGGCAAAAGTATATATAAACCATATATTTTTGGAATCAGTGTAAATAAAGCTATCATATGAGACCGAAAGTGACATTTTCTAAATCGGAAGTAGCCAATTATCTCCCTTTTTACAGGCAAAAGTATATATAAACCTATATTTTTGGAATCAGTGTAAATAAATCTATCATATGAGACCGGAAGTGACATTGTCTAAACCGGAAGTTGACAATCATCTCCCTTATTTCAGGCAAAAGTCTATAGAAATCATATGTTTATTGAATCAGTATGAAGAAACCTATGATTGGACGCCAATAGTAGCTTTGAGTAAACCAGAATTAGCTTCTCAATTATTTAGAAAATTGATGTGATAAGACCCTCAATTGTTCTATGAACAATTGGTTTTTAATTTTTTTTTTCCGCCAAATTTTGTTTTTGCGATAAATTTTTGTTTCGCAAGATGTCGCTTAGATGTTTCGTATAAGATATCGAACAGTTTATGCGCCGTTGAAATTGACCCTGCTTAACTGAATACTTTTCTTTGTATGAGTTATCTCCCCGAACACTGTTTTCCTTGTGTGTGCATCTCCTCCATAACCGTTAAAGAAAGCGACAAATTTATTTTACCAAATTGCTCGTTATATCCTCAGGATGTTTTGTCCAATTTTGACCGAAGCCATACGTAAACTCCATATAAGAGTTATTTCCCCTTCTGTAAATGACATAAGGGATATATAAATGTATAGCATGAATGGTAAGTGATAGATACCTAAGGTATATTGATTTGAGTTCCTTGGTTCATTTAAATGAAATTGAGGCCAAGGTCAAAGGTCAAGGTCATATTCTAAATTTTGACTTTTCCTTGTTATTTGATCTCCTCTGTCACTTTTAAAATTACAAATTAAAGAACTAGTGCAAAATGTTTGCTTAATTGTGATTAAGATATGATACATTTGGTCTGAAACAATCCAATGATATCTTATATGAGTTATTGTCCCTGAAATGATTCAATTTAAGGTTAATCGATTATTACTCCAACTTGGTACATGATAAAGCCATAGGGTCTTTTGCAAACTGTTGGATGACATATGACCTTGAAAAAAGTAAACCGGAAGTGACCTTTAGTGAACCGGAAGTAGTATTTTTTGCACTTATTTCATGGAAAAGTACCTAGAAATCATATATTTTTTGAATGATCATAGGTTAACCTATCATTTGAGACCGGAAGTGACATTTTATAAACCGGAAGTAGCATATTATCTTCCTTATTACAGGCATAAGTATATACAAACTATATATTTTTGGAATCAATGTGAATAAAGCTTTCATATGAGACCGGAAGTGACATTTTCTAAACCGGAAGTTGGCAATTATCTCCCTTATTTCAGGCAAAAGTATATAGAAACCATTTATTTATTGAATCAGTATGAAGAAATCTATACTTTGACGCTATTAATAACTTTGAGTAAACCAGAAGTAGCTTCCTATCAATTATTTAGAAAATTGATGTGGAAAGACCTTCAATTGTTCTTTGAACAATTGGTTTTTAATTGTATTTTATTTTGCTTAATCGAATTATGACTATTGAACAGCGGTATACTACTGTTGCCTTTATTTATACTTAAATCAGGCCGTTGGTTTTTTCGTTTGAATTGTTTAACATTGTTTAACATTTTGTCATTTCGGTGCCTTTATTTGCTTACTTTCCGGTATGGGTTTTCTTCATTGTGAAAGGTGATAGGTGGCCAATAGTTGCTTACACTAACGTCATTTTGATCTCTGGTGGTGGATTGTTATTTCATTGGCAATCATACAACATCTTCTTTTTTATATATAAAATTAGACAATTTTGTTGAAAATCGGAAATTAAAATCATTTTTACATCGAATTACCAACGCGAAGTTTGGAGTTTTGCGATTTCCTCATCGTTTTATTATTTTTGTTCGTATATTCAATATAGACGTACGAGATTTAAACATCGGTAAACTTTGTTCTCCCTTTTTTTCCTGCATTTATTTCATAGGAGGAGGGTTTCGAAAACTTCTGTTTTTCAAATGGACAATATTGCATCTTTTTTTTATTTTAAGGTTTGTATAATAAAAAAATAATATGATACAATTACTATCTTTTGATGAGGTTAATACGTGGTTGTATTCTATATTCCGAGAGAAAACTAGGTATTCAATGACAATTATTTACCAAAACCAATTGATATCAAACATCATCACCATAACTATACACGTAAGCGCACGTGAATTATATATCCCCCAGTTGATACGATATTCTGGGGCTTGTGTTTCCTATCATGATAGAAGGTTGCTGCTCACAATTGAACTATTAAACCAAGAGTTGCAAGTGATGAAGTTAAAATCATCCCTTTGAAAATTTTACGGATGCTATCAGTTACGGAATATCTGTTTCACAGATGACGATTGACAAGTTCCTATTATCGAAACCACAATCTCGTCCTCCTTTTTCCCTGAATGTGACCTACCGAATTAGACTTATCACCGGGTTTGTACTTACATGAGCAACACGACCGGTGCCACATGTAGAGCAAGAATGCTTACCCTTACGGAGCACCTGAGATCAACCCCGGTTTTGGGTTAGGTTTGTGTTGCTTAATCTTTAGTTTTCTATGTTGTGTTTTGTAAACTGTTGTATGTCTTTTGGTCTTTTTCTTACTTTGCCATGGCATTGTTATTTTATTTTCGATTTATGAGTTTGAATGTCCCTTTGATATCTTTCGCCTCTCTTTTAGTGGTGAAAACCACTTGTCTTCAGGTGAATATGCTGTTTACTTTATTAGAAAAAGCGGCTCCTAAGAGCCCGAATCGCTCACCTGGTAAAATAAGCTATTTTGATACCCCCTTCTATAGCAATTAGTTGAAAGGCAATAAATCCTATTACTAGTTTGTCAATTTGACCATGTTAACTTACTTGCAGGTCTAATTTTCCTGATCATTTTTGCGTTTTAAAATTTCTCTTTAACTCATATAGATTAGAAAAAGAGGCAAAACAAAAAATTGATAAAAATTCATGGGAAATAAATTCTATAAGGAGTCTATTTACAGTTTCGTCCATCATGACTGATTTGTAGATCTTATTGTGCTGAATATATTTGCTTTTTGACAGATTGTCATTATCTATTATAGTTTGTGCAAAAACTGCACAAATAGAAAAAAACATTATCTTTCAAAGATAATATCTCCTAGAAGGAGTCAGTTTAGAATTTCAGCCATGGTGATAAACTTGGTAGATCTTATTGTGCTAAAGATCTTTACTCTTTACAATATCTTTCTATCTATGATTATTTGTGCAAAAAATGAATAAATGGAGAGAGAAACAAATATCTTTCAAAGACAATAACTGCTGTAAGCGTCCAAATGACAATTTTGGTTAAGTTGACTTATTTGTAGATTTTATTTTGCTTAAAACTTTTGTTGTTCTCAATTTCTCTCTATTCATTAAACTTTCTGCAAAAAATGAACAAAGTCTTTCAAGGGCAATAACTCCTATAATGGGTCAATTTACTGTTCGTAAATGTTGACTCATTGTACATCTTATTGTTCTTTTAATTTTAACTATTCAAGATGATAACCAAAAACTGCGAAATTTGCCAAAAAATTTTCAGCGGCAATAATTGATATTGCTCTACTTGGTTTAGTTTTTCAGATATAAGCCAAAAACTTTGTAAGTTACTAAAATTGACATTCTGGGGCAACACTTCCAAAATTGGTTGTCCGATTTTTCTAAAAAAAAATGCAGTTGACCTGGTATTGTTTTTTACCCCATGTCAGATTTGCTTTAGTTTTTGAGATATCAGCCAATAACTACATTTCCCCCTATGTTCTATTTTAGCAACAGCAGCAATGTATAGTGATGGACCAAATCTCCGGATACAATTTTTTCAACTAGATAACATAAGAAACATTTAGGTAAAGTTTTGTAAAATTTGGCCCAGTTGTTTCAGAGAAGAAGATTATTTGAAACTGTTTCAAAACTGTTTTCATATAAAAGTCACTGATTAGTCTTATCTAGCCGAAACGGCGTACCTACTTAAAAACCTGTTTATATGAATTTTCTCAAAATTGTCTTCCATGAATGTGTTAGACTAGCACTCTATTTATACAGATATTTGTAAAAATGGGTAGAATCTTTCTAGTATACTATTTAGGTTTTGAAATGTTCAAGTTACGTAAGGTTTTGTCAATTTTCCGAGTTAGTGAGTGAAACAAGAAGATTAGGTTTATTTATACGGTTTTTAATGTAGGTTATTAATACGTTCATAATTTCTGTAGTACCAACTTAATGGTTGAACTTTTATTTTTATTTCTGGCAAGGTGACTGTTGAAAAATACTGGAACGTTGAAATGATACATCCTTTTCAAATACCTAGAAAGGCAAACTTTTAAAAGTGAAATATTGAAATGTCAAGACTCACTTACTTTTCAAGATTGCACCAGTCAAAACGAGGCTACATTTAAGTTTCGTTCATATTGTTAAAGTTTTTAAATAAAATGATTCTCTACAAATATCCGAATAAAAGTTACTAACAAAATTTAAATGCTTAGGTTGAATCTTCTTATATCAAATACATCGTAAGTCTAAACTTCATAAACATAATCATGTTTAATATTTTTTCTAAATTTGTACATACCTTTCTATTGTTTTCTTAAAAATTTGAGATATATTAATGACAAACCAAATTATCTATGAAACTGGTTAAATGCACATAACTTCGTATTCAAAATAACTTTGTATCAAATTATAAATTAAAAAGGTGTCTCATCTAACGTTATAGACATAATCAAGTTTAATATTTTTTATAAATTTATAAATACTTATCTGTTCTTTTTCTTCTTAAACATTTGAGACATATTAATTACAAACCAAATTATCTAGCAATTGACACTGGTTATATACACATAACTTTGTATCAAATTATAAATTAAAAAGGTGTCTCATCTTACGTTATAGACATAATCAAATTTAATATTTTTTATAAATTTATAAATACTTATCTGTTCTTTTTTCTTCTTAAAAATTTGAAACATATTGATTACAAAACAAATTATTTAACAATTGACACTGGTTATATACACATAACTTTGTATCAAATTATAAATTAAAAAGATGTCTCATCTAAATTTGTATTCCTTCAATTATTTAATCAAGTATTTAAAGTAAGTTATTGTTTGAAAATCATACATTTGAGTAGACATGAATTTGAACAACATTTATGCAAATCTAACTGTCAGTTCCTACTTTATATAAAGTGTGGATATTGAGAGGGTCCGAAACGTGACAATCTATCAGATTCAATACGTAATCATGGCGAATTTTAAGATATAAGCTGGACGTGTAGCAGGTCTGATTAGACTTAATGTAAAACGATTGGGGACCGTTCTTGACTAATGTCGAAGAGTGTGGGTTTCGAAGAAAACTAGAACAGCCATAACTTCGAGATTGATATTTTGTTGAATTTAACAAAGTAGAAATAACATCACGAGGATCAACGGCCTAAATTCAACTATGTTTTATTACTATAAATTATGACTGTTAAATATAAAGAATTTTCTTCATGTAGTCGCAAACATATTTTGATCCTGTTTTTTTTTCCAAATTATGTTCCATCTTTTACTTTATTGTTAGAGTCATTTGTCATCTTGTTGCTGAGCAGATATTTTATTATGTTTTTAATTTTCGACAAATTGTCTAGAAAAGGGGAAGAGGGAGGCTTGTGTTCACATAAAATTGGTTAAACCCAACCGTATTTTATACATATATGAATCAAATTAGGCTATCTTGACCGTGTGTTATTCGTTCTTGTTTGCACTGTCCTAGATTTTTTTGTAACTCCCATTATTCATTTTCATGTTTTCTTTTCTAACATTATTCTTATTGAAATATAACGAAGGACTATATTGATACATCAGTTTCATAACTAATTCATTGTTTTATGAAAAGAAAATGTAAAGGTACAGCTGAAATTGTTTAAATATAGAAAACCATTTTGCTAGAAGAATTTGCTATAGATGAGACTGAAGTTTTTAATCAAGGTGCCCTTCTGTTAGTTCAAATGAAATGTACTCCTTCACTTTCAGATTTAGCTTTGGACAATTTACTTGTACCCTTGTTGTCTTATCTATAATACCAATGAATTATACTATATACAATGTATTGATTCATTAAAACTCGTCTTGGTTAGAAATATCCTCAGTCAAATTCATCTTCGCAAATAATAATTTGTAATTTTTAAAACTGTTCTACATATCAATTGATTTCTCTTGTTTTTATCTGAAAATATTTGATTTTTTGGGAGATCAATATGAAGTTTTGAATGTTGATTTATTGTAAAAAAAAATCTAATATATTCACAGCATTACATAAAAATAAACCTACAAGAAATCATTAACAACTGTTAAGGAAAAGTTTATTTAACAAATGGAAAATATTTAAAAAAATATCCTGGCTCTATCACTTATTTGTCACGTGCTCTACGTGTTCTGTGTTGATTGTTTATCAATGTCACGACCCATTACACTTCGGCAACAAACCCGAAAGCTAATGAACTAATGATCAACCATCATATTTGTCGATAATACATTATAGATTGGTAACAATATAAAAAAAAAACGTGCATACAGGACTTAGTTTCGTATATATGCATGCATTGTTTCAATAACTTCAATAACATTAAAATTACAAGAAACTCGTTTCAAATGACTTTAATGATGATT
Source organism: Mytilus californianus (assembly GCF_021869535.1). Taxonomy (NCBI): domain Eukaryota; kingdom Metazoa; phylum Mollusca; class Bivalvia; order Mytilida; family Mytilidae; genus Mytilus; species Mytilus californianus. Next base: position 66,976,070 of record NW_026262690.1, read on the forward strand.
TTCATACGCTTATGATTTTTTTATTATTATCTTGGAAAAATTAACGGACAAAGGGAAAGTGTAATCCAAAAAATGATAAACAAAATAATTTCAAATCATTTCATTGGTCCTTGATATTGCGATGACTGCTTCGTGTAGTGCCATGACTAAAGAAGAGAAGAGGCTTGACGATTAGTGATGTAAATTTCCTTTATGTTATTATCATATAAGTAATGTAAGCCCGGTACTAAAAAAACAATATTCTTGGCCTGATTTTTTATGGACTATATATTTGAAAATTTTCTATAAAACCAAATTGATTGCAATTAAGGTTCATGTGGACCCTTTGGCTAAAATGGCTGCGTGTTCACCTCAAAATTTACTCTGAGTACAGATAAACCTGTGCATCTGGAAAAGTTTTAAGGCATAGCATGCCCTAGATAAATAAAATTCAAATACATTGTATGTTTTAGAAAATTTAAAACTTAACTGGATTTTGCAGTGCACTTTTTTTTCGTCCCTGCAGAAGATGATAAAATAAACAAACAGTTGAGTTTCACTTGATATGGTCCACTCAGGTACACAGTTTAAATCACCAATTATTGTCAGGTATATATTGTCCATCTATTGTCCATATCAATCTATACAGTTCACCTCAATTTTTACCTGTGGGGAAGTTCTCAAACCTCTTTCACAACCTAGTTTATTTTGGCACCTTCTGGAGGAATGAAAAAATGTGCACTGCAAAATCCTGTCAAGTTTTTAATTTTCTAAAACACAAAATACATCTGAATTTTATATATCTAGGGCATGCTATGCCTTAAATTTTTTTCAGATACACAGGTGTGTCTGTACTCAGAGTAAATTATGAGGTGAAAATGCAGCCGTTTTAGCCAAAGGGTTCACATGAACCTTTAGGTACATCTGAAAATTAGATGGGCATATTTTTGTCAGGTGAGCGATTCAAGCTGTTTGGAGCTTAAAGCTTTACTTATAATTATCTGGTGGCTTCTGCATTACAAGCTGTCAAGTGAAATCCCCCTCCCATGTTTGTATTCAGAAAAAAACTGAATAAGAGAGAAGCGAAAGATACCAAAGGGACATTCGATTTCCTAAGTTTATATTCATATTAATGCATGGTAATAGTTATATTTTTTATGTCATAATGTTTTGCATGATAAGCCAAATTATTGCATTTTCCAAATTAGTTTGCTGAAAGTCGACCTGAATTTAACCATAATTAAAACAAACATAAAAAAACACAAGAAGTAGTCTTTTCTCACTAAACTTTCCAATGAATAAGAAATTTATATATCCTTTTAAATTTTTCGTCGTTTCAAAGAAACAGTCTATTTTAATTGATTTTGCTCATTTATTTCAAGGAAAAAATTACCTATGTAAGTCTATATCTATAAGAAACGTGGGCGATTCGGACAGCTACTACTAAAACGCAGATTATCCGTCGTAGTTACATGTAAGAAATGGTTGACAAACTCAATGATTTACGGGCGAAATGTTTTGAACGAGGAGCCATTGGTATACACGGCATTAGCAGGTAAAATTATTGAAACGTTTCACATATTTCTAGCATATTAACACACATCAATACATAAAACTGAATTGATTGGACTGCTACAAGTCTGAGGTTGCAATATACTGAAAATTGAAGACAGTAGTATTTCAGAAACTTTTCCTTTTTAGATCATTTAAAAATGACTAGTTGCGTTTTGTTCTGAAGTGTACATGGGAGTGTTTATTAATTTTGCTGTTACTTTGCCTTAGGTTTTATTACCTTTCGTATCAAATAAGTAGCTCTATAAATACCCCGTGAAAAGAAAGCTTTTTAAAGATTTTAATATCTTAAACAAAAGACAAGAATGAAGCAGCTTTAATAACAAATTAAGTATATTCCAACTAGGTTAAAACTGTTGTAATTTATTCTATTTTGATATCCGAGACACCAGAGATTAACAAACAATTGAATCACAGGTAGAAGATGAGACAAAATCAATGTATGAGACAAGAATTTTTTTTTTTATCAAATAATTTCTTAGTTTTTTGTCAGTCAGATTTTTTTGATAGAGTTGTCTGTTATAATGTTCTTAAGTACGTGATTTGGTTATTGTGATATTATTGAAAAGTGTATCTAAAATTTTGTAATTCATTACTCAATCTGAAATCTTACTCTCCCAACTGTATGATATTTGATGAGCTCGGGCGTTATCTACTTCATATTGATGTTAAAGTAAGCATATTATCCTATTGGTCTAATTTAATTATGGAAAAAACGGTCAAAACATTCCATCCTCATATATAGATCAATTTCCACTTGTATTGTATCACAATAATAGATTTAAAATAAAAAAGTTTGTCAAACGTATTTTCAGGTTGAAATGGAATTTATAAGTCAGTTAATGTAAAAAAGTCTTACAGACCTGGCTTGATACTATCCAAAGTTGTTCGTAAGACTTCAGTATTACATACACACTATGTTTTTCTTTGTTTTGAGGAATATTAGACGAACAAGATTTTTGGTCGTTTTGTAGTTTCAGAACATGTTACCATTATATTTCTATTGAACTTAAAAGATGGCCTAAAATAGAACTTGAAACTAAAAATATGGAATTTATGTTATCTAGATATTGCTGATGAATACTATAGCATTCCTAAATGTTTGCATTTAAGAGAAAAAAGAAAACCTATATAAAAAAGTTAAACAAAGAGGTCAATTATCTTACACTTTACTAAAATTACTTCCGAAACAGGTTAGATTATATAAATGATATAAATTCATACGAATTATAATATAACCCATCGAGCTTGTCCTCTTGAATGTATTGTAATAACTTACTTTCTTTTCATATTGTATCTATATTATATGTATTATAGATAGATGTCTTCTCTGTCCCTATGTTCTCGGTGATGGGAATAAAGACATATATATATATATAAATAAAAGTCTTAAGATTTTTGCAACGATACTGATATAATATAGCAATATACGAATACAATTTTATAAAATCGTATAGACAAATATTTGAATTCAACAAATTGCCTTGTCTAAAGCATCAATGTTTTTATCAAATGCAATACAATAGGTAAACAGATAAATGGTTTGATTTAATTTGAAATCTTACACCTCACCAAACTCAATACTATGTTGACGCTGCAAATATGTATAAAATATTTGATGAACAATTCTATCAACGAAAACTGTTAGTTCTTCTGCTTGGTAACACTTGAATGAAGTACATTGAGGTTTTTTTTTTATCAGGAAACTTTCCTTAACTTCTCGCTGGGCATCATTCCAGAGAATGTTTTATTGCGATGTTAATACACGTCTAAACATGTGACAACTTTATGACAGACATTCTCCCTCGGATAACACGTGGTTATGCAAGGCTAACACGTGGTTATACAGGGATAACACGTGGTTATACAGGGCTAACACCATAATATATATTATAATATATATTATATTTGCTAATGCAAATTTGAAGATTTAACATTGTTGGGCTAAATTTGAGAAGAATTATATATATATTATGGTGTTAGCCCTGTGTAACCACGTGTTATCTGATGGAGAATGTCTGTCATAACGTTGTCACATGTTTAGACGTGTATAATAAAATCAAAATTTGATGTAGCAGCATGGTAATAAACATTATCCTCCTTTACGACACACAAAATAGCTGATCTGAAAGGTATACTATCTACTTGCCACTATACATCATGTACTGTGTTACAACCCTAGATAAAGTCGACCTCTCTCTTGGCTCCGATTCATCGACGATATTGACATGAAGTAGGATCATACTAAACAAGAACTCAATGTGTTCATTCAACATGCCAACGATACCCATCTCTCAATAAAATTCACTTACGAAATCTCTGACTCTAAGATCACATTTCTTGACACTGCTACGCAAGTGAAGGATGGAATCATATTTACAGATCTGTATTGCAAGCCCACAGACAAACATCAATATCTTTCTCCTTTGAGTTGTCATCCTAAACATTGCAACAAGAGCATTCCCTGTAGCAAGGCCATACGATTAAAACGGATTTGCTCCACCAATGATACTGATAAGGCGACTACAAGAACTTCGCGGTCACCTAAAAAATCGGGGCTACAGAAGAAAATACATTGATAAGGTTTCTCTCGTGCTAACAGCATCAGCCGAAACTTTTACAATATAAAGACAAAAAGGTCAACAAAAGAGTGCTGTTTGTGCTGACTTACCATCCCAAATCTGACAAATTATCACACCTTATCCGCGAAAATTGAAAAGAAATTGAAAAACATCCTAAACTATCCAAGATCTTCCCCGAGCCACCTGTACTGGCCTTCCTTATGCCCCAAAGCCTAACAGACTTAATGGTGAGAGCTGACTTATCCTCTAAATCAGGCTCTTCGTCTGTGGGCTCTTGCAAGGGATGCGGAAACAAACGATGTCTGACTTGCAAGCAAATACTGAATACTCAGACTTTTAACAGTCACTCCACTGGTACGGAATACACCTTATTTTGCGCAATGTTAATTACAAGACTACAAATGCTGTGTATCTTCTACAGTGTAAATGTGGTAAACAGTATGTTGGCGAGTCAGAACAGCCATTTCACAAACGTAAGAACGGCCATCATAGCGACTATGAATGCAAACCAGACCTTCCTCTCAGTCAACATTTGAGATCCCCTAGTCACACTAAGGCAGATCTTAATCGACTGACCATAACAATCATAGACCACAACACTGCTTGGTCTAGGGAGGATAGACTCGCTTGGGAAAGATTTTGGATAAGAAAATTAAAAACTTTGGCACCAAATGGGATCAATGAAAAGGTGTAGTTCTAATTCGCGCAGTGCTTTTTGTTTGGGTTATATTACATATTACTACGCAGTCTCTCTTGCTATTCCTTTACCTTTGTCAACTCTAAAATTCTAGAATTATACCAGTTTAAATTGCAGGGTGCTATTCATTTGAGATGTATAAGTACGCAGCCACGTTCAATTACTTAACCTTTGTCAAAATTATTTTTTTAATCATTAGTAAACTGCTATTTATTTGGGATGTGTAAATTCGGAGCCTCTGTTGCAATTACTTTACCGTCGTCAAATTTGAAATTTGAGTATTATACCAGCTCAAATCGGTCGGGAATGTTTTTTCTACGCAGTCTCTGTTGTAATATCTCTTTGTTGTAATATCTTAACTTTCGTCACATTACTATTTTTGTTAGAAGCATATCTATGTAGTCTCTGTTGTAAATACCTAACCTTCGTCATTTTTGAAATTTAAGAATTGTACAAGCGTTGTTCGGTTTTAATTGTAGAAATTTAAAGATTGTTATAGTTTTAAATCAGAATAGATTGATATGATTCATTTTACATCATAATCATACTGATGAAGGATATCTGTTATCCGAAATATTTATAGATAATTACATTTAATGTTTCCTTTTTAATATTGGTGTTGTTTTGTACATATATTATATATACAAAGTTACTCTAAATATCAGCACAACAATTTTAAATCTGCAAATTTGCAGAAGCAAATTTTTGTTCTTCCCTCGCCGGGATTCGAACTCATGCTATTGGGATATCGTGACAACACCGCCTGCACTGTTCAGGTGCGGGGGCGTGGCGGGCGTGCGCCCCCCCTAAAATTTTCAAAGCATAGGTTGTCTTCAGCTTAATTAAGTATCTGAAGAGACGACGAAAATCAATGTCGCCGCATTCCATCAGTTTTAACTTTCAAAGTATATAAAACAGTCAGTTAAACAGAATCAACGTGAATACTAATCAACTGACCTATACGATTTAAGTTCTATAAATATTATATACTTCAAAGGAAGGACCGCGTTTGATGAAAAATATTATAGGCTTTTAGCAGTTAAAGTAAAAACAATGTTACGTTGTAGTTGCGGTTTTTATAAACAATTTCCTTAATAATCGAAGTTCCAAAACATCCCTCACTCACTTTCACAATGTCATCATGGCACGGCCAAGAAAACAGTCCAGGTTATATTCTTTCTTAATGAAAGATAGAAATACTGGTGCAAGCGAAAGGTTAGTTTATTAATTTGTATCATTATTTAATATCTCTGTGTCTATATATATTTCTCACTTGCAACCTAAAAAATTTGCCGAATCATGGATAAACGGTCAAGGCCCCCGACCCGTACTACAGTATTACATGCATGGGATCCCAAGAAAATAAACATTACTTCGTAAATGCATCTCATTCTGATTTTAGTGGATTGCGGCGAAAACAGTATATATAAAGTCTGGCACGACCTCCGAAAATCAAAAAATTAAAAACAGATATTATGAAAAGACAATTAAAAATCGCTGGTAAAAGTAGAAATTTTCGTTTTCAAAATCTAATACTAGTAATGGTCAGGTGAGCTATTGTCATCTGTCTCGTCCCGCTTTGCGTCCGTCGGTCTGGCCGCCCGTCTATCTGTCAACTCTTCAGATTTCCATCGTCTTAACCAAGTTTGGCAGGGCTGGTGTTATGGAGTGTTAAAGTAATTCTTAAGTTAACCGGTTTCATTTCACATTATTGAAACCATGTACAATTGGCTTAGACACATTGACGATGTGCAAAACAAGGGTTTATTATTTTTTTGTGGTGTTCCTGTATCTCTTTATGTCACAACTACCAGCACCATGTCTTTCAATGTTTAGTTAAGATATTACCTGATATTACTAATTAGATAAGTTTACAACAAGTGTTGATGTCTTGATTGTAGATTGGTTTGCAGAGGAACACAGAATCAAAATAAGAAAAATGTTCGCATGATCTTCAGCTTCTGTTTGGGATTGCAACTTTATAACTGTAGCTTTATAAACTCATAGATGCCATATGAATCCCTTAGGGCATAAGTTAGGGGTGTTAGAATATAGTTGTTGATTTTTCCAATTTGTATGAGACCTTGCAATCATAACTTAGAGGCTCTTCGCAGAACAGTAACATATCGTTTTACCTCTGTCCGTCCATCCGTCAGTCAGACACTTGATATTTGTTCCGGAGGATCCACTAGGACGCATTTAAATCTATTACATCATTATTGCATTTTCCCCTGAATATATTCGATTGACTAATATGAATGCAACACCAGTTTTCCCAGCAACCATTGACATAACATTCGCTTGATTTTTTTTTATATGGAGAGTCAGCTTGTGTACTCCGGATTGAAGTCTGTCTCTATCCTACTTGTCTTCAGTCCCGTTTTCTCGGAAATATATGGGGATAGTCTCAATGAATAGGAGCTCACAGATTTCTTGTTAATTATGGTGATTGTAGATTGTTGTCATGGGTGGATTTAGGCGGTTTTATCTCGAAACTTTAATTTCTCGACACGCTTCGCTTGGCGAGGTATCTATATTGCACCCACTTTAGTGTACACAGTACATGATATATTAGGCTTGAAGATGGAATTGATTGCAGATTAGCTAAATTATCTATCGTAAAGGATCGTAAGATGCAGTCACAGAAATAATTATTTGATAAGTACGTCTAAACAAGTGACAACTCTACGACAGATCCATCCATGGGATCACCAGTGAAGGTGATACACGACTGAAAACACATATTATATTCATAATTACTCTAAATATCAGCACAACAATGTTAAATCTGCAAATTTGCGGAAGCAAATGTTTGTTCTTCCCTCGCCGGGATTCGAACTCATGCTGTTGGGATATCGTGACAACACCGCCTGCACTGTTTCCAGCGCTCTAGACCACTCGGTCACCTAGACTGAACTAAAAAATTCAGCTTTCGTCATATATATATATATATATATATATACATATATATGTATGTTATAAGAACATGCCAGGATTCCTCGAGCAGAATGAACAGACAAACAAATGCAGAAGTAGTTAAACTTCATACGGGTGGTGCATACAAAATCATGACTTAAATATGCACATTACAATGGTCGAAAGCTTGAAGACACATAACTATGTAAATGCATATTTGACTTAAAAATTATAATAGCAGTATATTATTTACACAACTTGCCTTATTCTATACTGATTTAATTGTAGAACGTTTCGAAACATGGACGTCGATCATGATGAATTCCTTAGTCTTAAAGAATTTACAGATGGTCTAAGGAAATTTGGCCTGAGCTTCCCAGAAAAATCTGTACACGAGCTGTTTACCTACATTGACAAAGATTGCAGTGGTAGAATTCTATTTTACAAGCAATAAGGGTAATAAACATAAATAAAGTACTCACAAGGGCTTAACGTATGGAGTGTCCCTCTCTTTAAAAAGAGCATGATGCGTTTTGATAAGAATGATTGAAAACTTTCAACATGCATTTCTTCTCAAACTCGTTGAGAGAAACTAGTACAAATTATTTTAGCTTTAAAAAAGTGCTGAATACAATCCTACAATTGCACAATTCCCCCAAAAATTTTATACACGTTTACGTAGAAGTGTGTTCATTTATCATCTTTATAAAATGGATTATGCAGCATAATATCCTTTTAGGTAAAGCTTATATCTTAATATCAAAAGCAAAAATTCCTAAAATGGGGCCATTTTGAAAATTTTTGCTGTTTTGCATTGAAAATGAATAAACTTAATACATTTATGATGCATTACATGCATCCGAAGCGCTTTTTTAAAATTACTTTCGTCGTCAACGCTAAAAGCCGAATATCTGAAAGCCAAGAATGTATAAGTAAACTCATCAAAGATACCAGGATTACAATTTTGTACGCCAGATGCGCATTTTGTCTACAAACGACTCATTAGTGACGCTCGAAGTACCGAAACATCTGAAGAGCTATAAGATAAAAAGGAACTAAATATAATCCATCTATAAGGTCAACTTTGTCTTAGGGATTTGACACCTTAGTTTCTTCATCATTTCTAAATTTAAATACGGACAATTTAAGAAACATTTGTTATAAATAATGTCAGTACCGAAGTTCTGACTACTTCTGGCAACCTCGGTAACTGAAGTCCATCATTTGCGGTATCGACTCAGTGCTGTAAAAATAAAAACAACACTTGATAATTTTCATGCCATCGGAAGCGCTTTTCTTGATTTTCTTTTCCCAGAAGCGACCATAGCCGAATATTTGAAAGCAAAGGATGTATGAGAAAATAGTAAAATAACAAAAATACCAAAACAGTTGAAGTTCTATATGACTAAAAAGGACCTCAATGTAAAAAGCTTGAAGCCCCTATGCATATATGTTATACAAATCCATAAATGAAAATACTGATGTCCAATGCTAATGTCTTATGAACGGGAGAAGGGTGTTATTTGGTAGATATATAATGCTTTTTGGTTTTCAAATTAATGGGACAAACAGTGGCATTATCATACCTTCTTTCATTGTTGTAAATCAAAATTCAACGTCAAAATTTGGCACTTTTCACAAATGTGTTAAAAGAGACAATGCCTTTGCAGCCATATTTTAAATCTTGTATTCGTTGTAACAACATTAATGTCTAAATAATGAATAATTCATTCTATTGGACAATCAGGACTTCATTTTTTAACGACCACAATTCATCTATACCGCTTCCGCTGATAACATTCCAAAGTGTTTGATTAACTAGAACTTAGGAAAGCATAAGCACAACATAACTTTGATAGAATTAAAGACTTCCAATAACGACCAGGACAATCACCAGAACGACTTGAAGATTCCCGTGAATTCGAGAGCTGTCTTGTGTTAAACGGCTTCCTAAATAATATTGTTATATACATATGCACTTTCATTCATGGATCTACAATCTGTCGACTCCTGTATCTCGGCATTGCACAAGGTAATGTTTTTCTCTGACTGTTTATGACGTCTTTACACTAAATCCATTGGATGTTGGATGTGTACTGATTGATAATTTAGTCTAAGATGCATGATTTTTTATATTAGTTGTTATTGGCTTTGAACTAGCTGTCAGTAACATCGAGTACTCTCAGATCTGTACTTAGTGTCTTTTTGTTGTTGGGATGTACAAGTACCCGGTCACGTCCACGTGTTTTTGTTATATGCATTTCTATTAGTATCCATCTGATGAGTTAAGCCTTTTTCAACTGATTTTTATAGTTCTTCTTATGTTGTACTGTTGCACCACTGTCCAAGGTTAGGGGAGGGTTGGGATCCCGCTAACATGTTTAACCCCGCCATATTCTGTATGTATGTGCCTGTCCCAAGTCAGGAGCCTGTAATTCAGTGGTTGTCGTTTGTTGCTGTGTTACATATTTGTTTTTCGTTCATTTTTTTGTACATTAATAAGGCCGTTAGTTTTTTTGTTTGAATTGTTTTACATTTGTGATTTCGGGGCCTTTTATTGCTGACTATGCGGTATGGGCTTTGCTCATAGTTGATTGCCGTAAGGTAACCTATAGCTGTTAATTTCTGCGTCATTTGGTCTCTTGAAGAGAATTGTCTCATTGGCAATCATACCACATCTTCTTTTTTATATTCGCATAACATTTTGGTCTCAATGGCATTATCATGGGACAGGGGAACATATCAAACATTTCTTATATAGAAATCGTGAATATAGTTTATAACGGACAACGCGATCATAGATCTCATTGTAAACAATTTAATTCAACTGTAATCCGAAGCACATAAAAAGTAGTTTCTTTTAATAAAATCTATTAACAGATTATTGATTTCATTACCATATGTAGCTTATCTAAAATCTCCAAAGCCCAAAACTTGAATTTTGATAACTTAGAGCAACTTTTCGCTTAGCATAAAAACACAATAGATTTTAAATCTAATTATACGTAAGTGATATCATAGGTCATTTTAGAAAATTATTCCTCTTCACCATCCGACTGTGAAAAATCGAAATCTAGATATAAGTACTATGGCCATGTGTATTACAGAAGACCGCAACAACGGTTTTGACCTTGCATATAAGTTTATCGTCAAATGATATTTATTCCCTTTTCGCTCCTTTCATACCAGTCCTCAATGTGGCAAATCAAAAGTCATTGTCAAACTCATTAAAGATCTGACCAAATTGAATTCAATTCTAGTTGAGAAACTTGCTTTAATTTTTTAAGAATTATACTGCTTAAATTTACCCAAAGACTGACTCAATATTGTTGATTTAGATGAAGGTAAATCCAGAAAAGCGCTTCGGACGCATGCAATTTATAATCTGTTGTTTTCAGTTTTTAGATATTTGTATTTCATAAGCGATACTTTATATGTACGTTGAAATTTATGTCAGAATTTATGTATGATTTTTTGTTCCAGAATGTAGTTTTTCATTTTTATTAGGGCAATTTTCTTTGTTCCCTTCTTACCGCGTGTATATTTTCCAGCACTTTTTTCACGCCGGTTTCTGCACTGACGATTTGAATGTCAGTGAACGTAATCCATGTATACATTTTTGTTCAAGGGCCAGTTGAAGCCCGTCTCCGGGTGTGGGATTTTCTTGCTGTGTTGAAGACACATTGGTGGCCTTGGGCTTTTTTCTGCTCTCTGGTCGGGTTGTTGTTTCTTTGACACATTCTCCATTTCCATTCTCAATAAAATAGCTGGTTACGTCAGGGGTTCGTTACTACTACTCACACTTTATATAAGTATCATAGATTGTATTGTTTGGTAGCTTGTGTATTTTTAAAGTATTTTCTATTTTCAAATGAGTTATTGTTTATATTTCACCATATCCGTTGTAAATACACAACGATATGTTATTTCTCTCCTCTCTGTCGTGATGTTTGCTGAAACGTTTTTGCTTTTCCCCCTCAACGAAGACAATTGGTCATTTGTGAACTTTATCAGATGTGACTGTTTTTTAAGTAAACGTCTTGATACATAAAGCATAATGGAATTATATTTTGAATATTTAACTCTCTGTTGATGTTTGGTGTAATTAAACATATATATATATATATATATATATATAAATAGCAGCACATGACATACAAATCTATGGGAGTGTGGATTAATCAGTACAGAGATTAATTCAATTACACAAATAAAATTATAGATTGCCTAACAATGTAATTTTAATACACTATTTAGTATGTAAATATAAGAATGTTTAAAATATTTACAAAATGATGAAAATAAACGCAATATTTCGCTAGACTAACTAGCTTTATCAAGCGTGCATCTATCCAGGTGAAATCGGATGTAGATGATAAGAAACTTTTGCAGCTCAATGTATATGTTGCACTTGAATTTAGCTGCCTTGAAAATAATACATAATTAGGATGAAGTTCAAGATTTTTACAAAATTGGTAGTTGAAGTTAGCAACGTCCATTGGCCAATATTACAGGATAAAAAGGACGATGCTGTGTACTAAATTGTTCTTTATCTTTCCTGTATCTTTTCTCATCTTTTTCGTTAAGGCCATCAGGTTCTAAAGTGTGGAGTTGGTGGATCCAAAAATTTTTCTCTTCTCCTTCTCGCCGTGGTGTCCCACTCGGTGTTGACTTCTATGATTTGGAAAGTAACATTATCAAAAGAATGTTTCGTTGAACGAAGATGTCTTGTGAGAGGACAGTTTTTGTTGGTTTTGTACCATCTTTTTCGTTAAGACCATCAGGTTCTAAAGTGTGGAGTTGGTGGATCCAAAAAAACCAACAAAAACTGTCCTCTCACAAGACATCTTCGTTCAACGAAACATTCTTTTGATAATGTTACTTTCCAAATCATAGAAGTCAACACCGAGTGGGACACCACGGCGAGAAGGAGAAGAGAAAATTTTTGGATCCACCAACTCCACACTTTAGAACCTGATCGTCTTAACGAAAAAGATGAGAAAAGATACAGGAAAGATAAAGAATAATTTAGTACTCAGCATCGTCCTTTTTATCCTGTAATATTGGCCAATGGACGTTGCTAACTTCAACTACCAATTTTGTAAAAAATCTTGAACTTCATCCTAATTATGTATTATTTTCAAGGCAGCTAAATTCAAGTGCAACATATACATTGAGCTGCAAAAGTTTCTTATCATCTACATCCGATTTCACCTGGATAGATGCACGCTTGATAAAGCTAGTTAGTCTAGCGAAATATTGCGTTTATTTTCATCATTTTGTAAATATTTTAAACATTCTTATATTTACATACTAAATAGTGTGTTAAAATTACATTGTTAGGCAATCTATATATATATATATATATATATATATATTGTTCAAGAAGGGTTATTTCTAAAGCCAACTGTGTGAGAAGAAGTTCTCGTCGTCTTGCGGATCAGAAAATTTTGCCTTCTCTCGACTAGAATTTCCCAAATATACCCCTTCTGGACATGATATATTTGTTTAAAAAAATACCTAGCAACCTTTACTATATTCGATATGACCATTTGAAAAACACCTGTACCAGTCAAATTGCAATTCTATGTCGCCATTTAAATTGGTTCATTAGCCTAGAAACCAGATATTTTAAATAGCCATAATAGACACCATCATTTGAATTGGAAGAATGGCTAATATTTATTACTAATAAAATAAAAACCAGCATATTACATACAATTCAGGTGAACTCATTAATATTTTAGTCTGGAAAACATGAACTATAATTAGTGGAAATTGTACTTTTAAACACGCTTTCAATAACGTCGAGCACTCTAAGGTAGGTAACTTGTGTCTTTTGTTATTTTGTTTATTATGTGTGGGCTAAATACCAATCTGATGAGTCGATTCCATTGCCAATTGATTTTAAAAAAATGATCTATTGTTGAGCCATTGTCTCATGTTAGGATGGGGTTTGAATCTCAAACACATGTTTAATTCCCATCACATTCTTTATGTGGATATCCCAAGTCAGGAGCCGCTTTAAATCTAGTGGAAGTCGTTTGTTGTTTTCTGTCATAATTGGGTTTTTTTTTCATTGATTTTTTTAGAATAAATTATATCTTTGTTTTTGTTTTTTGAATTAAGTGTCATCCCGACGATTTAAAATCTTAATTTCAGGCTCTTTAGTCTTTGATCAGTTTTTGTTGTATGAATTAAAAAAAATAACTGCACTAAGATGATGCTGTCCGTAAATAAAGGCAACAGTAGTATACCGCTGTTCAATAGTCATAAATCGATTTATTTATTCTGCTTGTATTTATGCTGTTAGGCTACCGGACTGGTAGAATCCTCGGAGACAGTACTGTCCACCAGCAGAGATTCCGATCCGGTGGTGATAAATAAAGACAACAGTAGTATACCGCTGTTCAATAGTCATAAATCTATATCTATTCTACTTGTATTCATACTGTTAGGCTACCGGACTGGTAGAATCCTCGGAGACAGTACTGTCCACCAGCAGAGATTCAGATCCGGTGGTGATGAATAAAGACAACAGTAGTATACCGCTGTTCAATAGTCATAAATCGATATATCTATTCTACTTGCATTCATGCTGTTAGGCTACCGGACTGGTAGAATCCTCGGGGACAGTACTGTCCACCAGCAGAGATTCCGATCCGGTGGTGATAAATAAAGGCAACAGTAGTATACCGCTGTTGAATAGTCGTTACACTTTCCACGCCGCAGATTTCGTAAATATTAAACGATGATAATCTTGTGAATTAACACATTTGAAGCAAGGACGCTTAAATTTGTACTTAAAACAAGATATATATAGTATGGCTTTCGAACAAAATTCTTATCCTGTTCGAGATTGTAATGGTTGGAAGACTCACATGTCGTTACCAGATTGTCATCAACTTATGGGTTTGAATATTCCTTTGGTGTCTTCCGCTTCTCTCTGTCGCACATATTCTGACTCTCTCTCACCCACGTCCTCTCTCTTTCTTTATCTCGTGACACTAGATGCCAAATTGATTGAAAATAACACTCTTAAAATTTCGTGCGTCCAAAGTGCTTTCTATGGATTAACCTACATCAGGAACTCTCAAACAATATCTTAAGAAAGACAAGGATGCATAAATGCGCAGAAAAGAAAGGTACTATGTGATCAAATGGAACCCAAAAGAGTATCTGAATTCTTTTAAGGTCAACCTTTCCTGATGGAGTTAGAACCTTAGTTTTAAAGTAATTTCTTAACTATCAATAGGGAATGTTTAGACAAATATGTTATAAATCATGCAAGTATACTGAAAGTTTGAAAATTTTAGACGGTTTCGGCTACATAAATACCTACTCCCTACAACGATAACAAATAGTGATAAATGAGGGAAGGGCAATTAGATAAATCCATATCTGACTCGTTGTTTTCTATGTGTACTTTTACAGTTCAACTTTAATGTTTGTGTTATATTTTAATTGGTACATACCAGCCTCCTATGTCACAGACGAGAATTTCGATCATCAATAAAGCATTTGCCAAGTTTGACAAAGAAACTGGTGACGGAGTGATTACCCTTGAAGATCTTAGGGATGATTACAATGTTGAGAATCACCCTAGTTATAA
The DNA here is from genome assembly GCF_021869535.1 of Mytilus californianus. Taxonomy (NCBI): domain Eukaryota; kingdom Metazoa; phylum Mollusca; class Bivalvia; order Mytilida; family Mytilidae; genus Mytilus; species Mytilus californianus. The sequence continues at coordinate 66,991,428 of NW_026262690.1, forward strand.
GAGTGGTTTCTTCACAAAAGACCAAGTTCTGAGCGAATTTCTTCACGTGTTTGACAAGGGAATTGAAGATGGAAAGGTAAACAAAAACATTTTAGGATTGTTTCTTATGTATGTGACTTCCTTATATGTATAAGAGTTATCGCTCACTCCAGTTGAATTCACTAAAAAAAAATTTTTATACGATTTGTGCCACTTACTTTTTCCCTCATTGAATAAAAAATAGGTCAGACGATAACAAAAACAAACGCCTCTAATTTAGATTTATCATCATGCTTGACATTATATGAGAATATTAATGTATTTTATGAAAATTAAAATAAAATAAACCTCACAAAGTCTTTTCACTATTTCAAATGATGGTAAGTTAAGAACATAAGGCCACACCATTTAAATTTTAACAATAGGAGTAACCAAAATAAAATTCAGAATGGAAACAGGGAATGTGTCAAAGAAACAACAACCCAACCAAAGAGCAGATAACAAACGAAGGCCACCAATGGGTCTTCAACACAGCGAGAAAATCCCCCACACGGAGGCAGGCTTCAGCTGGCCCCTAAATAAAAATGTGTACTAGTTCAGAGAAAATGGACGTCACACTAAACTCCGAAACATATAGATGAACCAAAATTAAAAAAAACATACAAGAAAAACAAAGACCAGAGGTTCCTGACTTGGGACAGGCGCAAAAATGCTGCGGGGTTAAACATGTTTTGTGAGATCTCAACCCTCCCCTATACCTCTAGACAATGTAGAATAAACAAACACATAGCAAAACGCACAGTAAAACTCAGTTTAAAGGAAGTCCGAGTCCGATATTAGAATAGGTAACAGAAGAAACTAAGCAAAATGACAATTATAACATAAATCAACAAAGGACTACTAGCAGTTTTTGACATGCCAGCTCCAGACCTCAAATAAACTGATTGAAAGATTATGTCTTCATCATATAAAAATCAAGCACAATCCCTCCCGTTAGGGGTTTAGTATCATACCATCATAAAATATATTAGAAGAACATAACCCGTATCATGCAACAACTGTTTGTTATCGAGCGAAATTGTAATAAGCTTTCTCCTGGATTCAATTCAATCGGAGGATCAAGATAGTAAAGTCGTTGATTTTCTGATCAATAGACAGTCGAAAAGATATTTCAATATTTAACATCTGTCGATAAACAACAATCAAAGATACCAGGCTTAGGATCTGGTCCGCCAGACGAGTATTAAGTCTACTTAACTCTCTTCAATGGTGTTGAGATAAGATAGGATAAATGTTATTCAAAGTCTGTTTTGAATGCATACAAAACAAGGGCTTTCTAGAGCTTTTTATTTGACAATGAAAACATATACATCAACAAGAAGAGACAAGATCGTTCAGACTCGGAGGACCTAGGCCGTTTAGGATTTTGAAAATATCTTCCTCCGTCGTTCTCATGCGTCTGATTTGATGCTGAGGTTGTTATGAAATGTTGAAATGTTGAAATGTATTCGAACTCCAATTTTTATTTTAGGATTGTTAGTTTTCTTGCCGAAGGTCGGTCGTTCTCTCAAGGAACTCCGACTTTCCCCACAAATGATTCACAACAGAACTACTATGAAAATGGACAGCAACTAAAATTTGAAAGTAATTTATGTGTGAAAAAAAGTTAATTTGTTTAGTTTTGATAAAGAGGGGCGAAAGATAATTAGTATCAGTTCTTTTTTATTTATTCTAAACCAAATTATAAGCTTGCCACATTCCTGTTCAATGGTTTTAATTAGGTAATATTTTTTTTTAAATCTGATAGGAGCAATGTATTATCATCAGTATAATAATAAAATGAACACTTTTTCATACTTCAAAAAATATCTTATATGAAAAAATTAAACAGGAGAGGCCCTAGTATTGACCCCTTGAACAAATATCCTCTTTCTGATGTTCTCTTCATTACTAAAGACATATAACTAATGGTTACACACTGTCTACGACTTTTCAAAAAGTCAGCAAAGAGAGATACGGATTTTCTTACACCTAACTAATTGTTTCTCTGATTCGACATCACTCGATGATCTCAAACAGGAACCACTGCAGCATTTTTTTTTATTATGCTCAATATTTGCTTCATGATTAAAAAGATTCTAGGCGTGATCATACTCGTTTTGATCTAATCTCTTATCCAGTTCTCAATAAGCTTGGGATGCAAGGATTAACAACCTTATCCTTTTCGAAAAGCACATAACAAATTATTAAGCAGCAACCCTTTATCAATCAAATCATGATCATGTTCAGAATATCAAGATCTACCTACAATCTATTTAGACCTAAACTGTCAGACGAATCATTGTAGCCATTGTATCAATCTTATATACAAGGTGAGCAATACAGGCTTCTTGGAGCATCAAGTTGAAAACAGGTACGAACAAATTCAACAAACGGAAAATTAGCATATGTAGAAGTAACATTTTTATACTAAAAGAAACAGTACGCGCAAAGAGATTTCAAGATAAAATAAAACTATACACGCCAGTTAATCTACCATATCATTGCTAATTTAAACAATCAATTAAACTTGGTTTTTATTTATCTTTGGTAAAATTCCTTTTTTTGTATATTGCAATATTATCTTAACCTTTATGCGACTTAGTTTTATCAAATTGCACTTTTTGACTTAACTTTTATGTGACTTAGTTTTTTTCATATTGCACTGTTCGACTTATACCCTTCATGTGACGTAGTTTTGTTTATATCGCACTGATTGACTTAACCTTAAAGTTTACGTCACTTAATTTTTCGTATTGCGCTGTTTAACTTAACCTTTATGTGACTTAGGTGACCAAAGAAGAATTTACTAATTACTACAGTGGCGTAGGTGCCAATATAGATACAGATGAAGAATTTGTGAAGATGATGACAACTGCTTGGAAAATTTAGCGAAATTGTTGGACACGAATTTCAATATTTATTACCAAGAATAGTTATGATTTGTTACTTATACCACCAAAAAAAAAAAAAGGATGGACGGCGGAAACCACATGATGAGAATTGTTGTTAGGTGCAGCGTATTTCTTACGTTTTTACGCGGACAGAGTAATGAAAATCAAACTGTTTAACTGTCCGTCTACTCATTTGTCTGTTTATTTGCAATTCATGTCCGACTTTGAACTTTAAAATATCATAAAGGATTTTTATTTTTATAAAATGCTTTAAATTACTGTTAATTGATATCAGAAGCTGTTTCATAAAGGTTTCAGTGATGTCACACTTACGAATTTAAACTTTACATATTATTCCAATAAATAAGATCCCTTCCAAATCATATACTAGTACATAATTACAGCTTGATTAAGAATCTTAGATTTTGATTGTTTGATAGCTAGTGTGATTTGCATGTTTTTTTCAAATATTAAGAATTTTATTCATATTTCAACATCCCGGGTTTATGCACAACGATATGCCTTTTGTTTTACTAACTCTGCCGCGGTTTTGCTAAAACGTATATGCATTTTTTACTCCTCACTGAGCTACTTTTTCATTTGTGCTCTTTATAAAATGCGGCTGGTTTTTTTTTACGGTTTGAGTAAAAAAGAATAGTGGAATTAATTAGTAAATGTTTAACTGAACTATCTCTATTATTACCCAGTGTAAATAAACAGATATATCATCGTCAGGAAGGGTATTTGTGAGAAAAATACTAGCCGTGAGAAGTACTTTTACCGCTAGGTATTTTTTCATAATGCTCCTCCGATAATGATAAAAATCTGTTCATAACCATCTTCATAAACACGAAACAGTTCTAGATAACCCATATCAAAAATTTCTATCTTGTTTCCAGGTCAGAACTTTAAAACGCCTTCAAAGTGTGTCATAAATGACCGTCTCAGAAGATTAAATTGGTTTTAAGTTTTAACACCAATATGTTTTTTTATAGGTGTTTCCACCACTTAAGTGGATGTCATAATTTTCATGAATAAAGTTGGTTACATTTTGATAGGTAAATTTCAAAAATTTATTTAAATCGTGTAATAAAGGATCATTGAAGGGGGCCAGGGTTTCATGTTATTAATGTACGCTCAACATCTTTAGTTATTTAATGTTATTATAGATAAGTATACTCATTTTATATCATCGTTTCAAACATATCAATTTGTTATTAACACTGTATAAATCGTCATGTATAGAATAAAATTAAAAAAAAAAAATTATCAGTGTTAGATATTCATATATAGTTTGTTCTCATTTTATATAATCTGTGTTGTATTATCTACCGATACCTTTTAATCTGTGTTGTATTATCTACCGATACCTTTTAATCTGTGTTGTATTATCTACCGATACCTTTTAATCTGTGTTGTATTATCTACCGATACCTTTTAATCTGTGTTGTATTATCTACCGATACCTTTTAATCTGTGTTGTATTATCTACCGATACCTTTTAATCTGTGTTGTATTATCTACCGATACCTTTTTCATGTGGTGCTATGACAAGTTTTCATATCGTTTCAAAACCGGTAAATAATTTGTCACAGGTATCAATACACTGTAACTCTAATAATTAAACCAAAATTTTTGATTATTTATTACTCTTTTCTAATAATCATTCTTACTATAGTCTATTATATTTACTTACTGTATATATAAACATTTAAGGCGTACAGGAAGTAGTGTGGCACATTTTAAAAAAAGATCGTGCTATTTTCACAGGCATAGAGATTTCCTAAACTATTTGGAATCCTTATTGAATTTAAAAGTTAGCATTTACCTTTAAACTTGTAGGATGCACATTCTATATAATATCCAAAACGGCAATTGTTTAAAACCAATTTTTAGATTATTTTGTTCAAGGTCTTTCTTCAAAGCAAAATTTAAGACCAACACGTATAATTTGCATTTGACACTTTGACGGTTTAATGTTCATATTGGACAATTCATTATTAAGCTTCATATTTTGACTGGTCAGTGAAACAAAAAACGAGGAAATATACCCATTATTTACAAATACCTATCTGTATACCATTTTGAGTGAAATGTGTTAGGACAATTATTAATTAAAACTGAATTTATTTAAAATTTATTAAACTGATTTGAAACAAGCGCTAACAGTTATATTAATTGTTCCTTATTTGATGTTTTTATCATGTTTATAAATGATAATTATAGCAAAAGTGTTTTCCTCAAATAAACGATTACTATTGAAACAATTCAAAGCCAGTACTGAAATATGATATATCAATTTAATTGTTGTTATGGTGTAATACCACCAAGTCATAGTACGTCACATCCGGTTGCATACGAAAATAGGTCGAAAAAAAATATTCCCTTGAATTTGACAGTTGTAGGTAATTGATCCTACATTTCATTGCAGTAAAACATTTCTGAGTCATAAACATATATCTTGGGTATTTCAAAGCACCATTATTTCTTTATTTGGGGTTTCAATAGAATATTTTGGAAACTTGAGGTTACATGGTTACTAAAGCTTGTACACAGGTTAAAAAAGGGGGAAAATTTGATTGGTTAACTTCCAGTGATGGTTATTTTCTTATATGCAATGAAATGTTATGTGAAATTTTTTCTATAGTACTGGACAGGATAAAACTTTACTCATGCCAAGTATTTCTTTATTTGAAACAAAGATAAATTCTGCACAATTTTTTGAAAAGTGCAAATTTAACAAAGACTAATAGGGGAAAATCAATGGTGGTATTACACCTAATATGGGAAGCTGTACATGCACCTTTGACCTTGTGAGTACTCTCATGTGTTAAAATTTCTTGCTATTTAAGTGAAATATTACAAATAATGAAATATTCTGAGTGGATTGAGTCTCCAAAATACATTTTATGAGAAAATTTCCTTGAAATAGGACTTTACCATGAATATTAGTTGACAGAACAAGCCATACTTAGAGTCTTGGGGAGCTTTTTCTCCTTATTTCTTATATTCTGCTATACTAGAAAATGTTTCCTAAGAAATACTTTAATAAATATATAGTTTTAAGTAAATGAAATTATTTTTAAAGCAGTAACAACAAATTATTCACCAAAAGAGAAGTTTTTTATGTCCCTCTCTGGAACGCGGCGTAAATTTAAGTTTTACGCAAGGTCTTATTGAAACCTCCTTGGAGACAGTAAACTTTTATACGGATAGTTCAAGCAGCTTGAATACTTCAATTAATCATTTATAATAACATTCCTATCATAAATGAGTGAAAGTTACCCCAAAATTTTTATTTATTGGCTTAAAAAGTAGAAATTTTGAGGAAATGAGAGGTATAAATGGACCAAAAGAGACTTTATAAGGAAGAATAAGAGGTCCATTAGTAGTATTTATCATCCTAAAGTCATCTTTTGTATCATATTCAACTGTTTGTAGGCAGGTGAGATAAATATTTGATCAGTTATTGGTCCACACTATATTCTATCATGATGCGGCTTGGTTTGAATTTTTCGAAGAAATTTTGCTCGAATCGCTGTAGATGTCGTCTTACATTATACTAGATTTTTCTCAAACTATTGAACTGATTATGACAAAACTTGACAGGAATGCTTGAAATAACCAGTATTACAAAGGAAAAAAGTCACATTCAGTTTATTCAACAAAAAAGTCTTCTTTAGGTGTAATACCACCAAATCATAGTACGTCACATCCGGTTGCATACGAAAATAGGTCGAAAAAAAATATTCCCTTGAATTTGACAGTTGTAGGTAATTGATCCTACATTTCATTGCAGTAAAACATTTCTGAGTCATAAACATATATCTTGGGTATTTCAAAGCACCATTATTTCTTTATTTGGGGTTTCAATAGAATATTTTGGAAACTTGAGGTTACATGGTTACTAAAGCTTGTACACAGGTTAAAAAAGGGGGAAAATTTGATTGGTTAACTTCCAGTGATGGTTATTTTCTTATATGCAATGAAATGTTATGTGAAATTTTTTCTATAGTACTGGACAGGATAAAACTTTACTCATGCCAAGTATTTCTTTATTTGAAACAAAGATAAATTCTGCACAATTTTTTGAAAAGTGCAAATTTAACAAAGACTAATAGGGGAAAATCAATGGTGGTATTACACCTAATATGGGAAGCTGTACATGCACCTTTGACCTTGTGAGTACTCTCATGTGTTAAAATTTCTTGCTATTTAAGTGAAATATTACAAATAATGAAATATTCTGAGTGGATTGAGTCTCCAAAATACATTTTATGAGAAAATTTCCTTGAAATAGGACTTTACCATGAATATTAGTTGACAGAACAAGCCATACTTAGAGTCTTGGGGAGCTTTTTCTCCTTATTTCTTATATTCTGCTATACTAGAAAATGTTTCCTAAGAAATACTTTAATAAATATATAGTTTTAAGTAAATGAAATTATTTTTAAAGCAGTAACAACAAATTATTCACCAAAAGAGAAGTTTTTTATGTCCCTCTCTGGAACGCGGCGTAAATTTAAGTTTTACGCAAGGTCTTATTGAAACCTCCTTGGAGACAGTAAACTTTTATACGGATAGTTCAAGCAGCTTGAATACTTCAATTAATCATTTATAATAACATTCCTATCATAAATGAGTGAAAGTTACCCCAAAATTTTTATTTATTGGCTTAAAAAGTAGAAATTTTGAGGAAATGAGAGGTATAAATGGATTAAAAGAGACTTTATAAGGAAGAATAAGAGGTCCATTAGTAGTATTTATCATCCTAAAGTCATCTTTTGTATCATATTCAACTGTTTGTAGGCAGGTGAGATAAATATTTGATCAGTTATTGGTCCACACTATATTCTATCATGATGCGGCTTGGTTTGAATTTTTCGAAGAAATTTTGCTCGAATCGCTGTAGATGTCGTCTTACATTATACTAGATTTTTCTCAAACTATTGAACTGATTATGACAAAACTTGACAGGAATGCTTGAAATAACCAGTATTACAAAGGAAAAAAGTCACATTCAGTTTATTCAACAAAAAAGTCTTCTTTAGGTGTAATACCACCAAATCATAGTACGTCACATCCGGTTGCATACGAAAATAGGTCGAAAAAAAATATTCCCTTGAATTTGACAGTTGTAGGTAATTGATCCTACATTTCATTGCAGTAAAACATTTCTGAGTCATAAACATATATCTTGGGTATTTCAAAGCACCATTATTTCTTTATTTGGGGTTTCAATAGAATATTTTGGAAACTTGAGGTTACATGGTTACTAAAGCTTGTACACAGGTTAAAAAAGGGGGAAAATTTGATTGGTTAACTTCCAGTGATGGTTATTTTCTTATATGCAATGAAATGTTATGTGAAATTTTTTCTATAGTACTGGACAGGATAAAACTTTACTCATGCCAAGTATTTCTTTATTTGAAACAAAGATAAATTCTGCACAATTTTTTGAAAAGTGCAAATTTAACAAAGACTAATAGGGGAAAATCAATGGTGGTATTACACCTAATATGGGAAGCTGTACATGCACCTTTGACCTTGTGAGTACTCTCATGTGTTAAAATTTCTTGCTATTTAAGTGAAATATTACAAATAATGAAATATTCTGAGTGGATTGAGTCTCCAAAATACATTTTATGAGAAAATTTCCTTGAAATAGGACTTTACCATGAATATTAGTTGACAGAACAAGCCATACTTAGAGTCTTGGGGAGCTTTTTCTCCTTATTTCTTATATTCTGCTATACTAGAAAATGTTTCCTAAGAAATACTTTAATAAATATATAGTTTTAAGTAAATGAAATTATTTTTAAAGCAGTAACAACAAATTATTCACCAAAAGAGAAGTTTTTTATGTCCCTCTCTGGAACGCGGCGTAAATTTAAGTTTTACGCAAGGTCTTATTGAAACCTCCTTGGAGACAGTAAACTTTTATACGGATAGTTCAAGCAGCTTGAATACTTCAATTAATCATTTATAATAACATTCCTATCATAAATGAGTGAAAGTTACCCCAAAATTTTTATTTATTGGCTTAAAAAGTAGAAATTTTGAGGAAATGAGAGGTATAAATGGATTAAAAGAGACTTTATAAGGAAGAATAAGAGGTCCATTAGTAGTATTTATCATCCTAAAGTCATCTTTTGTATCATATTCAACTGTTTGTAGGCAGGTGAGATAAATATTTGATCAGTTATTGGTCCACACTATATTCTATCATGATGCGGCTTGGTTTGAATTTTTCGAAGAAATTTTGCTCGAATCGCTGTAGATGTCGTCTTACATTATACTAGATTTTTCTCAAACTATTGAACTGATTATGACAAAACTTGACAGGAATGCTTGAAATAACCAGTATTACAAAGGAAAAAAGTCACATTCAGTTTATTCAACAAAAAAGTCTTCTTTAGGTGTAATACCACCAAATCATAGTACGTCACATCCGGTTGCATACGAAAATAGGTCGAAAAAAAATATTCCCTTGAATTTGACAGTTGTAGGTAATTGATCCTACATTTCATTGCAGTAAAACATTTCTGAGTCATAAACATATATCTTGGGTATTTCAAAGCACCATTATTTCTTTATTTGGGGTTTCAATAGAATATTTTGGAAACTTGAGGTTACATGGTTACTAAAGCTTGTACACAGGTTAAAAAAGGGGGAAAATTTGATTGGTTAACTTCCAGTGATGGTTATTTTCTTATATGCAATGAAATGTTATGTGAAATTTTTTCTATAGTACTGGACAGGATAAAACTTTACTCATGCCAAGTATTTCTTTATTTGAAACAAAGATAAATTCTGCACAATTTTTTGAAAAGTGCAAATTTAACAAAGACTAATAGGGGAAAATCAATGGTGGTATTACACCTAATATGGGAAGCTGTACATGCACCTTTGACCTTGTGAGTACTCTCATGTGTTAAAATTTCTTGCTATTTAAGTGAAATATTACAAATAATGAAATATTCTGAGTGGATTGAGTCTCCAAAATACATTTTATGAGAAAATTTCCTTGAAATAGGACTTTACCATGAATATTAGTTGACAGAACAAGCCATACTTAGAGTCTTGGGGAGCTTTTTCTCCTTATTTCTTATATTCTGCTATACTAGAAAATGTTTCCTAAGAAATACTTTAATAAATATATAGTTTTAAGTAAATGAAATTATTTTTAAAGCAGTAACAACAAATTATTCACCAAAAGAGAAGTTTTTTATGTCCCTCTCTGGAACGCGGCGTAAATTTAAGTTTTACGCAAGGTCTTATTGAAACCTCCTTGGAGACAGTAAACTTTTATACGGATAGTTCAAGCAGCTTGAATACTTCAATTAATCATTTATAATAACATTCCTATCATAAATGAGTGAAAGTTACCCCAAAATTTTTATTTATTGGCTTAAAAAGTAGAAATTTTGAGGAAATGAGAGGTATAAATGGATTAAAAGAGACTTTATAAGGAAGAATAAGAGGTCCATTAGTAGTATTTATCATCCTAAAGTCATCTTTTGTATCATATTCAACTGTTTGTAGGCAGGTGAGATAAATATTTGATCAGTTATTGGTCCACACTATATTCTATCATGATGCGGCTTGGTTTGAATTTTTCGAAGAAATTTTGCTCGAATCGCTGTAGATGTCGTCTTACATTATACTAGATTTTTCTCAAACTATTGAACTGATTATGACAAAACTTGACAGGAATGCTTGAAATAACCAGTATTACAAAGGAAAAAAGTCACATTCAGTTTATTCAACAAAAAAGTCTTCTTTAGGTGTAATACCACCAAATCATAGTACGTCACATCCGGTTGCATACGAAAATAGGTCGAAAAAAAATATTCCCTTGAATTTGACAGTTGTAGGTAATTGATCCTACATTTCATTGCAGTAAAACATTTCTGAGTCATAAACATATATCTTGGGTATTTCAAAGCACCATTATTTCTTTATTTGGGGTTTCAATAGAATATTTTGGAAACTTGAGGTTACATGGTTACTAAAGCTTGTACACAGGTTAAAAAAGGGGGAAAATTTGATTGGTTAACTTCCAGTGATGGTTATTTTCTTATATGCAATGAAATGTTATGTGAAATTTTTTCTATAGTACTGGACAGGATAAAACTTTACTCATGCCAAGTATTTCTTTATTTGAAACAAAGATAAATTCTGCACAATTTTTTGAAAAGTGCAAATTTAACAAAGACTAATAGGGGAAAATCAATGGTGGTATTACACCTAATATGGGAAGCTGTACATGCACCTTTGACCTTGTGAGTACTCTCATGTGTTAAAATTTCTTGCTATTTAAGTGAAATATTACAAATAATGAAATATTCTGAGTGGATTGAGTCTCCAAAATACATTTTATGAGAAAATTTCCTTGAAATAGGACTTTACCATGAATATTAGTTGACAGAACAAGCCATACTTAGAGTCTTGGGGAGCTTTTTCTCCTTATTTCTTATATTCTGCTATACTAGAAAATGTTTCCTAAGAAATACTTTAATAAATATATAGTTTTAAGTAAATGAAATTATTTTTAAAGCAGTAACAACAAATTATTCACCAAAAGAGAAGTTTTTTATGTCCCTCTCTGGAACGCGGCGTAAATTTAAGTTTTACGCAAGGTCTTATTGAAACCTCCTTGGAGACAGTAAACTTTTATACGGATAGTTCAAGCAGCTTGAATACTTCAATTAATCATTTATAATAACATTCCTATCATAAATGAGTGAAAGTTACCCCAAAATTTTTATTTATTGGCTTAAAAAGTAGAAATTTTGAGGAAATGAGAGGTATAAATGGATTAAAAGAGACTTTATAAGGAAGAATAAGAGGTCCATTAGTAGTATTTATCATCCTAAAGTCATCTTTTGTATCATATTCAACTGTTTGTAGGCAGGTGAGATAAATATTTGATCAGTTATTGGTCCACACTATATTCTATCATGATGCGGCTTGGTTTGAATTTTTCGAAGAAATTTTGCTCGAATCGCTGTAGATGTCGTCTTACATTATACTAGATTTTTCTCAAACTATTGAACTGATTATGACAAAACTTGACAGGAATGCTTGAAATAACCAGTATTACAAAGGAAAAAAGTCACATTCAGTTTATTCAACAAAAAAGTCTTCTTTAGGTGTAATACCACCAAATCATAGTACGTCACATCCGGTTGCATACGAAAATAGGTCGAAAAAAAATATTCCCTTGAATTTGACAGTTGTAGGTAATTGATCCTACATTTCATTGCAGTAAAACATTTCTGAGTCATAAACATATATCTTGGGTATTTCAAAGCACCATTATTTCTTTATTTGGGGTTTCAATAGAATATTTTGGAAACTTGAGGTTACATGGTTACTAAAGCTTGTACACAGGTTAAAAAAGGGGGAAAATTTGATTGGTTAACTTCCAGTGATGGTTATTTTCTTATATGCAATGAAATGTTATGTGAAATTTTTTCTATAGTACTGGACAGGATAAAACTTTACTCATGCCAAGTATTTCTTTATTTGAAACAAAGATAAATTCTGCACAATTTTTTGAAAAGTGCAAATTTAACAAAGACTAATAGGGGAAAATCAATGGTGGTATTACACCTAATATGGGAAGCTGTACATGCACCTTTGACCTTGTGAGTACTCTCATGTGTTAAAATTTCTTGCTATTTAAGTGAAATATTACAAATAATGAAATATTCTGAGTGGATTGAGTCTCCAAAATACATTTTATGAGAAAATTTCCTTGAAATAGGACTTTACCATGAATATTAGTTGACAGAACAAGCCATACTTAGAGTCTTGGGGAGCTTTTTCTCCTTATTTCTTATATTCTGCTATACTAGAAAATGTTTCCTAAGAAATACTTTAATAAATATATAGTTTTAAGTAAATGAAATTATTTTTAAAGCAGTAACAACAAATTATTCACCAAAAGAGAAGTTTTTTATGTCCCTCTCTGGAACGCGGCGTAAATTTAAGTTTTACGCAAGGTCTTATTGAAACCTCCTTGGAGACAGTAAACTTTTATACGGATAGTTCAAGCAGCTTGAATACTTCAATTAATCATTTATAATAACATTCCTATCATAAATGAGTGAAAGTTACCCCAAAATTTTTATTTATTGGCTTAAAAAGTAGAAATTTTGAGGAAATGAGAGGTATAAATGGATTAAAAGAGACTTTATAAGGAAGAATAAGAGGTCCATTAGTAGTATTTATCATCCTAAAGTCATCTTTTGTATCATATTCAACTGTTTGTAGGCAGGTGAGATAAATATTTGATCAGTTATTGGTCCACACTATATTCTATCATGATGCGGCTTGGTTTGAATTTTTCGAAGAAATTTTGCTCGAATCGCTGTAGATGTCGTCTTACATTATACTAGATTTTTCTCAAACTATTGAACTGATTATGACAAAACTTGACAGGAATGCTTGAAATAACCAGTATTACAAAGGAAAAAAGTCACATTCAGTTTATTCAACAAAAAAGTCTTCTTTAGGTGTAATACCACCAAATCATAGTACGTCACATCCGGTTGCATACGAAAATAGGTCGAAAAAAAATATTCCCTTGAATTTGACAGTTGTAGGTAATTGATCCTACATTTCATTGCAGTAAAACATTTCTGAGTCATAAACATATATCTTGGGTATTTCAAAGCACCATTATTTCTTTATTTGGGGTTTCAATAGAATATTTTGGAAACTTGAGGTTACATGGTTACTAAAGCTTGTACACAGGTTAAAAAAGGGGGAAAATTTGATTGGTTAACTTCCAGTGATGGTTATTTTCTTATATGCAATGAAATGTTATGTGAAATTTTTTCTATAGTACTGGACAGGATAAAACTTTACTCATGCCAAGTATTTCTTTATTTGAAACAAAGATAAATTCTGCACAATTTTTTGAAAAGTGCAAATTTAACAAAGACTAATAGGGGAAAATCAATGGTGGTATTACACCTAATATGGGAAGCTGTACATGCACCTTTGACCTTGTGAGTACTCTCATGTGTTAAAATTTCTTGCTATTTAAGTGAAATATTACAAATAATGAAATATTCTGAGTGGATTGAGTCTCCAAAATACATTTTATGAGAAAATTTCCTTGAAATAGGACTTTACCATGAATATTAGTTGACAGAACAAGCCATACTTAGAGTCTTGGGGAGCTTTTTCTCCTTATTTCTTATATTCTGCTATACTAGAAAATGTTTCCTAAGAAATACTTTAATAAATATATAGTTTTAAGTAAATGAAATTATTTTTAAAGCAGTAACAACAAATTATTCACCAAAAGAGAAGTTTTTTATGTCCCTCTCTGGAACGCGGCGTAAATTTAAGTTTTACGCAAGGTCTTATTGAAACCTCCTTGGAGACAGTAAACTTTTATACGGATAGTTCAAGCAGCTTGAATACTTCAATTAATCATTTATAATAACATTCCTATCATAAATGAGTGAAAGTTACCCCAAAATTTTTATTTATTGGCTTAAAAAGTAGAAATTTTGAGGAAATGAGAGGTATAAATGGATTAAAAGAGACTTTATAAGGAAGAATAAGAGGTCCATTAGTAGTATTTATCATCCTAAAGTCATCTTTTGTATCATATTCAACTGTTTGTAGGCAGGTGAGATAAATATTTGATCAGTTATTGGTCCACACTATATTCTATCATGATGCGGCTTGGTTTGAATTTTTCGAAGAAATTTTGCTCGAATCGCTGTAGATGTCGTCTTACATTATACTAGATTTTTCTCAAACTATTGAACTGATTATGACAAAACTTGACAGGAATGCTTGAAATAACCAGTATTACAAAGGAAAAAAGTCACATTCAGTTTATTCAACAAAAAAGTCTTCTTTAGGTGTAATACCACCAAATCATAGTACGTCACATCCGGTTGCATACGAAAATAGGTCGAAAAAAAATATTCCCTTGAATTTGACAGTTGTAGGTAATTGATCCTACATTTCATTGCAGTAAAACATTTCTGAGTCATAAACATATATCTTGGGTATTTCAAAGCACCATTATTTCTTTATTTGGGGTTTCAATAGAATATTTTGGAAACTTGAGGTTACATGGTTACTAAAGCTTGTACACAGGTTAAAAAAGGGGGAAAATTTGATTGGTTAACTTCCAGTGATGGTTATTTTCTTATATGCAATGAAATGTTATGTGAAATTTTTTCTATAGTACTGGACAGGATAAAACTTTACTCATGCCAAGTATTTCTTTATTTGAAACAAAGATAAATTCTGCACAATTTTTTGAAAAGTGCAAATTTAACAAAGACTAATAGGGGAAAATCAATGGTGGTATTACACCTAATATGGGAAGCTGTACATGCACCTTTGACCTTGTGAGTACTCTCATGTGTTAAAATTTCTTGCTATTTAAGTGAAATATTACAAATAATGAAATATTCTGAGTGGATTGAGTCTCCAAAATACATTTTATGAGAAAATTTCCTTGAAATAGGACTTTACCATGAATATTAGTTGACAGAACAAGCCATACTTAGAGTCTTGGGGAGCTTTTTCTCCTTATTTCTTATATTCTGCTATACTAGAAAATGTTTCCTAAGAAATACTTTAATAAATATATAGTTTTAAGTAAATGAAATTATTTTTAAAGCAGTAACAACAAATTATTCACCAAAAGAGAAGTTTTTTATGTCCCTCTCTGGAACGCGGCGTAAATTTAAGTTTTACGCAAGGTCTTATTGAAACCTCCTTGGAGACAGTAAACTTTTATACGGATAGTTCAAGCAGCTTGAATACTTCAATTAATCATTTATAATAACATTCCTATCATAAATGAGTGAAAGTTACCCCAAAATTTTTATTTATTGGCTTAAAAAGTAGAAATTTTGAGGAAATGAGAGGTATAAATGGATTAAAAGAGACTTTATAAGGAAGAATAAGAGGTCCATTAGTAGTATTTATCATCCTAAAGTCATCTTTTGTATCATATTCAACTGTTTGTAGGCAGGTGAGATAAATATTTGATCAGTTATTGGTCCACACTATATTCTATCATGATGCGGCTTGGTTTGAATTTTTCGAAGAAATTTTGCTCGAATCGCTGTAGATGTCGTCTTACATTATACTAGATTTTTCTCAAACTATTGAACTGATTATGACAAAACTTGACAGGAATGCTTGAAATAACCAGTATTACAAAGGAAAAAAGTCACATTCAGTTTATTCAACAAAAAAGTCTTCTTTAGGTGTAATACCACCAAATCATAGTACGTCACATCCGGTTGCATACGAAAATAGGTCGAAAAAAAATATTCCCTTGAATTTGACAGTTGTAGGTAATTGATCCTACATTTCATTGCAGTAAAACATTTCTGAGTCATAAACATATATCTTGGGTATTTCAAAGCACCATTATTTCTTTATTTGGGGTTTCAATAGAATATTTTGGAAACTTGAGGTTACATGGTTACTAAAGCTTGTACACAGGTTAAAAAAGGGGGAAAATTTGATTGGTTAACTTCCAGTGATGGTTATTTTCTTATATGCAATGAAATGTTATGTGAAATTTTTTCTATAGTACTGGACAGGATAAAACTTTACTCATGCCAAGTATTTCTTTATTTGAAACAAAGATAAATTCTGCACAATTTTTTGAAAAGTGCAAATTTAACAAAGACTAATAGGGGAAAATCAATGGTGGTATTACACCTAATATGGGAAGCTGTACATGCACCTTTGACCTTGTGAGTACTCTCATGTGTTAAAATTTCTTGCTATTTAAGTGAAATATTACAAATAATGAAATATTCTGAGTGGATTGAGTCTCCAAAATACATTTTATGAGAAAATTTCCTTGAAATAGGACTTTACCATGAATATTAGTTGACAGAACAAGCCATACTTAGAGTCTTGGGGAGCTTTTTCTCCTTATTTCTTATATTCTGCTATACTAGAAAATGTTTCCTAAGAAATACTTTAATAAATATATAGTTTTAAGTAAATGAAATTATTTTTAAAGCAGTAACAACAAATTATTCACCAAAAGAGAAGTTTTTTATGTCCCTCTCTGGAACGCGGCGTAAATTTAAGTTTTACGCAAGGTCTTATTGAAACCTCCTTGGAGACAGTAAACTTTTATACGGATAGTTCAAGCAGCTTGAATACTTCAATTAATCATTTATAATAACATTCCTATCATAAATGAGTGAAAGTTACCCCAAAATTTTTATTTATTGGCTTAAAAAGTAGAAATTTTGAGGAAATGAGAGGTATAAATGGATTAAAAGAGACTTTATAAGGAAGAATAAGAGGTCCATTAGTAGTATTTATCATCCTAAAGTCATCTTTTGTATCATATTCAACTGTTTGTAGGCAGGTGAGATAAATATTTGATCAGTTATTGGTCCACACTATATTCTATCATGATGCGGCTTGGTTTGAATTTTTCGAAGAAATTTTGCTCGAATCGCTGTAGATGTCGTCTTACATTATACTAGATTTTTCTCAAACTATTGAACTGATTATGACAAAACTTGACAGGAATGCTTGAAATAACCAGTATTACAAAGGAAAAAAGTCACATTCAGTTTATTCAACAAAAAAGTCTTCTTTAGGTGTAATACCACCAAATCATAGTACGTCACATCCGGTTGCATACGAAAATAGGTCGAAAAAAAATATTCCCTTGAATTTGACAGTTGTAGGTAATTGATCCTACATTTCATTGCAGTAAAACATTTCTGAGTCATAAACATATATCTTGGGTATTTCAAAGCACCATTATTTCTTTATTTGGGGTTTCAATAGAATATTTTGGAAACTTGAGGTTACATGGTTACTAAAGCTTGTACACAGGTTAAAAAAGGGGGAAAATTTGATTGGTTAACTTCCAGTGATGGTTATTTTCTTATATGCAATGAAATGTTATGTGAAATTTTTTCTATAGTACTGGACAGGATAAAACTTTACTCATGCCAAGTATTTCTTTATTTGAAACAAAGATAAATTCTGCACAATTTTTTGAAAAGTGCAAATTTAACAAAGACTAATAGGGGAAAATCAATGGTGGTATTACACCTAATATGGGAAGCTGTACATGCACCTTTGACCTTGTGAGTACTCTCATGTGTTAAAATTTCTTGCTATTTAAGTGAAATATTACAAATAATGAAATATTCTGAGTGGATTGAGTCTCCAAAATACATTTTATGAGAAAATTTCCTTGAAATAGGACTTTACCATGAATATTAGTTGACAGAACAAGCCATACTTAGAGTCTTGGGGAGCTTTTTCTCCTTATTTCTTATATTCTGCTATACTAGAAAATGTTTCCTAAGAAATACTTTAATAAATATATAGTTTTAAGTAAATGAAATTATTTTTAAAGCAGTAACAACAAATTATTCACCAAAAGAGAAGTTTTTTATGTCCCTCTCTGGAACGCGGCGTAAATTTAAGTTTTACGCAAGGTCTTATTGAAACCTCCTTGGAGACAGTAAACTTTTATACGGATAGTTCAAGCAGCTTGAATACTTCAATTAATCATTTATAATAACATTCCTATCATAAATGAGTGAAAGTTACCCCAAAATTTTTATTTATTGGCTTAAAAAGTAGAAATTTTGAGGAAATGAGAGGTATAAATGGATTAAAAGAGACTTTATAAGGAAGAATAAGAGGTCCATTAGTAGTATTTATCATCCTAAAGTCATCTTTTGTATCATATTCAACTGTTTGTAGGCAGGTGAGATAAATATTTGATCAGTTATTGGTCCACACTATATTCTATCATGATGCGGCTTGGTTTGAATTTTTCGAAGAAATTTTGCTCGAATCGCTGTAGATGTCGTCTTACATTATACTAGATTTTTCTCAAACTATTGAACTGATTATGACAAAACTTGACAGGAATGCTTGAAATAACCAGTATTACAAAGGAAAAAAGTCACATTCAGTTTATTCAACAAAAAAGTCTTCTTTAGGTGTAATACCACCAAATCATAGTACGTCACATCCGGTTGCATACGAAAATAGGTCGAAAAAAAATATTCCCTTGAATTTGACAGTTGTAGGTAATTGATCCTACATTTCATTGCAGTAAAACATTTCTGAGTCATAAACATATATCTTGGGTATTTCAAAGCACCATTATTTCTTTATTTGGGGTTTCAATAGAATATTTTGGAAACTTGAGGTTACATGGTTACTAAAGCTTGTACACAGGTTAAAAAAGGGGGAAAATTTGATTGGTTAACTTCCAGTGATGGTTATTTTCTTATATGCAATGAAATGTTATGTGAAATTTTTTCTATAGTACTGGACAGGATAAAACTTTACTCATGCCAAGTATTTCTTTATTTGAAACAAAGATAAATTCTGCACAATTTTTTGAAAAGTGCAAATTTAACAAAGACTAATAGGGGAAAATCAATGGTGGTATTACACCTAATATGGGAAGCTGTACATGCACCTTTGACCTTGTGAGTACTCTCATGTGTTAAAATTTCTTGCTATTTAAGTGAAATATTACAAATAATGAAATATTCTGAGTGGATTGAGTCTCCAAAATACATTTTATGAGAAAATTTCCTTGAAATAGGACTTTACCATGAATATTAGTTGACAGAACAAGCCATACTTAGAGTCTTGGGGAGCTTTTTCTCCTTATTTCTTATATTCTGCTATACTAGAAAATGTTTCCTAAGAAATACTTTAATAAATATATAGTTTTAAGTAAATGAAATTATTTTTAAAGCAGTAACAACAAATTATTCACCAAAAGAGAAGTTTTTTATGTCCCTCTCTGGAACGCGGCGTAAATTTAAGTTTTACGCAAGGTCTTATTGAAACCTCCTTGGAGACAGTAAACTTTTATACGGATAGTTCAAGCAGCTTGAATACTTCAATTAATCATTTATAATAACATTCCTATCATAAATGAGTGAAAGTTACCCCAAAATTTTTATTTATTGGCTTAAAAAGTAGAAATTTTGAGGAAATGAGAGGTATAAATGGATTAAAAGAGACTTTATAAGGAAGAATAAGAGGTCCATTAGTAGTATTTATCATCCTAAAGTCATCTTTTGTATCATATTCAACTGTTTGTAGGCAGGTGAGATAAATATTTGATCAGTTATTGGTCCACACTATATTCTATCATGATGCGGCTTGGTTTGAATTTTTCGAAGAAATTTTGCTCGAATCGCTGTAGATGTCGTCTTACATTATACTAGATTTTTCTCAAACTATTGAACTGATTATGACAAAACTTGACAGGAATGCTTGAAATAACCAGTATTACAAAGGAAAAAAGTCACATTCAGTTTATTCAACAAAAAAGTCTTCTTTAGGTGTAATACCACCAAATCATAGTACGTCACATCCGGTTGCATACGAAAATAGGTCGAAAAAAAATATTCCCTTGAATTTGACAGTTGTAGGTAATTGATCCTACATTTCATTGCAGTAAAACATTTCTGAGTCATAAACATATATCTTGGGTATTTCAAAGCACCATTATTTCTTTATTTGGGGTTTCAATAGAATATTTTGGAAACTTGAGGTTACATGGTTACTAAAGCTTGTACACAGGTTAAAAAAGGGGGAAAATTTGATTGGTTAACTTCCAGTGATGGTTATTTTCTTATATGCAATGAAATGTTATGTGAAATTTTTTCTATAGTACTGGACAGGATAAAACTTTACTCATGCCAAGTATTTCTTTATTTGAAACAAAGATAAATTCTGCACAATTTTTTGAAAAGTGCAAATTTAACAAAGACTAATAGGGGAAAATCAATGGTGGTATTACACCTAATATGGGAAGCTGTACATGCACCTTTGACCTTGTGAGTACTCTCATGTGTTAAAATTTCTTGCTATTTAAGTGAAATATTACAAATAATGAAATATTCTGAGTGGATTGAGTCTCCAAAATACATTTTATGAGAAAATTTCCTTGAAATAGGACTTTACCATGAATATTAGTTGACAGAACAAGCCATACTTAGAGTCTTGGGGAGCTTTTTCTCCTTATTTCTTATATTCTGCTATACTAGAAAATGTTTCCTAAGAAATACTTTAATAAATATATAGTTTTAAGTAAATGAAATTATTTTTAAAGCAGTAACAACAAATTATTCACCAAAAGAGAAGTTTTTTATGTCCCTCTCTGGAACGCGGCGTAAATTTAAGTTTTACGCAAGGTCTTATTGAAACCTCCTTGGAGACAGTAAACTTTTATACGGATAGTTCAAGCAGCTTGAATACTTCAATTAATCATTTATAATAACATTCCTATCATAAATGAGTGAAAGTTACCCCAAAATTTTTATTTATTGGCTTAAAAAGTAGAAATTTTGAGGAAATGAGAGGTATAAATGGATTAAAAGAGACTTTATAAGGAAGAATAAGAGGTCCATTAGTAGTATTTATCATCCTAAAGTCATCTTTTGTATCATATTCAACTGTTTGTAGGCAGGTGAGATAAATATTTGATCAGTTATTGGTCCACACTATATTCTATCATGATGCGGCTTGGTTTGAATTTTTCGAAGAAATTTTGCTCGAATCGCTGTAGATGTCGTCTTACATTATACTAGATTTTTCTCAAACTATTGAACTGATTATGACAAAACTTGACAGGAATGCTTGAAATAACCAGTATTACAAAGGAAAAAAGTCACATTCAGTTTATTCAACAAAAAAGTCTTCTTTATGGGAAGCTGTACATGCACCTTTGACCTTGTGAGTACTCTCATGTGTTAAAATTTCTTGCTATTTAAGTGAAATATTACAAATAATGAAATATTCTGAGTGGATTGAGTCTCCAAAATACATTTTATGAGAAAATTTCCTTGAAATAGGACTTTACCATGAATATTAGTTGACAGAACAAGCCATACTTAGAGTCTTGGGGAGCTTTTTCTCCTTATTTCTTATATTCTGCTATACTAGAAAATGTTTCCTAAGAAATACTTTAATAAATATATAGTTTTAAGTAAATGAAATTATTTTTAAAGCAGTAACAACAAATTATTCACCAAAAGAGAAGTTTTTTATGTCCCTCTCTGGAACGCGGCGTAAATTTAAGTTTTACGCAAGGTCTTATTGAAACCTCCTTGGAGACAGTAAACTTTTATACGGATAGTTCAAGCAGCTTGAATACTTCAATTAATCATTTATAATAACATTCCTATCATAAATGAGTGAAAGTTACCCCAAAATTTTTATTTATTGGCTTAAAAAGTAGAAATTTTGAGGAAATGAGAGGTATAAATGGATTAAAAGAGACTTTATAAGGAAGAATAAGAGGTCCATTAGTAGTATTTATCATCCTAAAGTCATCTTTTGTATCATATTCAACTGTTTGTAGGCAGGTGAGATAAATATTTGATCAGTTATTGGTCCACACTATATTCTATCATGATGCGGCTTGGTTTGAATTTTTCGAAGAAATTTTGCTCGAATCGCTGTAGATGTCGTCTTACATTATACTAGATTTTTCTCAAACTATTGAACTGATTATGACAAAACTTGACAGGAATGCTTGAAATAACCAGTATTACAAAGGAAAAAAGTCACATTCAGTTTATTCAACAAAAAAGTCTTCTTTATGGGAAGCTGTACATGCACCTTTGACCTTGTGAGTACTCTCATGTGTTAAAATTTCTTGCTATTTAAGTGAAATATTACAAATAATGAAATATTCTGAGTGGATTGAGTCTCCAAAATACATTTTATGAGAAAATTTCCTTGAAATAGGACTTTACCATGAATATTAGTTGACAGAACAAGCCATACTTAGAGTCTTGGGGAGCTTTTTCTCCTTATTTCTTATATTCTGCTATACTAGAAAATGTTTCCTAAGAAATACTTTAATAAATATATAGTTTTAAGTAAATGAAATTATTTTTAAAGCAGTAACAACAAATTATTCACCAAAAGAGAAGTTTTTTATGTCCCTCTCTGGAACGCGGCGTAAATTTAAGTTTTACGCAAGGTCTTATTGAAACCTCCTTGGAGACAGTAAACTTTTATACGGATAGTTCAAGCAGCTTGAATACTTCAATTAATCATTTATAATAACATTCCTATCATAAATGAGTGAAAGTTACCCCAAAATTTTTATTTATTGGCTTAAAAAGTAGAAATTTTGAGGAAATGAGAGGTATAAATGGATTAAAAGAGACTTTATAAGGAAGAATAAGAGGTCCATTAGTAGTATTTATCATCCTAAAGTCATCTTTTGTATCATATTCAACTGTTTGTAGGCAGGTGAGATAAATATTTGATCAGTTATTGGTCCACACTATATTCTATCATGATGCGGCTTGGTTTGAATTTTTCGAAGAAATTTTGCTCGAATCGCTGTAGATGTCGTCTTACATTATACTAGATTTTTCTCAAACTATTGAACTGATTATGACAAAACTTGACAGGAATGCTTGAAATAACCAGTATTACAAAGGAAAAAAGTCACATTCAGTTTATTCAACAAAAAAGTCTTCTTTAGGTGTAATACCACCAAATCATAGTACGTCACATCCGGTTGCATACGAAAATAGGTCGAAAAAAAATATTCCCTTGAATTTGACAGTTGTAGGTAATTGATCCTACATTTCATTGCAGTAAAACATTTCTGAGTCATAAACATATATCTTGGGTATTTCAAAGCACCATTATTTCTTTATTTGGGGTTTCAATAGAATATTTTGGAAACTTGAGGTTACATGGTTACTAAAGCTTGTACACAGGTTAAAAAAGGGGGAAAATTTGATTGGTTAACTTCCAGTGATGGTTATTTTCTTATATGCAATGAAATGTTATGTGAAATTTTTTCTATAGTACTGGACAGGATAAAACTTTACTCATG
The DNA here is from genome assembly GCF_021869535.1 of Mytilus californianus. Lineage (NCBI taxonomy): Eukaryota > Metazoa > Mollusca > Bivalvia > Mytilida > Mytilidae > Mytilus > Mytilus californianus. The sequence goes on from NW_026262690.1 coordinate 67,015,227, forward strand.
CCAAGTATTTCTTTATTTGAAACAAAGATAAATTCTGCACAATTTTTTGAAAAGTGCAAATTTAACAAAGACTAATAGGGGAAAATCAATGGTGGTATTACACCTAATATGGGAAGCTGTACATGCACCTTTGACCTTGTGAGTACTCTCATGTGTTAAAATTTCTTGCTATTTAAGTGAAATATTACAAATAATGAAATATTCTGAGTGGATTGAGTCTCCAAAATACATTTTATGAGAAAATTTCCTTGAAATAGGACTTTACCATGAATATTAGTTGACAGAACAAGCCATACTTAGAGTCTTGGGGAGCTTTTTCTCCTTATTTCTTATATTCTGCTATACTAGAAAATGTTTCCTAAGAAATACTTTAATAAATATATAGTTTTAAGTAAATGAAATTATTTTTAAAGCAGTAACAACAAATTATTCACCAAAAGAGAAGTTTTTTATGTCCCTCTCTGGAACGCGGCGTAAATTTAAGTTTTACGCAAGGTCTTATTGAAACCTCCTTGGAGACAGTAAACTTTTATACGGATAGTTCAAGCAGCTTGAATACTTCAATTAATCATTTATAATAACATTCCTATCATAAATGAGTGAAAGTTACCCCAAAATTTTTATTTATTGGCTTAAAAAGTAGAAATTTTGAGGAAATGAGAGGTATAAATGGATTAAAAGAGACTTTATAAGGAAGAATAAGAGGTCCATTAGTAGTATTTATCATCCTAAAGTCATCTTTTGTATCATATTCAACTGTTTGTAGGCAGGTGAGATAAATATTTGATCAGTTATTGGTCCACACTATATTCTATCATGATGCGGCTTGGTTTGAATTTTTCGAAGAAATTTTGCTCGAATCGCTGTAGATGTCGTCTTACATTATACTAGATTTTTCTCAAACTATTGAACTGATTATGACAAAACTTGACAGGAATGCTTGAAATAACCAGTATTACAAAGGAAAAAAGTCACATTCAGTTTATTCAACAAAAAAGTCTTCTTTAGGTGTAATACCACCAAATCATAGTACGTCACATCCGGTTGCATACGAAAATAGGTCGAAAAAAAATATTCCCTTGAATTTGACAGTTGTAGGTAATTGATCCTACATTTCATTGCAGTAAAACATTTCTGAGTCATAAACATATATCTTGGGTATTTCAAAGCACCATTATTTCTTTATTTGGGGTTTCAATAGAATATTTTGGAAACTTGAGGTTACATGGTTACTAAAGCTTGTACACAGGTTAAAAAAGGGGGAAAATTTGATTGGTTAACTTCCAGTGATGGTTATTTTCTTATATGCAATGAAATGTTATGTGAAATTTTTTCTATAGTACTGGACAGGATAAAACTTTACTCATGCCAAGTATTTCTTTATTTGAAACAAAGATAAATTCTGCACAATTTTTTGAAAAGTGCAAATTTAACAAAGACTAATAGGGGAAAATCAATGGTGGTATTACACCTAATATGGGAAGCTGTACATGCACCTTTGACCTTGTGAGTACTCTCATGTGTTAAAATTTCTTGCTATTTAAGTGAAATATTACAAATAATGAAATATTCTGAGTGGATTGAGTCTCCAAAATACATTTTATGAGAAAATTTCCTTGAAATAGGACTTTACCATGAATATTAGTTGACAGAACAAGCCATACTTAGAGTCTTGGGGAGCTTTTTCTCCTTATTTCTTATATTCTGCTATACTAGAAAATGTTTCCTAAGAAATACTTTAATAAATATATAGTTTTAAGTAAATGAAATTATTTTTAAAGCAGTAACAACAAATTATTCACCAAAAGAGAAGTTTTTTATGTCCCTCTCTGGAACGCGGCGTAAATTTAAGTTTTACGCAAGGTCTTATTGAAACCTCCTTGGAGACAGTAAACTTTTATACGGATAGTTCAAGCAGCTTGAATACTTCAATTAATCATTTATAATAACATTCCTATCATAAATGAGTGAAAGTTACCCCAAAATTTTTATTTATTGGCTTAAAAAGTAGAAATTTTGAGGAAATGAGAGGTATAAATGGATTAAAAGAGACTTTATAAGGAAGAATAAGAGGTCCATTAGTAGTATTTATCATCCTAAAGTCATCTTTTGTATCATATTCAACTGTTTGTAGGCAGGTGAGATAAATATTTGATCAGTTATTGGTCCACACTATATTCTATCATGATGCGGCTTGGTTTGAATTTTTCGAAGAAATTTTGCTCGAATCGCTGTAGATGTCGTCTTACATTATACTAGATTTTTCTCAAACTATTGAACTGATTATGACAAAACTTGACAGGAATGCTTGAAATAACCAGTATTACAAAGGAAAAAAGTCACATTCAGTTTATTCAACAAAAAAGTCTTCTTTATGGGAAGCTGTACATGCACCTTTGACCTTGTGAGTACTCTCATGTGTTAAAATTTCTTGCTATTTAAGTGAAATATTACAAATAATGAAATATTCTGAGTGGATTGAGTCTCCAAAATACATTTTATGAGAAAATTTCCTTGAAATAGGACTTTACCATGAATATTAGTTGACAGAACAAGCCATACTTAGAGTCTTGGGGAGCTTTTTCTCCTTATTTCTTATATTCTGCTATACTAGAAAATGTTTCCTAAGAAATACTTTAATAAATATATAGTTTTAAGTAAATGAAATTATTTTTAAAGCAGTAACAACAAATTATTCACCAAAAGAGAAGTTTTTTATGTCCCTCTCTGGAACGCGGCGTAAATTTAAGTTTTACGCAAGGTCTTATTGAAACCTCCTTGGAGACAGTAAACTTTTATACGGATAGTTCAAGCAGCTTGAATACTTCAATTAATCATTTATAATAACATTCCTATCATAAATGAGTGAAAGTTACCCCAAAATTTTTATTTATTGGCTTAATAAGTAGAAATTTTGAGGAAATGAGAGGTATAAATGGATTAAAAGAGACTTTATAAGGAAGAATAAGAGGTCCATTAGTAGTATTTATCATCCTAAAGTCATCTTTTGTATCATATTCAACTGTTTGTAGGCAGGTGAGATAAATATTTGATCAGTTATTGGTCCACACTATATTCTATCATGATGCGGCTTGGTTTGAATTTTTCGAAGAAATTTTGCTCGAATCGCTGTAGATGTCGTCTTACATTATACTAGATTTTTCTCAAACTATTGAACTGATTATGACAAAACTTGACAGGAATGCTTGAAATAACCAGTATTACAAAGGAAAAAAGTCACATTCAGTTTATTCAACAAAAAAGTCTTCTTTAGGTGTAATACCACCAAATCATAGTACGTCACATCCGGTTGCATACGAAAATAGGTCGAAAAAAAATATTCCCTTGAATTTGACAGTTGTAGGTAATTGATCCTACATTTCATTGCAGTAAAACATTTCTGAGTCATAAACATATATCTTGGGTATTTCAAAGCACCATTATTTCTTTATTTGGGGTTTCAATAGAATATTTTGGAAACTTGAGGTTACATGGTTACTAAAGCTTGTACACAGGTTAAAAAAGGGGGAAAATTTGATTGGTTAACTTCCAGTGATGGTTATTTTCTTATATGCAATGAAATGTTATGTGAAATTTTTTCTATAGTACTGGACAGGATAAAACTTTACTCATGCCAAGTATTTCTTTATTTGAAACAAAGATAAATTCTGCACAATTTTTTGAAAAGTGCAAATTTAACAAAGACTAATAGGGGAAAATCAATGGTGGTATTACACCTAATATGGGAAGCTGTACATGCACCTTTGACCTTGTGAGTACTCTCATGTGTTAAAATTTCTTGCTATTTAAGTGAAATATTACAAATAATGAAATATTCTGAGTGGATTGAGTCTCCAAAATACATTTTATGAGAAAATTTCCTTGAAATAGGACTTTACCATGAATATTAGTTGACAGAACAAGCCATACTTAGAGTCTTGGGGAGCTTTTTCTCCTTATTTCTTATATTCTGCTATACTAGAAAATGTTTCCTAAGAAATACTTTAATAAATATATAGTTTTAAGTAAATGAAATTATTTTTAAAGCAGTAACAACAAATTATTCACCAAAAGAGAAGTTTTTTATGTCCCTCTCTGGAACGCGGCGTAAATTTAAGTTTTACGCAAGGTCTTATTGAAACCTCCTTGGAGACAGTAAACTTTTATACGGATAGTTCAAGCAGCTTGAATACTTCAATTAATCATTTATAATAACATTCCTATCATAAATGAGTGAAAGTTACCCCAAAATTTTTATTTATTGGCTTAAAAAGTAGAAATTTTGAGGAAATGAGAGGTATAAATGGACCAAAAGAGACTTTATAAGGAAGAATAAGAGGTCCATTAGTAGTATTTATCATCCTAAAGTCATCTTTTGTATCATATTCAACTGTTTGTAGGCAGGTGAGATAAATATTTGATCAGTTATTGGTCCACACTATATTCTATCATGATGCGGCTTGGTTTGAATTTTTCGAAGAAATTTTGCTCGAATCGCTGTAGATGTCGTCTTACATTATACTAGATTTTTCTCAAACTATTGAACTGATTATGACAAAACTTGACAGGAATGCTTGAAATAACCAGTATTACAAAGGAAAAAAGTCACATTCAGTTTATTCAACAAAAAAGTCTTCTTTAGGTGTAATACCACCAAATCATAGTACGTCACATCCGGTTGCATACGAAAATAGGTCGAAAAAAAATATTCCCTTGAATTTGACAGTTGTAGGTAATTGATCCTACATTTCATTGCAGTAAAACATTTCTGAGTCATAAACATATATCTTGGGTATTTCAAAGCACCATTATTTCTTTATTTGGGGTTTCAATAGAATATTTTGGAAACTTGAGGTTACATGGTTACTAAAGCTTGTACACAGGTTAAAAAAGGGGGAAAATTTGATTGGTTAACTTCCAGTGATGGTTATTTTCTTATATGCAATGAAATGTTATGTGAAATTTTTTCTATAGTACTGGACAGGATAAAACTTTACTCATGCCAAGTATTTCTTTATTTGAAACAAAGATAAATTCTGCACAATTTTTTGAAAAGTGCAAATTTAACAAAGACTAATAGGGGAAAATCAATGGTGGTATTACACCTAATATGGGAAGCTGTACATGCACCTTTGACCTTGTGAGTACTCTCATGTGTTAAAATTTCTTGCTATTTAAGTGAAATATTACAAATAATGAAATATTCTGAGTGGATTGAGTCTCCAAAATACATTTTATGAGAAAATTTCCTTGAAATAGGACTTTACCATGAATATTAGTTGACAGAACAAGCCATACTTAGAGTCTTGGGGAGCTTTTTCTCCTTATTTCTTATATTCTGCTATACTAGAAAATGTTTCCTAAGAAATACTTTAATAAATATATAGTTTTAAGTAAATGAAATTATTTTTAAAGCAGTAACAACAAATTATTCACCAAAAGAGAAGTTTTTTATGTCCCTCTCTGGAACGCGGCGTAAATTTAAGTTTTACGCAAGGTCTTATTGAAACCTCCTTGGAGACAGTAAACTTTTATACGGATAGTTCAAGCAGCTTGAATACTTCAATTAATCATTTATAATAACATTCCTATCATAAATGAGTGAAAGTTACCCCAAAATTTTTATTTATTGGCTTAAAAAGTAGAAATTTTGAGGAAATGAGAGGTATAAATGGACCAAAAGAGACTTTATAAGGAAGAATAAGAGGTCCATTAGTAGTATTTATCATCCTAAAGTCATCTTTTGTATCATATTCAACTGTTTGTAGGCAGGTGAGATAAATATTTGATCAGTTATTGGTCCACACTATATTCTATCATGATGCGGCTTGGTTTGAATTTTTCGAAGAAATTTTGCTCGAATCGCTGTAGATGTCGTCTTACATTATACTAGATTTTTCTCAAACTATTGAACTGATTATGACAAAACTTGACAGGAATGCTTGAAATAACCAGTATTACAAAGGAAAAAAGTCACATTCAGTTTATTCAACAAAAAAGTCTTCTTTAGGTGTAATACCACCAAATCATAGTACGTCACATCCGGTTGCATACGAAAATAGGTCGAAAAAAAATATTCCCTTGAATTTGACAGTTGTAGGTAATTGATCCTACATTTCATTGCAGTAAAACATTTCTGAGTCATAAACATATATCTTGGGTATTTCAAAGCACCATTATTTCTTTATTTGGGGTTTCAATAGAATATTTTGGAAACTTGAGGTTACATGGTTACTAAAGCTTGTACACAGGTTAAAAAAGGGGGAAAATTTGATTGGTTAACTTCCAGTGATGGTTATTTTCTTATATGCAATGAAATGTTATGTGAAATTTTTTCTATAGTACTGGACAGGATAAAACTTTACTCATGCCAAGTATTTCTTTATTTGAAACAAAGATAAATTCTGCACAATTTTTTGAAAAGTGCAAATTTAACAAAGACTAATAGGGGAAAATCAATGGTGGTATTACACCTAATATGGGAAGCTGTACATGCACCTTTGACCTTGTGAGTACTCTCATGTGTTAAAATTTCTTGCTATTTAAGTGAAATATTACAAATAATGAAATATTCTGAGTGGATTGAGTCTCCAAAATACATTTTATGAGAAAATTTCCTTGAAATAGGACTTTACCATGAATATTAGTTGACAGAACAAGCCATACTTAGAGTCTTGGGGAGCTTTTTCTCCTTATTTCTTATATTCTGCTATACTAGAAAATGTTTCCTAAGAAATACTTTAATAAATATATAGTTTTAAGTAAATGAAATTATTTTTAAAGCAGTAACAACAAATTATTCACCAAAAGAGAAGTTTTTTATGTCCCTCTCTGGAACGCGGCGTAAATTTAAGTTTTACGCAAGGTCTTATTGAAACCTCCTTGGAGACAGTAAACTTTTATACGGATAGTTCAAGCAGCTTGAATACTTCAATTAATCATTTATAATAACATTCCTATCATAAATGAGTGAAAGTTACCCCAAAATTTTTATTTATTGGCTTAAAAAGTAGAAATTTTGAGGAAATGAGAGGTATAAATGGACCAAAAGAGACTTTATAAGGAAGAATAAGAGGTCCATTAGTAGTATTTATCATCCTAAAGTCATCTTTTGTATCATATTCAACTGTTTGTAGGCAGGTGAGATAAATATTTGATCAGTTATTGGTCCACACTATATTCTATCATGATGCGGCTTGGTTTGAATTTTTCGAAGAAATTTTGCTCGAATCGCTGTAGATGTCGTCTTACATTATACTAGATTTTTCTCAAACTATTGAACTGATTATGACAAAACTTGACAGGAATGCTTGAAATAACCAGTATTACAAAGGAAAAAAGTCACATTCAGTTTATTCAACAAAAAAGTCTTCTTTAGGTGTAATACCACCAAATCATAGTACGTCACATCCGGTTGCATACGAAAATAGGTCGAAAAAAAATATTCCCTTGAATTTGACAGTTGTAGGTAATTGATCCTACATTTCATTGCAGTAAAACATTTCTGAGTCATAAACATATATCTTGGGTATTTCAAAGCACCATTATTTCTTTATTTGGGGTTTCAATAGAATATTTTGGAAACTTGAGGTTACATGGTTACTAAAGCTTGTACACAGGTTAAAAAAGGGGGAAAATTTGATTGGTTAACTTCCAGTGATGGTTATTTTCTTATATGCAATGAAATGTTATGTGAAATTTTTTCTATAGTACTGGACAGGATAAAACTTTACTCATGCCAAGTATTTCTTTATTTGAAACAAAGATAAATTCTGCACAATTTTTTGAAAAGTGCAAATTTAACAAAGACTAATAGGGGAAAATCAATGGTGGTATTACACCTAATATGGGAAGCTGTACATGCACCTTTGACCTTGTGAGTACTCTCATGTGTTAAAATTTCTTGCTATTTAAGTGAAATATTACAAATAATGAAATATTCTGAGTGGATTGAGTCTCCAAAATACATTTTATGAGAAAATTTCCTTGAAATAGGACTTTACCATGAATATTAGTTGACAGAACAAGCCATACTTAGAGTCTTGGGGAGCTTTTTCTCCTTATTTCTTATATTCTGCTATACTAGAAAATGTTTCCTAAGAAATACTTTAATAAATATATAGTTTTAAGTAAATGAAATTATTTTTAAAGCAGTAACAACAAATTATTCACCAAAAGAGAAGTTTTTTATGTCCCTCTCTGGAACGCGGCGTAAATTTAAGTTTTACGCAAGGTCTTATTGAAACCTCCTTGGAGACAGTAAACTTTTATACGGATAGTTCAAGCAGCTTGAATACTTCAATTAATCATTTATAATAACATTCCTATCATAAATGAGTGAAAGTTACCCCAAAATTTTTATTTATTGGCTTAAAAAGTAGAAATTTTGAGGAAATGAGAGGTATAAATGGATTAAAAGAGACTTTATAAGGAAGAATAAGAGGTCTATTAGTAGTATTTATCATCCTAAAGTCATCTTTTGTATCATATTCAACTGTTTGTAGGCAGGTGAGATAAATATTTGATCAGTTATTGGTCCACACTATATTCTATCATGATGCGGCTTGGTTTGAATTTTTCGAAGAAATTTTGCTCGAATCGCTGTAGATGTCGTCTTACATTATACTAGATTTTTCTCAAACTATTGAACTGATTATGACAAAACTTGACAGGAATGCTTGAAATAACCAGTATTACAAAGGAAAAAAGTCACATTCAGTTTATTCAACAAAAAAGTCTTCTTTAGGTGTAATACCACCAAATCATAGTACGTCACATCCGGTTGCATACGAAAATAGGTCGAAAAAAAATATTCCCTTGAATTTGACAGTTGTAGGTAATTGATCCTACATTTCATTGCAGTAAAACATTTCTGAGTCATAAACATATATCTTGGGTATTTCAAAGCACCATTATTTCTTTATTTGGGGTTTCAATAGAATATTTTGGAAACTTGAGGTTACATGGTTACTAAAGCTTGTACACAGGTTAAAAAAGGGGGAAAATTTGATTGGTTAACTTCCAGTGATGGTTATTTTCTTATATGCAATGAAATGTTATGTGAAATTTTTTCTATAGTACTGGACAGGATAAAACTTTACTCATGCCAAGTATTTCTTTATTTGAAACAAAGATAAATTCTGCACAATTTTTTGAAAAGTGCAAATTTAACAAAGACTAATAGGGGAAAATCAATGGTGGTATTACACCTAATATGGGAAGCTGTACATGCACCTTTGACCTTGTGAGTACTCTCATGTGTTAAAATTTCTTGCTATTTAAGTGAAATATTACAAATAATGAAATATTCTGAGTGGATTGAGTCTCCAAAATACATTTTATGAGAAAATTTCCTTGAAATAGGACTTTACCATGAATATTAGTTGACAGAACAAGCCATACTTAGAGTCTTGGGGAGCTTTTTCTCCTTATTTCTTATATTCTGCTATACTAGAAAATGTTTCCTAAGAAATACTTTAATAAATATATAGTTTTAAGTAAATGAAATTATTTTTAAAGCAGTAACAACAAATTATTCACCAAAAGAGAAGTTTTTTATGTCCCTCTCTGGAACGCGGCGTAAATTTAAGTTTTACGCAAGGTCTTATTGAAACCTCCTTGGAGACAGTAAACTTTTATACGGATAGTTCAAGCAGCTTGAATACTTCAATTAATCATTTATAATAACATTCCTATCATAAATGAGTGAAAGTTACCCCAAAATTTTTATTTATTGGCTTAAAAAGTAGAAATTTTGAGGAAATGAGAGGTATAAATGGACCAAAAGAGACTTTATAAGGAAGAATAAGAGGTCCATTAGTAGTATTTATCATCCTAAAGTCATCTTTTGTATCATATTCAACTGTTTGTAGGCAGGTGAGATAAATATTTGATCAGTTATTGGTCCACACTATATTCTATCATGATGCGGCTTGGTTTGAATTTTTCGAAGAAATTTTGCTCGAATCGCTGTAGATGTCGTCTTACATTATACTAGATTTTTCTCAAACTATTGAACTGATTATGACAAAACTTGACAGGAATGCTTGAAATAACCAGTATTACAAAGGAAAAAAGTCACATTCAGTTTATTCAACAAAAAAGTCTTCTTTAGGTGTAATACCACCAAATCATAGTACGTCACATCCGGTTGCATACGAAAATAGGTCGAAAAAAAATATTCCCTTGAATTTGACAGTTGTAGGTAATTGATCCTACATTTCATTGCAGTAAAACATTTCTGAGTCATAAACATATATCTTGGGTATTTCAAAGCACCATTATTTCTTTATTTGGGGTTTCAATAGAATATTTTGGAAACTTGAGGTTACATGGTTACTAAAGCTTGTACACAGGTTAAAAAAGGGGGAAAATTTGATTGGTTAACTTCCAGTGATGGTTATTTTCTTATATGCAATGAAATGTTATGTGAAATTTTTTCTATAGTACTGGACAGGATAAAACTTTACTCATGCCAAGTATTTCTTTATTTGAAACAAAGATAAATTCTGCACAATTTTTTGAAAAGTGCAAATTTAACAAAGACTAATAGGGGAAAATCAATGGTGGTATTACACCTAATATGGGAAGCTGTACATGCACCTTTGACCTTGTGAGTACTCTCATGTGTTAAAATTTCTTGCTATTTAAGTGAAATATTACAAATAATGAAATATTCTGAGTGGATTGAGTCTCCAAAATACATTTTATGAGAAAATTTCCTTGAAATAGGACTTTACCATGAATATTAGTTGACAGAACAAGCCATACTTAGAGTCTTGGGGAGCTTTTTCTCCTTATTTCTTATATTCTGCTATACTAGAAAATGTTTCCTAAGAAATACTTTAATAAATATATAGTTTTAAGTAAATGAAATTATTTTTAAAGCAGTAACAACAAATTATTCACCAAAAGAGAAGTTTTTTATGTCCCTCTCTGGAACGCGGCGTAAATTTAAGTTTTACGCAAGGTCTTATTGAAACCTCCTTGGAGACAGTAAACTTTTATACGGATAGTTCAAGCAGCTTGAATACTTCAATTAATCATTTATAATAACATTCCTATCATAAATGAGTGAAAGTTACCCCAAAATTTTTATTTATTGGCTTAAAAAGTAGAAATTTTGAGGAAATGAGAGGTATAAATGGATTAAAAGAGACTTTATAAGGAAGAATAAGAGGTCTATTAGTAGTATTTATCATCCTAAAGTCATCTTTTGTATCATATTCAACTGTTTGTAGGCAGGTGAGATAAATATTTGATCAGTTATTGGTCCACACTATATTCTATCATGATGCGGCTTGGTTTGAATTTTTCGAAGAAATTTTGCTCGAATCGCTGTAGATGTCGTCTTACATTATACTAGATTTTTCTCAAACTATTGAACTGATTATGACAAAACTTGACAGGAATGCTTGAAATAACCAGTATTACAAAGGAAAAAAGTCACATTCAGTTTATTCAACAAAAAAGTCTTCTTTAGGTGTAATACCACCAAATCATAGTACGTCACATCCGGTTGCATACGAAAATAGGTCGAAAAAAAATATTCCCTTGAATTTGACAGTTGTAGGTAATTGATCCTACATTTCATTGCAGTAAAACATTTCTGAGTCATAAACATATATCTTGGGTATTTCAAAGCACCATTATTTCTTTATTTGGGGTTTCAATAGAATATTTTGGAAACTTGAGGTTACATGGTTACTAAAGCTTGTACACAGGTTAAAAAAGGGGGAAAATTTGATTGGTTAACTTCCAGTGATGGTTATTTTCTTATATGCAATGAAATGTTATGTGAAATTTTTTCTATAGTACTGGACAGGATAAAACTTTACTCATGCCAAGTATTTCTTTATTTGAAACAAAGATAAATTCTGCACAATTTTTTGAAAAGTGCAAATTTAACAAAGACTAATAGGGGAAAATCAATGGTGGTATTACACCTAATATGGGAAGCTGTACATGCACCTTTGACCTTGTGAGTACTCTCATGTGTTAAAATTTCTTGCTATTTAAGTGAAATATTACAAATAATGAAATATTCTGAGTGGATTGAGTCTCCAAAATACATTTTATGAGAAAATTTCCTTGAAATAGGACTTTACCATGAATATTAGTTGACAGAACAAGCCATACTTAGAGTCTTGGGGAGCTTTTTCTCCTTATTTCTTATATTCTGCTATACTAGAAAATGTTTCCTAAGAAATACTTTAATAAATATATAGTTTTAAGTAAATGAAATTATTTTTAAAGCAGTAACAACAAATTATTCACCAAAAGAGAAGTTTTTTATGTCCCTCTCTGGAACGCGGCGTAAATTTAAGTTTTACGCAAGGTCTTATTGAAACCTCCTTGGAGACAGTAAACTTTTATACGGATAGTTCAAGCAGCTTGAATACTTCAATTAATCATTTATAATAACATTCCTATCATAAATGAGTGAAAGTTACCCCAAAATTTTTATTTATTGGCTTAAAAAGTAGAAATTTTGAGGAAATGAGAGGTATAAATGGATTAAAAGAGACTTTATAAGGAAGAATAAGAGGTCTATTAGTAGTATTTATCATCCTAAAGTCATCTTTTGTATCATATTCAACTGTTTGTAGGCAGGTGAGATAAATATTTGATCAGTTATTGGTCCACACTATATTCTATCATGATGCGGCTTGGTTTGAATTTTTCGAAGAAATTTTGCTCGAATCGCTGTAGATGTCGTCTTACATTATACTAGATTTTTCTCAAACTATTGAACTGATTATGACAAAACTTGACAGGAATGCTTGAAATAACCAGTATTACAAAGGAAAAAAGTCACATTCAGTTTATTCAACAAAAAAGTCTTCTTTAGGTGTAATACCACCAAATCATAGTACGTCACATCCGGTTGCATACGAAAATAGGTCGAAAAAAAATATTCCCTTGAATTTGACAGTTGTAGGTAATTGATCCTACATTTCATTGCAGTAAAACATTTCTGAGTCATAAACATATATCTTGGGTATTTCAAAGCACCATTATTTCTTTATTTGGGGTTTCAATAGAATATTTTGGAAACTTGAGGTTACATGGTTACTAAAGCTTGTACACAGGTTAAAAAAGGGGGAAAATTTGATTGGTTAACTTCCAGTGATGGTTATTTTCTTATATGCAATGAAATGTTATGTGAAATTTTTTCTATAGTACTGGACAGGATAAAACTTTACTCATGCCAAGTATTTCTTTATTTGAAACAAAGATAAATTCTGCACAATTTTTTGAAAAGTGCAAATTTAACAAAGACTAATAGGGGAAAATCAATGGTGGTATTACACCTAATATGGGAAGCTGTACATGCACCTTTGACCTTGTGAGTACTCTCATGTGTTAAAATTTCTTGCTATTTAAGTGAAATATTACAAATAATGAAATATTCTGAGTGGATTGAGTCTCCAAAATACATTTTATGAGAAAATTTCCTTGAAATAGGACTTTACCATGAATATTAGTTGACAGAACAAGCCATACTTAGAGTCTTGGGGAGCTTTTTCTCCTTATTTCTTATATTCTGCTATACTAGAAAATGTTTCCTAAGAAATACTTTAATAAATATATAGTTTTAAGTAAATGAAATTATTTTTAAAGCAGTAACAACAAATTATTCACCAAAAGAGAAGTTTTTTATGTCCCTCTCTGGAACGCGGCGTAAATTTAAGTTTTACGCAAGGTCTTATTGAAACCTCCTTGGAGACAGTAAACTTTTATACGGATAGTTCAAGCAGCTTGAATACTTCAATTAATCATTTATAATAACATTCCTATCATAAATGAGTGAAAGTTACCCCAAAATTTTTATTTATTGGCTTAAAAAGTAGAAATTTTGAGGAAATGAGAGGTATAAATGGACCAAAAGAGACTTTATAAGGAAGAATAAGAGGTCCATTAGTAGTATTTATCATCCTAAAGTCATCTTTTGTATCATATTCAACTGTTTGTAGGCAGGTGAGATAAATATTTGATCAGTTATTGGTCCACACTATATTCTATCATGATGCGGCTTGGTTTGAATTTTTCGAAGAAATTTTGCTCGAATCGCTGTAGATGTCGTCTTACATTATACTAGATTTTTCTCAAACTATTGAACTGATTATGACAAAACTTGACAGGAATGCTTGAAATAACCAGTATTACAAAGGAAAAAAGTCACATTCAGTTTATTCAACAAAAAAGTCTTCTTTATGGGAAGCTGTACATGCACCTTTGACCTTGTGAGTACTCTCATGTGTTAAAATTTCTTGCTATTTAAGTGAAATATTACAAATAATGAAATATTCTGAGTGGATTGAGTCTCCAAAATACATTTTATGAGAAAATTTCCTTGAAATAGGACTTTACCATGAATATTAGTTGACAGAACAAGCCATACTTAGAGTCTTGGGGAGCTTTTTCTCCTTATTTCTTATATTCTGCTATACTAGAAAATGTTTCCTAAGAAATACTTTAATAAATATATAGTTTTAAGTAAATGAAATTATTTTTAAAGCAGTAACAACAAATTATTCACCAAAAGAGAAGTTTTTTATGTCCCTCTCTGGAACGCGGCGTAAATTTAAGTTTTACGCAAGGTCTTATTGAAACCTCCTTGGAGACAGTAAACTTTTATACGGATAGTTCAAGCAGCTTGAATACTTCAATTAATCATTTATAATAACATTCCTATCATAAATGAGTGAAAGTTACCCCAAAATTTTTATTTATTGGCTTAAAAAGTAGAAATTTTGAGGAAATGAGAGGTATAAATGGATTAAAAGAGACTTTATAAGGAAGAATAAGAGGTCTATTAGTAGTATTTATCATCCTAAAGTCATCTTTTGTATCATATTCAACTGTTTGTAGGCAGGTGAGATAAATATTTGATCAGTTATTGGTCCACACTATATTCTATCATGATGCGGCTTGGTTTGAATTTTTCGAAGAAATTTTGCTCGAATCGCTGTAGATGTCGTCTTACATTATACTAGATTTTTCTCAAACTATTGAACTGATTATGACAAAACTTGACAGGAATGCTTGAAATAACCAGTATTACAAAGGAAAAAAGTCACATTCAGTTTATTCAACAAAAAAGTCTTCTTTAGGTGTAATACCACCAAATCATAGTACGTCACATCCGGTTGCATACGAAAATAGGTCGAAAAAAAATATTCCCTTGAATTTGACAGTTGTAGGTAATTGATCCTACATTTCATTGCAGTAAAACATTTCTGAGTCATAAACATATATCTTGGGTATTTCAAAGCACCATTATTTCTTTATTTGGGGTTTCAATAGAATATTTTGGAAACTTGAGGTTACATGGTTACTAAAGCTTGTACACAGGTTAAAAAAGGGGGAAAATTTGATTGGTTAACTTCCAGTGATGGTTATTTTCTTATATGCAATGAAATGTTATGTGAAATTTTTTCTATAGTACTGGACAGGATAAAACTTTACTCATGCCAAGTATTTCTTTATTTGAAACAAAGATAAATTCTGCACAATTTTTTGAAAAGTGCAAATTTAACAAAGACTAATAGGGGAAAATCAATGGTGGTATTACACCTAATATGGGAAGCTGTACATGCACCTTTGACCTTGTGAGTACTCTCATGTGTTAAAATTTCTTGCTATTTAAGTGAAATATTACAAATAATGAAATATTCTGAGTGGATTGAGTCTCCAAAATACATTTTATGAGAAAATTTCCTTGAAATAGGACTTTACCATGAATATTAGTTGACAGAACAAGCCATACTTAGAGTCTTGGGGAGCTTTTTCTCCTTATTTCTTATATTCTGCTATACTAGAAAATGTTTCCTAAGAAATACTTTAATAAATATATAGTTTTAAGTAAATGAAATTATTTTTAAAGCAGTAACAACAAATTATTCACCAAAAGAGAAGTTTTTTATGTCCCTCTCTGGAACGCGGCGTAAATTTAAGTTTTACGCAAGGTCTTATTGAAACCTCCTTGGAGACAGTAAACTTTTATACGGATAGTTCAAGCAGCTTGAATACTTCAATTAATCATTTATAATAACATTCCTATCATAAATGAGTGAAAGTTACCCCAAAATTTTTATTTATTGGCTTAAAAAGTAGAAATTTTGAGGAAATGAGAGGTATAAATGGACCAAAAGAGACTTTATAAGGAAGAATAAGAGGTCCATTAGTAGTATTTATCATCCTAAAGTCATCTTTTGTATCATATTCAACTGTTTGTAGGCAGGTGAGATAAATATTTGATCAGTTATTGGTCCACACTATATTCTATCATGATGCGGCTTGGTTTGAATTTTTCGAAGAAATTTTGCTCGAATCGCTGTAGATGTCGTCTTACATTATACTAGATTTTTCTCAAACTATTGAACTGATTATGACAAAACTTGACAGGAATGCTTGAAATAACCAGTATTACAAAGGAAAAAAGTCACATTCAGTTTATTCAACAAAAAAGTCTTCTTTATGGGAAGCTGTACATGCACCTTTGACCTTGTGAGTACTCTCATGTGTTAAAATTTCTTGCTATTTAAGTGAAATATTACAAATAATGAAATATTCTGAGTGGATTGAGTCTCCAAAATACATTTTATGAGAAAATTTCCTTGAAATAGGACTTTACCATGAATATTAGTTGACAGAACAAGCCATACTTAGAGTCTTGGGGAGCTTTTTCTCCTTATTTCTTATATTCTGCTATACTAGAAAATGTTTCCTAAGAAATACTTTAATAAATATATAGTTTTAAGTAAATGAAATTATTTTTAAAGCAGTAACAACAAATTATTCACCAAAAGAGAAGTTTTTTATGTCCCTCTCTGGAACGCGGCGTAAATTTAAGTTTTACGCAAGGTCTTATTGAAACCTCCTTGGAGACAGTAAACTTTTATACGGATAGTTCAAGCAGCTTGAATACTTCAATTAATCATTTATAATAACATTCCTATCATAAATGAGTGAAAGTTACCCCAAAATTTTTATTTATTGGCTTAAAAAGTAGAAATTTTGAGGAAATGAGAGGTATAAATGGACCAAAAGAGACTTTATAAGGAAGAATAAGAGGTCCATTAGTAGTATTTATCATCCTAAAGTCATCTTTTGTATCATATTCAACTGTTTGTAGGCAGGTGAGATAAATATTTGATCAGTTATTGGTCCACACTATATTCTATCATGATGCGGCTTGGTTTGAATTTTTCGAAGAAATTTTGCTCGAATCGCTGTAGATGTCGTCTTACATTATACTAGATTTTTCTCAAACTATTGAACTGATTATGACAAAACTTGACAGGAATGCTTGAAATAACCAGTATTACAAAGGAAAAAAGTCACATTCAGTTTATTCAACAAAAAAGTCTTCTTTATAAAGGTGTAATACCACCAAATCATAGTACGTCACATCCGGTTGCATACGAAAATAGGTCGAAAAAAAATATTCCCTTGAATTTGACAGTTGTAGGTAATTGATCCTACATTTCATTGCAGTAAAACATTTCTGAGTCATAAACATATATCTTGGGTATTTCAAAGCACCATTATTTCTTTATTTGGGGTTTCAATAGAATATTTTGGAAACTTGAGGTTACATGGTTACTAAAGCTTGTACACAGGTTAAAAAAGGGGGAAAATTTGATTGGTTAACTTCCAGTGATGGTTATTTTCTTATATGCAATGAAATGTTATGTGAAATTTTTTCTATAGTACTGGACAGGATAAAACTTTACTCATGCCAAGTATTTCTTTATTTGAAACAAAGATAAATTCTGCACAATTTTTTGAAAAGTGCAAATTTAACAAAGACTAATAGGGGAAAATCAATGGTGGTATTACACCTAATATGGGAAGCTGTACATGCACCTTTGACCTTGTGAGTACTCTCATGTGTTAAAATTTCTTGCTATTTAAGTGAAATATTACAAATAATGAAATATTCTGAGTGGATTGAGTCTCCAAAATACATTTTATGAGAAAATTTCCTTGAAATAGGACTTTACCATGAATATTAGTTGACAGAACAAGCCATACTTAGAGTCTTGGGGAGCTTTTTCTCCTTATTTCTTATATTCTGCTATACTAGAAAATGTTTCCTAAGAAATACTTTAATAAATATATAGTTTTAAGTAAATGAAATTATTTTTAAAGCAGTAACAACAAATTATTCACCAAAAGAGAAGTTTTTTATGTCCCTCTCTGGAACGCGGCGTAAATTTAAGTTTTACGCAAGGTCTTATTGAAACCTCCTTGGAGACAGTAAACTTTTATACGGATAGTTCAAGCAGCTTGAATACTTCAATTAATCATTTATAATAACATTCCTATCATAAATGAGTGAAAGTTACCCCAAAATTTTTATTTATTGGCTTAAAAAGTAGAAATTTTGAGGAAATGAGAGGTATAAATGGACCAAAAGAGACTTTATAAGGAAGAATAAGAGGTCCA
Source organism: Mytilus californianus (assembly GCF_021869535.1). Lineage (NCBI taxonomy): Eukaryota > Metazoa > Mollusca > Bivalvia > Mytilida > Mytilidae > Mytilus > Mytilus californianus. The sequence continues at coordinate 67,033,683 of NW_026262690.1, forward strand.
TTAGTAGTATTTATCATCCTAAAGTCATCTTTTGTATCATATTCAACTGTTTGTAGGCAGGTGAGATAAATATTTGATCAGTTATTGGTCCACACTATATTCTATCATGATGCGGCTTGGTTTGAATTTTTCGAAGAAATTTTGCTCGAATCGCTGTAGATGTCGTCTTACATTATACTAGATTTTTCTCAAACTATTGAACTGATTATGACAAAACTTGACAGGAATGCTTGAAATAACCAGTATTACAAAGGAAAAAAGTCACATTCAGTTTATTCAACAAAAAAGTCTTCTTTATGGGAAGCTGTACATGCACCTTTGACCTTGTGAGTACTCTCATGTGTTAAAATTTCTTGCTATTTAAGTGAAATATTACAAATAATGAAATATTCTGAGTGGATTGAGTCTCCAAAATACATTTTATGAGAAAATTTCCTTGAAATAGGACTTTACCATGAATATTAGTTGACAGAACAAGCCATACTTAGAGTCTTGGGGAGCTTTTTCTCCTTATTTCTTATATTCTGCTATACTAGAAAATGTTTCCTAAGAAATACTTTAATAAATATATAGTTTTAAGTAAATGAAATTATTTTTAAAGCAGTAACAACAAATTATTCACCAAAAGAGAAGTTTTTTATGTCCCTCTCTGGAACGCGGCGTAAATTTAAGTTTTACGCAAGGTCTTATTGAAACCTCCTTGGAGACAGTAAACTTTTATACGGATAGTTCAAGCAGCTTGAATACTTCAATTAATCATTTATAATAACATTCCTATCATAAATGAGTGAAAGTTACCCCAAAATTTTTATTTATTGGCTTAAAAAGTAGAAATTTTGAGGAAATGAGAGGTATAAATGGACCAAAAGAGACTTTATAAGGAAGAATAAGAGGTCCATTAGTAGTATTTATCATCCTAAAGTCATCTTTTGTATCATATTCAACTGTTTGTAGGCAGGTGAGATAAATATTTGATCAGTTATTGGTCCACACTATATTCTATCATGATGCGGCTTGGTTTGAATTTTTCGAAGAAATTTTGCTCGAATCGCTGTAGATGTCGTCTTACATTATACTAGATTTTTCTCAAACTATTGAACTGATTATGACAAAACTTGACAGGAATGCTTGAAATAACCAGTATTACAAAGGAAAAAAGTCACATTCAGTTTATTCAACAAAAAAGTCTTCTTTAGGTGTAATACCACCAAATCATAGTACGTCACATCCGGTTGCATACGAAAATAGGTCGAAAAAAAATATTCCCTTGAATTTGACAGTTGTAGGTAATTGATCCTACATTTCATTGCAGTAAAACATTTCTGAGTCATAAACATATATCTTGGGTATTTCAAAGCACCATTATTTCTTTATTTGGGGTTTCAATAGAATATTTTGGAAACTTGAGGTTACATGGTTACTAAAGCTTGTACACAGGTTAAAAAAGGGGGAAAATTTGATTGGTTAACTTCCAGTGATGGTTATTTTCTTATATGCAATGAAATGTTATGTGAAATTTTTTCTATAGTACTGGACAGGATAAAACTTTACTCATGCCAAGTATTTCTTTATTTGAAACAAAGATAAATTCTGCACAATTTTTTGAAAAGTGCAAATTTAACAAAGACTAATAGGGGAAAATCAATGGTGGTATTACACCTAATATGGGAAGCTGTACATGCACCTTTGACCTTGTGAGTACTCTCATGTGTTAAAATTTCTTGCTATTTAAGTGAAATATTACAAATAATGAAATATTCTGAGTGGATTGAGTCTCCAAAATACATTTTATGAGAAAATTTCCTTGAAATAGGACTTTACCATGAATATTAGTTGACAGAACAAGCCATACTTAGAGTCTTGGGGAGCTTTTTCTCCTTATTTCTTATATTCTGCTATACTAGAAAATGTTTCCTAAGGAATACTTTAATAAATATATAGTTTTAAGTAAATGAAATTATTTTTAAAGCAGTAACAACAAATTATTCACCAAAAGAGAAGTTTTTTATGTCCCTCTCTGGAACGCGGCGTAAATTTAAGTTTTACGCAAGGTCTTATTGAAACCTCCTTGGAGACAGTAAACTTTTATACGGATAGTTCAAGCAGCTTGAATACTTCAATTAATCATTTATAATAACATTCCTATCATAAATGAGTGAAAGTTACCCCAAAATTTTTATTTATTGGCTTAAAAAGTAGAAATTTTGAGGAAATGAGAGGTATAAATGGATTAAAAGAGACTTTATAAGGAAGAATAAGAGGTCCATTAGTAGTATTTATCATCCTAAAGTCATCTTTTGTATCATATTCAACTGTTTGTAGGCAGGTGAGATAAATATTTGATCAGTTATTGGTCCACACTATATTCTATCATGATGCGGCTTGGTTTGAATTTTTCGAAGAAATTTTGCTCGAATCGCTGTAGATGTCGTCTTACATTATACTAGATTTTTCTCAAACTATTGAACTGATTATGACAAAACTTGACAGGAATGCTTGAAATAACCAGTATTACAAAGGAAAAAAGTCACATTCAGTTTATTCAACAAAAAAGTCTTCTTTAGGTGTAATACCACCAAATCATAGTACGTCACATCCGGTTGCATACGAAAATAGGTCGAAAAAAAATATTCCCTTGAATTTGACAGTTGTAGGTAATTGATCCTACATTTCATTGCAGTAAAACATTTCTGAGTCATAAACATATATCTTGGGTATTTCAAAGCACCATTATTTCTTTATTTGGGGTTTCAATAGAATATTTTGGAAACTTGAGGTTACATGGTTACTAAAGCTTGTACACAGGTTAAAAAAGGGGGAAAATTTGATTGGTTAACTTCCAGTGATGGTTATTTTCTTATATGCAATGAAATGTTATGTGAAATTTTTTCTATAGTACTGGACAGGATAAAACTTTACTCATGCCAAGTATTTCTTTATTTGAAACAAAGATAAATTCTGCACAATTTTTTGAAAAGTGCAAATTTAACAAAGACTAATAGGGGAAAATCAATGGTGGTATTACACCTAATATGGGAAGCTGTACATGCACCTTTGACCTTGTGAGTACTCTCATGTGTTAAAATTTCTTGCTATTTAAGTGAAATATTACAAATAATGAAATATTCTGAGTGGATTGAGTCTCCAAAATACATTTTATGAGAAAATTTCCTTGAAATAGGACTTTACCATGAATATTAGTTGACAGAACAAGCCATACTTAGAGTCTTGGGGAGCTTTTTCTCCTTATTTCTTATATTCTGCTATACTAGAAAATGTTTCCTAAGAAATACTTTAATAAATATATAGTTTTAAGTAAATGAAATTATTTTTAAAGCAGTAACAACAAATTATTCACCAAAAGAGAAGTTTTTTATGTCCCTCTCTGGAACGCGGCGTAAATTTAAGTTTTACGCAAGGTCTTATTGAAACCTCCTTGGAGACAGTAAACTTTTATACGGATAGTTCAAGCAGCTTGAATACTTCAATTAATCATTTATAATAACATTCCTATCATAAATGAGTGAAAGTTACCCCAAAATTTTTATTTATTGGCTTAAAAAGTAGAAATTTTGAGGAAATGAGAGGTATAAATGGACCAAAAGAGACTTTATAAGGAAGAATAAGAGGTCCATTAGTAGTATTTATCATCCTAAAGTCATCTTTTGTATCATATTCAACTGTTTGTAGGCAGGTGAGATAAATATTTGATCAGTTATTGGTCCACACTATATTCTATCATGATGCGGCTTGGTTTGAATTTTTCGAAGAAATTTTGCTCGAATCGCTGTAGATGTCGTCTTACATTATACTAGATTTTTCTCAAACTATTGAACTGATTATGACAAAACTTGACAGGAATGCTTGAAATAACCAGTATTACAAAGGAAAAAAGTCACATTCAGTTTATTCAACAAAAAAGTCTTCTTTATGGGAAGCTGTACATGCACCTTTGACCTTGTGAGTACTCTCATGTGTTAAAATTTCTTGCTATTTAAGTGAAATATTACAAATAATGAAATATTCTGAGTGGATTGAGTCTCCAAAATACATTTTATGAGAAAATTTCCTTGAAATAGGACTTTACCATGAATATTAGTTGACAGAACAAGCCATACTTAGAGTCTTGGGGAGCTTTTTCTCCTTATTTCTTATATTCTGCTATACTAGAAAATGTTTCCTAAGAAATACTTTAATAAATATATAGTTTTAAGTAAATGAAATTATTTTTAAAGCAGTAACAACAAATTATTCACCAAAAGAGAAGTTTTTTATGTCCCTCTCTGGAACGCGGCGTAAATTTAAGTTTTACGCAAGGTCTTATTGAAACCTCCTTGGAGACAGTAAACTTTTATACGGATAGTTCAAGCAGCTTGAATACTTCAATTAATCATTTATAATAACATTCCTATCATAAATGAGTGAAAGTTACCCCAAAATTTTTATTTATTGGCTTAAAAAGTAGAAATTTTGAGGAAATGAGAGGTATAAATGGACCAAAAGAGACTTTATAAGGAAGAATAAGAGGTCCATTAGTAGTATTTATCATCCTAAAGTCATCTTTTGTATCATATTCAACTGTTTGTAGGCAGGTGAGATAAATATTTGATCAGTTATTGGTCCACACTATATTCTATCATGATGCGGCTTGGTTTGAATTTTTCGAAGAAATTTTGCTCGAATCGCTGTAGATGTCGTCTTACATTATACTAGATTTTTCTCAAACTATTGAACTGATTATGACAAAACTTGACAGGAATGCTTGAAATAACCAGTATTACAAAGGAAAAAAGTCACATTCAGTTTATTCAACAAAAAAGTCTTCTTTATGGGAAGCTGTACATGCACCTTTGACCTTGTGAGTACTCTCATGTGTTAAAATTTCTTGCTATTTAAGTGAAATATTACAAATAATGAAATATTCTGAGTGGATTGAGTCTCCAAAATACATTTTATGAGAAAATTTTCTTGAAATAGGACTTTACCATGAATATTAGTTGACAGAACAAGCCATACTTAGAGTCTTGGGGAGCTTTTTCTCCTTATTTCTTATATTCTGCTATACTAGAAAATGTTTCCTAAGAAATACTTTAATAAATATATAGTTTTAAGTAAATGAAATTATTTTTAAAGCAGTAACAACAAATTATTCACCAAAAGAGAAGTTTTTTATGTCCCTCTCTGGAACGCGGCGTAAATTTAAGTTTTACGCAAGGTCTTATTGAAACCTCCTTGGAGACAGTAAACTTTTATACGGATAGTTCAAGCAGCTTGAATACTTCAATTAATCATTTATAATAACATTCCTATCATAAATGAGTGAAAGTTACCCCAAAATTTTTATTTATTGGCTTAAAAAGTAGAAATTTTGAGGAAATGAGAGGTATAAATGGATTAAAAGAGACTTTATAAGGAAGAATAAGAGGTCCATTAGTAGTATTTATCATCCTAAAGTCATCTTTTGTATCATATTCAACTGTTTGTAGGCAGGTGAGATAAATATTTGATCAGTTATTGGTCCACACTATATTCTATCATGATGCGGCTTGGTTTGAATTTTTCGAAGAAATTTTGCTCGAATCGCTGTAGATGTCGTCTTACATTATACTAGATTTTTCTCAAACTATTGAACTGATTATGACAAAACTTGACAGGAATGCTTGAAATAACCAGTATTACAAAGGAAAAAAGTCACATTCAGTTTATTCAACAAAAAAGTCTTCTTTATGGGAAGCTGTACATGCACCTTTGACCTTGTGAGTACTCTCATGTGTTAAAATTTCTTGCTATTTAAGTGAAATATTACAAATAATGAAATATTCTGAGTGGATTGAGTCTCCAAAATACATTTTATGAGAAAATTTCCTTGAAATAGGACTTTACCATGAATATTAGTTGACAGAACAAGCCATACTTAGAGTCTTGGGGAGCTTTTTCTCCTTATTTCTTATATTCTGCTATACTAGAAAATGTTTCCTAAGAAATACTTTAATAAATATATAGTTTTAAGTAAATGAAATTATTTTTAAAGCAGTAACAACAAATTATTCACCAAAAGAGAAGTTTTTTATGTCCCTCTCTGGAACGCGGCGTAAATTTAAGTTTTACGCAAGGTCTTATTGAAACCTCCTTGGAGACAGTAAACTTTTATACGGATAGTTCAAGCAGCTTGAATACTTCAATTAATCATTTATAATAACATTCCTATCATAAATGAGTGAAAGTTACCCCAAAATTTTTATTTATTGGCTTAAAAAGTAGAAATTTTGAGGAAATGAGAGGTATAAATGGACCAAAAGAGACTTTATAAGGAAGAATAAGAGGTCCATTAGTAGTATTTATCATCCTAAAGTCATCTTTTGTATCATATTCAACTGTTTGTAGGCAGGTGAGATAAATATTTGATCAGTTATTGGTCCACACTATATTCTATCATGATGCGGCTTGGTTTGAATTTTTCGAAGAAATTTTGCTCGAATCGCTGTAGATGTCGTCTTACATTATACTAGATTTTTCTCAAACTATTGAACTGATTATGACAAAACTTGACAGGAATGCTTGAAATAACCAGTATTACAAAGGAAAAAAGTCACATTCAGTTTATTCAACAAAAAAGTCTTCTTTATGGGAAGCTGTACATGCACCTTTGACCTTGTGAGTACTCTCATGTGTTAAAATTTCTTGCTATTTAAGTGAAATATTACAAATAATGAAATATTCTGAGTGGATTGAGTCTCCAAAATACATTCTATGAGAAAATTTCCTTGAAATAGGACTTTACCATGAATATTAGTTGACAGAACAAGCCATACTTAGAGTCTTGGGGAGCTTTTTCTCCTTATTTCTTATATTCTGCTATACTAGAAAATGTTTCCTAAGAAATACTTTAATAAATATATAGTTTTAAGTAAATGAAATTATTTTTAAAGCAGTAACAACAAATTATTCACCAAAAGAGAAGTTTTTTATGTCCCTCTCTGGAACGCGGCGTAAATTTAAGTTTTACGCAAGGTCTTATTGAAACCTCCTTGGAGACAGTAAACTTTTATACGGATAGTTCAAGCAGCTTGAATACTTCAATTAATCATTTATAATAACATTCCTATCATAAATGAGTGAAAGTTACCCCAAAATTTTTATTTATTGGCTTAAAAAGTAGAAATTTTGAGGAAATGAGAGGTATAAATGGACCAAAAGAGACTTTATAAGGAAGAATAAGAGGTCCATTAGTAGTATTTATCATCCTAAAGTCATCTTTTGTATCATATTCAACTGTTTGTAGGCAGGTGAGATAAATATTTGATCAGTTATTGGTCCACACTATATTCTATCATGATGCGGCTTGGTTTGAATTTTTCGAAGAAATTTTGCTCGAATCGCTGTAGATGTCGTCTTACATTATACTAGATTTTTCTCAAACTATTGAACTGATTATGACAAAACTTGACAGGAATGCTTGAAATAACCAGTATTACAAAGGAAAAAAGTCACATTCAGTTTATTCAACAAAAAAGTCTTCTTTATGGGAAGCTGTACATGCACCTTTGACCTTGTGAGTACTCTCATGTGTTAAAATTTCTTGCTATTTAAGTGAAATATTACAAATAATGAAATATTCTGAGTGGATTGAGTCTCCAAAATACATTCTATGAGAAAATTTCCTTGAAATAGGACTTTACCATGAATATTAGTTGACAGAACAAGCCATACTTAGAGTCTTGGGGAGCTTTTTCTCCTTATTTCTTATATTCTGCTATACTAGAAAATGTTTCCTAAGAAATACTTTAATAAATATATAGTTTTAAGTAAATGAAATTATTTTTAAAGCAGTAACAACAAATTATTCACCAAAAGAGAAGTTTTTTATGTCCCTCTCTGGAACGCGGCGTAAATTTAAGTTTTACGCAAGGTCTTATTGAAACCTCCTTGGAGACAGTAAACTTTTATACGGATAGTTCAAGCAGCTTGAATACTTCAATTAATCATTTATAATAACATTCCTATCATAAATGAGTGAAAGTTACCCCAAAATTTTTATTTATTGGCTTAAAAAGTAGAAATTTTGAGGAAATGAGAGGTATAAATGGACCAAAAGAGACTTTATAAGGAAGAATAAGAGGTCCATTAGTAGTATTTATCATCCTAAAGTCATCTTTTGTATCATATTCAACTGTTTGTAGGCAGGTGAGATAAATATTTGATCAGTTATTGGTCCACACTATATTCTATCATGATGCGGCTTGGTTTGAATTTTTCGAAGAAATTTTGCTCGAATCGCTGTAGATGTCGTCTTACATTATACTAGATTTTTCTCAAACTATTGAACTGATTATGACAAAACTTGACAGGAATGCTTGAAATAACCAGTATTACAAAGGAAAAAAGTCACATTCAGTTTATTCAACAAAAAAGTCTTCTTTATGGGAAGCTGTACATGCACCTTTGACCTTGTGAGTACTCTCATGTGTTAAAATTTCTTGCTATTTAAGTGAAATATTACAAATAATGAAATATTCTGAGTGGATTGAGTCTCCAAAATACATTCTATGAGAAAATTTCCTTGAAATAGGACTTTACCATGAATATTAGTTGACAGAACAAGCCATACTTAGAGTCTTGGGGAGCTTTTTCTCCTTATTTCTTATATTCTGCTATACTAGAAAATGTTTCCTAAGAAATACTTTAATAAATATATAGTTTTAAGTAAATGAAATTATTTTTAAAGCAGTAACAACAAATTATTCACCAAAAGAGAAGTTTTTTATGTCCCTCTCTGGAACGCGGCGTAAATTTAAGTTTTACGCAAGGTCTTATTGAAACCTCCTTGGAGACAGTAAACTTTTATACGGATAGTTCAAGCAGCTTGAATACTTCAATTAATCATTTATAATAACATTCCTATCATAAATGAGTGAAAGTTACCCCAAAATTTTTATTTATTGGCTTAAAAAGTAGAAATTTTGAGGAAATGAGAGGTATAAATGGACCAAAAGAGACTTTATAAGGAAGAATAAGAGGTCCATTAGTAGTATTTATCATCCTAAAGTCATCTTTTGTATCATATTCAACTGTTTGTAGGCAGGTGAGATAAATATTTGATCAGTTATTGGTCCACACTATATTCTATCATGATGCGGCTTGGTTTGAATTTTTCGAAGAAATTTTGCTCGAATCGCTGTAGATGTCGTCTTACATTATACTAGATTTTTCTCAAACTATTGAACTGATTATGACAAAACTTGACAGGAATGCTTGAAATAACCAGTATTACAAAGGAAAAAAGTCACATTCAGTTTATTCAACAAAAAAGTCTTCTTTATTATTAGATATTTAGTTTATTTATTGCCTTTTCTGAATATTATATTTGTACATAATTATTTAATGTTTTAATGAACTTCAAAAGACTAGGTATAGCTTTGCAGTTATCCACACCATTTTGTAGTTTGAACGTTGTAGCTGAACTTCTGGCTTTTATGATGGTATTTTTTTCGTTAAATAATCCAGAGTTCTCTAAATATACTACCGAAATTTACCCAAAGGAACTAACTTTAAATAAATCTAGCATAAACAGAAGTAGTTGTTTTTTGCTAGATTTAGACATTCCAATTTCCAAAGGGAAACTCCATACTAAAATTTACGACAAAAGAGAAGATTTTTCATTCCGTATTGTTAACTTTCCTTTTTTAGACGGCGATGTTCCTATGGCTCCATCATACGGTGTTTATATATCCCAACTCGTTCGTTATGCCCGTGTGTGTAGTGATGTCATAGATTTTAACGAACGTAAGCAATGCATCACTGTTAAATTATTAAGTCTGGCATTTCGTTACCATAAATTACTTTAAAATTTTACTAAATTCTTTCATAGATACAAAGATTTGATTAGTAAATTTGGCTGAACCTGTAACAAACGTATTTAAAACGGCATTTCACATCATAAATTTAACGGTAATGTTGTACTAAGATCGCGGAAATCACTATGTGATCCGTATAAACTCATTGAACCTTTAAACAAACTTATTAGTAAAGGTTATCTTATCAATGTTGTAATAAGATCTTTGAATATTGTTTACATTGGCACAAATATCGATTTTGTCATCAACAAATTAAAACATAACTAACTTTGTATTCTTTTCGAATGGTTTTTTGGGGATGTATAAATACACTATCCTACTGCCTGTCGATACTTTTATTTTGGCATTGCACAAGTCATGTCTTCTTTGACTGTCCATGGCGTTGAAACACTCAATCCCTTGGATGTGTTTTAGTTGATTTTAGTCTCTGATGCATGATTTTTTTATTATTAATTGTTTTTGGCTTTTAACTAGCTTTCAGTAACTGCGAGTCCTCTCAAATCGTACTTTCATGTTAATTTGACCTGTTGACACAATTTGTAATGCATTTTTATTATTCAATGTTTACTTATTTTGTGTTATATCTCGTCTCACTATTTTTAAAAGTACCACCTTTGATAAGTGTATAGTATGACGATAAATTTTCACTTCTGTTCTCGTACTATAAACAACAAATTAATTTATTTTGTAAAAAATATTTCCGTACTCCTAACAACAAAATGATTATATTTGAATTTACCTGTGTACGTTATTTTATTTAACGCCATTTTTTCCAAGGTTATTGTTGTCTTTTCGACATTCATTTGTTTTAATTTACATCTCCCCTTTTTTATTAATATTGTGTTTATATTGTGTCATAGATCAAATTTATTCGTTCAGTGTATGTTTACTTGTTTTTGTTAATATGTCTTTTTGATTGAGTTAAGCCATTTCAATTGATATTTTATAGTGTGTCTTTCTATGTTGTAATGTTACACTACTATTTCAAGTTAGGGTGAAGTATGGTGCCAGTTAAAACGTTTAAAATCGCTGCATTTGTTTTGCACCTGTCTTAAGTCAGGAACCTGTTGTTTGGTGGTTGTCGTTTGTTGATGTGGTTCATAAGTGTTTCTCGTTTCTCGTTTTTTATATAGATTAGACCGTTGGTTTTCCTGTTTGAATTGTTTTACACTAGTCTTTTTGGGGCCCTTTATAGCTTGCTGTTCGGTGTGAGCCAAGGCTCCGTGTTGAAGTCCGTACTTTGACCTATAATTGTTTACTTTTTCCACATTGTGACTTGGATGGAGAGTTGTCTCATTGGCACTCATACCCCCATCTTCTTATTTCTATTGAGATATATTTTATTCGTGCAAGTCAGGTGAGAACCACCGAGGATTCTTTTCTAGAATAGATACATAGATTTGTTTTCTTAGATACTAAGAATTCAAAATGACAATTTTAGTTTTAAATAACTGGAGTTTATATTACTTTTGGCTTTTAGATATATTTTATTTATGCAACTAAGGTTTACTTGCCTTGGCATTCTTATAGAAATTGCAGATATCAAAAACAGTTTCTCATTGAGGTTAATTACTGCCGTACATGGTTTTTTATCACACGTGTGATATCGCGATCTTTAAAATCATTTGTTTTTGAAATTTGTTGAATAACAATTACAAAAACATGGAAAGAAAATATAAGCTGTTAAGTTCGCTACTATACGTTATATTACATAAAGTTATAAATTAACATAGAATTCGCACATATATGTCATGTTAAAGTATTATAATTGATCAGTGCAGACACTTTCTATATAAATATAAAAATACCAAACCAAAAGGATCCGGTTCCATATTGGATATCAACATGCATGACATAAGATGTGTATTTTACAGGGTTACTTGTTGAATCTTCAAGTGGTTTGATTATGCATAGCTGGACCTTATAGGTAATGATTTTGCATCATCCTTTGGATTTTGCTCTTCCATCAATGTCTACCTTCGAATTTCCGATGGTTTGGCTTTTAGGATCACTGACGAGAAAAAATATAAAAATAAAATTTTAAAAAGCACATTCGGTCCATCTAATTAATTTCGTATATTGTAATTTTGCATTACCACGTGCACTACATTGGTCGATAGCACTGTTGGTGGACTTCAATTGCATGCTTTTGTACAGCCATGATTTACATGGGATTTTGATACTTTCAAAATTAAGTTATGAATATAAATCTAAAGTTGTTCAATTATAAAGTTATCCTAACGAGACATGTGTTCGGATGTCCCCTTTCTATTTTAATTTGTGTTAACAGTGAAATTTTTACTATCCGAATTCCCATGTTAGATTCCCAGTACTCATCAAATGCGAACTATTATGTCAATTTTTTACAAATGTAACCCAGTGAACGAATTCAACATCAATGAATAGTTTTGATAGACGATCTCGCTTCTAGAATTATTTTTTTAACTGATAATGTACTTATCAGTTAACATAATACCAGAAAACAAGGCAAGAAATGTCATTAGTTGAATTAATAGTATTGTTGGTATATTGATTTACAATATCTATCATGAAATAAAGATTCGAACATAGGTATATCCTGTTAAACAGAATCTGTCAATGGATAACCTGCATGAGATTGACACCAAACAATTCCACACAGATCTTCTATGAACCAAGGAAACAATGATGCACAGGGTGCAGAACAATTGTAATCCCGTGGAATTGATCGAATTCCCGTGGAATTGATCAATAACTTGTATTACTATCAAGCTTGAGGCCAATATAGTAATCTTTTAGATAGCAGAAAAAAACAATAAAACTATTCCACGATAGCAGTTTGCTGCTAGCACTGAATGGGTAAGAATTGGTAATACAATTTGTAAATTGTCAATTTTGATCAAATTAAATACCTTCTTAAACAATCGATTTTGCTAGTTGTATTAATATATTTGTTGAAAATGCTATATATGTGTTAAAAGTAAGGTAATTTAAAGGGGCATTAGCTACGAGATTTAAAAAAAAATATATGATTTTTTTTTGTTTAATCATTAATGAGAGTGATATATTGAAATACTAATTCGATTTTAGCAGCAAATTTGGTTCAATTTTGTCAAAATAAGATAAGAAGCATCGCTGATGAATTATTCACTTGCAAGTGAATAATTCGACCTCATTGAATCCGTATCCATATGACTTCAATTTAACTCCTTAGCTGGAGATGGGTTACGTATGTATTCAGCTATTAAAAGGGAAAAAAAATTCAACATTGAAAGTGAAACAAGGATTCAAACCATTTGGTTGACTGGTTCGATCCACAAAAAAAATCATTCTTGTACAGGTAAAAACGATGATAAACATACTTTTTAACCTACAATATGAAATCAAACAGACCTAAAAAAAAAAAACCAATTGCACGTAGTTGCTATCTGTTTATATTTATATTTATGTTTATATCGGGTTATATGACCGTCGGCAGTCTTCTTAAGTCTGAATTGATAATTCCGGCTTTGTTCCAGTAAACAAACAGGTTTTTTTATTTATACTGATAAACATGTTATTCATCTTACACCACTCTTCAACACTGTATAATTCTTCTTGAACATTATCATGTATTTTTTTTTCTCTTATTTATGAAGAGTGGTGTCATCAGCATACATGTCTGTTTAACTATGCATAAGGGAAGGTCGTTCATAAATAACACAAATACTAGAGGAACAAGTATAGAACCTTTATGGACTCCAAATTTTACATGTTTCTGTTCAGAATAAACATTACAAATATTTACCCGCTGTGTTTTGTTATCCAGGTATGACTTGGAAAGACTAACAGCAGCCTCACTCAATCCTTGAACAAGATTTCAACAAAAATGTCATGATTCACCAGATCAAAAACTTTTTTAAAGTCTAACAATATTGCTAGGTTTATATTACCTTCATTCATTTCTTGCAACTATTTGTCAATGATATTAATAAGTGCAGTTTGACGAGAATGATGTGAACTGAAACCAGATTGTGTAGAATGTAAAAGTTTAAATTAAGATATGTATTTGCACATGTTATAATAAACATGCCTTTCTATTAATTTCGATAAAGTTGGAAGAACAGATATAGGTCTGTTAAATTTTGCCAAAGCTTTTCACCATCCTTGTAAACTGGTGTTACCTTAGCATTCTTCAGTAAAGAAGGATATATACCATTATCTTACCTCCTATACATTTCTAGGAATATCATGGGTTAAAAGCGACCGCGTGGATACCCTTTATATTTAATACGGGGTTAGTAGGCGTGGTTTATTTAATACACGGTTAGTAGTGGTGTTACGTCCCTTTATAAAAACAACACGGCGTTGAGGAAAAATATCAAACATTTCACCCGGACAACAGATGAAGAAATAGATGATGAACGATTGAAATAAATGCAGAAAACACATTAAACGCTAAACAGTTGTTATTGTTGGCATTTGTTTTTGTTTAGACCAATGGAAGTAGGTTCCTTATATTGAAGACTTGATCACTTTGATAGGCCACTAGTCTAAATAGCACATGTTAAGAAAATGGTATTTATCTTTTCTCCTATGCACTTCCAGGAATATCATTGGTTAAAAGCGAACACGTGTTAACTGTGTATATTTTATCACCCCCAGTTTTTGGTGGGGTTCGTGTTGCTTAGTCTTTAGTTTTCTATGTTGTGTCATCTGTACTATTATTTGTCAGTTTGTCTTTTTATTTTTGGCCATGGCGTTGTCAGTTTGTTTTCGATCTATGAGTTTGACCGTCCCTTTGGTATCTTTTGTCCCTCTTTTATATTATGTCTATGGACGTGGTTTATTTTAAATACACAGTCAGTGGGCGTGGTTTGTTTTAAATACACTATTACCAGTAGAGTTACGTTCCTTAAAAAAACCGGTTTTCTCAAATAAACATACATTGTAAATACTTGGGTTTGTCCATAAAAAATAGTTCAGGATCATCCCAGTATCATAAGGAGAAAGTACACTTCTGTTGTGTTATTCTTATTCTTTTTTTTGATAATGTTTTCTACCGAGACTCTTCAAGGCCTGGTTAATGTTATATTTAAGAAAATTTTACCAGCATGACAATAATTTTAATAAGATAGTAATTCAAATTAATTTGTTTATGACCCTTAAATTTATAGAAATAAATTATGACAAACAATACAGACTTAAAGAAATATGAACTATGTTTCTTTAGTATTTGAAATGAAAAAAAGTATTGCAGAACTATTCTTGTTTCAAAGTTTTTGTTATGTGGATAAAAATGTAAAAAAAAACTAGAGGATGTAGTTTAGTTGTGGAATAAAAATGAACAGAACACTAACACAAATAAATAGATTAAGGAATGAATGATAAAAGTTAAACAGTGAAAGATAACTTTAGAAATCGGTTAGGCCTTGTGAGTCTCGTCCCTTTACACGAATAAACACATGTATAAATGAATGACCATTTGCACTCAGTAATGTTCAGTAAGCAGTACAGAAGATTAAAAAGTCAAAACCATCAAGCACCATGTTGCAGGCAGCAATTTTTGTATATTCCAATGTGCTTTCTTTTATTTGGCTATCTGGATGCAAAATGTTTGATTTAAATGTAAATAAAATAATTTATTCGCCTTTAAAACATAATATGTTGCGTGGATGCTGCTTCAATAATTCCTTTCGCTTCGGTTCTTCTTACCTTACAGTTCATATGTAGATGAGGGTTGCTAATCTCAATTTCACAAAGAATGGATTTGCATAACAACGAACTTATCCTAATACAAAGAAAGAAGTAGGTCCGGTAAGGGCCGATTTTCGCCTCAAAATTCAAGTTCATCTGATGAAAGATTTTGGACACTTTTTAAACACTGAAGTGTCTACTTCAGTCGATTCAATCAGTGTATGTGAAAGATTTGAACTGATTTAGTCATTAAATACGCTCAAATTCAAGCTTAAATATGAAAAATCTATCAAATATGCCATAATATGTCACTGTTCAGATGGTTTTTGTCAAAAATGAAAGTGGCCGCATCCGTGTTCATTCTCAACCTTTATATATGTTATGTGTTATCATCAAATACAACTTGCATTTAAATATTAAGAATGAACACAAATGCGGCCACTTCCATCTCAGACGGAAACCGTCTAAAAATTAACCAAAATAATAAAAATTTCGAAGATTTCATTAATTAAGCATGACTTAATGATGCTAGTACCCGATACATGTGCATTGTATTGTCAAAAACAGCCCATATTTATGTAACAGAAGTATTCTTCTTTCCAATAAATAGCTAAAAATTTACATTTTAACAATTTTGTAAAACTGCTATATTTTGGGGCCAAAAAGGGGTCATACTAGGCCTACTCCTTTAATAATATACTTAGACATAGAGCTCAATCAAGTGATATACTTTGTGATACTAGCCATGAGTTGAATTCATAAACGCCGTTACCAAATTTGACAAACTTCGTGGATCGGGGTCCTGAAAAAAAAGACATGTAAATTTGTTTTAGTGTATGTTTACCGGTAAAAATTTATACAAAGTTGTGATGAAAATAGTCAGTAGATATCAAATTGTTGTTGCTATAGTCACAACTAGATACATGCTGAGTGCAGAGGAGAATTTCGATCTTATCATAGTAAACAGGCGAACCAACATTCAAAACTATAAAATGTTACTGCTCAAAAGGACGCTATTAAACCAAAAGTTCCAAGTGGTGAAGTCGTAAAATTTACGGACGCCATCACGAGTTGGTTTACCGTTATGGAATTTCTGTTTTACAGATGACGACGGATATGTTCCAATTGTCGTAACTACAATCCCATCCCCTTCTCTCCGAATGTGACCAACCGAATTAGACTTATCGCCGGGTTTGTACTTATATGAGCAATACGACGGGTGCCACATGTTGAGCAGTGTTTGTTTACCCTTTCGGAGCACCTGAGATCACTCCCAGTTTTTGATGAGGTTCATGTTGCTCAGTCTTTAGTTTTCTATGTTGTGTTTTGTGTACTATATTGTTTGTCACGTTGAATTTGAGACGAATTATATATATACTAGTATTGTTAAATTCAATATCTAAATATAATTAATTTTTGAATAAATCTATTTACTTGAAAGCTATGATTCAAAATAGTTGGTCCGACATTCTACTGACTGACTCAGCATTCGGACCAGGTCTTGAAAAGCATCTAGAACAATACATTATAGTTTGATGTATGGGAAACTGGAACTTATGTGCTAGCTATTTTACGTGATAAAAACCCATGCTTGGTTGCAGAACCGTATTCCTGAATTCAAGTTTATACACATACCACTCATTTGTTCTGAATGTGCGTTTTTTTTTAATAATAAATGTGTTACATGTTATATATTGTTCTATAATTTAATGATATTAGCTCTTCACATTTATTGTTTTTTTAAATGAAACTGTTTGGTGTGATGATAAAAAAAAATGTTTAAAACAAATTCCTTTTCCATTTTTTTGAAAGAAAATTTTATTTTACGTATCGAAATGTGAAACAAGTGATTATTGACACCCCCCACTGGAAGGCCTCTGACAAACCGTCTATTTGCGTAAAATCATTGGTATCGATAGCCGATGACACACAAGTTAAAGGTAAATGATTCGCTATTATTAACAACAAAAGTTTTGGTGTCGTCCACACTGTTACGCGATTGCCTCTATATACACGAAGCTAGTGTGGATGAGTGGACCACATCCAAGTATAGGCTTTTTATTCTATAATCAGCAAATTATCGTACAATTGAGGTCAACATTTATAATCAACTGGAAGATCTATATTTCATATGCAGGCGCTTCTGGAAAGTTGTGGGAATGTCAGTCTTGTTAATGAGACAAATTCGTTTAGGATCAAATATAATTATATAATGCCAAGTACGCTTGATACGCATGACTAATACAATATTCTAGCGTGCCTAAAATAAAGAGTATGAGAGGCCAAACACTCAAGACGTCTGTCTAGAAGCACTTTAACAAAAGGACCAAAATCGTTGATCAGGTCAACCCACCCAAATGAGAATAATCGGTAATGGGACGTAGAACAGGAAATATGTCTGCAACCCACTGTGACACACTTGCCGAGCTATAATTGTAAATAAAACGCGTTAGAGTTAATGAGGTCTTTTATAATAATTCATCGGTGTCACCATTTTGATTCAATGATTTCCCCAGCAGCTATTACTCTGCTTATATACAAAACACTTGGTAACACTAATCGTTCGGGCCATAAGCTTTCATATTTAATAGTTTGTTGATAATTACATCGAATTGAACCATTTTCCAGGAAATAATCGTTAAAAAAATATTCAAAATTGTTATTTTTTTTTGTCTTCGGTGAGGATGTTTCCTTTCGTATTAGACCCTCAGAGGTGTAATTGTCAAAAACACTAAGAACACACTCCTCCTCTTGACCCTTTTTAGTACTTGTAAGTAAACAAAGATGAGCTTGTGTCGATTTGGTTATTCTTTCAGGTCGTATGGTCGTATAGCTCCTCAATTATTCCAGCATTTAATACATCTTTAGCTTTCAAATTTTTGGGTTTAAACTTTCCTGATGAATTTTAATCGAGAAAAGCGCTTCGTACACATTAAACTTATAGTGTTGTTTTTGTTTTGTAATTCATTTGCATCTTTCAATCGCTTTTTCAACCAGAATCGGGAGGATTGAGAAAAGAACCAGCCTGACCATAAGACCTTGGGTGTTTGAGAATAGGTACTGTACGATTCACAAGATCCTGACTAATGCAGTGGTTGTAAACCATTTTGTATATTTTTTCTAGAAAAATGATTTTCATTTCCTAGATATGACTCAGTTCATGATTCAAATGATGTATATTGGTTATTTCTTGCTAGACCTGCTGTCGTTGGAAGACCAAACTTTGTGGTTTAGCTGGGATTTGTCTGCTTTATGTTGCTGACTGGATAAAGACACATTCTCAGAACTTATGGTGGTAAAGTGATCTGCAGTCTGTCCGTGGATAAGATGTATAACACTGGTTTTATCTCATATGACCCAAAGGGCCAAATCACAGGAACTCGGTAAGCAGATTAAAATTTTGCTAATCTATGTTTTTCAATATATTGTTCGTATTTTCCGTCTATTTTTATAACATTATTAACGTATTTAAAGTTGGCATCCATATTTCTTTGTTTTCTAGCAATGTGCAGTTAACTATCCATATCCATTTAATAAAAATCTGAAAGAGATATAAGTCGCCATTTTGAATAGCCTACCCTTCTTTAATTACAAAATAATTGAATTTCTATGTGACTATATACCTTACAAAGGCACCCATGTCCTTCCTAAACGATTCTTCTATCATAAGCAGGGACCTTATTCACAAAGCATCCGTAAAGTTACCGTACCCGTAAACGTTGCGGAATGGTTGCGGAATTGAAAATTTTGAATTCACATAAGCTGCGGAAATTTCGAATCCGTAAACGTTGCGAAATATGTCCGGTAATACCTGAGAATATTTACGGGACGTCATGACTATCCGTAAACGTTGCGGAATCGGGCACTTGTGTAAATTTTAAATCATTTTTACGAAAATATTTGTTTCAGGATAAAAAATAACTTTATAAGTTTTAACAAGTTTTATTTTTACTCCAGTCTATTTCTTTACAATCATTGTTATGAAAGTGGGTACTTTGTGAGATTCTCTAAAAATATAAAAATAAGAAGCTGTGGTATGATTGCCAATGAGACAACTCTCCACAAGAGATTAAATGACACAGAAATTAACAACTATAGGTCACCGTACGGCCTTCAACAATGAAGCATATACCGCATAGTCAGCTTTAAAAGGCCCCGATATGACAAATGTAAAACTATCAAAAGAGAAAACTAACGGCCTGATTTCTGTACAAAATAATGAACGAAAAACAAATATGATATACAGCCAAAAACGACAACCACTAAATTACAGGCTCCTGACTTGGGACAGGCACATACAGAATGTGGCGGGGTTAAACATGTTAGCGGGCGCCCAACCCTTCCTCTAACCTGGGACAGTGGTGTTACAGTACAACATATGAAAAAACTATTAAAATCAGTTGAAAAGGGCTTAACTTATCAGATAGATACAAAACAAAAACAAGTAACAAAAACACTGAGTGGACGTGGCAGGGTACTTATACATCCCCACAACAAAAAGACAATAGGTACAGATTTGAGAATACATTATACTCGCAGTTACTGAAAAAGAGGGGCGAAAGATACCAAAGGGACATTCAAACTCACAAGTCGAAAATAAACTGACAATGGCTATGAAAGAAAAAGACAAACAGACAAACAATAGAACACAAAACACAACATAGAAAACTAAAGACTGAGCAACACGAACCCACCCAAAACTGGGGGTGATCTCAGGTGTTCCGGAAGGGTAAGCAGATCCTGCTCCACATGTGACAACCGTCGTGTTGAAAGCTAGTTCAAAGCCAATAACAACTAATAAAAAAATCATGCATCTAAGACTAAAATATCAATCAGTACACATCCAACATCCAATGTTTTTAGTGTAAAGACGTCATAAACAGTCAGAGAAAAACATGACCTTGTGCAATGCTAAGATACAAGTATCGACAGATTGCAGAGCCATGAATATGCATATGTATATAAAAATAATGTTTAGTTTGATTTTAATTAACTGATAACAAAATTAATATTAATACCAATAAAAACAATATTCAAAAATATAATTACAGTGTTGAATTGGTAACCTTTTAGAATAAGTTTATTTAAAGGATCGATAAGTTTACCCGGATCGTATCTAAATTTCCGGGCTCGGTAAACAAAATATCCGTAAAAATTAGGATGTGCTATGCCGTTTGAAATAAGTTTTCTACAGGTACAACCAAACTTCAAAACCAAATCTATATATCTATGGAAGAATTTAGTAAAGGTTTTAAGTAATTTGTGGTGACGAAATCCCTGACTTAATAATTTACCAGTAATACATAGATCACGTTCATTGAAATCCAAAACGTCACAACAGACACGGGCATAGCGAACGAGTTGTGATATATAATCACCGTAAGATGGTGCCAAAGAAACATCACCGTCGAAAAACGGAAAATAAAGAAAATAGGGAATGAAAAAATCGTCCCTTTTGTCGTAAATTTTATTGTAGAGTTTCCCGTGTGAAACTGAAATATCTAAATCTAGGAAACAGTTATTACCGTTTATATTTGATTTATTTACAGTAAGCTCCTTTGGGTAAATTTCGGCAATATATTTAGAAAATTCTTGATTAATTAATGAAAAAATATCATCAAGATTACGGTAAGTGTTGTTGAATTTATCAATCAAATGCAATTTAGACGGGTTTTTATTGAGTTTGGTCATACACTGTGATTCATAACGGTACACGAACAAGTCTGATATTAAAGGGATGCAATTGGTCCCCATAGGAATACCTACAACCTGTCGATAAACTTTATTGCCGAAACGTACATAAATATCACCAAGAAGAAAATTAACAGCTTCAATCATCTCATCACACCTCTAGTAAGTAAATCTAGCATATTTACCTTTCTCATTAGAGAAGAAGGCTTAAAATGAGTTGCAGCAAATATATTTGCATTCAGATTTACCAAACGACCAGTTATTAAATAGGAAAACTTTTGTTTGATAAGATTGTGTAGAAGTGTAGTGTAAAGAGTTGAAAAGTCAAAACTGTCAACAGAATCAAAAGGACCATCAAAAGCGCGTAATTTGTCTAAAACATCCAAAGAATTTTGTACGCTCCAAAAATAGTTAATTCCACTATTTTCATATATCTGATCTTTAATCATCGTTTTCATCGGAATTCATGCAATACAAATTCAAATTGCAAGATAAAATTTTAAACTGTCAATTCACAAACAGCTGCTGAACGGTAGATTTAAAAATCGCAAAGAATGTCGAATCAATATAACTAAGCTCTATAAAAAGAGGAGAGTTTGGGAAGATGAGACATGTTTAATGTAGTTTACAACAGTTACTGATGAATTATCATTGAGTACCGCTGAAGTCGACGATTGAGACAGTCTTGACTTTGCTTTAAGATGTCAACTATTTATCCATCATTGAATATTTCAAGCAAGTGCCACGATGAAAAACAGCAATACAGATCTTTATCTATGCCTATCCATTCCCATCTTTCAGGAACCTCGGTGGCAGGGTGGTCTGAGTAGTTCATCTACAGTATCATTATCCCTGTCAAAACTAAGGTTGTGTGTTCGAAACCCACATTTGACAAGTGCATTCGACTCAGAGATTGCCAGTTTTCCTGCCGAAGGTCGGTGGTTCTCTCCAGGCACTTCAGCTTTCTCCATCAATAAAAACTATATATCATAAATGTTTTTTTGTTAAACTTCGGCGGAACATGTTTCACGCATACTTAGGATAATCACAAATTATGAAATAGATAAATGATTGAACCATGAGGGTTGACAGGAAACTTTGCTTTATATCAAATCACCTACGGATCACCCGAACATGCTAAAATGGTGGCATTTTGCAAGTACGTCACCAAACGGAAGGAAAGACGGGAACAAATGTATTTCTTAAATTTGAAATAACAAGACATTTTAGTACAGAAATTCCACTTGTGATATCACTTTGATGTTATTAAAAAATATGCTGAAAATTGTTACCTAAAAACTAGACAAACCACGTCACATAATCATGTGCCTGTCCCGAGACTAGAATCTTGTTAAAGGTTGTCTTATGTCATATCTGAATGTATTTTGCTATATTGAAAATTTGGTGTTGATGACAGACCCGGTAATGTTTATGTATACTTAATAATAAATTTTATAGACTCTGGCCTACTTAGAGCTTGCCATATTGTATATTTAACTAACTACTGTTGAAGACTGTGTATTGCTCTCTACATGTCTTCATGTTATTTTTATCGTTGGATTACTGTCTTATTGGCGTATACCCCACATCTCAATTAATTCATATACCTGACCTAAAGTTACCGTATTACGCACAAAAACATTTTTAAAATAGACATGACGGAGAAACTTGACAATGAAATGTACAGACGACACACAGAGGACTCTTTTTAAAACAAGGGTTATATATTTATATATCATATTGTTGGATAAATTTATACCTTACTCTCGGCAAAGGTAGCATTTTTTATCTGAAAAATAATTAAACTAATGACTTTCGAAGTGATGTTTCAATATATTCAACATAGACATAATAACGACGAGGCTGAAAATTGAAGAAAATGTTATTTCTTAGAAAAAGGAACAAAGAAAACAACAGTGTAGACTATGATACTCAAATATGAAATTTATAAGAAATTTTTAGTAAAACTTAATTTAATCAGATTTAGACGTCAAAAGTATTGCGGAAACGTTACGTACATTACCGTACCTTTACGGACGTTTTGTGAATACGGCGTAAACGTTGCGAAGTAGATGCGGAATAAATCCGTAAACCATCCGTAAACTTTCCGCAACTGAAAATTTTACGGAACCTTACTCAGCTATCGTATCATTCAGGTAAAAAAATTCAAGTTTCCCGGCGTAACTGGCAAACATGTCGTTTTTCAACAACATATACGAAATGGGAGATTTGAAAACGTCTCGGTTGATACATTTGTTACAACAATAATCCCTCATAAATATCGAACGCAAATTTCTTCAAAACAATCATTATAAATACCATGCCACGTCCGGTCTGTGTTTATGTTTGATGTTTTTATCTGCTTTGTATCGATCTGATGAGTTAAGCCTTTTTCAACTCATTTTTATAGTTTGTTCTTATGTTGTGCTGTTACACCACTGTCCCAGGTTAGGGGAGGGTTGAGCGCTCACAAACATGGTTAACCCCGCCACATTCTTTATGTGCCTGTCCCAAGTCGGGAGCCTTTAGTTCAGTGGTTGTCGACTCGTTGGTTCATGACTGTCATATTTGTTTTCCGTAAATTGTTTTGTTATAAATTAGGCCGTTAGTTTTCTCAATAGAATGTTTTCATATTTTTCATGTCGGGGCCCTTTATAGCCGACTATACGGTATGGGTTTTCTCATTGTTGAAGGCCTTACGGTTGTCTATAATTGCTTACATCCAACTTTGGTGGATAGTTGTCTCATTGGCAATCATACCACATCTCCCTTTTTTATATTGTGTAGTTCACTCTGTTGCAGAGTCAGATTATTCTCTTATCCCTCAGCCTCTGGGTCAAATAAGCTATTCTCATCACTTGGCGTCTGTTGAACCTCGTCGTCGTCGTCATCCGTTGTTTGTTAACTTTTACCAAAATCTTCTTCTCTGAAACTACTGGGCCAGTCGGGACCAAACTTGTACACAATATTCTCCTTAGGATATCTAGTTTAAAATTGTGTCCGTTGGTCCCGCCAGACAACCAACATGCTGGACATGAAAACTGCTATAGGTGCAGATAATCTGACAAGGCTAAAATGTTCAGAATGTTGTCATCTACCTACTTTCCCTTTACAAAAATCTGTCAGACAATAGGAGTTTTTGCCTTAAGTGCCATTTTTTTCCCTTTTGCTTATAACAATGTATCTCGAAAAGTTCATTGACGTTTTTAGTTCTTTTGTGTTTTGGGCAAAAACTTTAGAAGATAGTCAGAAAATCTAAACAGCAAAAATAACCAGCAATTAAGACAAGAACAACACATATGCCAACAAAGCCAAAATAGTAAGTCCAATTCTCATAAGAGTTACTGCCTTTGAATAATAAATTTTACCAATTTTAGTGTTTTTGGCAACAAAAAAAAACAATAAAAAAATCATCAGCAATACAAGATAAGATTTATATTCTTATCTACAATTTTGTAGAGTAACCATTGTTGAAGATGCACATGGATCCAGGTTCAGTGACACAGGCTCTTTAGAGCCTCTTGTTTTATACTTTTGGTTATGATAGTGTTATTATTATTATTTTATTTTTTTTGGTTTTCTTGGTTTTCTATAAACTCTTGTTTGTAGGCCTGTAGTATTCATTTGTATTTTTCTATGATATACAGCAGGGACGATTACTATGAACTGCAGATTAACTATCCTAAGTGGTTACTGATCACAAACAAAAGTTATTAAGATTACAACACAGGCGGTATGTAGTATAGTGTCATCAGTTTATCTGACAGCGAAATTAAAATTTTCTTAATGACTTTTCTTATGTGATTGGAATTTTACATATATCAATCTGCT
Organism: Mytilus californianus; assembly: GCF_021869535.1. Classification (NCBI taxonomy): domain Eukaryota; kingdom Metazoa; phylum Mollusca; class Bivalvia; order Mytilida; family Mytilidae; genus Mytilus; species Mytilus californianus. The sequence continues at coordinate 67,058,714 of NW_026262690.1, forward strand.
TCATTTTATGTTAGACTTTCTGTTATGAGCTGCGCACTATTGATTTGTCTGTTACAACCCAGGTGGTACCTCGCCGTTAAAACTGGTAGAACAAGTCGATGGTTAACATGATTTTGAAATAGTTATTGAAACATATTTGAAAATTTCTTTTGATGTTTTCATCAAGCTTATTCTATTCATTTCTGCCGTATCTAATGGTGTTCTTTAAATGAGAGTTCAATCTAAACGAAGTATTAATCCATTAGGTACTCATTTGGTCTGTTGTAGAATTGTAATGCAAGAGGAAGAAATCAAAATCTTGTTGAAAACTGTTATATTTATTCACGGAAGATAATGGAATAAAGAGGGCGGGGATAGTAAAAGCTTTTTGTATCATTTTCGTTTATGTTCGGTTGCATATCGCCCAGGATTGTGTGTGTGATTGACTTCCTTGATTTGAACTCGTTATGATGTCTCATACGAGGTCATTTCTATATTCCAAATTTTATCCTTATTGTTAGAAGATTATAGTTTGAGATTGTAATACCTTATATGATCAACATCTACTTGTGGAGATCTTCTCGACTAAGGTAGGGGTTCAAAAACTCGCCCTGTCAAATTGGTAGCATGTTTATAATTTGTAGCATTGGCTGTTGTTCTATAATTAGCAATGGTGTGTATCAGAAACGTCATATTCCTCTACCAAATAAAAACCTTCTCTTCCATTTCTAAGCATTGTACATATAAGTTTCATATCTCGAGAGATTGCAAGATCATTCAATATGTAAGGGCCCTTGAAAGAGGTCTGCAGAAAGTTGTATAGAACATATCGAATACTAAGTCTAGACTACTTCACTGACAATACTTGAATGCATAATGCTAGAGAAGACAGTGTTATGGATATGGCGTTGTAGGCTTTAATATTTCATATATCTTGCTCATAAATACGTTCAAAATAAGAAGGTATTGAATGATTACCAATTTGAAAACTGTCCATAAAGATCAAAGGACAAAAATATGAACAAATACAGGTCATTGTATATAGTCTTCAACGATGAGCAAATCCCATACCGTGTAGAAAGGTATACAAGTCCCTCGCATGTCAAAATGTGAAACAGTTGAAAAAAGAAAAGCAACGGCCTGAGTTTTCCTACAACAATAAACGAAAAACTATAATGACAGATAGCAAACCAACAACCACTGAATCTAACCCTATTTTGTCGTTTGGTTGCTGTCTCATTACCGTATATGCCAAAATCTCCGTTTGTTCATCTATCGATAAGACATTACAAAATTAATTTAGTGACATTTTTATTTAAAACTAATTAATTCTATTTCGGCACTTTTTGATTTGATGCTACAGCGCCCTAAGTATAACAAACAATGTTCTGTACAAATGAAGAAAAAATAATAAATAAATAAGCACAAGATATAACAAGTTCAAAACCTATACACTTGCGGCGATAACTTGTTTAAGACAAAATAAACAAAGACAGACAAAATAAACTTTGCTCTTTAGAAAAACGCACGGATAATCTTGACGAAGGATGCATTTTTTACTGACTGACACATTTCTGTTACGTTACGGTGAAATATTGTCTGAAATGATTGTAAAAAGAAATTGTGTAGATTTCGTTTATTAAGACAGTTTTAGAGGTCAAAACTTGTCTCGTTTACTTTGCGTTTTAATCATCAATCAAATCAGTAAAGTAACATTAAGTCAATAAACAAATATAAACAGAGATACTTTTAGGTCAATAATGGGAAGAAAATGAAAGGTGTAGAGTTGAATATTAAGAAAGGTTATTAATCGAAGATTACATTGTCCGATTTTTGAATTTCAGGATTACTGAATGTTGATTTTTTGTATCTGACCGATTATAAACTCTAGTATCATATCAGAATATTTACAAAATGCTGGAAATAAATTAAAACGCATTTACTACAAACGCTACACAAGATAATACTAATTATCGGTTTGTTGTATGAATGCTTAATCAAATTGCTCTGTAATTTTCACTTTGCATAATTATATATATAAAGAATTTCAATAAACTGAGCAGACAAAAAAAAAGAGGACACTCTTACTATTGTGAATTTCAATATTTAGATACTTTATCCAGAATCCACACAATCCTTGCTTGAGATACCACTTGGTTAAGTCATTTTGTTTTTCGTTGCTGATGTAAAACGTTTTAACAACTATATGGCTATGAAGAACTTGATCGTTTTGACATGCTCCTTCTTGTTGTCCTGGTATTACTCATGCAAACTGGATCAAGGCTACATTGTCTTTTGATTAACCCAAGTCCCACTCTATCTAAAGGTCGTTTCACAAGTCCCATGCCAACTCTATCGAAAGGACGTTTCACGAGGCCCATGCCTACTTTATCAAATGGCTTCTTGACCAGACCCATTCCTACTTTATCAAAAGGCTTCTTTACTAGTCCCATTCCAACTTTATCAAAAGGTCTTTTCACTAATCCCATTCCAACTTTATCAAACGGTCTCTTTACCAATCCCATTCCAACTCTATCGAATGGTCGCTTTACTAATCCCATTCCAACTCTGTCGAATGGTCGCTTTACTAAACCCATTCCAACTCTGTCGAATGGTCGTTTCACTAATCCCATTCCTACTCTGTCGAACGGTCGTTTCACTAATCCCATTCCAACTCTGTCAAACGGTCGCTTCACTAATCCCATTCCTACTCTGTCGAATGGCCGTTTTACTAATCCCATTCCAACTCTGTCGAACGGTCGCTTCACTAATCCCATTCCTACTCTGTCGAATGGTCGTTTAACTAATCCCATTCCTACTCTGTCGAACGGTCGTTTCACTAATCCCATTCCAACTTTGTCGAATGGTCGCTTTACTAATCCCATTCCTACTCTATCGAACGGTCGTTTCACTAATCCCATTCCAACTTTGTCGAAAGGCCTTTTAACTAATCCCATTCCAACTTTGTCGAATGGTCGCTTTACCAAACCCATTCCAACCTTATCAAATGGTCGTTTCCGTATCAAACCCATTCCTATTCTATCAAGTGGTCTTTTTCGTATTAACCCTGATCCAACTTTATCGAGGCGTTTTTCGTCATTGTCTGGTAAATATTCTAAAAAATTTGGATAGACTTCACCGACAGTATCACCGTCGTTATATCTTTTAATTAGTCCACTACCAATACGATCAATGTAACGCTTTTCCTCTTCAATTTGGTCATCTTCTGTATTTTGATCGTCTTGACTTTGGGCATTTAGTAAACTGAAAACAGGAATAAAGATAAAATATTAATGTTTATCTTTCCGATTTTCTATTTTTAATGAAAGTTTTCGTAATAAAATTAACACTGGTTCGTGGAATTGGAAGAGTGAAAAATCTAATAAGTACTGTTAATATAAATTGTTTTTTTAGTCATTGATACTAGGTAGTAGGTAGTAAGGATACCGATTTGATATTTGTGATCACAGAGTACTGCATCATCAACTATTGGGTGGATGATGGTTGGGGAAAAAAGCGGATGTTATAGATATATGATACACGTTATACTCATCCTATTGGTGACTCCAAATACAACGCATAAAGAGATGATTTCCGACAGGTTAAAAAAACTCCCTTTTTGATAGGCTATTTTTGTAAATACGAGAAACCTTTAGAACTTGTCTGAACTTCGCGCACCTAAAGCTACGCATATCACTGCTTTGAGCATAAAAATATATTTGTACGAGCAAGAACGAATTCAAAACAGGAAAAGATGCTGAAATAATATAGTAATGTTATTCAAAATATCAGTTTAACTGAAATTATTAAAATGTGATTTATGCCCCTAAAAGCCTGTGCCTTCAGTATCGTATCTTTTAACCCTATCATTTCTGATCGTATATCTTGAAGTGATGCGTGAAGTGCAATGTTGCTTGCTCTTTTGTTCATCTTGTTTCACAGCTTCGTCTGTGATGTTTTTTTCCAGAAAATGGATTATAAAGAAATGCCGTCCATTTCGTATTGTTTTTTAATGAGTAAAAGAGAAGTTGGTAAAGTTAAATCTGACAGCAACCGAAAATTGATAAAACCAAGAAAGACAATCATATATACGTCAACATTCAACGATAAAAAAAGTGTACATACTATGTACAAAAGCTCTAAATCATCTCGGTTCAGGACAGATTGTATATGAATAAACAGAGATGGAAGAACAAACAACACATTGTTTGAATACGTCATAGTCGGAAATTTTCGCAATATTTAAAAAATCTATCTATTAAAAAATGATCAGAAATATAGCTTATATCTATTCTAATGTTAATTGGACAAAAATAAATTCGGAAGCAAAGACAGCCACTTACGATAGCCTTAAATTGACACTGACACAATACACGTGGCTGGTTATATACAAATCTTACACGTATTCAACCTTCCCCTTCGATCACGAACAAAACGCACAGTAAAAAGTTACCATAGTTATCAGTCAAGGAACTAGCTTATTCCTCAACAAAAACCGTGTTACATATGACAAAATAACAGATGCAATATCTTAAGAAAGTTCTATATAATAAGAAAGTTCTATATAATAGCGTGTCAAAGTATTCATGCAGATACTGAAGGCAAGATCAAAGAACTCATAATATATTAATCATGCCTACTTTCACTAAAATATCGACCACTGTACTTATAAAAAGATTTCATAAGGGAAAGGTCGTAAATAATGCTGGAATCACGAGGTTGAACCTATAACATTTTTTCCCACAAAAGTACATGTCAAAAGAATAAAAAACGGAAGAAAATGTTAAGTATCATTCAAACCATAAATGAGCAAATCGTAGTAATATTAGTAAAATAAGAACATCAAACTCAGTTATTTAAATATACCAACGTTATGTAGCCTTTTTCAATCAGGCTTTAAAAATGATATTTTAAGCAAGTCTACATGGCATTAGACACCAAATATTATTGCAAGTTTTATTGGCAGTATTGTAAATGAATAACAGGTATTTATTGAACTAAATACAGAAGTACATTACTGATGGTCAACAACACTTAAGGTGTCTATCGCTAATTGCATATAATCGGATGACCACTTCCGAACTGCTTAATTGGTAAATTCTATATTAAGTGATTAATTTGTTTATGGTCTGAAGAACATAAAAACGTAGAATGTAACTGCACTTGAGAATTGTTTATGAATGTTGTGTAAGGTGAAGAAAAAACTGTGATTTTGTATAACCTTATTTTGTTTTGCTGTTTGACAAGACAGAAAATGCAGAGGAAATACCCGCACAACAATATTTAAGCCCTAAAATTCAAATCATACTAATAATAATGTACCAAATTAGCGGTTATTATAACATTTTAAACACATTTCAGTATTCAAATATTTCTTCCACTTAAAGTTCATTTATACAAGTCTTAATTGTATGCAGAAGAAAACCACTCATTGATATTTTCCTCTGGGTGTGATCTTTAGAAAACATTGGTCGATTATTCCCCCTTTATAATAATATTTATAACAATAATACTAGAATTTCTCAAGATAATCGGCTATTCAAAATTTGTGACAAACGGGATGACTTTTCCTTAAAAAGTTTATTAAACTTCAATTTTCTTTCCTTGATATTGTTCCTTTAGTATCTTTATATATAGTGTACATTTCTGTATTGTTTTGATGTGTGCGTGCCGGCAGTGATGTCTCCGACGTCAACGAACGCCGGTCAAATAACATAAATTGGTCAAACAGTTTACTTAATGTTAGCAAAATTGAATTAATTTTAGTGGAAGTATGACCACACTTGCAGAATTTAATAACAAGTGGTAGTCACTCTGAAAATTCTATGATTTATTTTTATTTATGAAGCAAATTGCCCTTAAATCGTCTCTTAAAATATTAGTTGACTTATTAAAAAGGATTATAATGAAACTGCTGTTGTTATGTAACTGTGTATTTTTTAGTCATTTCAATTCGCTCATTTACAATTAATGGGAGGTTAAGCTAGCTATAAAACCAGGTTTAAACCACAATTTTCGTCGTAAAATACCTGTACCAAGTCAGGAATATGGCAGTTGTTTTTCACTTGTTCCGTTGATTGATAGCACTTGTTTTTTCCCCAGTTTTTATGGACTTCCCCTTTTTGAATTTGCCTAAGAATTCTGTATTTTTGTTATACAGTTTGAAAAATGACTTACATGTTTGTTTTGTCTTGTAATTTTGAACAAGTTTGTTTTGGACATTGCGCCTAACTGTGTCTTCATGCATTGATCATGACTTTGATATATGAAATTATCTCCAAAGTACAGCAGCAATATTTAAGTACTTTCTCCTAAGCACTTCTGATTAAAGGGGGAGTATAGTGGTCATGTAACTAAATTAAACCTGGATATGTTCATGAGCCTGTCCAAGCCAGGAACATCGTCAGTTGATGTCTTATGTAAATATCTTAATGACTTTTCCCTTTTTCCTTTAAGGTATTGTATGTTTTATATTAGCAGCTCTTCAACAGTTGGTAGTTTTTTTTATGTATACAGATATTCTAGATTCGATCTATTCAGAGCTTTGACGCATATCATACATACATTTGTCTATAGTTACAGTTAGTTAATATTTTTTTTTGTAATTTTTGTTAGTCGTTCTCAACCTGGGTTGCTGCCTCGAGCTCATTGACTTATACCCACATTTTTTATTCCTATACATGTATAAGATATATGTACAAGATTTAATTGAATTTTAAAGGGGACCAGTTTCAATTCTACATTAAAAGAAAGCTTTATGTTACTTATGTTTCTTAGATTAATAAATTATGTTTCTTATTTAGATGCATGTAACTACTAGTATCGAAAACAGATAAAAGGGAAGGTAAAATATTGTGAGCGAAAACCAAGATATTTAAAAAGACTCATCAAAAGGACAATCTTACATTTTTTTTTATTTAGGCTGAGGATTCCAAGCCGACAGGGAAATTTATGTAAGATGCCATTTGTACAGTCGGAAAGTTTATATACATCGAACATAAGCAGCATCTAGTCTTTGCATACATTTTTGTTTATTTGTGTGGTCTATACAATGTGATTTCATTTGGTTTGACGATGAAAAGGCTTTTAGAAATAGAATGAGAATAAAAGAAGATACCGAAAACAAGTAGTAATAACGTGTATTTAATGTAGCTCAATATCTAGTGGTTAGTCAACCAATTATCACTTTTTTTCAGAATAACGTCAACACAGCTATAACATCATTACTAAAGGCACAAAAGAATGATATATTATGGAACGCCACAGCTGTCTTATGTGGAATATTATGGATAGCTAGTCACGATTAATCATTTGCGCAAGGTACTGTGGATTTACAATATATAATGTATAATACACGTATACTATAGTATAAATTCAATCATAAAAAATTATAATGTTGATATATTTATGTAGATAAACGTTCGAGGTACAAAACTACAGTAAATGCTAAGCAATTTCAAAGCTTTTACAATCAGTCTAAAAGTTTTTCAACATTACGAGACCCACTTTCAGGATCTTAAATATGTGTCATAAAGTTAAAGGATGAAATTCGGTTAATCATATCAAATCAATTTGGTTGTAAATATAAAAAAAACCGCTTATCAGTAGTTGAAAATAAATAATGGCAAACTCCAAGAAATACAGTTCACATATGAAAGTGAATGGAATAGAAAAATTAAATCGGATCGTCGTAAACCGGAGTTCTTCTGAAACAATGTACTATAAAGTTAACTGAACAATGCATATTGGAATAGATCTTTTTCATCTTAATTAAAATCCACTTAAATTTGACTGAAGTATTCTTCTCTTAACAAATGCATCTTCATTCTACAGATTTTAATTTGAAGAAGATGTCAACATTTGTGTAATTAGTTATTTCCATTACGGGAGTTTGCTTTCACCAACAAATGGAATTGACATTTTATTAACAGAAACGTGTAACCTCAGCACAAAGGCACTAAATAATATTTCTCTTGAACCTGATTGTTTCATAAATGACTTACAAATTCATAGTTACTTTGAAAATTATATTTTCAGGATACTGAACTAGAAAAAAATACGCTTTATCAAATTCTTTAAATCTTAATTTATTTCAACATTTTATGAATAAACAATACTAGATTGATAAAGCCATTTCCCGAAAAGCATCAAATTTCATTGAAAACTTCATTTCTTGGGTCTTTAATTGCTTTTAGAGATTTTAGAATGGATAAAAAAATGAACGTGTAGATCGGTTTGCTCTTAGATTTTAATTCTTGCCCTTTTTTCTAATTTTGCTATAACATCATAAAAAGGCGATTATGCCTGATGACGTCTAATAGAAAGAATACATTTTTGAAAAGGAATCTTAAAATTTGTCTTCCTATCGTCTAAAATTTATTTGAGACAAACAAATAACCACCGTATTTCGTGCTTGACGATATTGCTCCACTATAGCCAGACAAACTTTCAATAATCAAAACGCTTGGCAAGCCTGCATTTGAAATTTGAAAATTCTTATGTCCCGAAAGATATTATTTAATGACACTTGATGAAGACTTTTGTCGTATTTTTTGAAAATCCTCAATTGCTTGTTAAAAATAGATAAAATTAGTAATAAGTAAACCTGGTTTAAAGGATACCAAAGGGACATTCACACTCATAAGTCGAAAAATAAACTGACAACGCCATGGCTAAAAAAAAACCAAAAACAAACAAACAAACAACAGCACACAAAACACAACATATAAAATCCAAAGAATGAGCAACACGAACCCCACCAATTTGTGCAGAAGTTTAAATGACATGCTGTTCTTGTAATCAATTTTGTTTTGCAGATTTTGATAAAATATATTTTTTTTCTGAAGATTAAATATTGATACATATTTTTTCCGTTCATAACTATATATGATTGTTATGTTATATTTGAAAACAAATCATGTGGATATTATTAATAAACCAGTAAAATGCACTGATTACAAAGATAGAAATATACAAAGTGGATAATCAAAATTATATGTCAAAGTAACTAAAAGGAAACAGTAATTTACCGATGTTAAAATCTCTTAAATCCTTTTGGAAGACAGAAACACCATGATCAAAACTTGACGAATAAAAAAATACAAGACCACAAAACACAACCACACAGTAAACAAAATATTATGCTGCAAATCCAACAAACCATGGTTTAAACTTAAGTTAAAAAGAGCGAAAAGTAAACCAGATAAATCATTAATGGAACTGAAGTCACTGAAAATAAATTCTGGATGACTATGGCGTTACGCATTGTTGCTGTAATGTTTATCAAAGATAACGTTTTAAATTTTGCATTTATACACCAGTCATATCAGACACAACCAATCCTCAAAATTTGAACGCTGAAATTAAATAGTACTGTAATTTAAGCCCATTTGAGATCATACAGGCCTTGTAATATATAAAATTGTGCCAATTTGGGTAACAACTGCAGTTAATAAAGTGTAATAAAACAACTTTATTGGAGCTCATCAACACTAAAAAAGTTTTCTACTCGGAAACACAATTTTCTTCGTGCTTGATTTTTAGCTAAATTGCATACTGAATATCGTGGTAAAGAAATGTATACACTACATAGTGATAAAACGTCTGTCATCTTACTGCAAGGATGTAAAACACTGGGTTTTATCAGTTGTCTTCAAGTTAAACTTGAATGTTTATGTATAACGTATTTTGTATCCAGTCGATTTAAATAAATCATTGGGTTACCAATGGATCCACGTTAATTTCACCTTTACAGTAAAAAATACATGAAACAAACTTTTGTTGCTCCGTGTTGAAGGCCTCACTATGACTTTGAGATGAAGAACAGCAATAAAAGCGCTGTTCCTTTGCTTTTGTGTGTTTTTGTGCTGTGCATGTACTGACTGTGTGTCATGAATGAATACCCCATATCCTTTGTTTTTTCTATTAAAGATAGATTAACCAAAAACCCGTCCTCTTTTCCTAGATTGTAACATCCCCGAATGAGACTTATCAAGGAAGTGTATTTACCATGAAGGTTGCTACTAGTGGAACAGGATTTGTTGCTCCTTCCAGAGCACAAGGGATCAGGCCCGGTTTATGGTGGATTTCATGTTGCTCAATCTTGAGTTTTATGTAGTGTTTTGTGGACTTATTTAGCTTTTTCGTCGTCTTTCGTTTTTACCATGGCGTTCTGTTTAGAACACTATAGAATGAAAATAACATTATAAAACTTTCATTCGTAAAAAGCTGGATTATCCTTCACCAGGAACGCTCAAACTCAAAAAGTCCTAAGCAAAGGATGTATGAATACCCAATTACACGATAAGATATATAGCCAAAAGGTATGTTCTAGAATGTGATGAATAAACTATAAATCGATTTTTTTTGTTTGACAATATGACATCAACTACGAAGTAGAATCTGAATTTAAAATTATGGTCCAATTTTATGTGTTAGTCAGTTAGCACTCCTATGTTTTGATTCGAGCGCCGTTGAGGAGTCTTGTAAATTGGGCTTATGCCGTACTACATTGAGAGCCTGGTATCTTTCATGGGTTTTGCAACCACTAGATCGATACCACTGCTGGTGCACGTTTTGTTGCTGATGGTTTATCTGCCCAGTAGTTAATTCATTGATACGTTCATTTTCGGTACATTTACTGTTTATAAAACTTAAAAATCATTCAAAACGCTATGGTTAATCTATCCAAGGCATAGATTAGTCAGATTTTGCACAACATTTTGGACTTTTGTGTTTTAATGATCTTCAACTCCTTATGGATTTAACCTTCCAACAGTTTTGATTCGAGCGTCTGACGTACTAACTTCTAAAATGAGTTTTTACTATTGACAAATATTTTAATGAACTCTACTTCACAAGAGCAAATCTGAAGTTAATTCCCCAGAAATTGTCTGTTGGAACACAATCAACACAGATAATTGTCAATACAAATGCTGCAATCTAAGAATTTGTACATATTAGTTTGTTTTACCTCTTGCACATTTATTAAAGGAGTGAATGTTTGACATGATACGGGATTTCTGTCCGAAAATATATATCCCATCTTTTTCAATAAAAAGACACTTATCTATTAAACTTGCTTTTGGTCGTCTCTTAATTTATAACGATAGATAAACGTGTTAATCACTGAGAATCAAATATTCAAGAGTTCAGAAGGAAGATTGTCAAAGATTTGGAAAGCAAACAAAATCAATGTACTGCTGTTTGTTTTGTTTCCAATGAAAGGGAAGGAGAACATTTTTATCGTTTGTGACATGTGGTTCAACTAAAGACAATAAGATGTGATATTCGAGTTTTTTTCTCTTTTGATATAGTTATAGTAATATATGTAGCGTTATTTAACGTAGTGCCAATACCTTATTCAAAGATGCAGTTAATATATCGGTTTTGCACATTTAAATAGATACTAATTAAGCCTAATCAGCTGAAATATCCAAATATTTGTCATGGTGGTATTGCAATCTCCTACACACCCGAAAGTCTTCAAAAAGTATCGAGTTCTAGAGCTGACAATTGGCACACTCCAATTCCTTTCATATTCACCACTTAATCGATGTTATTCAATTTGAGAGGCTTTCAGTATCGCATTTATTCCGTTTTAATAGATATTTTTGGATGTTTTTTGACAGTTAAACATCGTTGTTGATTTCACCATATGCAATATCATTTAACAATCTAATACGATTGAATTACTTGATATTATACAAATTCTCCAGTGTCCGATATTAAGGGAATACACATCTAGTTTCCTCGTTTCAACAACCGTTCAAATGCATCAGTTGATGTGTTATGTCTTTCTAATGCACTTAATGTACACGCAATCATTCCATATAAAATAAAAACTGGATTCCAAAGAAAATTTATGTGTACGTTAGCTTACATTTTGTTTTGACAGATAAAATTGAGAATGGAAACGGGGAATGCGTCAAAGAGACAACAATCCGACCAAAGAGCAGAAAACAGCTCAAGACCACCAATGGGTCTTCAACACAGCGAGAAAATCCCGCACCCGGAGGCGGGCTTCAGCTGGCCCCTAAACAATAATGTATACAAGTTCAGCGAAAATGGACGTCTTACTAAACTTCGAAACATATAAATGAACCAAAATTTTAAAAAAAATACAAGACTAATAAAGGCCAGAGGTGCCTGACTTATGACAGGAGCAAATATGCGACGGGGTTAAACATGTTTTTTGAGATCTCACACCCCCTAATACCTCTAGCCAATGTGGAATAAACAAACACACAGCAATACGCACAGTAAAATTCAGTTTAAAAGAAGAACGAGTCCAATATTAGAATAGGTAACAGAAGAAACTGAGCAAAATGACAATAATCAACATAAATTAACAAAGGACTACTAGCAGTTACTAACATGTCAGTTCCAGACCTCAATTCAACTGATTGAAAGATTGCGTCTTCATAAAAAAATCAAGCACAATCCCTCCCGTTAAGGGTTTAGTATCATACCATCATAAAATATACGATATAAGAACATAACCCGTATCATGCCAACAACTGGTTTTAAAATAAATGTGTTTATTTCCGATGCAAAGACCCTATGAGTGAATCAATATTAATTACAAAAAATGACATCTTTAATGACCTGAAAACAGTATCTTAACTATATCCCTTCAGAATAAGTTTGTTTAAAGGTTTGGTAAGCTTTTGAGGTGAATGACGACATGTTTCAAAATGTAGAATACTATATACGATTTTCAAGTTTCAGGACTTTATTACAATTGACCAATGACGTTAGAAAAGCACGTTGTTATGCATATTCATTATGTTTCTGACGCACAAATAAAACGCTGAAAATGTTTATTGCCTGGTATCGCTGACAAACTACAAAAAGTAATATTAAAAGTAAAATAACAAAAATACCGAACTCCAAGGAAAATTCAAAACGGAAAGTCCATTATCAAATGGCGAAATCAAAAGTTCAAACACATTAAACGAATGGAGAACAAATGTCATATTCCACCTGAATTGGTACAGGCATTTCCTTATGTAGAAAATGGTGGATTATACCTAATTTTATAGCTACCTAAACCTCTCAATTGCATGACAGTCGCATAAAATTCCATTATATTAACAACACTGTGTGAGCAAAACAAACAGATATAATAGTTAAAAATGTCAAAAATTGGAGTACAGCAGTCAACATTGTGGTATAATCTTAATCATTATAAAAACAAACAACTATGCCAACAAACAAAAAAAACCAAAATGTTATATTGGCACTCTATAGACAAAGCACATGAGCAAAATGAAAGACAAGAAAAAAAAATGACCATAACACAACAAAACAATGGCGGGATGTATAAATACCGAACCACGCCAAAAGGATATTACCAAAAAATGGACTAAACATTAAAGGCAATGTGTTAGGAAAACAAACAGACATCATAGGTTAAAATGTCAAAAATTGGGGTACAGTAGTCAACATTGTGTAATAATCTTAATCATTATAAAAACAAACAACTATGCCAACAAAGAAAAACAAAATGGTATATAGGCACTATAAAGACAAAGCACATAAGCAAACCGGAAAGACAAGAATACAAAAAACGAAGGACAAGAATACAAGAAAAACCAAGACTCAAAACTTTCACTTCATAGATTTCTTTTACCGTAATTTGTAGAAAGTTATCAGTTTTAAGCATTTTTAGATCTGTAAATGCTTCACATCACGATTTAAAGCTTTTTGTTTCACACAATATTCACGCCATTTTGAAATTTTTACTTCGCAAAATGTCGGTGCTGATCGGTTGCCTTATGAAGTGACTGAGGTTTTTTTCGCTTGTTTTTTGTATCAGCAGCGAGAACAGATCCCAGGCGAAGGTTCTTTTGGCTTAAATGAGATATAGAATTGGGAACATGTCACGCACAGGAGAAGATATTAAATACGGAAGAAAAGAAATAAAATTACAGTATTATTCAAGACCCGATCAACAATTATTGCTTCATGTTGACGTAATTTATGATATTGCGAAGCAATCCGTACCTTTTTAGAAAGGTTGAATTTTTCCTTACAAGATTTGCTAATATTGTCTTCGTTGGACTGATGAACTTTTGATAGGATACACAATTTACTGAAACTAACTTATTTATGCCCAGTAAATTCAAATGTTACTTTGTTTTTTTCAGCACTTAAAATTGCACTTTTCAGTTTGCTTTCACAAATACATTGTCGACTTAAACGATTACTAAGGTCACATTTTATATGCTGACATGCAATCTGCACCCTAATTTAGTTTTGTATTTCAATATATATTTACAAGAACAATTTGTTCAGGAAATTATCGGAAAGGAAATGTGCTTGCGTAAAAATAGAATAATGCAGTTGAAATAATTATCGATTAAAAAATACATTTGTATACTCCATAGTTTTATTACATTAATCATTCCATCAACAAGTGAGTCAGTTTTCAATTAAATTAGTTTTGATATAAAAAGTAGTAAAATAACCAGATGATCAAATTTATTTAAGTAAAAGTTTAAATCAAAACTTTTAAAATAAAATGTTAGATATTAATGAACCAAATAAACAGTTACCGAGAAAATGGCCTATGATATTAAAAATCGGATTCCAGTCAGTAAAGAAATACGGTAACTCAAAATTAAACTTTACTGAAACCACTTAGAAGATTGGAGGGTACGTACAACATAAGTAATTACCAATACCAACTATAACAGCTATAAATCATGTGTATTATTTTTCTTAAAGAGCTTCCTAATAAAAATATAATTTGTTCGATCTATCTCATTATCTAGTTATCAAGCATGGATCACGATATATCAGCAACTAAAGATATCGACATGTATGAAAAAATAAAGGCTTTGCGTTTAAATATTTGCATTAAATATTTATATTACATAACAATCAATGCTTGTTTATCGATTTGGTGAGGTTTTTAATACTGAAACCTTATTTTTCTGAGAAGTGTTTTGTGAACTTGAATTTTGCTTTTAGGTCATGATGTCTGTTTTTCTTCAGCTTATGTTTTTGATTGTCCCTTTTTCCTTGGTAGTTTTCAAAGTTTCTATGTAAAATGCATACTTTCAATAATGTCAGGAGATAAAGAGACAGGCCTGGATTCAATAACACAAAATAACGAAAAAGGTTATTTTAAATTGAAACACTAACGCTTAACTACTTTAGTCACTGAGTGATAGACATCTAATAGGTACGCTCTATAATATCGCAAATACATAGAAATAACACTATATACCTGGTGAGTCAGGAGAGCTTATCTGGTTTAAACTTCAGTAGGAACCATCACAACAGCGAATAATTAACACCAAGTATGTATAAATACTTGAAGAGCAACAAGACCAAAAGGAATCTTAATTAAAAAAAAAGCCGAATTCCAAGGTAATTCATAAAGTGAGAATTCCATAAAAACTTACAAAATTAAACGTTATCAAACAACGGAACAAGTGAAAAACAGCTGTCATATTCCTGACTTCGTACAGGCGTTATCAGATGAAAATGTTGGGGCAAACCTGGTTTCATAGCCAAACCTCCCACTTGTATGACAGTTGTTTATAGTTCTGTTATATTGACAAAACTGGGTGAGCAACTCAAATAAACACTATAGATTAATGTGACAATAATACGGATCCAGCAGCCAAAACACACATCACAGACATACAACACAACTGACTAAAAAATTTCAAACAAACATACAAATGAATTCAAGGAAGATGCCAAAAAAAGTTGAAGTTGATAGTAAATTTGATAAAACATACTAGTTTTTGCAGTAATTTCTTATTTTACCGGCGGAAAATTTATGCTAAGTATTTAATCAGTCTTGTCAGTTCCAAAGCAGTGTCTACTGGGCTGATGATACCTTCGGGGGGGGGGGGGGATAAAAGTCTACCAAAACGATGTCGACCCAGTGTAAAAAAAATAAGTATAACGCTTCACAAATTTGTTGTGTTCGAAGCGCTTTTTGAATATACGATCCTCATGACCGTTCAAAATAAAAATTAAAAAATTAAAGGAAAGTGCGAAACAAATTTACTAGAGTTAAATGTATTTTTTCTTTCTATTTTTGACTTAAAGGGAATACAAAAGTAAGAAGCAAGCCTTATTGTATCTGTAGTGTCCCTTGTTCCAGGTTCAGTCGTAATCTTTGATTGTGTTCAGTACTGTTCTCACGGAATCAACCAGCCTGGTAACTTAACTGCCTACCAAATAGTATTTCATGAGGTTTTAACAAAAGAAATATACTGTAGCTTAAAGAAAATCAGTCTAATATGACATAATCTATTCAGCGGAATATGAAATTTAAGAATGCAGCTGACTTAATAAATGTGTTCTTCAAGAAAGCTACGCAAGTATATGGTAATCACAAACAGATAAACATAGTTATGTAGTAACAGTTCAATGAAGTAATATCTAGTGCAATGAAATATTTACTTAATGCTAGAATTATGCCAGAACTCTTAGAAATACGAGTATATTGTAGTGTTGGTAAATTATTCAACGATGCATCTGCCTAAACTTTGACCCACCATCCATTAAATTGAATAAACTTCTTAAAGTCTGTTGCAAGTTCAACACTGGAAATGGCATGAAATACATGTGGATTCTTACCAACAAACTTATATTTATGTTGCAGTTCACAAAGCAATTTTATATATTTGTTCCATGCGATTGATAAAGTGAAGTTAAAAAGTTTGATGTACTTATGGATCTTCAAAAGAAAACAAAAGAAGCTCAAAAAGATTAAAACGCATTCTGTTTCGGTTCTAAATGATTAAAATAGACAGTTCTCTTTGAAAGACACTGTTTATATACTTGACATCTTAAGTGTGTTTTTCTTCCGTGGAATTTAGGACGATTTTTTTCAAAAGATACAGTCAGTTGGAAATAAATTGACATTCATTGTTCACCACTCTTTCCATATTGGTGTGATTCAAAGCACATCCAAGATCCTTAAAAGAAGAAGGGGAAATTGTGACCCTTATGCTTTATAATACCGATATAATGTATCTAAATAATTATTGATTTTAATATAACCAGCATATTATCTAGTCCAGTGATATAGAAAAATATAACACTTATATAATCGGACAGCTTCATACCTTAAGTAATACTTAACGATTGTAACATGGTTGCCTCGATACTCTTTCAGTGACACGGTAGAGCTTATATTGCAGTGCTTATGAATGTCCATAAAAGAAATATTACAATCATTAAAATACGCACAAAACAGAATTATTCCTTAGAAGCCAGGTGGTAGCGACATATTTCCACTTTATTTAATATTCTCCTCAAAAGTGCTTGTTAAATGCCGTTGTTCTTTTAGCAAAAAATTAAATACAATTTTAGTTTCTATCTAAATGGCTAAAAAGGTTGTTATGATAGTTATTTTCAGTTGAGTAAACTTATGTATTTTCAATCAATTCATTAGTAAGTTAGTATCCTCAATCCGAGACAAATTGATTATTTGTTCGTTCTCTAAGAATGTAGCAGAAAAAAACAAGTAAACATATTGTAAATCATCAGACTATGAACAAGCCTGATGATTAAGATTTATTAGATGATTAAAAAATTTATCCATAATAATGCAAAGAATATATCTATTACAAAAAAGAAACGAACGTGATAACACCAAATTAATTTTTTTCAAAAGTATCATTAAATGCATTTTTTTCTAAAGTAGGATATAAATAGGTATTGTAATATAAAAAAGTTATCGAGACAACAAAAACAACTTTAAAGTAATTTCATTGAAAAAAGTAAAATAACAAAAATACCGAACTCCGAGGAAAAATCTAAACGGAAAGTCCCTAAGCAAATGGCAAAATCAAAAGCTCAAACACATCAAACGAATGGATAACAACTGTCATATGCCTGACTTGTTCATTACTTGTTTACTATCATCAAAGCATGACAAATTGATCACTCATTCGCTTTCTCAGAATTTGGTAACAAAAATGAATACATGAAAAATTTATAATTCGAAGAAATACAACATCATGGTGAAAAAGAAAGACGACAAAAAAAAACACAAAACAGTTTACAAAGACTACAAAGAAAATAAAAAAAAAAAACAGCAAAACGAACCCAAACAAAACCCAAGGGCGATCTCAGGTGCTCCAGAACGGTACACAGATCGTGCTCAACTAGTGGATGGCTGCTCATGGCAGGTAAAATTCAATTATAGTAGCATTTGGTGCTGTCATCATCGATGGAAAGAGGACGGGATTGAAGTTTTTGGAACATGTCCATATAAAAATAAGGAGACAATGAGACAACTATCCACAAAAGTCCAAATGAAGTGAATGTAGGCAATTATAGGCAACCGTACGGCCTTCAACAGTGAGATGAACCCATATCGTATAGTCGGCTTTAAAAGGCCCCGTCAACCATAACATGATTGCGACCTTAAAACTTTTGAAGAGATGATTTTAACTCTATCAATGAGAACCTTTGTTAAAAAAAGCTTTCTTGTAAGCAGCAACCCTCTATCAAGAAATCATGATATCAAACAGGCAAAATACTCTTTAAAAATGGCATTCAGAAAGATAAATGGAGAATTCAGTAATAATAAATGGAAATAGAAAAAGAAATTTGCAAAGCGATCAGGTAGAAAGTCATTAAAATTAGCAGTCATATGTAGAGCAGGATCTGTTTACCTTACCGGAGTATCTGAGCTCACCCAAGTATTTTGGTTGGGAATGTGCTGCCTGGTCTTTAGTTTTCTATGTAGTGTATTGTAGATTCTCGTTTATCATTTCGTCGTTAATCGTTTTGTGCCATGGTTTTGTTAGTTACACTTCGACTTATGATTTGTTATTGTCCCTTTTGTATCTCCCGCCTCTGTTTTATCTATTAACTAGATTCACCAGTGACACTCGAATTAAAAAAGTTGGGGGGACTAAATCAATAACGAAATTGAAGATCACTGAAAACAAAAAAATCCCAAAGTTTTGCCAATAGTAAATTAGAAGAAAAAAGAATAGATCACTATCAACTTAAAGATTTTCAAAAAAGGTAGATGTTTGTTAATGACAGCGAGCGATGGCTATTACTACATGAGGAACTTTTCCGACAATAAGTAAGATAACTGACGACTTGTAATGATGACTTGTTTTTGGGTAATGCACAATATTAATTTGATATTTCATCTTGCATATGCCCTTTTGGTGTGAAGGTCAAACAAACAATTGCATAAACATTTAACGGAAAAAAATATTAGTTACTGTGAAAGATTATCATTATGTTGTGCACATAATTCGTTATTAAGTAAACCATGACAAACAACTTGTCAACTTCTAACTAGCATTAATATTTCATAACATAATTGGCCGTTAACAACTTTTACTCTCAAAGACCCAATTAGCTGCTACCCAAAGTTCATTTGAATAGAAAAAGACTAAACCAAATAATGATAGAAATGTAAATGTTACAAAACAGCCTCGTCGTTCATTGGAAAGATAAATGACACGTGATATAAGGCTAATACGCAAAGACATTATATCTGTCATTTAAACGAATAGTGTTCTTTCCGACAAACAATTATCTCATTGAATATAATACGTATTTATGCTTAAAAATTGGCTATTAAAACTATTATGAAAACGCTGGTTTAATTCGCAACCATTTACCAGTGAACCTACGGATTCAGTTTTACATTATCATAAATTTGGTAATTTAAATTATAATGCAGTTGGCGCGCAACAAATAAACAGTCAGTGTCTGGAAATTATCCTCCATTTGGGAAATATAGCTTTACTTAAACAGGCAAATATAAATAATGGTCAATTTAGGTCTATGTTTGAAGGGTAAATAGACGTCTCTCATAATAAATGGGAATGTCAACACCAAAGTAGCCTTACAGCAAACACCAGCTTCTGTATCTTGAAAACTTCTTTTTTATCACAAACTTGACAGTTGTTATGCGATAAAGAATACAATCAGATAATTCTATTTTAAAATTACGTAGACACCTTCGCTTATATCAGAATGATTCTTGAATAAATAACACAAATATTCATTTTTATTATCCTCCCAAGACTCTGTTTTACGTGAATCACGCTTTCCAGTTGTTTTTTTTAACTACGAACTCACATAAAAAAAGTTCTTATAATTCAGCATCTCGTTTCCCATGCTTTTGCAATAAACAGATTAAAGGAACTTTGCAATACTTTTAGCACACTTTGCGGTTATCTTACTAAAATAACACTCTAAACAAAGGTGAGTATCTTAAACTACAATCTTAAACTACAATCTACTACCAATTTTCAACAATGAGTATGGGTTGCATTAACGTTCAAATCATCTAAATCGCAGAACCTAGGGTATGATTTAAACAATTTAAAATTCATACATAAATGATATGTTTTCTTTTGATAGACACCAATTATTTATTATATATCTAGGTCCCATGGTTGAATATAAGCATTTTTATGCGTGTACATAGTTTAAAAGCTTATCTGACAGAAAACGTTGTTGTTTCAAGATAATATTCACAAAAAAATAAGCAACAGGAAAATAATTGCATAATATTTTAAATAATTATCGCATTGAGCCTTCATTTTAGGAACTTACTTAAAGGCACATAAACTAACAAACACAAGATGCAAAAAAAAACGAGTGTAAATATCTCATTTCGTATGCAAGTTGTGTTATTGTTCGGATAAGTATTCAGAAATGAAATTTTATGTTTTTACATGACATCTGCAAATTCCAAACTGAAAATTTCGATAAGTAAGATTATGACGTATATCTATTTACATATTTCGATAGTGCATATCAGGTTGACTTCGTGTCAAATTAAAAAAAAATCAACAAGAGATCTTTTCTTTATATTGTATACCTATAAGGAATAGTGAGAGCTGATGACAATATGATATTATATCGTAACAGAATTCTGACATGCCAATCATTTCCATAAATGTTCACAAAAAATCTTGGCATTCTAGTCAATGCATTTCAATGTTTTAGCCATAACTGTCGTGTTTATTTTTATTGTGTTCCCATAAGGTTTTTCTTTTCAGTTAAGTGCATGCTGTATAATATTCCTATTTCATGGGAAATCATATTTGTTTATAAAGTCACTTGAAATTATACATTTTGACATTTAATATCAGAAGTGCATTATATTTGGCAAATATTTCATAAAATTAACATAGGGTCCATAAAACTCGTATTAAAACATAAATCATTACATGCAAAATTTAAAGTTATCAAACAAATCCCTGAAATAATGACAATATTTCGCATCAAGTTCAAGAGAGCTTCCATTAATGATGCGTCCATTGAAGATCAGATACATTATCTTCCTAATGACTAAAAATCTGATATGAATTAATTCCTGACGGCGTAATTGAATGTAAAGTTACATTTAACAAATATAAAAGAATTAGGGTATTAATCAACTGATCTAAGTAACGATATGACTAGTTATTACACTCACGCGACATGCATTCCGGTTTTGCTGTAAAACGTGAACAGGTTAGGGAATCAGAGTAGGAAAATAAAACAGTAAATATTTGCAGCATTATGCATAAAAGCAAACTAACATGAGATAACAGTCATCCAGTTCATAAAAATTACACACAATTTCGGTCAATAAAGCCCGACTTGATTCAAATATCACACGGGCGGGCGGGGGGTTTAACTTAACTTCCTAATATTGGGTATACGGGGATGTGCCAAAGATATGGATCATAATTTTGCGAGATTTTATATAAAAATTACCCTCCTTTTTAATGACATCCTATATTAAAATGCATTTACGTTTGATAACTGTATATTGATTTGGGCAATGATCTACATATCATATATAAATATGCTATTGAGAATCTTACATTATTAATGGTCAATTATTATATTAAATTAAATCAATTCATTTGAAAGTTCACCTTTCAAATAAGTTCCAAAATGAACCCCGGAAATTAGTCTCCTGATTTGATCTCCAGTAACGCATGAGTCATATTTTATATATTGTATATATATATAAAATTGAGAATGGAAATGGGAAATGTGTCAAAGAGACAACAACCCGACCAAAGAGCAGACAACAGCCGAAGGCCACAAATGGGTCTTCAACACAGCGAGAAAATCCAGCACCCGGAAGCGGGCTTCAGCTGGCCCCTTAACAAAATGTGTACTAGTTCAATGAAAATGGACGTCACACCAAATCCAAAACATATAAATGAACTAAAATTAAAAAAACATACAAGACTAACAAAGGCCAGAGGCTTCTTACTTGGGACAGGCGCGAAAATGCGGCGGGGTTAAACATGTTTTGTGAGATCTCAACCCTCCCCCTATACCTCTAGCCAATGTAGAATAAACAAACACACAGTAATACGCACAGTAAAACTCAGTTTTGAAAGAAGTCCGAGTCCGATGTCAGAATAGGTAACAATAGAAACTAAGCAAAATGACAATGCTACATAAATTAACAAGGGACTACTAGCAGTTACTGACATGCCAGCTCCAGACTTCAATTTAACTGATTGAAAGGTTATGTCTTCATCATATGAAAATTAAGCACAATTCCTCCCGTTAGGGGTTTAGTATCATACCATCATGCAATATATGAGAAGAACATAACCCGTATCATGCCAACAACTGGTTTTAGAATAAATGCGTTTATTTTCCGATGCAAAGACCCTATGAGTGAATCAATATTAATACCAAAATATGCCATCTTTAATGATCTGACAACTGTATCTTAACTATATCCCTTCTGAATAAGTCTGTTTAAAGGTTTGGTTAGCTTTTGAGGTGAATGTCGATATTTTTGTGTTTTGTATAGAATATTACCATAAAAGATTGGATGTGAAATACCTAAACGTATAAGATGTCTGCATGTTGATTTATATTATTATATATATGTATAGGTCATTCTTTCTTAAATATTTATATAACTATAGGTACTGAATTTCAGTGAATGTTATATTAAAATGGGTACGTTTTTGGAGGCAAAAATGGAACACCCCTACCATAAAAATATCGAAGTTACCCCCCCCCCCCCCCCCCCCCCCGAAATATCATCTAACACACTACCAAGAAATTACTTGTTTCTGTAATTATCGATAAACAATGGTAAAAATTAAAGATGTATCTAATGTCAAACCTGTAATAAGAGTTGACCATGGGGACTGGCCTTTCATGGAATACTCAACATTTAATGGAGTATATAGACATTTTTATGTTGTGTAAGATAGAAAAGTTAATAGAAAAGGTCAAACATTGTTGCTTTACATTCAACTACATAATTACCAAGGATACAGATATTCAAGAACTGAAGACCATAATAAAGCGTCGGGATGATTTGCTTTACCTACAAATAATCGAATTCTAATTACCACTTACATCTTGAAAATATTATAAGAAGCGTTACCAACATTTTTTTTCTTGAAATTTGATATGAATTGAAACTAAAGACAACTTTGAATATAAGGGCAAAGGCACGTAACTTTTGTTAAAAAATGTCATTCATTTTTATTTCGTTTTGGGCGAGAAAAAAATATCGGTCTCTTGAGAAGGCAATGACGTCTTTAGTTAACTAGTTGATTTTCGAATTTTAGGTTCGATGTGGTGGGATTAAACTAATTTGAAGGCGCCAGCCCTCCCCCTAACATGGGACAGTGGTGTAGCCTTATTTGATGATGTCACATTCGAGGAAATGACGGGATGTTTCGATACTGGCAACAACCATAAACGAAAGGTGATTTGTGGAAATATTTAGTACTGTCTTTGTATTTGTTCACAGTATTGTTCTCATAGTGTTGTGTGATGTTATAAATTCCTATTTGATAGTGATCGTGACGATAATTCCATTACAACTGTAACTAACTTTACAGAAAATCTCATTAAAGATACCAGACTTGTGTCTACGATAGACGCGCATGTCGTCTTCATAAGACTTATCAGGGGCGCTCGAATCAAAATAGTTGGAAGGCTAAATATAATTCGATGTTGAAGAGCACCTCAAATACAGATGAAGCATGAGCACTCTTAAATGTTAAGCAGAAGGCACAGGGATGATGTCAATTAGCATTAATATTAAAATTAAAGAATACCTCAAATACTAATAACATGTGTGTTTTCATCTATTCATCTTGATGATAACTTAAAATTCAAAAATATTAAGAGTAAAATATCTAAACAAGGGAAAACAAAAACCCAAAGTTTCAATACAAATTGATTGATTGATTGATTGATTGATTGATCGATTGTTTGATTGATTGATGCATAGCTAAGACGAGAACAAAAACATTGAATATTTGAGTATTTATCCATCCAGGGGCTTAGCTCTTTAAGTATGAAGGCATGTTACTAGAAAAATGTCTTGCTGTGACAAAAACATACGAACGCATTTTCGTCAATGTCTCTGCTGAAAAGAGTGCAGTTGTCAGTTCTCATTTACAATCAATAATTGAAGACTTTTTGTTTTGTTTACAAAACCAGATGAAATAGTGCAAGTGATAAATATTTTATCACACCACGGAATAAATCAATACTTAAGACGAATTAAACTGGGGTTCAAAATATGACTCGTGAAGCAGCATTTTAAATTTTACAAATAAGGCAACAAAGTTTATCAGTGTTACAATCTCCTAAAATCATTAATCAGATACAAATCAAGGCACAAAAAATCTCATGAACTCCAACAGGAGCGAGACCGGATGTGTTGACAGGGTAGAGTCTTCTACTATGCATACATCACCTTACATGCGATACCACACTCAGTCAGAATGTCACAATAGGGAATATGTCTAGAACACAATCGGTAAATTTACCAATCAGACTACTAAAACCTTATTTTAGATAAAAAAACTTGGTACAATAACATTCATGAAAATGTCCACTTTAGAAATGTTAAATTATTGTAGATCTGAAGATTATAGTGTATTTTCGGTTCTATTACTTAATTCATTCGAAGCCAAAATGTAAGTGGACAACAGTCTAGATATGTTTTACTTTGGTCAATGTTGTGTAAGGAAACAGATCAATGAAGTGATGACGATGGACGAAATATGGACTCGAAAAATTAGCTTAAATTATAACCATATCTTTGATTTGAAAATATCATTTACATATATAATTTTTTTTCACAGAAATGCGTTTTACCTCTTCTTGTCTAGGTAATGAAGCAGTCGATCTACAATAAAATATCAGAATCTGTACAGACTTTCTTAGGTTAAAACTACACAACTGCTCATTTTATCCTCTTTCATTGGAGGTGTCTCATAGACAACCCTACCACATTGTCTATATTTCATTTCTTTTTCTCCAAAAATTAGACTAATGCTCAGTGTATCAGTTTAGAACCAAACTGTAAATGTAAATATGTCTCTAGACATTTTTCATATGTTTTACCAAAAATAAAACTTGCTATACTATGTTTAGGTATGTATTAAGGTTTTCAGAACTTTAATTTGGTTTACCGAGTCCATTATTCAGACCAAAAAAAAATTTGATATTAAACATCTTGTATCCAGAGCCCTTCTATTATTTCTTTTATTATTTTTCAATTGTATCACAGAACTGCTTGTATTAAAAATATGTAGTTAGGGTTTTTGAAGTTTAAATTTAACTAATAAGGATCAATTTTTATTTTGCAAAGGTACATTTTATCTCGAAGAACTCCTGTTTCAAATTCGATTGCATATCTTTCATTGTAACATTAAACTGTTCTTTCCAATATGTGAGTGTGTAATAAGGTTGGTAAATTAAGCGTTTATCCTTACTAGAGGATACATTTTTTGAATGAAAAATACAAAATTAAAATTGAGGACCTCTCTAGTATTGTTATTTTTTTCCTTAAAACATTTCGATGCTAATAGAACTTTTAATTTCAGTGTGGAAAAAAGCAATAGTTATATAGCAAGCGTCAAGTTTATGAAAAACTTGGATAGTCGTAGTTTTTATTAAGTCTCCAAACATAAACTTCACAAACATATATAAACATGAAAATTAACAGTAAAATAACATTAGCTTTTAGCTTAATCAATTAAACATATACAAGTGTCATGTAATAATGAAGAATTATTGTTTACATTAATACTATACATTATCAATATATATTATCTAAGATTGTATAACTCTTATAAGATACATGAAATATTAACGAAAGTATTAACAACTAACAGTTAAGTGTGAACACGGCCTAACTGTATCATAACATTTCTAGTTATCAATTGTTAATACTAAATTGGCAAAAGTCATACTTTTTTGGTGGGAGAATTGGATTAGTAATTAGTTTTAAGGGACATATACATTCTACAGCAGTCAAAAGTGGCTTGTAACCGTTTGTAAGGAATGCATTTCCTTGAAATTTGTCCTGTGAGGAAAAGACCATGACTATATTTTTTTCAATCGATAAATTGTTACTAACAATGCTTTGATTTCGCTTTCAATTTCTTTTCCTATTAACTTATAAATCGTCAGAATTCATATGAAGAAAACTTCAATATAATCATCACAACTGTAAATTATTCATTTAATTTTGTATAATATTGTCACACTTGAATATTCCATTAAACCCAATCAGTAGTTTATGTTTACAAAGCCAATTCAAGAAACAGCTGATATTAGTGTTATAGTTATCCTAACCGGTTGATAGATACTATGATATTAGCATAGAAGTCATAATGACCATCAATATTTAATGAAATATACGAAAATATTACTTGTTTAAGAATTTGTTGCGTGTAATGAATTAATAAACAACGTCTTTTCCAGATTACTATAAAGCAAAAGTCGAATTACATCATATTAAGAAATAGATAGGGCTTAAAAAAGATAAAAAGGAGATAATGTTGAGTACTTTTTGCGTATTAATTGCATGAGTTCAAAAGACCTGCAATGGATATTTGAGCAAGGAAGGGTATATATGTAAAATCGAAAAGTAAAGTTTTACTTGAACATGAAATGAATAAAAAACAACTAAAATTATAATACGAATACAAAAGCATAATATCAACGCAAAGGGGTTCGCTCCGTTTAGAGTTCCTGCGCTTTTCTCGGTTTGTATATTCCACATGAAGTTATGAAGTTTACGAGTTAAGAACATCGGTCAACTAAGGCTGCCTCTTATCAATGTGACTAGTATGAACACAAGATGGCTTAATTTTACTTGGTACGTGATCATTCTAACGAACCGGAAACGAAATGTTTTATGTTGAACTTTTTAGTATTTTGTGAATAAAAGGAAATGTTAAATATACATCAATGAGACAATAACCCAAACAAGACAGCCAACCAAAACCAAAGAAGGAAACCAGGAGAATATCTTATAAAGGATGTTAATTTACCACACTACAAACATTTTAGTGTATTTAGAATGTAGTGTAGTTGTACATTCTTGTTCCTGTAGTGCACTCTTGTTCTTCTTCAAAATGTAACAATATCAAGACTTTTATATTAAAGTTCAGCAGCTAATTTTGATCTAACAAATAAATTGCAAGAAATATAACTGATCTGTCCCGTGAAATCATTATTATCTGCTAATTACGGTCAATCTAATTCATAAAAATTTCTACTTTTAAAGAAGTTATGAGGACAACAATTCTAAATAACTACTTCCAATGGCTGCGATATCGACTTAAAATGTGTAACAAAAAGCTTGAATGAATAAAAAAAAATTGTTTAGTTTATAAAATAGTTACATAAAAATTGCAAAAAATATATCCGGAAAACCAGATACAAAGTATCTAATTATCTTACCGTTGACTGCATGTTTCTCTCATTACTTCCTTATAATCTGTATCATAAATTTGATGCTTACAATTAATTTCGATTGCTAGTAGTAAGAGGATTTGCATTTTCATGTTTAAATAATGTGATTCTTCAGGGATAGTATTACCTTGAAGCCAAGGAATTTCATATTCAAGCATAAACATGGTCGCAATATGAAAACAAGATTGTTCTTGGTGAAACGTAAAGCGGTGATGTGTTCAAAATTATGAAAAAATACTTCGGTATGCTTTACTGGGGTTACGACGGTTAAAAGAAAATAAACAAAATATCTCTTCATATAATTCAAACGTAGCCACTACTCACAGACCAAAATATGCACTTAGAATATTGTAAGAATTGTGTAATAAAGCAAACAGTTTCAAAGATGCATTAACACCATTTTTCTTTATTTTTTCTTTGTTTTAATCTTAAATGTATAGGTCAGTATTTGAGATCGGTGTTAACAAGAACATCACTATTTATTCTCGTCAATGGACATATAATTAAATACCATAATGATAGTGAAACAAGATTATACAACAGTTTTGGGTGTGTAATGAAAATACATCTGCAGTAATGGAATTCTACTGCAATATTTACGATTCATTTAACACTAAAACTCTTTTTGCATCGTACAAAAGAGACACGTGCTTTAGTATTTCCGATTCATTTCATATCGTATTTTATTTGACGATGATAAAGAACGGCATAAGACAATGAATCAAAATAAGATATCTTGTACTTGAAATTATGTTTCTGTTGTAATTTACTAATATTGTAGACAAACAAAATTTTTCGAGTCAATCTTTCATTCAAAATGCTGCATTTTTAAGATTTGGAAGTTTGGAAATGTGAAATCTCCGCATATGGAATTTTGAATAAAAAAGTATTGAGATTAGAATTATCTTTCCACACTTTCAAATGAACATTTAGGCAACGAAACAAGCATAGAAAAATTAAGAACATATGAAACATCTAATACTGTGAATGAATGAAATAAATCATACGATGTGGGTAGTTATCTATCGTTGAAGACCTTTGATTGTTTGTTTTTCGTTACCTTCTGTTTTTAGGTAGCTGTCTCGTTTATCTTTATCCCAATAGTGTATTTCCATGATACCGATGACAATATATCTCTTCAACTCTTTATCTACGGATAGACTTGACAGGTAAAGAACTTTGAGCTTGATTGCAGTGACTTTAAGTTTGTTTGTACCTGTATTTATTTTTTATTCATCGGTTATATTGTTATTATGTAAATTGAAAGATTTTTTGGTTAATTGATCCTGTTGTGAAAAATATTCTTGGAAAACAATCGCTTCCTCTTTTCTTTAAAAATAAGATAATTTTTCCAGATAGTTGGTTGCATGATTTTGATGTTTGGATAAGTACAAAATAAATCGATAAATATATTTCTGTCAAAAATCCTTCTTCTTTCATCGGCAATATATTGTTTATGAATTTTTTTTAAGGATGTTCGCTACTCTGTTTCAAAATAACAAGACTTTTAAAAGACTGATATAAATTGATAGTGTACAAATAAAGAAACTAAAAAAAGCAGAAAAAAATGAAGGGTCCGTGTGCTTGTTTTCGAGATATAAGCCATTGAAAATTTTGCGGGAAATAATTATCTCTAGATTTTTCATACATTTATCATTGGCACCTTTTTTCTTTCAAAAACGATGAAAAAATAACAAGGATTTTATAAGATTTTCAAAGATGACATTTTAAACTATATGTAATCAAATTATGGAAAGAAAAGTAGGGGTTAATGGGCAAATTTTTTTAATGGCACTTCATGGGTAAAACCAGAGGATTCCGAACATCTGACAAAAATTCAAAAACCCAGAGGAGCGAACATCCTTAATCTATATTGATAGAAACTATACTGAATTTACCATACACAAAGTATGAATAAAGTTGATTTTCGTTTGTTCATGACCGTTAAGCGAGTTGTATGAAGGGCTCTTCTGTCATTATATACTTGTTGAGACGTTCGCTAGAGAAATGTGTTACAGTTTGTTTGCCATCCCAAGAGCAACGCGTTACCGTTGGTTCGCGTACCCTAGAGCAACAAGTTGATGTTGGATTGAGTACCATAGTGAAAGGCGTACCAGTTTTTGACGTTGCCTATAATAACGCGTTACAGTTCCTTCGCGTGTCTATATTTTTTATTTTGTCATAGGGGTGAAAGGTTTTGGTATGATACATGTTACCTATAAGTATCTGCTAAGCGTCAACGCGTTACTCTTTGATATGTGAACTAGCTGTTATGCGTTTCTCTAGCGTACGCTAACTAACTCTTACGCGTTGACCTGGGGTACGGGAACCAACATCAATCTAGGGTACGCAAACAAACTGCAATGCATTTCTATAGCGGACGTGTAAAAAGTTGTATTTTGACCTGAACGGCCCTTCATACTACAGCAACTCGTTGCTCCAGGTTACGCGAACATTATGAACGCGTTTCTCTAGTGAACGTGTAAAAAGTTGCATTGAGACCCGGAGTTTAACTCATCATAATTTTACTCGACTTCAATCAAATAAAATCCCAAAACATGTATTTTTCTTCCTTTAGAAAACCACACAAGAACATACTCAAGATTAATTTTCATTTGCCTGAAACGCTCCAATATTTGATGCATCTATACCATACAGACGCCTCGTTTCCTGTTATTCATATATATCCGTATGTTTGTTTTTCCACAGTAGAAAAGTACTAAAGCTCTGGCGAAAGAAAGGCCAAAGAATATCAAACGCATAGTTGGATCCACAAATCGAAGGAAAAATAGACAAAATCAAAATGAAATGAGAATAAAGAGCATGAAATCCAAAAGGAACAAGACCAACTTATAGCCTTCTGCTATGAGAAGCGTCATCGACTGTGTGGATCCAAAAATAAATCCAGTTTAGGTCAAATTTAGGACGCACTCAAAAGTTGGACAGTGTGCTATAGAAGTATCGATTATCTATTTCTCCTTATAAGGTTATGGGTTAGACTAAAAAATTCAATAGTTGAGTAAATCAAGCATTCTTTCTTCAGCATTTTTCTTACCCGTTATATTATTGTGCTTTTGTTTGTTTTTTGTTTTTTAAATTAAGTTTTGTGTTTTAGTATAGGCTCATAACTTTATTCGAAAACAAAAGCATTAAGGAGGATATGTGCGTCATAACATACATAGCCATCACACTGTTGTACGCAGTTCCATGATCAATGTTTGTCCAAAATTCAAAGCTTTACAAACCACCTAGACTTAACCAACAAATAAAGTAAGGCAATGAAATATTCAAGTCAAAATTAAATGTGGTAATGTTGACATTATCGATATAAAGATTCCATTGATACGAAATTTTATGAAGATATTTTCATCCTTAGATTACCACGAATTTAAGCCAAGACTTACGTAAATGCTATTCCATTTTTTTTTTGTTGAAAAAAATTGATGAAAATTATTAAGAACTGCTCTTAATTTTCACCACATAATCATATATTTGATATTGATCAAGTAATGCCTTGTAGTCTTACATTATGTCTATATATTGTCAAGACATACGACACGATCACTTTATTCCTAACAAGTAAATGATAACAACAATTGCAATATAGAAAAGTAATTCAATAATCCTCTTGAAAGCGAAAACGTTTTGCTTTGAAAACAGAAGTTGTTCTGTAATTTTCAGGGTAATTTGAACATCTTGAGCATATAAATTGATTTGCAACTTTCGAGTATTAGTTTTTAGTATAATTGTAACTCTTTCCCAAAAAGAGAGGAGAAAAAGATTGTGTGAACGTGTATTTTACTTCTAACTGATTTATAACAAACCTTTCTCTAAAATTGGCCGCATCTAAATTTTGAAATTATAAAGAAACTAAGGTTTCAACTCCATCAGGCAAAGTTGGCCTTAGATAGATTTGGCTATTTTTTAGATTCTTTTTAGTTATATAGCACTTCAACTGTTTCGGCTCTTATACATCCTTGGCTTTCAAATATTCGGCTTTGAGCGTTCTTGATGAAGGTAAATCCAGAAAATCGCTTCGGACGCATGAAATTTATAACGTGTTGTTTTCATTTTTTTTTCATTAACACAGGATATCAAACAATAGCATCATTAAATTACGACAGATATGGTTACTGGCTTTAATGATTAGAAAACTAAGCAATCAAGCAACCCAAGTCCGTACTTCGCTTCCACAAGGAAAAGACCGGAAATTATCAATTTGTTGTGGTAGCCTATATTGTACCTTATGTAGGACGGGGTCAGGTGATAGTTAGTATCGAATGAAATGAAGAGTTTTATTATACAGAATGAAATGAACATGTACAGAATCAAATTGGAAAGCCTCAATATACGACTTTAAATTTAGTCGTGGCTAAAAAGTAAAAAGTGATACTTAAAGAACGCCCATTTCACACAACTAAAAAATAAAAAGTGATACTTAAAGAACGCCCATTTCACACAGCTAAAAAAAGAAAAAAATGAGACGTAAATAAATCTCATTTCATAGGCTTCTAGCATATCATATCCTGGTCAATTCCCTCTTATGGTTCTGCTGAAATTTTATTTGGATAACACTTTTCTTATTATTATGATAAAATGAATTCATATATATCAGTGAACTAAGTTTGTTGAACTTTTTCCAATGAATGTGTCAACAGGCTGCTGCAGAACTTTTTCATCTGTGTGTGTATGGTTTCAAGCACAAGGCTTCTGTGTGTTCTGCATTGCTTCGATTTAATTACGATAAAAGTTAATAAAAAAATTACTATCGTAGGAGAACGTATTTACGTCAATTGGTATTGTATACATTTAGAGGCAGTGATTAAAAATCTTAGTCATATTAAATACTTTGTGCCTTTTGGCAATGCACAATTTTTCCAATGAATGTGTCAACGGCTTACTGTGTTTGCCAGGCACATCGGAATTACTTTGTTGGTAGTAATTTAACCACAATTATATAATTCGATATTGACTTTTTTTAAGTTGTCATTTCTATTTAAATAAAAAAAAAAAAGAATAGTTAAAAGTATCTATTAACTACATTTCGCATTCTTTTTTTCTTCTTCCTATTTTTAATAGATACAAGACCTGAATTGTTAATAAATATCTTCCAGGAAAACAGAAATCAATAAAAAGTTGTAAAATAGTATATCCGAGGAGATTTCTTCTGTCACTTGACATTTCATAACATTGTTACAAGCATCTTGTTACATTTGATGAATGTGGATACAATACAATCAGTGTAAAACAAGTCAATGAAGTGAAAAAATAAAACGTTAGTATGAAAGGAAAACTAGCCTTGATAATAAGTATATTTCACATATCTGGTTTGGTATGAACAGTGTCATCATTCAAGAAATAACAAAATTTATCAGGAATTGTAATCAGGCTTAGCTTTAGTAGATGTCCCAAATATTTTTATTTTATGTCTACTACTAATCGAAGGTTTTGCAGGTAAACCTGATATGCCATGCGAAGGATGACAATTTATGCTTATGCAACTGTTTGATTTTGTAGGGAGTTCGAATTGCCTAAGTCTTTCTTATTGGCTATACGTAAACATACGTTTTGGTATTGTAAAATCTGTCTCGTTGCTTTTTATTTGTCTCGTTTGTTTACTGCCTCCTGAATTAGATTTTCTCATTCCCTCCTAAGCATTGGTATAATTAGTATGTTGTGTGTATAATTTAGTCAAAGTTCACTAAGCAAATTTATATAAGACCTTCCTTTCTTATCTGAAAGTTGAATTTGATAAGTTATGAACTGATATACAATATATATTTACTTTTTATAAGAACAATGACTGAAAGCAAATCAAAATAGTATAGTCGAGTACTTTAGTATATTGGAAGCTTCTTTTTATACTACCAATATTTTCTAGCTTTGTTAACCATGCATAAAGTGTTAATATTAATGTAAAAAGTAGTAAATAAATATAAGAAGATGTGGTATAAATGTATATATGTTGCTTGTTATTTGCACTGGATTGTTTGAAGAATAAAATGTTTAGGTGTCAACACATTATTCTTATATATTATTGCCGTAACATAAGCAGACTTAGTATTTTGAAGAATTTCTTGTAGTTACATTCAGATGGAGATTTAATGCAGGAGGTCGTGCATCATTAAGTCATTGTTCTTCTGAAGGCTATCAAAATGATAGTTTTAAACATATACTCAAATTTAAATACGTCGGATATCTCTTTTAAAGATAGTTCTTGTTTATTTATAAATGTTGGACTGCAGCGTTATAAAACCATGCAGTTGTTATCTTTTGAATTAATTAAATTACTGCAAGTAAACTTACTTCTTCTGTATTTACTATATATATATAAAAATATTAATTTTTGCGAACCATTTAGGTCACGGAAATTCCATTTTTTGCCATCAGTAAGGAGAGTTGTACAAATAATGTGAATACACAGAACCCCGATCAAATTCATCTTTTGCTAAAAATATTTATCATTTTCTGTTTTATATCTCCTAACATCATTCCATTTTTCTCTAATTTCGATTAAAATATGCCAAAACCTGCAGTAAAAATAGATGTATGCCCCAAATAAACATTCCCCGATTGGTTGAACTACCATGGCGTCAATGTAAAGCAACGCAAGCCTCGATGTAAAGCACACGCTTCCCAAGAGTAAGGAGAGTTGTACAAATAATGTGAATTCACAGACCCCCGATCCAATTTATCTTTTGCTAAAAGTGTTCATCATTTTCTGTTTTGTATCTACCAACAACATTCCATTTTTCTATAATCCCGATTTAAACATGTCGAAACCTGCAGTAAAAATAGATGTATGCCCCAAGTAAACATTCCCCGATTGGTTGAAAAGCTGTGGCCTCGATCTAAAGCAACGCAAGCACACGCAAAAATTTTCGTTGATATGTTGAACTTCGACCCCGGGATTCAGCCGATTCACAAAGAGATTTTCTTGCGCTCAAATGTAATTCTAAGTGAAGTATACTGGTAAAGTAAAATTATATTCTTTTACAGAAATATTTACACATTTTATCATTAATGTATTGTCATGCTTCTGCATATTTACGCTGAGCTTTAGTAAACTATAATTCTATACAAATTTTGTTACGTCAAGCATTAAGAGTAAGAATATATGTCGCGCCAAAACAAGAAAATAATCTGTGTCACCAAATAAGTTTATCAGCATCTTTCTCAAATTTTCCAACAGAAAATAGCGTTATTTATAGAGAAATTTTGGTGAGTATTACTTATTAATGTTAAGGTTCTCCAGAGGTGGTTCTCTACACCTTCTTGGCGGTCAATTTAATCCCATTTATCAATTATCCCCGATGGCGATGACACCCAGTCAATTTTAATTTGTGTCATGAGTGAAAATCTTATCTATTTGATGAAATAACTTCTTCATTACCTGTACATGCAATATTTTTGTAGTTTTTGATAACCGTGCACATTTCCATTGCATGTCCGCAAGATAAATGGGATATGCATTTGTGAATTGTGCAAGTACAGTAATATTGTGTAATAAGAATAATGACGGAGGATAAAAATGTGACGGTCAGTGCGTGATCACGTGACATTATTATTTGTAAACAAACGGGCTCCCCATGTAACACGTGTCGGAACTATCCATACAAGGTGCAATCAATCTTATATTTCACTATTTGATGATATTTCTGTGTCTGTTTGTAGGTTTTGCAGATCAGATGTCATAGTGTAGTTTCATAGACAAAAAAGTACCATGATTGTTCCTGTTCAGTAGTTGTGATTTTTTTTTATAAAATTAGAAGGTAAGTCTATATTAGTCATTATTTAAATTAGGTCTGAAAAAAATGACTCAACTCTCCCCAATTTTTCCCCAATTTTTGAAACATGCATAATTTAAAGAGCATTTGCTTCCCTTGAACCCTCCCCCCTACAAATTGCCTAAAACTCATACTCATAGTCCGAGATTACTCTGATGTCCAACATCTGTATTTGCGATTCCGGCATTTTAACTCTTTATTTTCAAATTGAACACACTCAGCCATTCAGCTTATTTGCATCATAAATGAACGAGGTGTTAGATTATGTTTTCCTATTGAATAAGGGTCATTTTCATAAATCAGCTCTCATAATGCATTGTAAATTACTTTTTCTGTTGGTCATATCACAATCTTTTAAAGTTAAAGTAAAAATGCCAGTATTGATGTGTCAATGTGAAAACTGTCCAAATATGAGAAAATAGCGGGTGGCAGGTCGATTAAACTTACTTAAATGGAGAGAAAAATGAACTAATTGAGGCTCGATTTATATAGATTATGTTTTCCTATTGAATAAGGGTCATTTGCATAAATCAGTTCCCATAATGTTGGTCATGTGACATTCTTATAAAGTGAAAGTTAAAATGATCTGGTAATGGGGGTACTTTCATGACGAATAACGGTAAAAAATCTTGCCAAATGACGTTAACGGTAATTTTTGATGCATGACGATAAAATGAAGACTTTCTTCAAGACGATAAAAAAATCGACAGATTTTGACGAATCACGTTAATTTTTTGCCAAAAATAACGGTAACAATAATTATTTGAGACCTCTGACGAATCACGATAAGGATATGTTAACATATTTGACGCTAACGGTAGCCGAAAATGACCGTTAGACGCCTGACGGTAAAGGGCATTCATACCCTCTAAAATGTCAGTATTGATGGCAGAGGCGGATTTAGGGGGGCCCAGGGGGGGGGGCAGGGGGCCGGGCCCCCCTTTTGTGGGCAAAATTTGGTTGATTATATAGGGAATCACTGAAGCATGACTGGAGCGGCCCCCTATTAGGCAGTTAGTGGGCCCCCTCTTATGAAAATTTCTGGATCCGCCACTGGATGGATCAATGTGAAAACTGTCCAAATATGAGAAGATAACGGGTGGCAGGTTGATCAAACTTACTTAAATGAAGAGAAAAATGAATAAATTGAGGCTTGATTTATATGGATCCAGTCGCAAGAAAATCAACTTGTCCGAACTCTAAACTCACTTGTCCGAATTCAAAATTGAAAATCTTACATATTGAAGGTATGTACCAATAACACTTGAGCTTTGATCGTACCTAATGAAGCCAGGGAGCAATTTGCTATGTTATATGAATTTATTTGTAACTAAATAAAGAATACCACATCAAAATTCATTTTATTATTTCAGAATTTATTTAAAGATGTATTATCTTACACATTAACTAGAAATGTTTTACAATTCTACCAGAAAAAAACGTAAGATATAAAACGTATACATCTTGAAGAATTGAAACTTTTAATTTGAAATTCAAGGTTTTATATATGTAATATAAAGATAAGAAGATGTGGTATGATTGCCAATAAGACAACTCTCCACCAGAGACTAATTTCCATAAAAGTTAACAACTATAAGTCCCTGTACGGCCTTCAACAATGAGCAAAACTCATATCGCATAGTCAGCTATAAAAGGCACAAAATGACAAATATAAAACAATTCAAACGAGAAAACCAACGGATTGATTTATGTTCAAAACAATGAATGAAAAACAAATATAATATACAGCAACAAAAAACATTCACTTAATTACAGGCTCATGACTTGAGACAAGTACATACAGAATGTGGCGGAGTAAAACTAGTTTGCTGGTGACAACCCCCCTCCCCTTAACATGGGACTGTGGTGTTTTGTTTCCATATTTAGAATACATGAAGAAATATAATTTTACCTAATGTAACATGGAATAGTGATATGATACAATCGTATATTCCCAAATGTTTAGCAATACTTATGGAAAAATTAATTGAATAATAATCAAGGATCAACTATCAGGCGAGATTGCTTCACTGATAAATAAAAGTTTTACAATTAATAGGTTCGTGTTATGCTATTCCACTATTCTTAAATATACATGAATATCGACAATCTATTTGCATTATAGAAAACATGACGTACACTCATCCTACAAGTTCCGCCAACAAAACTTACAAATTTTTACGACATTTTTTAATTACCAAATAAACAGCTAACTCAACGGGATACATTCGAGAAAAAATATAATTTTTCAAGATAACGACCGTGTCGTAAAAGCAATGTTACCCACTAGCTTTCAAAACTTCCAATTTAAATATGTTCTTCGGTTTACAATGCCAAGGGAATATAAAATTTGATATTTTAATGGTATAACTTGTGCATAACAAAGCAGGGGGTGCTGAATACCTCAATATACAGACTCATTTAGCGTCTACATCATATTATATATTCTATGATAGAGGGGATAAGTTTTTACAAAACCATTACTTAAAAAGTTGGCTTGAATATCAAATTTAATGAAGACATAAGTTTTAATAGTTCATTGATTTCCTCCACAATTCAATATGTATCTAAAGCACAAACTTGTATATAATATTTACTGAAATAAGAAATAGGTTGATGATATCTTCCTCTTGACTTTCATAGCTCTTTCAATATAACTTGTTTTGAAAGCCTTTCTTTTGCATTGATATATCTAAAACCTATTAAGATATATCTGGAACATATCTACCATCTTCATATTGAAGCATACAACCTTAAGATTTCCCCCTGTTTAATATCTTTATACCCATATATACAAATTATACACACATAAATAAAATTAAGAAAAATTCATAAAGAAACTTGGATTTTATGGCTTACAATTTAAGCTGACTTTGTATTGTATGTATCTTACAACGACCTTCTTTTTACTTTATAGAAAACCGAGGCGATCTATTGTCTGCTGTATTCTTATTCGTACTTATTTAGGGAAACCACTTTTTTTAGTAAGGAAATATGACATTTGTTTTCTATTAGTTATGTTGGTTGATACAGTCTAACGTTTGATATCGTCAGTTTTTATGGACTTTCCCTTTTTGAATCTAACTTCGAGTTCGATATTTTTGTTATAACAAAATGACCCTGCTTTTTATGATAATTGTATTATAAGAGAGGCGAAGGATACCAAAGGGAAATTCAAACTCATAAGTCGAAAAGAAACTGACAACGCCCTGACTAAAAAAGAAAAAGACAAACAGACAAACAACAGTACACAAAACAACATAGAAAACCAAAGACTGAGCAACACGAATTCCACCAACAACAGGGGTGATCTCAGGTGATCCGGTAAGCAGATCCTGCTCCACATGTGGGAACACGTTATCATGAGGTACATTTTTATAATTAGAAAATAATTTCGTCTTGTATTTAGGGGTACTACTATCGATTAACTTATAAAGTTTGAATCACAACAAAAAGGTTCACTTATTCTATATATATTTATTGTCAGTACTAAAATTGTGTACATTGAAGCCTATCATGCTATACGTGAATGCCCGTCTATCCAAGCTGCATCGGTGGTCTCGTGTGAGCGTGCTCGCCTTGAGTCCGGGAGGTCATTGGTTCGATCCCCGGCCGGATCAAATCAAATACTTCAAAACTGTAATTTGCTGCTTCTCTGCTATAAGCAGGCAGAATTAAGGAGTAAGATCAAAGACTTGTTGGGCTCGAAGTCAGAATAATGTGTCCCAGTATGTTGACATGTCTTCCTGCGGACTGTTATCTTAGGAATTAGCACGTTAAAAATCTGGCACAATGTGTCATTCTACACACAACAGGGTTCATATTATTATCGCATTAACAGTTTTTGTCCTAAATATGCATTTATATATGTTGCCACTTGGAATTAACATCCATCCCTTCTATCCATTCTACAGAAACATATAATTCCAAATGTTACTGCTAGGAATAACAAAAACAAATGTTGATAAAAAAGAATTAATATTTTTTGTTGGAACTTTGACTCCCCGAGAATATCATCAATGTAGTAGTCATAGCTTTGGAACTTAAATGAGTTAGTGCATTTATTAAAAGAAATGATTAGTCATATAAGTGTTAACCTTTATCTTCTAAAGATTAAGAATTCAACTCTGGGAGGGAGAAAAGCTTACTTTGGACGGCTTTTGCCTGTCCCTTATCTGTCCCTTCGTTTTATTACTTTCAATACTTTATGTTTCTTTTGCTTTCCAAACGTTTTGGTTTCAAAGTTTACGTGAGCGTTTCGAACACCACAAAAAGATATTTGTTGTTGTTTGCTACCTCTACGTACACGTGTCTATGGATACCACTGCTGGTGGACCACCAGACCCTAAGTTTGTTATAGCAGTAGTCCTACGACACTGACATCAATAATAACATTTCTTCTTAAAGTTCGCTCCTCAAACTTTAACCTCAGGGAGTTTTATGCTGTTCGTTTTACACCCATATGACTTAGTTGCCTTCAATATGACTTTGAGCATTCCTGTTATATTTTAATCTATAAAAATGTTTCGAATATTAGAAATTATATATTAGATTTATTTTTACAATTTTGGATTTTTAGTTTCATCTTTACTTTTTTGTTAGCTATAGACTTAGAAAAATATCATAAGGCGTTGTGTTGTACAAAACCATTTCAGATTGCATGGTTTGTTTGCTCACATTAGTGTTTTCTTACTGAAATTATTTATATTTGAATAAAGTTATCTGTTGCTTTGATTTATTTACCGAGAAGAAACATTCCGGAAAAATCACTCCTTCATGAATTAATAAAATGTGTGTTCTACCAATATCGTCCTGGTTCATTTATGGACATGTTAGATCATTAATAAACGCCTTCATTTAAAAACATCTTTATATCGTTGCGAATCATTGAGGTTTGCGTGTATAAAGTATAACACGAATTCATTTGTTCTACTGAATATATTCTTTAACTAAACGGAATAGTAAAAAATAGTAAAAGAAACAAACGCGTTATAGAAGTACAGTATATTCAATATTCAGCTGAAAATTTGAGTTATTATATAATTAAAAAGTAGAAGCGTAAAGACACTAACAGCAACTGAATTACAAAGCTATGTATCGAACAATCTTTAACCGTCTTCAGTAATTTTTGCTTGGGGAAAAAACGAAGTTAAAAACTTTAAATGTGTGTAAACAATACATATAGGAAGCCAAATATACCCTCAGGGACCATAGATAAATGTTAATCATTCTGTATTTTCTTTCTGAATCAACCTTCATCGGTTACTCAAATAGCGGAAGTTTGTTAAGATTTGATGCATACAGAACCAGGTACACCAATTTGGTTACGAAGCAAAACAATATTGTTTAAAAACAAATTTTCTAATATCAAAATGATGGAATGGGATACATTGGTTATATTTTAAGAGAAGAATTTACTGTGAAGTTGAATTTGTTTGCATAAATTAATACGTTTAATGGCAATTTCTTTTACATCTTCTAGATATGTTAAACAAATTTAGATAGTAGATACTTGGTTCGTGCAAAAAGAACCACGATGGCCATGTATACTTCTTAATAAGTAAATGTATCTCAATATCTAAGTACATTTAATTCAAACGAAAGATTTTGTTAAATCTCAGTCACACTGACTTGATGACTTAGACAAAGCTTTACTATCAGAGCGTCATTTACAATCACCGTGAAATGGCGAAGTGATTCGTTACCCAAACTAGTGAAAATGTGATCTTAAACGTAAACAAAACACACTGAGTCTTATATAACAGGCTTAATGTGAGTTTTGCAATTGCACTGTGTACATCTAGCAATTAAATGATCATGACTTTGTCTTTGGATTACACCTGATATATTTTTGCTTTTTCCTAATCAGTAGATCTTTATAATTGACGTTTTGTAGTTTGTTTAACGTTCACAAGTAAATGTTTGTGGACAAACAGTTTTTTTTTTCTATAGTACCGACATATTTGAAATACTATGTGTTAAAGAAATGGAATATATACTTCTTTCGCGAAAAAAAGTGCAAAGTTTATATAACACGCTTTATTGCAATCGTGACCTGAAGATGTCATTTTATATCATGATGATGATATTTTGTTGATGACTATCTTAACCCCCTCCCCAATTCTGTTCTTTTCATATATCACAATTCGGGATTCATTGTGTTAATTATTATATTCTATTTTAAAGAAGGATATACGTACTTTGAATGAATATAAGTCCATTCATCGAGATTTAGAAGGGAGGAGTTATTTTCTTAAAAACAAGTTTACCTAAACCTTCCACATATGCATGTGAAGGCAACAGTAGTATACCGGTGTTCAAAAGTCATAAATCGATTGAGAGGAAACAAATCCGGGTTACTAACTAAAACCGAGGGAAACACATCAACTATACGAGGAAAACAAAGGAACAACAGGAACACTGAAGTGCAACAAAAACAAACAACAACATACATAGAAACGAACTATTTGATAACAACTGCCATATTCATGACTTGGTACAGGACATTTTAAGAAAAAATAGTGGGTTGAACCTGGTTTAATGGCTAGCCATGTGCCTGCCCCAGAAACGTCGTCAGTTGTTGTCATGTGGCACATTTTAAAGTTTTTGTTATTTGGAGAATTTTATTTATCAAATTTGTTTGCATATCTTTGATGATATAGTTTATTCCCAGCTTTAATAGACCCAGAACGCTTTAGAGTTTTGCATTTTGTACAGACACATGTTTGTTCCTTAAGACTGTTTGCCTTCTAGACG
This sequence comes from Mytilus californianus, assembly GCF_021869535.1. Lineage (NCBI taxonomy): Eukaryota > Metazoa > Mollusca > Bivalvia > Mytilida > Mytilidae > Mytilus > Mytilus californianus. The sequence continues at coordinate 67,100,953 of NW_026262690.1, forward strand.
CCTTTTGGTTCGTTTTGTCGTTCGGTTAATGTCTAATTAATCTATATTCCGAAATTCATTAAACGTCGTTAAGTTTTTTCTTGAAATTTCATATTTTCTTGTAAAATAAAAGAGTCAGATCATCAGATAATTTGATATGTGAGTTAAGCAGTAAGGGTTTTCTCAAGCACATCATAACAATTTTTTGGGGGAAACATGAGAAATGTACTATCGTTCTATCATTTTGTTTGTTTAGGATAGGACTTGCCTATTATTACCGAATGGTTTTCTTTTAATAACATAGTATAAAAAAAAATTGCAGTTAAAATAAAAAATATATAAAAAAAGGAAAAAGGTTTAAATATTTTATTTGATTAAAAACAGCTTTACTTATTGTATAAGGACAAGAGGACAATATGAAGCATATTCTAGTGAAACATAGACCAAACGTCATAAGTTTCGATACGCATAGTTTTGAAATAATTCTAAACACCCCAGGTTTGCAATAGAACGTTTTGTATGTTTTCAGTTAATGAATCCTATTGCTTTTAGTCTAATTTGACTTAATTCATATCAGTAACTGAAAATTTATATCTAAGCATCTAAAATTCCAACATAATCTAAGATATTTTTTTGTTTCACGGTTCTGGCTGCTGTTTTAGGTACTTCTTGTAAAAAAGTCATTCCACAATCACGTTACATGCACTGAAATCGCTAACATACGCCTATTCATGGGCAAAGTTATCGACAATTACAAATTAATTCTCTGATCATGAGTTTTTATTTCCTTAATAAACATTAAAAATTTAGATCCACAGCTGCAGTGTTTGATGTTCTGTTTAAATATTAACAAGCAGCGCTGTATATTGATAGTTTAAAACATGGTATCCACTTCAATATCTCTTGAACTTATTGTAGTTTCGAATAAATTCAACATAGATAACAGGATTTAATGTTGGTATACCAGACGCGCATTTCGTCTTCAAAAGACTCATCATTGAAAGAGAGGCGAAAGATACCAATGGCACATTCAAACTCATAATTCGAAAATAAACTGACAACGCCATGGCAAAAAATGAAGAAAACCAAAAGAGAGACAACATTTCACAAAAACATAACATAGAAAACTAAAGACTGAGCAACACGAACCCCACCTCATTCGAATAAAAAGTAAAAAAGGCCAAATAAAGTACGAAGTCTAAGAACATTGAAGACCGAAATGATCTTTATCCGTTTTAGTTATAATTATAACATTTTTTTTAAATATCGATTTCACTGTATTTTCATATTTGAAACAAATCCATTCTAATATGAATAAAAAGAAATATTGGGTAATCTTCAATGGAACGACAACCATAAAACTCAATAGAACCAGAAAAGGACATCCCAAGGCAACATACCATTGCTAAATTGAATTTGTTTTGAAAAGATGCATATATATTACCATTGAATTAAGACAAATGTATTTATATATATCTTTCTTTTTCAAACAAATGGAAAATACCTCAAAAATGAAATATGATAAATTGGTACAGTGTACCACTAATGCATATACAAAATACAATTATCATTAGACTGTACCATATTGATAAAACATAGCATATTCAATACAGGCAAATAAGAATTATTCAGAAATGAATCCTACCATTAATTATCAACTTCACTAATTTGTAATTCTTAGTAGTTCAAATTTCAAAATGAGATGAGCATTAGAAATGTGAACCAATAAGTCTTTTGTAGAAACAAAAAAAAACATAGTGTTTGATATCCTATACTACAAAATAAGATATTATTAGAAATAAATTCTAAACAACTTTAAACTATAACATACCTTAAACTAGACAACAAGCCTAAATAAACGGTGAAAAATTCTGCCAATCTTTTCATGCTATTTCCTAACCGGTTCCAATGTTTCGTTAAATAAGAGTTGTTTAAAAGTGAATGACTTACGGAAACTGTCTCTTTTTATAAATACGCGCAAAGATTCATTTATCGGCAATCTGTCAATCACTTCATATACAAACCATATTTGTATGAAATAACACTCCCACTTGTATGCTCGTTATTCTGTAACTACCGTTTTGATCATTCTCATCCTAATTAATAAGTTCCCAAGAGATGCATTAGGAGGACTGTCGTTTATTGCTTTAACTGTCCCACAAATTGATTAAAGTGAAAACTCAGTTAATGATTTTACCTACCTGTTGCCAATATTGTATTTACATATTTTCTTCTGATTTATATCAATTTTAAATGATTTCTTTTCATTTAAAAGCCCAAAATTGCTTATTTAAAGTCTTGTTTATTTCAATTGTCTACTTGTAGTTCGAAATTGATTTTTAATTCCTTTTCCATTCATTTCAATTTGTGCTGTCAAAAATAATTATAGTTTCTTGGAATGTGAATATTATTAAGAAATAGGTGCTTTAAAAACAAATGAATGATTTTTAAAAACAAATGAATGATTTCTTTTGACACAAGTATAATAAATGAATATCAAATTATATACTAAAGTAACAAAACGGAACTGTATTCATAAAGACCTTTTGATTTTAATACAATAAACTATAGTGTTTTTACGGTTTTTTCCCTCTTTTCTTTGAAAGTGTGGTAATCATATGTAATCCTTATTCATTTGTGTATTTCATTATGTTTTTTTTATAATACAAGGATTTATCTAATGTGCATATCACCGGATAACTGCTAGGATGAAAAAGGCTTATATAGAATTCAGAAAAGAATAAAACTGATTCTTGTTTTACATCATAACTATAAATGTTCAAATGAAAGTACACGATCAAGGAACACAGGATGTTTCGTCAAAATGGCCTTTTTCATTAGATGACTATGGATAAAAGATTATGGGTTGTTTATTTCTGTCAAATATCGACCCAGAAACATAAAAACAAAGCCATCTAGAGCAGTACAATTGCATAATTGACATGTCGTATGATATAAACGTAAGATTCCATTTTGTGTTTTGCCTGCAATTGCTGCTGTCAGTATGAAAAGGTTATGTTGATTGACAAATAACTAAGTCCTTTTATCAATAAAATACGGAAAAATGAAGAAAAAAAATCCAAATTTTGTTGTGGACATAATAACATTCACGGTGCCTACTGCACCAGAGGCGAATTTCGACAATTAATTTCTCTTCAGTGATGCTCGAGGCCAAAATATTTGAATTTCCAAAACATATACAAAAATTAAAGAGTTGATAAAACTAAAAAAAGGAAATGTACTCCTTAATTTAATAAAAAAATTGAAATTTTGTAACAGACATGTCTTTTGATCATAAAAAAAGCTGTTGTCCAATTTTCGTTTTTTAATAACAGACTGAACCTTAATGTTGATGCTGCCGACAACGGCATATAAGATCACAATGTCTCGCTTCTGCTAACAAAATGCGTAGGCTTCACAGAAAAACACTCTAATACAAAAAAAATCACTAAAACGAGCGTCACTAAGATTATCTTATTGACAACATGTTTATTACGTTTGGAGGACGAGTTTTTCAACGACAATCAGCATTCTTATGTAAACCAACTAGGCTCCTATTCTTGTCTTCTTTTTTGGGAGACTTCATATTCCGCTGTAAAGATTACACCCTTTCACTGAATAATTAAAAGTCTTTTCGTCGTTTTTCCTTCGTCTTGGTGTTACGATTTTTCTCGACTTACGATTTTCGATTGTCCCTTTGCTATTGTTTGTGTGTCTCTTTCGAAAAGTTCTTTAATTTTCACTTTCAGATATATATTGATGATGTCATGTTATTCATATTTTAGTTATTTCTTGCAACTCATATATCCCAGTGAACATGATGTTAAGGATACTGCAGAAACTAAATGTCTGCTTCATATCACGATCTTTACCTTGATATTAACACAGAAGGACGACTTCAAACTAGAATTTATGACAAACGTGACAATTTAAACTGGCCAATTGTCAACAACCTATTTCTCAGAAGTAAAATATCCTCTGCCCCATCGTGTTGTGTTTACCTATCTCAATTGTTACGTCACGCTTGTCTATATTCACATTATACAAACTTCATTAGCAGAGGTGTGCTTCTTACACAAAAACTGTTCCAAAAGAGTTATGAGAAACACGACTGAAATCGACACTACATAAGTTTTACGGTCAACATCACAAATTGGTTGTCTGATAAGATATTCCTCGTCTCATCGCACCAGCGACATGTTTTCTCAATTATTGTGTGTTACCTTGGTTTGTCTTCTTGATATACTTTAAAAACTTGTACATCGGTAAACTAATGTTGCCTTAATTTAAGGTTGAATAATAAATGTACAATCTCTGGGACCGCTGATAGTGTCCGATACATGTATGATACTGTTAAGTGTTTCAAAAGAACAACTGCCAGTTTGCAATTGAAATAAAAATAGGAGTTACTAAATAACGTTCTTATGTTTTTGTTACTATGCAAATGAATCTCGGAAATGAGAGGCAAACAGCTATCTGTGCTGCTTTTTACCTCTGAAATACTTGTTATTGTTGTTTGCTCTTTCGTCGTTTTTATTTTTGGCTATGGCGTTTTCTCTTATTATTGGACTTGTAGATTTTTATCACTTCCCCCTTGGTGTGTTTTTTCTGTTTTTCAATAGAAATAAATCTTTAAACTAATAAACAGAAAAGTCATTTTTTTTATGTCAACTTTATATGTGAGAATGAACAAAAAAATGTAAAAGATTACAAGGGACAATCAATATGGATTTGATGGTCTAAAATACAGTGTTACATTGTTCGAAATACTAATTTTCTACCCTCGGAATAGATTACCTAAGCTCTATTTGGTTAAACCTTTAGGAATTGTTTGGTCCTGAATGCTCTTCAACTTCGTTCTGTATTTTTTTGCCTTTTAACTTTTCATTCGAACTTCATTTGAAGACGAAACGCGCGTAAACATTTATAAGCCTTGATTCTTTGATGAGCTTTTTTACTGAGCTGATCAGCTACAACAAAACAAATTTGCAGCTGTCAAATTTCCATTAGACGGCGGTTACTCTCTACCAATGGGTCATTGGTGGACAACTAGTGCCAAATAGTGCTAGAAACCTATTAACTATTGCTATGATTTGAATTATACATACTGGCTCTAATATTTTAGATAAAAATTATGCAATGTACTAGAACTTCAAAAATTATTACATGACATAGGAAACACCGTTGTGTAATTTTTAAAATTTGAATTTAAAAAGTGATAGTTTGAATAGGTTATGGTTTGTAACCCTGATTTGAATAGGTTTTGGTTTGTAACTCGGATTTGTTTTTTCTCAATAGATTTATGACTTTTGATCACCGGTATACTACTGTTGCCTTTATTTATGGGAAGATATTAGAGACAACATTTGAATCTCCTCATAACCTATTCAAACTGTCACCTTTTCAATTCATATTAACTTAGACACTAGGCGAAGTCTTAACTTTAAGATTTTTTCAACTCAGCCATTTTGTTTTGGTCTAACCGTCGTGTAATTTTTAAAATTTGATTTGAAAACGTGACAGTTTGAATAAGTTATGAAAAGAAATTAGAGACAACAGTAGCGAGACCGGTCATGGTCAAATTCTTTTGCAATGAATGCATCATCCGCCATGCAAATCCACACTCTGTCAAAATGTCACATTCGGAAAAAAGGATACAACCGATAAATTTACAGATCATACAGATTACAGATTATTCTTTTATCTGTAGATCTTAGACTGCGAAAACATGTCGCTAGTGAGTTTAGGAACAGATGCATCGTATAGGTTAACAATTCGTCATGATAACCGTAAAACTTATGAAGTGTTGATTTCAGTCGTTTTCCTCGTTCCTCTGTCGGATCAGTGTTTGTGTCACACCCCTGTTAATGAAGTTAGTATAGTGTTACCATGTCGGAGCGTAACGTATTTATTGAGATATGTATACGTCATACGATGGGCGTTGAGGGTATGCTATTGTTGAGAGAGAAGAGGTAAAAAAACATGCCCTAATTGTACTTTTTTTTGTGTGTACCTTTGCCTTTTCAAAACATTTTTTACCTCTTAAAGATTTGAGGTTTAAAGTCTGGAAAAACAAACTACAAATTTTGAAGTTAAGTGTCTACCGCGAAAATATATAAGATTAGATCCTTCGAAAATTTCTCGATACCCTGTATAGACAAGTGAAAACTCTGCCAATCTTCCTATAAGAATGACAGCTCAAGAGTAAACTTTCATCTGATAATGACTTTTCAATAGTGTTTCTAGATGCTGTTTTGTTTATATCTAATAAGCGAACCCAACCGAAAGCTTCACCAAAGGTAATGAAGCATGAAATATAGAAAAGGTTGCCTTTCTTTCGACAGGACGCCCTACTTTCGACAGGATGCTCAAAGATTCTGCTAGAGTATAATTCCGTTCACATACCAAGGTATGTGGCTGATGCAAAATATCCAAGAAGTTAAGTCTGATGCAAAACTAATAAATTTTTAACTCTAAGTCTTATAAATAGTCAGTAAATAGAACCATACGATAATGAAGGGATTATCTATCACTCACATGTACCATTGTTGCTTAGAAATAAACATCTTATACAAAGGATTATTGCAGTCAACATTGCATATTTGTTTTTTAATCAATGCAAGTGTTAAATCCAATGCTTGACAAAAAAAGATCAATATATAGTTCATTGAACGCCATCAAATGAAATAAAACATAAATCTCAGAGTTTTCAGATAAATAACTTTCAGTGAAAACAATAAAACACTTAATATATAAAAGATCAAACCATTAACATCCAATTAAGTCTTTTAAATTTTAACAACTCATATGTTTTCTTTCACGAACCAAGTTTTTTAAATTTTCTATTTCTATTAAACTTTGTTTTTTGTTTTTGTTTTTAAAAATCCCACTGAGAATATCATTTGCTTTGTTGTTCGCACGTATTATTGACTAGGTAAGTTTATAGCCAGTAATGGGTCAGTGATCAGATAATTCACACGCTATTCACACGAGTTACCTATGTTAATTGGCAATCAATTTCAATGTAGGGATCAAAATCTAGCCTGTATTTACTGATGTCTAGCATGCATGAAGAAGCTGTCCAACATATCCAGCTGTCCAACATATCCAATTGTATTTGCCATAGAGCACCCAAACTTTCGAATAGTTTTAGCTGGAAATCAATTTTAAGAATCTGATTTGTTGAAGTAAATGAGTAAATCTTTACTTCAACGTGTTCTTTTATGAAAACTAGTGATGATCTTTTTTTCTATTATAAGTGTGAATGCTTTCAAAAAATTAGGAGAAACCCATATTGGTATATTCTTTGATGGAAGCTTCAGTGTCTGAAGTGGCAAAAAAAAGGTTCTGCACATCGTTCATAATAACATACAAGAAATTCAAAAATGTAAGAAGTGAAATTTCTTCCATAATCATTAAATGTTAGAAATATAAAACTTAACAATTCAATACTTTACGAGTCTATAAACAGACGGACAGACAAAGGAACCATTTATTTGCAGGTCATAATCGTTACAGACAGAACATAAAATGGATAACAAATTACATTGCTTAAAATTTCATATACATAATAAAAAAGCAAAAATATCTGTATAGCGAAAGTACTCTAGTATCATTTTAGATAATAAAGTATAACGAAGGAATATCACATACTTTTTTCGATACTTGCAATTGCAGTGTATGAAGAAGGCGAAAATTGTTATCGTGTTTGAAATTGGTTATTAATGTATCGTAAGCTCATTAAGTTAATAACTAATGTGATTGACGATGTATATGTTACAGGCATTTTCTAAATTTAGGCATTTTGTAAAATGACTGAATTTTCAGCCAATTTATAAAATGCACAATCTTGACAGGCATTATATAAAATGACTAAAAATACCTAGTCATTTTGTGAAATGACTGAATTTTGAAACAAAATCCAACAAATTGCCTGTTCAGTTTCAGGTAATTTGTAGAAAAGGGATATCATTGAGATGCATATGACAAAAAGTAGACAACATCTTGCAAAGAAAATAACTAATGGTTCGGTAGAATTAATTTATTCTTCAAACACCAGCTGGGAAATTTTGTATGTCATACGATATGTTCTTTTTATTGAAACTACGTTAAGTATGTACTCACTATGTATTTTTAGATAGTAAATTTATGATTATTTTGTCAAAATGGCAGAAGGGCAAATTGTTCTTTTAATAGAACAAAATTTACAAACGAATTTTAGAAAATCCAGATTCAAAACAGTGAAGTGAAACATATGAAGCAGAGAAAAAGAAGGTTGTTTTAATTGACTGATTGGTTTGTTTGCTTTCAGTAGCAAATATTTCACACATTTTTAAGACGAGAACCATTTGGTTATAATTCATATGGGTTATTTCTGCAGTGGATTAACCTTGATAAAGGACAAGAATTTCGACTGCCGCTTGAAATGAAGGTATTTTGGATACGGACAGAAAATTCCACCTGCATAACGAGAGTTCTAAACGTGCAGAGAGTGTTGCACTTTACTAACATGCGGCAATATATTCTATGTCCCCATTCAGAAAGAATGAAAATTTATACATCCACATCCAAACACCCTTCTATAACATGAGTTTCGCCATACAAGGCCGTGTTTGGTTGTGATGCAAAGATATGAGTATCTTCGTCTTCACTGCCTCAAGGACATTCCGGGGTCTTTGCAATCTGATGAATTAATGAGACAGTAGTTAACTGTGGTTAAAATCTCAGACCAAGAAGAGACAAATAATGCTGCATTAACAGGGTGGGGGTCTCCCGTTATAGCTACATCACCCGTCATGGGCAGATCTGCTTCAGTCCGTTTACAGCTATAAGCCAAAAGATACAAGTCAAACTAATCATGATAATGTACTTTGAATCTTTTGGGAACATATGAAAAATCAAAGTACTGAAGTACTGAACATCGGATGACCGCAAGTTCTGGTGAATGGTCACGTCACAAGCACTTGTCTCAGAAAAATCACATTTCTATACCTGAAAGTAAGGTTAAGGTACATAGATATATTTTTTGAGACAAGTTCCTGTGTGGATGATGAATAAATGACAGGGAATTCAACCTCACCGTAATAATTATTATATTGTAGTGATATAATGATTTGTTATAGTATACACTGGTTTGTTGTTGATATTATATTAATATTTGTATACCAGTTATATATATATATAGCAGATCATCTTAATAACTCTTCTGTAATAATTCGTTTTTCTAATAGATTGGGTTTGAGTAGGCATGCATATTTTCCCGTTTTTGTTGCAAAACGTTCTCTAGATATTCTTCCGCATGCGTTAACACAAATTTTCGGTATCAATGATTTGTTTTTGATATATATATTTCTCACGACAAAACATTTTCATACATTTATCTATGTTCCTAAAAATTATTTTCATGAATATATATTGATGAAATTAATGTATAACAAGCCATGAGGAATGTTATTTTACACTCGATAATATCCGCGTAATTATACGAAATACGTTCGGTTATCAGTCAAACGGCAAGGAAATTTCTGCGGAAACATAACACCGGTATGACCTCTCAAGGTCACATCCGATGTAAGAAGATATGCATGTGTGACTTGTGTGTTTATTGCGAAACCATATGTTGTCGAACGTTAAGTGTTTTATCATGCAGAAAAGGTAATGAAAGAGCTAAATATGTCATGATCCAGGTTTCTCCATATGTGGTCAAAGTGCTAAAACTAGATTTTACGCCAATCAATGTATTTGCAAAAAATTAGGACAAATATTGTGTCATCCAAAAACATTTTAAGAAATAACAAATAATTGTCGAGTTATGTGCTTGTGTGAATTTGGAATAATTCAGTAAAACTCTTAAATTGCAAGCTTTAGCATTCAGTAATTATCATCAATAAAACTGCTCTGTTGTTTAAAGCTTTCAACTGTTTTTTTAACATTTCATTCTATAACATAATTTCAGGCATTTTGTAAAATGCCTTTCAATTTTTCCAGGCATTTTGTAAAATGCCTAGAAAAATTAGTCATTATGTAAAATGCCTGAATCTTGCTCTAAAATGCCTAAATTTTAAAGGCATTTTACAAAACGCCTAAATTTAGAAAATGCCTGTATCATATATATCAAATAAACAATGCATATAAGTTAGAATTTTTATACAAATCGCGTATTATTGGGATCTACATATTTGTCAAATAAAATCGTTAAGTTATATAGGCAGCCAATAATATACAATAAGGAGATGTGGTATGATTGCTAATGAGACAACAATGCACTAAATGACGTGGATGCGAGCAACTATAGGTCAACATACGCTCTTCAAAAAGGAGCAAAACCCACACCGTATAGTCAGCTATAAAAAGCCCTAAATGTGAAAGAATACAAGCGAGGAAACCAGCGGCCTGATCCACGAATTGCAGACTCCTCACTAGGGACAAACACATAAAGAATACGTAGGGAATGAATTTGTTTGTGATGCTCAACCCTCCCCTAACCTGAGACAATTGTGTAACAGCACAAGATAAGAACAAGCAGTAAAAATCAGTTAGAAATGACTTGACTCATTAGATAGCCGTAAAGCACAAAAACAAAAACGACAACTAACATAAAGACAAAAACACATAGCACATATTTAAGAGTACTTGCAGTTATTGTAATCTAGTACTTGGCCAATTACAACTAATAAATCGATCATGTTCTCGCAGACAAAAAATATTAATAAATGATAATGCTACAAAATAACAAAAGGAACATAGCTATGAATGCGCCCACTTGTTCTATTCATGAACGTCATAGTGTTAAAAGTAAATTTGGGTATGAATAAAGGAGGCGTTTTGTAAACCGCCAACTTGCAGCTTAACAAATAAGTGTAAACTAAAACAAGGCATATAAAGGTCATCCTATGGTCATCATATGGTCTTTAAATATATGCGTGTGTAATAACAAACCTTTCTTTCACTCAGATTGTAGACATGTTGAAAATACATTAAGAGATGACGATATACATTTGTCGGAGTTTAAATGGTGTTATGAGTACCAAAGCATTCTACTATTGTCTAAGTAAATGGAATAATGAATGATTCAGGCCGGGGCGGAGGGGGAGGGGTATGGTAAACAAAAAATTGACATTAATTACTTGTAAATAGAATCAGAACTAAAGATGACAGAAAAAGTTGTATAAAACCAATGTTAGACTAAATCGATTCGTATAATGTTAGTTAATTGTTGACGTTCTTTATCATATTTCATAGATATTTATAACTACATGTTTACAATACCAAAACATTGAAGGATACAACTATAAACAGAAACAAACTAACGTTTCTATCAGGAAACGAATAAAAGACATGCAAAAAGTTCGGTACCTAAATTTTCATTTTTCTGGAATTGCAAATTTCATATAGATCAAATTTAAAAAAAAAAAGAAACATTCTGCCTGAAAATTAGTTTAAGAATTTCAAGAATGAAAGGGCTTGTATACAATTAAATTTTTCACTTTATCAATATTTTTAATGGCAATAACTCCCAAAATCATTTCCCATCGGCACCGATTTTCAAAGTCTATATATGTATTGCTGATACCAGAAGCCCATTACTAGTACTAGTAATGAACTTCTGCTAATACAAACCTTTTCTCTAAATTTTTAAAATAAAATCCATTAAATTGACAGGGTTTGATAGTTTGGTAGCTTAATGGCAATACAAAATCTAGCAAAAAAGATTACAAACGCACTGTTTTGAATTTAATAGAGATATCGCTAGTATAAATTTCTCTCATATATGATTTTTTTAAATCCACCAAGAAAAATGTTTTAAGGTGACAGAAGCCTGTAAGGTAACATAAAGTGGCAAATTATGATGTCTTTCGAAACTGTAAGGTAAAAATGACGCCTTGTTCTCTTAGATTTAATTTCAAGTGATCCAAATATTTGACAGAATTATCATATCTGAACTAATTCTTCCATGTATGAACCAATGTTACGTCAAGCTTTTGATTTCATTTAAGGCAGACAATTGATATTATTTAGTAGGGAAGCTCTTTCAATATTAAGAGTTGATTCCAGTGGCAACATATATGCCATTAGTGTAATCTCTCCTTTTAGTCTGACTGCTCATTGTCATCTGCAAGTTATACAAGTTAACTTGATTCATACATGCTCAATAGTAGAATAAATAATGATTTCACACGTGTCAAAATCTTTTGAATCTCTCGATTTCGCTATTGTTGTCTATTTTTGCCGTATGTATTTGTATCACAAAATAATAGAATCAGACTTTGAATGTCTATCACCAATAAATACACGCAAATTCTGTAATATCATTGATAAAGCTGAATCCTCACTAACAAATCCAACAATTAATGTAAAATACATATCGTGATGTCTGTAATTGAAAAGTGACGGATGAAAATGAAAGGAGTTGCACGAAAGCTATAACAACATGGCGGAAGAAGTAGAACATACAAACTAGAAAATAAAAGAAATAACAGGAAAAAAGACGAAAATATATTCTAATATGGTATATATATACAACGTATGACATTTTGTCAACAATGTACATCAAAAACATGCGACTAAATTAGTTCCTAATGTTAGAATTTTTTTTAACAGCCGTAATTAATTAATATGTAACTATGTACTTTACAAAAGTGGACTATTTGTAAAGGATATCTGAAGCTTTCATAAAAATTAGGTGCACAAAGGCTATAATTTAATCTTATTATACAAAATACCTTAAGAATTTTATCTATTTAGTTCTTTGAAGGTGTATTTTGGTCATATATCTTCTCTAGTATTTAAGTGACGGATGAAAATGAAAGGACTTGCACGAAGGCTTGCACCATGGCGGACGATGTAGAGCATACACACTAGAACAGTGGGTTTGATGACATGACAGGTCGGATATCATCAAAGCTTTCAAATGATTGTGTTTGATGACATGACTGGTCGGATATCATCAAAGCTTTCAAATGATTGGGTTTGATGACATGACTGGTCGAATATCATCAAAGCTTTCAAATGATTGGGTTTGATGACATGACTGGTCGAATATTATCAAAGCTTTCAAATGATTGGGTTTGATGACATGACTGGTCGAATGTCATCAATGTCTTCAAATGATTGGGTTTGATGACATGACTGGTCGGATATTATCAAAGCTTTCAAATGATTAGGTTTGATGACATGACTGGTCGAATATCATCAAAGCTTTCAAATGATTGGGTTTGATGACATGACTGGTCGAATATCATCAAAGCTTTCAAATGATTGGGTTTGATGACATGACTGGTCTAATATCATCAAAGCTTTCAAATGATTGGGTTTGATGAAGGTAAATCCAGAAAAGCGCTTCGAATGCACGAACTTTATAAAGTATTATTTTCTTTATAAGAATATACAATATCGTTTCAAAATGATAAATATTATCGATTGGAAAAGATAAATCCTCTCTGTTATACTTACAGAATTAAATACACGTGTTGAATAAATTAAAATTGCAGTGCATTCAATGCGCAATTCTTGATTTATCTTCGTCTAGAAGGCCAAAAGAAAAACTTGAGCGTGTCAATTATTTATTATTGCATATAACTATATGAAAGGAACAGTAAAGGAAAATAAAAAAAATCTTCTGGGGTGAAATTAGGCTTGGTGGACTTTATTTAGAAAAAAAAAATCAAATTTGGAGTAGGACCAATTTTCCCTGAGTGTATTTCACACCGGGGCCAATTTTAAAAGTCTCTCAATTTTTCTCTCGAATTCATTGTATCACAGCCAAATATGTGTACTTTAAGGTTCAAACGCAAGAGCATGTCAAATATTTATTATTACATATGACTATATAAAAGGAAACGTAAAGGAAAATAAAAAAAATCTTCTGGGGTAAAAGTAGGCTTGGTGGACTATATTTAAAAAAAAATCAAATTTGGAGTAGGACCAGTTTTTCCTGAGTGTATTTCACACCAGGGCCAATTTTAAAAGTCTCTCAATCTTTTACTTGAATTCGTTGTATCACAGCCGAATATGTGTACTTTAAGGTTCAAACAATATTTTGACTTATTTCTAAACAGGTCATCATCAAATTCAAAATATACGACGAATATAACCGATTGGAAAAAATAAATCATCTCTGTTGAACTTACAGACTTAGATACACGATGATTAATTTTAAATTTCAGTGCGTTCAATGCGCAAATACTGAGTTATTGCCTGAAGAATACTCAAAACCGCAATTTTGAGAGATTTTTGCAAATTTTGATAACTTATCCCATAAATGAAATAGAAGGACATCGTTTACAAAAAATTAAATTATTCTTGGAAGTAAAACTATGTATTGTCTTTCAGATACACATTGATGTTTTATTATGGTAGGAAATATATTTGATGGAAAATTTGACAAAAATGTGTTTACTTTCAATTTGGTATCAAAATGCCTTCAACAGCAACATTTAGCGCAGAATAGTTTTTTGCTTTTATGGAAGTATGTAAAATTGTGGAACACAATTTTTAGTATATGATATAGATTCTCTTATATTCAATCTCAAGTGGGATTTGACAAGTTTTAGATTTGACCCTGTGAATGAAACGGCCTCTACTTCTTTATCCGTTAAGCATTTGTAAAAATGTACATTTTAAATTTGAAGTTATGACTGGTCAGATGGTTCCATCATTGACATGTAGTCTTAAGCAATCGTATCAACCTGTCAAATCAAAGTAAATTGTATCCTTGGCTTTCGTGTTTTTGGTTTTGAGTGCTAATGGTGAAGATAAATAAAAAAAAAAGCGCTCCGGACGCACCAACATGATAAAATGTTATTTTTATCTACTGAGACTTCACATATATAGCTGACTACTTTAACAGTCAAATGTATAGTATATCATTTTTAGTATATGATATAGATTCTCTTATATTCAATCTCAAGTGGGATTTGACAAGTTTTAGATTTGACCCTGTGAATGAAACAGCCTCTACTTCTTTATCCGTTAAGCATTTATAAAAATGTACATTTTAAATTTGAAGTTATGACTGGTCAGATGGTTCCATCATTGACATGTAGTCTTAAGCAATCGTATCAACCTGTCAAATCAAAGTAAATTGTATCCTTGGCTTTCGTGTTTTTGGTTTTGAGTTCTAATGGTGAAGATAAATAAAAAAAAAAGCGCTCCGGACGCACCAACATGATAAAATGTTATTTTTATCTACTGAGACTTCACATATATAGCTGACTACTTTAACAGTCAAATGTATAGTGTGTGCATTTTGTAATCAACATACAATATTACTACAGCATTATGTAGAAATATTTCAAATTTAAACTTAAAATTAGAGGAACAAAATAAAAATAGCGGACAAAACTACAACGATACCTTATACAATTTAGATTTGCCATACATACCAGATTGTTAAATCTTTCAACAAGCCATATTTTCAAGCTAAATATCAGTTTAGAACGAATCTTTACAAACGTAATGACTCAAATTTAAAATTTAAAAATTATAAAGGGCTTTCCGTTTTGAAATTCTCTTGGAGTTCGGCAATTTTTTTATTTTACTTTTTGCGGTTAGTGCGTTTAACGTATAGATAAGTATCAGTGCTTTCCTGATAATATCAATGTCAAAATATGAAGCCATTTCTTTGGCAAGGGAGGTGTAGGGTGTCCAGCGGCTAATATCTTACAATAATTTAATACTAAAAAAATCAGACAATTTGTTGACTTTTTCATTTAAGTGTTCCTGGATCAAAAAATAATTTTTGTAGCATGTTGAGATATCATCTGGTCAAACCATTAAATAAAAAGTTTAGCAAACATGTTGTGCAGTTTCACCATTGTTCCATGTTAGGCAAAACCGCCAAATTCTCTATGTGCATGTTTCAAGTCAGTAGCCTGTAATTCAGGGGTTGTCTGATCTGCTGTCTGTTATGTTTGTTTTCCATTTATTGATTTTGCTATAAATCAGACCGTTAATATTTTCGTTTGAATTGTTTTACGTTTTGTCATGTCGGGATCTTTTATAGCTGACTGTATGGTATGGGTTTTGTTCATTGCTGAAGGCCGTAAGGTAACCTATAATTGCTTAAATCCACGGTAATTTTGGACTCCGTTGGATAGTTGTCTCATTGGCAATCATACCACATCTCATCCTTTTGCAATGATATAAAGCCACGTTAAAAAACTATCCAGTTTATAATTGTTGAAATTAGGTTTTTCCAAGTTAATGATGACTGAATAAACTTATTATAACTTTACACGTACTTTTCACGTCGTAACATTTCCTTTGAAAAATCTTGAACTTATTCTCTATGTAAATTTTTGTTAACAATATTTTCAAATTGATCTTACAACTTTCATATTGTAGGAAAACTGACGTGAAGACGTTAAAACGTATGTTCCAATGGATTACACCCGTCAAAGGATAATCCACAAGACACTGTCTAACACTCAGTCTATGTTTAACGGAAATAAAAAAAGTTTTTACATTATAAAGAATTTACAATCCATTTTGGTACAAAAATCCAAAGTCAACAAACTGTCATTGCTGGTTCTAGTATTCTAATGGATGTTCTAAGCTCGTGTAAACTAAGCTCGTGTAAACTAATCTTGAGTAAACTAAGTGCATGTTTTCCTCTTCATATAGACTAGAAGAAGTTTTTAACCTATATCTGCATGAACCTTTTGAAATGACAATGCATTTATCAACTAAAATTATACCCCCCCCCCCCCTACAATCACCCCCAAAAAAAACCCAAACTGACAAAGATCAAAGTAGTGAAATTGGATGCCAAATAGACCAATATCTAATATATTTATTGTAGTAATTGTCGATGGACAGTTCGTAGTCTGTAGTAATTATCGATGGACAGTTCGTAGTCTGTAGTAGTTGTCGATGGACAGTTCGTAGTCTGTAGTAATTATCGATGTCGATGGACAGTTCGTAGTCTGTAGTAATTGTCGATGGACAGTTCGTAGTCTGTAGTAATTATCGATGGACAGTTCGTAGTCTGTAGTAGTTGTCGATGGACAGTTCGTAGTCTGTAGTAATTGTCGATGGACAGTTCGTAATCTGTAGTAATTGTCGATGGCCAGTTCGTAGTCTGTAGTAATTGTCGATGGACAGATCGTAGTCTTACAGTAATTGTCGATGGACAGTTCGTAGTCTGTAGTAATTGTCGATGGACAGTTCGAAGTCTGTAGTAATTGTCGATGGACAGTTCGTAGTCTGTAGTAATTGTCGATGGACAGTTCGTATCTGTAGTAATTATCGATGGACAGTTCGTAGTCTGTAGTAATTATCGATGGACAGTTCGTATCTGTAGTAATTATCGATGGACAGTTCGTAGTCTGTAGTAATTATCGATGGACAGTTCGTAGTCTGTAGTAATTATCGATGGACAGTTCGTAGTCTGTAGTAATTGTCGATGGACAGTTCGTAGTCTCCTTATGTATTTGATACCTTATTTCCTAAACAGCAGTTGTTTCTGTTTGAATGTGGAAAATAAAAAAAAAAGATCTCTGTATGATATCAACCATGTGAATTTGGAATTGATACGTAAATGAATTATTCTCCTGAATCATCGGACAAAATGAAGTAAAAACTTTATAAAGATTGCACAGCACAAATTTTTGAAAATCAATTTGCATGTGTTCGATGTGCATACCCTCATTTACCATAACAAGTAATCTTCATCAGGAATGCTCAAAACCAAAATTCTTGATTGAATGGTTGCCTGTCGTTTCTTTTACGTCCAGTGTAAAGTTCTGTAAAGTAAAATTACTTGCAGAACCATAATTATTCGGGATGTACGGTGAAAATAATTACCGTGGCCTCTAAGATTTACAAAAAAATAGTGAAATCTGAAAACGGAAATAAAAGACTGACATTTAAAAAAAACCTCAAACCAATGATGCACACATTAAAGGAAAGTTAATATAAAAAATCCTTAAAGTATGAACAGTAAATCCAAAGCAAAGGTGTTTCGTCAATTTCTGCAGAACCGAAATTCTGTCATTAGTAGAGATAAATTTGCATATGCTTATATATAATTAAAACTGCATAATACGTAGGTCTTTTGTTGTTTATCAAATATTAATAACCGTTCCCCATAAGCTTTAGCTCAATATTACCCATATATAATAAACATATTAACACGTATCAATGGATGATTGTATTCAATAACTCTGAACAACAGCGTTGTTCTCGTCAATACAAACGAACTGTTAAAATACTCTCTTTATAAGCAAAAAAAGTGGAAATATTGTTATAATAGCTGATTTATATCATTGTATATTATCAGGTTATTGGATATCTGTACCTAGTTCATTGCATTAATTAGTCCTTACATTACACAAAAGTTTCATGCTACTACAAGTTTTGTACATGTGGGTGTTATATAATGTAGCCTAAAATTTTTTAGCTTGAAAGAAAGTTATATGCGTTTTAGGAAAATCAAATCGTTGATATTTTGATGGACAATAATTCCGTGTCAATCACGCCTTATTTTGAAAGCAAATTTATGAATCTCAGTTTATGGGCTAAACTTCATGAAGACCAAAGTAACAACACTAAGTAGACTTTTGTATCCACTCCTGTGGATATTTTAATACACGATATTTTTTTTTCTAATTTAACCAGATCTCCGTAAATGTTGAATATAAGTAACAACCTCAGTGGTGCAGAAGAATCGGGATGACAAGTAGTGGGTTGGGGCAAACTTTTGAAAATGACGAGCAAAAAAAAGGTTTTCTTTGCAAAAAAGGGAACAGGGGCAAAATAAGTTCACCCTTGGTTCTATGCAAGGGATCAACCTGGACAAACTCTTGCTAAATAAGTGTTAATACAGTTTTGTTTTTGGCTGTTCTGTTAAAGATCTTTTATTTTGATGTGTCAACTCCTTTGGTACAATTTGGTTTTCCAAAATAGTTATGGATTTCGATTGTTCTACATGACAAACTCTTGCTAAATAAGTGTTAATACAGTTTTGTTTTTGGCTGTTCTGTTAAAGATCTTTTAATTTTGATGTGCCAACTCCTTTTGTACAATTTGGTTTTCCAAAATAGTTATGGATTTTGATTGTTCTTCATATAGTCTATTTTACATAGGTCGCGCATACTGAATTTGGTAGCGTATTTGAATATTGATATCACATTACTCAAGAAGGTGTTCTGACAAAAATGCTACACAAACATGACTTTCCCTCCCGTATATTTATCTTTATTTGATGATGATCTCCCATTTGCTTCTTGTATGTTCTAAACGAGCTTGATAGTATTGATATCTCATTTATCTAAACTTCTTTTAATAGTAGCTTTCATTATTTTGATATAGATATCATTTAATGTTCAAACCGTTTACTTATGGATAAGAACCAATTTCCTCTGTAGTTGTTTTGTTCGCAGTGTCAAAATCGGAAGGTTGTTGAAACTTAATTGAATTTAAACATATAACAGAGTCAAAATCCATGAATTCAATTTGTTATTCAGTTGCTGTACGTAGAATATTATTGCATTTTTTACGTTTAAAAAAATTTGGACAGACATCCTAACTCAAACTTAAGTTATTTTACCTGACAATATAATGGTTTATTCCTGGTAGAATTTTGATTTTTGCTAAGAATATTATTTCAATTTAATGTAAATTGTGATAATCTGATTGTAAGTATATGCGTTTTTTAACACTGCACTTTGCTGACTTGACTTGACTCCTACGGCAGTAAGTTAAAATTTCTGACCATTTGAACAGTTTGATTTGATGAAATAAATTGCAATTTGATCAGAATTTCCCATGAACTGCAATAGGTGGACAGCAACACTTATAGGCAAGTCACAGTAATGTTAATACTAAATTTAAACACATAATGGTTTATTAATTGTTTTAAGTATTTCTACAATTTGTCGTACAGGACTTTATAATTCTGTCTGGATTATTAACAAACATGTCACTTGCACAATAAACTGCTTGACCTCTTTTTACCCTTTTGAGACATTCCTTTTATCATCCTTGTGCATTTTCTATTCTTTCTATACACATAAGAATAGAATTGATTAACAGGACAATTGAAAGAATAAAACTAGTTGAAATTACTTGGCATTTTCCAACTGAAAAGACCGCAAATAATAGTATCTGTTCAATCAATACCCGATTCATCACTTATAAAGTTAAAACATATCTTTATAAAAAAAAACTTCTTAAATGATTTTGTTTTCAGGAAAAAGGATGTAACTACCGGTCTTTTCTTTATTTCGATGACTTTCGAATACGAATATTTTAAATAAACATTAATGATAACGATAATACAGCAGTTGTTTTCTAATTGTAATCAAATCAAAGCTACAGGGTTGCCTATTTCGTCATGTTATCATAAAAAAACCCAAATATATCTGTTTTCTGTATTTGGATATTTGAAAATCAGTAATACATAATTCCTAAACCAGAATCTAACAAAAGTTCTCTTTGCTGATGGACTACTGGACATTCCTTCAATTGAATTTAAAGAACAACATTTACAAATTCTTTTTATCTTTTTCAGTCTTTTTATAATGACACTGCTCAATAGCTTATTTATGAGCATTGATTCTCAGTTGTGAGAGGTGCTTTCTTGAATGAAAATATCTTTAAATTTGAAGCAAGCTCGTAATTTACACTTTTTCATCGTAGTATTCTGTAAAAGATTATCTTTCCAAAATTGCACATACCTTTTGATTATAACCATCTTTAATCTCATTGACGTTGAGATTATTAATATCTTAATTCAACTTTTTTTGCAATAGAAAAATACCATTTGGATATTTGAAAATCAGTAATATTTAATTTTTAAATCAGAATCTAACAAAATTTCTCGTTGCTGGTGGACTCCTGGACATTCCTTCAATTGAATTTAAAGAACAACATCTACAAATTCTTTTTATCTTTCTCAGTCTTTTTATAATGACACTGCTCAATAGCTTATTTATGAGCACTGATTCCCAGTTGTGAGAGGTGCTTTCTTGAAAGAAAATACCTTTAAATTTGAAACAAGCTCGTAATTAACACTTTTCATCGTAGTATTCTGTAAAAGATTATCTTTCCAAAATTGCACATACCTTTTGTTTATAACCATCTTTAATTTAATTGCAATAGAAAAATACCATGATTATATATTACCATTCTGGTGCATATAAATGCTATATGAAAGAGTTTGACTTTTAGGCAAATGACAGACACTTATTCATGTTTTTGAGTCTATAATAAATGTAATAACTGAACAAGCAATATCAATATGTAGTGGACTACGACAAATTTCACGTGAAAAATAAAATTTTACATGCATTTATATCCAAAAGGAAATTTACTCTATTTTGCTCATGTTCAAAAGAATTAATATTCTTTTATTTTAAATTACTAAATCCGTGTAATAGCATAGGGTTCGTTGTATGATAATAAATATGTAGATTATATTTGAATCTATTATTTGGTATGATACTACCAAAAAAAAAACACCGTTTAGTTTGAAAAAAAACAAACTTTTAGAGCTACTTTGTATAATTCATTTCTAGCAGTCTTAAACGTATCAGTTGCTTAGAAAACTAAATCAAGATATTTATAGTACTGTTCATTTTCGATTAAATCCCCTTTGAAATAGAATTTACAATAAATTAACTTTCCTCTTTTATTGAAACATCTATGTTTGTCTTCTATGAATTAATCTTAATGCACTATGTATGAATAAAAAGAGATGTTGAGTTTACATCAATAAGACAACAACCCCGGTAATACAAACGATATATATAACCATAAGACATCCAGAGGGCAATAGATATGTTTTCCTTAAATGTTTCAAGCTATAGATTTACCCCATTTGAAAAAAGTTGTGGATAAAAAAGTATGGTGACAAAGGCCTTAAATTGGCCCTAAAAATCAAATGTTTGTAATACCATATGTAATAACCTATACTTACGATCTTAGATATGCAAATTTAGATAAACCAGACACTTTTGTTGTCTGTTGTTCTTTTGGGAAATTTAAAGAGCTCCAATAGGGATGATCTTTTACAGGATTTTAACCAGATTGCCTGTTTTGGTGCAATTGTAAGGTCTGTTTCCTTCTGAAAAACATTGGCCACACCCTTTGATCAAATCAAAATTGTTATAAAAAGATGCGTATGGGCAAGGATTTGTATGGTATGGGTAACAAACACATCATAACAAAAATTATTATGGTGGTCCTTGTATGAGACCAATCTTGTCTGAAGCAAAAACTATAACAGTTAAGGTAAAAAAAAATAGTCAAAATTATGATTATCTTCATTAGAGAGCAGAATTTATGATGTCATAATGCACAATTGTTCTATTGCGTCAGAGCTTGTTGAATTTGTATTTGTCAGATATTTTAACATATTTTGTCATCAAATTTTTATGTTACTGACTAAAGTTAAATTTCACAGAATTTTAAAGCCAATTTGAACCCTTCATGAACATAATACATTTAACAGAAACAATCAAAGATCTGCTATTATCACTTCTCCAAATAAGAAAAACATTGAAATATGACATACAACAAATAGCAATGTTCATATCAGGACCGGTACGTGACAAATTGTGGCGGATTTTATTTGATGGTTTTTTAATCCAACACAACCCTCCCCTTTTCAATCTTAATAAGTAGATTAACATGTGTAAAAAGATAATTCAAAAACAGTACAGGAAAAGCACTTAATTCTATAATACGTGATTAAAGATAACACACAAAATAAACAACAAATTATACCGTATTTTGAAGAATGCTTGCAGGTACTGAAAGAAAGCTCAAAGTACTTAACATGATGATAAGAAATCATGTTGTACTACACTTAATATTGGTTGCTGTTTTTTCCTCGTAAATTTCATACAACAGTGTTATAAACAGCACTCATCCCCGAGGGTATAACCAGCACAGTAGCCGGAACTTCGGTATAGGCATGAAAAAATAGATATTGTTAGATTGAAATTTGCTGCTATGAAATTTTTGACATCACTTTATATCAAGAAATATATATACATCGTGCAAAGCTCTGATTCATTGACCGGATTTGGCTATACGTAAGGTCCTTTTTGTTTTACCAGCTCTTCCAACTTGTTTATAAGTTTTGGATTTTCAAATATTTCGGCCTCGAGCATCATTGAAGAGACATTTATTGTCGAAATGTGCACCTGGTGCATACATATTGGTACCGTTAATGTTTTTACTACCAGTCAATGTCCAAAACAAAGGGAAACTTATTTGTAGTTTGCTTCAGGCTATAAATTAGCAATTTAATACGTTTCCCCAAAAATATGAGACGCAGTGATTTGAGTGCAACAACATAACTAAAATATTTATCAATAAACCTATACAGCCAATGAAGAAGGACGATTTCTAAATTATTTGGCTTTGTAAACAAGATTACCGTAAAACATAGGTACAAAATGCTACTTTTTATTTAAATCTTGCACGTGGAATTATACTTCTACAATAATATTCTTTGTTTGAGATAAAATTTAGAAACATTCTGAAAGTTTTGTCCCTGTTGCTAAAGTGTTTTTTTATAATGTAAATATTACGTTTGTTGAAATCTGATATTTCAGCGTAATCACGCACATATCGAACCAACAGAAAAATATACAATAAATTTCTTTGTTTGTGATAGAATTTAGAAAAAAGTTTTTGATCATTTCTAAAAGCTTTATTGTTAAAGTGGTTTTTTATAATGCAAATATTACTTTTGATGTAATCTGATATTTCAGCGTAAACACGTACATCGAGCCAACAGAAAAATATACACTCCATAAGAAGGAGTCAACATTATCATCAAGGAAAGCAACATAAAAAAAAACCAATATGATAAGGAAATGTAGTAAATCCTGAAATTTGGTATGAACATTACAATGTGAATTTCTAACATCAAAGCCTAAAAGGGAATAGGGTTGTATAAGGTTTTATGAAGCTTTGCCATAAAGTAGGATTCAAAACGGTAGACCTAAAGGAATAAATCTAAAATATCGGGGTTAGTCCCCCATCGGAAATACGAATTACTTGTCGGTAAACTCTATCTCAAAAACTAACATACATTTTGACGAGCAAAAATTAATGGTTTTAATTATTTCTTAAATTTGTGCATTTTTTGTAAGTGTTATCACTGAAAAAGGAATTATAACGACTGTAAAATACTAACACCCATATCAATCAAAAGACCATTTCATTATATTTGGAAACTTATCTTTTTATTAACTAAGATTGTGTGACAGTGTAGTATAAAAGGTAGAGTAATCAAGCATTCCAACGTAGACAAACTGACTTTCAAAGGATTGAAACTTATCCAAGACTTCCAAATATTTGTTTACATTAATACAGCTTTTAACATTGGCTTTGTTACAGTATTGAATAACAAGTTTCTTAACGACTGTCAAAGCTTTCGTTAGAAAAACCGAAGCATAAATAGTTGAACATTTACTGGATGCAGATATAAAAAGTAATTTAGGAAACCATAACAAAATGGCAACCTTGGCAGCATCTAAGATCTTATCTTCAGTAGAGTTATAAGTATGACAGTACTCGAATTCATTATCTCAGTTTTGATTATTTCAACATATGTCGTACGATCGACAACATGCATATATGACGATGGATGGCTGTTAAACGTCCAGCAGGAAATCAAATACATATTCAGGACGAGAATATGCATTTAATTTGACGATGGACGATTTCATAGGGTAATTGTTATTGTTATTTAGACTAGATGTGATGTAAGTAGACATTTTTGTATACAATGTTACTTTTTAAGTGTTTTGTACGATCACCAACAAGCTTAATTTTTGTGCATCTGCTAACGAAGAGATCCAAATATTTTTAACCAGTTTTCTCTCTTCTGTACAAAAATCTGCAGTAAGAGGAAAAGGACAACAATGAAAAAAGCATTACCGATATATATATATATACTGAAAGAATAAACTAAAAAGATAATATTTTCCTAATTCTTACTTCGTATCGGAACTTTTCAAAGAAATCAATGATTTAACCAGGTTTTATAGTCATCAATTTTCCACTTGCTTGGTTCCACATGTTGAAACTGTGGAGACGCATCAAATAATATCATGAAATCTAATAAGACCAGGTTTAAGTTATTTGAATTTAGGCAAGGAATATTTTTTCTCCCTTTGGTTGACGCTTTTAAACAACCCCCAGACATGCAAAGTTAAAAATGATTTATTCCACACGTGATTTAGATTGTTTTGCAATAAACCCAATGAACCGTTAAGGTCAGCTAATGCGATTGGTAGTTAAATCATGAGGTCACGTTTTCGATAGTGCGCATTGAATCTATATTATACAATTGAGAATGGAAACGGGGAATGCGTCAAAGAGACAACAACCCGACCAAAGAGCAAAAAAACAGCCCAAGGCCACCAAGGGGTCTTCAACACAGCGAGAAAATACCGCACCCGGAGACGGGCTTCAGCTGGCCCTAAACAATAATGTATACTAGTTCAGCGAAAATGGGCGTCACGATAAACTCCGAAACATATAAATGAATAGTCCAGTCAATCTAGGACAAACCTTAAACTAATTGCAACAGAATGTTTTTCTGCTCAGACCCGTCAGTAATGCCATAATACTTAACATACTATACACCGCATACCTTTGGTAAAAGGACAGACTTTTAGTAGTATTTGTGAGTCCTATGTTCAATATGTCATGAAACATTATTCAGATGCAACCATCGTTTTTGATGGTTATCCTGATACACCAACCTTGAAAGATGTAACACATATACGCCGTACAAAGGGAATCTTGACTCCAAAGGTGGAATTCACTGCTGATATGCCATGTAGGTCGAAAAAGGAGGTTTTCTTATCAAATTCATACAACAAACAGATATTTATTGAAAAGCTAAGCTTGAAATTACAGGATTGTAATCATATGGTAGTAAATGTTCCTGATGATGCAGACGTAACCATCGTCCAGACAGCTGTCTAACATGCGCAAAATAGTCGGGTAATAGTTATTGGAGAAGACACCGATTTGCTGTTCCAGGTCACAAGCCGAGCATCATAACATCTACTTCAAATATGAGCCAAAACAAAACACACTAAGAATTAGGATATGGGACATAAATAAAACAAAGGAAAAATTGGGAAAGACTATCTGTAATTCATACATTCACTGGCTGTGACACCGTGTCACATATATTTGGACACGGAAAGGGTGCTGTTCTGAAAAAAATCATGTCATCACAATACCTACAAGAGAAAGCCATGACATTTTTGAACGACTCGAATCATGACGAAATTGCACAAGCGGGTGAGGAAATATTTCTTCATCTGTATGGAGGATTAGAGTTAGAAAGTTTGGATCTTGTCAGATATAGGAAATTTGCCTCCAAGGTTCTAGTTGGGAACATTTATGTACAGGTACACACTCTGCCGCCTACAACCAATGCTGCCAAATTCCATTCTCTTAGAACGTTCTACCAAAGGAAAATCTGGATGCAAGATGATGTAGAATTAAACCCAATAGATTGGGTTGGTATACATCAGGAAATAAACTGCTTCCAATTCGGTCAACATTACCACCTGCACCAAACAAACTATTGAAAATTATTCGTTTTAATTGTAAGCAGAATTGTGATAACAAGCGATGCACTTGTAGGAAACATAGAATTGACTGTTCGATAGGCTGTGGTGAATGTCGAGGTATAAACTGTACAAAGTCACCAAATCTTACACAGTGTGACTTAGATTCAACATAGATATTAGAATTAAATAAACATACAAAGTTACCAAATGCCAGAGGTTCCTGACTTGGGACAGGCGCAAAAAATGCGGCGGGGTTAAACATGTTTTGTGAGATTAAACATGATTATCGAAAATATAGAATTGAGTAACTGATTACAGGATGGTAAAGCCATCAAATATGAACCAAAACGTTAAGCTAATAAATTTCAAAAAAATATTACCGGGAAATTTCATCCTTCGCAATAGTTCAGGAAATTAAAAATTGTTTATGGTCGCGACTTGAGGGGGAAAAGTATGACTTTTTTTATATTTATTATGGTCTTTATCACCAAAAAACCGTGTTAGAAATCTATTAAAAATGAATATTGAAATGTCTTTTCAATCTGGTTTAATGACTTAAATATATAGCATGGACGTGGAACTTAATTATTAAAACTATTCATGAATCCTTAGTTTTGATGAGTTAAAACATTGATAAAATTATTCAAGTACGATAATTTATAAAAGGCAGACAGGGGGGATTCAGATTGAAAAAAAACTTATGTGTTATCACAGTTTTGGAATGTAATGTGAACAACAAAAAATCTATTATTGTTTTTTTTTCTTATCATAAGAGTTAGAAATAAAAAAAAAAATGAAAGGTAGAAAACTCTTGAAAAAGAGGTTGAAGATACCCATGGGACATTCAAAACTCATAAGTAGATAGAAGCTGACACCATAGGAAAAAACGAAACACGACAAAACGACGAACAAGTTCACAAAACACTACGTAGAAAACTAAAGAGTTTGCAACCCGAACCCCACAAAAACTTGCTGTGATATCAGGTACTCCGCAAGAGCAAGCAGATCCTGCTGTGTCACAATTATTCCATAACAGTTAACCTAGTCACTTGTTTTCCAGTCATTGCATTGCATTGCTGTATTTGTTTATTTATTTGATTTGTTTTGTGAATAAAATATTGTTTATTCTAACGGTCAACCATCTCGTGATGGCGTCAATAAAGATTTCAATTTTACCACTTTGAACTCTTGGTTTAATAGCTTCTGTCCAAGTAGGAACCCTCTATCAAGTAAATCATTATAGGAAACGCAAACAATGGAATATCGTATCAATTGAAATTACAATAAAACCTATGTAAAATTTAAGAACAAATATTTGATTAGACCAAAGTGATTTTCAAAAACTGATTAAATAATCTTTAATTGTACAGTAACTATATGAAATGAAACCATAATATCTATACGTTATTCTTTTTACCATGTTTCCCTATTATAATGGACCATGCTTGCTTGAATTTTAGAAATAGCTGTAGTTGAACATTTCAACATTTAGACTTTAAAGATCGGAGTATATTTCGCCAGATCATGTTCATTGTAACTGAACAGATTAAATCCAATATTTAGCGCGATGGAAATGTATGCACATCAAATCGTCTTATGGCATTACTGTCATTTTTTTTCCCTCAAATATTTTAAGACATTTATTCGTTTGTATATACGTTTTTAGATATATCAAAAGAAGGCACTTCAACGTTTTGAACAAATGCAGATTGACGTTTTGGATTGTATGACAACTTGTTTTTAGTTAAGTTTTGTTGGCAATAATTTGGCTTTAAAAATTTAAACACTTAGATGCAATCTTAAACATAAAAAAAGTTGACAGTAGTATGATTGTCAATCAGACAATTAACAACAAGAGACCAAAGGACGAGTATGTAACACAACTACAGGTCATCGTTCGGCCTTCAACAATGAACAAACCCCATACCGTAATGTTTATTAAGCTTTTAAAGGCAGTTTAGAAATATTCTTTTGACTATTTTGATATGAATATGAATTCTGAAATTATTCTTTTGAATCTTTTTGAAGAAATATGAACCTTTTTGTGGGATTTTTAAAACGGAAAAGCTTTTTGTGAATGGTTAAAATGTGTATAAATTACTTTTGAGAGGACGTTTCACTATCATGACAAATTAATTGGAGTTAACAAGAGTTTGTTTGTTGTTATATTGACCATTATAATCGATTATAAGAACGCTATAATACTCTTGCCAGGCGAATAATACCTTAATGTAATTTATTAATATATGATTGTATTTCTAGTTTTTTCAAGTTAGTCTTTCTTTCTATATACATATAATAAGTATTCTGTCTGTTCACAACAAATAAGATATAATAATAGATATGAAAATTTCAAATACGACTGATCAAATGTCATTATTGAATCAGCATTTTATTTGTAGATCTTTTTGCCAGGAAAGAATCAATAGATTTCATGGGTGAGTAGGAACTATACAACTTAGTATCAATACCTTCATCTACATCTATCTGGCTGTATAACGCCTCCATCCCAAAGTAGATTGAAAGTCTAACACAGATAGAAAGGTGTCAAATCAACTGGAAATGTTTATATATTACATGATTGAATGAGGCAGTGTCGTCTGGGGTTATACCGAAGCGAAAGATATGTACTCATATTTGCTTAGGAAGTCTTAGATTTGGCAATGGTTTTATTTTATGCCTTATTCCAGTAATAGCAATCGGAACGTAGACGATAAGACGGTATTTGTTCAAAGAAAATATAAATTACAAAATCTGTTTTTTTGTTTACTCAAATATGTTTAAATAACAGGAGCAGTACAGTCCCAGACTGAAAACGACATACCAGTTCAATAAGTCGGCCGACATTGTTATACTATGTTATCGGATTACAAAAACTTTGCCCTTTATAAGTTTGAACGCATCATTCTTAACATTTCTCCCTTTTTCAAATCCTTCCGTCTTATAATGGAGGTAAACCACATCTAGATAATCAAGCTTCAAATTTTGGTAGGCATTACACTTTCTATGCATCTAGATATACGAATAATAACAACCAATATAATGCTTCACTTACTTGTCATCAACCATAGTTTGCTGCTTGTGGACTATCATTCATTGGCCATGTAACCAGCGCTTCGGTAAATAGCATGGTTGCAATGTTACATTTGGTTGGTAAAAGAGTTTATAAATCATGTAATTATACTTAAAATGAAGTGTACAACCTCATCAGGCAAAGTTGACCTTAGAAGGTTTTGGTTGTAATGTTTAGGACCTTTTGGTTTTAATGAAGTTGTTCTGGTAAATATAATTTATCTGCTAATGTTTATAATTTTGAAAATTTCTACAAATTTTCAAAATCCACATTCAGAATCAAAAGTAGAGAATTGGTTTAATTTCTTAACTGTTTTGGTTCTCGATACACTTGAAATATTTGTTTCTTTTCGCATAGAATTTAATTGTCCCAGAAACAGACACATGTGCACATAATAGGAAGAAGAATGATATAATATACTTGGACTTCCGGTAAAAATTTGATTGTGTCTAGACATATCCATTTAACAGTATTGAATCAAGTTGTAAAATAATCTTTATCACAGCATTTACTCAAACATGTCAAATGTTTCAGTTCGAGAATTACGAATAGAATATATTTAATATATTTTCAAATAAATTTTATCATTCCTCACGGAACAAATGTGTCTAAATTAGCATATGTGACTCTAATAACATATTGTCAGTATTTGGGAAAAACTGTAATCAATGCATTTCACTCTTTAACAAACATTTTGGCGCTAAATCTGATACTCAGAATTAGAAAAACAGTAAACATCCATTAAGAACACTTATTTTCAAAAATTCGATATTTCATTTATGGGCGAAATATAATTAAACTTTCACAATATTTTGGAGTAAAGTGGAGGATTTGACAAATATTAAGTTTATTCGACATTTATCGATAATATAATTTTAATTGGAACTGAGCAAAAAAATTAAGTACTTCAACACTGGAGCACTATATTAAATATTTGGTGTTAATGCTGATCTAAATCTGTAGGAAGGAAAAATTGACAATTTGAATATCCAACTTGAAAATCTTACCAAAATGTATTGTAAATAACTTCCATTAGATGGACACTATTTCAGTCCCTCTAGTATTATAAATTTGATAGTCAGTTAATCTTTGGAACTGATGTAAATGACATATAATTAAAGACATGAGCCACTCATATCTTGACTTACATCTAGAAATTGACAATGAGGGTCGGTTGAAAACAAAACTTGACGACAAAAGAGATGATTTCAGCTTCCCAATTGTGAACTTTCCATTTCTATGTAGCAACATTCCAGCAGCGTCTGCATACGGAGTATATATCTCCCAATTGATACGATATTCCCGGGCTTGTGTTTCCTAGCATGATTTCCTTGATAGAGGATTGCTGCTCACAAGGAAGCTATTAAACTAAGAGTTCCAAATGGTGAAGTTGAAATCATCCCTTCGTAAATTTTACGGACGCCATCACGAGTTGGTTGACCGTTATGGAATAACCGTTTCACAGATGATATCGGATATGTTCCTTATGTCGTAACTACAAAACCCTTCCCTTTTCACGAATGTGACTTACCGAATTAGACTATTTACCGGATTTGTAATAACATAAGCAACACGACGGGTGCCACATGTGTAGCAGGATCTGCTTCCCCTTCCGGAGCACCTGAGATCACCCCCAGTTTTTGGTGGGGTTAGTGTTGCTTAGTCTTTAGTTTTCTATGTTGTGTCATCTGTACTATTATTTGTCTGTTTGTCTTTTTATTTTTGGCCATGGCGTTGTCAGTTTGTTTTCGATCTATGAGTTTGACTGTCCCTCTGGTATCTTTCGTCCCTCTTTTTCAATGAATATCAGAAGTTTTACTTAAGTTATAAACACCTTATAAAATTGAGATAATTTTGGTCCTTTTGATTATTCTGTTAACAATATTTCATAATTCATTGGGTATCAAAACAGCTTTATATAACTGTTTGTGGTCAAGGAAAACTTATAAAGAAAATAACATAGTATCTATAAGTTTTGATCAGAACCAAATTATAAACGAGGAGCTATTACTAACTCAAAGTTGTTAAATAAATGTGTTGAAAGTAAATGAAAGATTCAGCATTGCATAACATTCTAACGCAAGTTGGTGCAACCTTAGCTGTGTTATAAAAATATGATGTGGCATGACTTCCCACAAGATAACTTTCCACGAAAGACTAAATGACTTAGAAGTTAGCTCATCTGACACAAGACCCATATGGGCTTTTATCACTCATGAACGTCGTCCGTCTGCTGTCTGTAAACTTTTTTAAGATCTTCTCCTTTGGAAACCAGTGAATCAATTGATATACTTCTTGACTTGGTCGTTCCTAAAGGCAATTGGATTAAATTCAATTAATTGTATTTCTGTCTATAAGCATGAACAGTTGGGGGCAAAAATGGACACAATATTCAAGCTTGATACAGGTCTGAATTTGGATTGTAATTAAATATTTGACACATTATAGGTTTCTGACACAGAATAAATAGGGTCAAAGAACTTGAAATTGGTTGTATGATTTGAATTTATATTCAATTGAAGATTTCTTGCTGTTGTGTAATACACTGTGCTATTGTCCGTGGCTAAAAATATATCTCATAATGCTACAATGCAAGTCACTTTCTCATATCTTGTAAACCATGATGGAAAAAAAGGGGACAAATGTTAAGAATGTCAAGATCTCCAACATGTCTAAGCCTTTCATTTTAACAAAAATTATCAGACGTATAGTTACAAGATTTAATGCCTTTAGTTGACGATTTAAACCAACTATAGCGTTTAATTGCTAATAAACTTGAAAACTGTAATAGTAAGACAGGAACTGAAGATATCAAAAATGATTAGAAATACAAGATCTACTAAAGTCTTGGTATGACTGAAATCATTTGTTGATGTGTGATGGGACATAAATAGAGACACTGTAAATAGCAAAACTGATCAGCAATACAAGTTCAACAATTTTCCAAATAAATGAAACCTTAGCATTACCCCTGATTGGAGGTATTGTCCTTAAATGACATTTTTGTCGAATCTTTGCATTTTTGCCCAATAATTTGAAAACTAAAAAAGAAAGAACTATTATGCTTAGAGTAAACAAAATAAGAAATACACTCATGTGATACTCCTCTTTGAAATTTTTAATAGCCGCTATATATTTCTTTGGGAGAAAATATGCGAGATTAATCTATAAATTTCATATAACTTTTGTTTTTAATTTTCTCATTTTTAACTTTCAACTTAAAATACGTTCAAGCAACACTTATATAGAGCATCAGTTTTGATTTTACTGCTGGTACAGCCCTGAGGTGCAGTCTCCAAGGGTATCATTTGCCCAGTAATTAATGTTTCACAGTTGAATATTATCTATCCGGCACATCTTTTGAAAAGATTCCAGCTGATAGATTTTCTTGTAAAAATTAAGGTTTCAACTCATTTAGAATTTATCGTCAGGTGGTTTTGGATATTAATTTTAGGTACCTTTTGGGGACACTGAGCCCTTATGTATGTACCCCTTGTTTTTATAAACGGTTCCTCGTTATTACAGATTAAATAATTAGAATGAAACGAAAATTAACGTTTTACCTTAACTCGTTACAACTGGAGCCATATCACAGCTGTTGGACTGTTTAGAGCAAGACGGTTGCATCTGCTCATTAAAGTTTTGACAACGGTTATGATTTATATCTTTTATTCTCATAAACTCCAAGTAATTAGATAACAAAAAAGACCTCAGTAAAAGTTGACCTAATATAGTTTTGACTTTTCAGTTAAGATCCTTTTCACCAATATAACTCATCATATATTTATCCAAAGTTGGCCGGCTCAATATTTAACTTAATTTTGATTGCCAACTTAAATTTCTTCTATATTTTGTGTTATTTATTTAGGCAGCAAACACTATCACATTCATTGAACTTGTACCATGTCATATGTTTGGAAACCGAGTTAAACATTAATCTTTCTGATTCATTCTTTAGGCATCTACATGTATATTACCAGAAAGATTTTGTTTAGTTGAATATAAAATCTGTTCTTCTGATGTAATCTCCATTCTTTCGCGTCCTTTTGACACTTACAAGATATTCAATGACGTTTTGTATGACATAAACCAAAACTTACCATAGCACGAACCATGAGATATTAAAGATATATTTCGCAAACTGAAAATACTTCTTTTATGTATTTAAATGTACATGTCATATAATATACGATACAAACAACATCAGAATCTAATTGTATTTTTTATAAATAACTTTTTATGTTCAGTTACTTTGTGTTTCGATACAGTATAAAAATAAAATTTGTAATTTATGAAAAACATTATATCCAGTAAAGATAACTCTACAACAATTAGATAATAGAAGATGCATTGGCCACTAAATAAAAATATCAACAATAGACCTTACATAATGATATATGTTACAGGCAACATCAATTTCATTTCTGTGTCGTTTCAAAGTTAGTTATTCTGCATTTCGATACATAAATGTGACTACTGGGTTAAACAAAATGATAATTAATTTATTGAAAAAAAATACTTATCCTGTAAAGTTTTAGTTGCAACAAATACATACAACAACATACATTGGCCCTTAATTTTTAAAATATGAAAGCTTCTGTATAAAATATATATCTAACAAGCAACAGCAATTTCATTTTATAAATTATAAAAAGTAACTTTTGCTTCTAAACTATCAAAGAATGTCAGGTAAAATGTCTGCGTAAAATTTTACAGCTTATTTTTGCCAGCCGTGCTGGCCAACCAGATATCAGAACTGCAATCTCCTCCGGGATATCGGACTTCATGTGCCATAACAGGTCCGTTTGGTTCATCTCCAAAGTCAACCAAGAAATTCTTATCCAACGTCATACCTCCATTAACTGTGTCAACATCAATTTTAAAAAGCTGACTACCTTCCCTGTTAAAGAAAGGAATAGAACTTTTGAAAATATATTTTTTTTTAAATCTTTGATTGTTTTGTATTCATATATCGTCTCATCTTTCTTTGTTTCATCAAGGACAAATCAAATACTAGTATTAAGCCAGTTCAGAAATGTTTTAAATCTTGTTTGTTTTTAGTAATTTTTTGTGTTTGTTTCTTGGATTTTTTGGGTAGATTTGGTCCCTATGTCTAGTTTTAATTTGACTTATTTGTTTTAAGAATAGCAAAAGTGCCAAACATACAATGAATAAACAAAAACAATCAATCAGAAATGCAACACGATTTTGATTTAGTTGTTGATTAATAATAAATGTGTGGTAATTAAACGCGATTAGTTTGCATGTTATTTCGTATTCTCTTTGACTTTCTTATAACTTAAACATAAAAGCAACCATGAAATAAGCAAATAAGTGTGTTCAAATGTAGATAATAGTTATTTCTTACGTAATCAATTCAGGATAAAACTGTTGGTCCCAGGAACTGAATAAAGATGATGTTACGTACAACCTCTTTCCATCCAAACTCAATTGAATCATCTGAGGACCACCTCTAACCAAACGCCCTTTCACGTAGACTGGGTCTGGTTGTCTCTGTAAAATAATATGAAATTAGAACGAAAACGTTTTTGTCTTATTCACCCTAGAATTAATTTGTCCCATATGATTTACCTAAAAGGTCAAAACGCTTTTGTGTGTCTTTTAGTATGAATGAGTTTAGAATGCGATGTATATCAAAATTACTTACATTGAATGTTTAATACCAGAAATCAGTGTTGAAATTTCAATAAGATAGGTAATTTTTTTTTTAATTTAGAAAAAGAATCTGTTTACAGACGTACTTATATACTTTGAGGTCCGTTTTGGTTTTATCAACTCTTCAGGGTTTTTATAAGGAATTGAATTTTCAAATATTTATGACTCGAGCATCACTGAAGAGACAGAAATTGCCGAGATGCGCATCTAGTGCAGTAAAATTGATACTGTTGGTAATGTCATTATATGATTATGAAGCCATTTTTTTTGCTTAATGACATCTTACTTCTAGCAAACCTGATATGTCCTCCTTTTAGATTTTCCAATAATTGTTTAAATATATACTAGGTTTTTTTTATGACATTAAATAACCATAAGGGTCTCGCACGGTCGGCTTTAGATATAGATGCAATGGCTTTGACACAAATGATATTTTCTGTGTTGACATGAAATATCATTGATATAAATCAACTGTTTATAAAATTGAATTGTTCTAAATACTAAAGATTGTCAATCCCAAGAAAAGATTCCCTTAGCTGTATTTTTGCAATAATCTTTTGGAATTTGTAGGTCTTCAATGCTCTTCAATTTTTCACTTTATTTGGTCTTTTAACTTTGTTTGATTCGAGTGTCACTTATGAGTCTTTTACAATATTATAAACCTAGAAATTTTTGTTTTTTGCCAAATGATTTGTTATTCAATAAAAATGAGGAGATATGGTATGATTGCCAATGAGACAACTATCCACCAGATATAAAATGAAGTGGTAGTAAGAAATTATATGCCACCGTTGTTGACGTTAGTCAAATATCTTTTTTATAAGACTGTGTCATTCTAATCTTAACGAAAACTTTAAGTCAAGGACTATTTTTTTTACCAAATATATCAATTGTTGTATGTTTATTACGTCATAAGGATATTTCAAATAATATTTCTGCGCTTGAATTAAGACTACTATTTTTACAATTTTAGGAGCCAAATAATGCCATTTTAATAGTTTTTTTTAAAGTCATAAAACATTTAAATAGAAAATTCATTAAAATAATCACTCTTCACTTACTGTCATTTCTTTGTCCTCTGTAACTTTTACTTTGCCTCCATTCTGGATACTTCCACCAAGCCAAACCTTTATGTACAGCAAAAGTGATACTCATTATTTTGAAGAAGACAAAAAGACAGATATCCCTAAATAGGGGAAAATACTTTCCTATGATAACCATAAATGAACAATTTATTTTGATTGCCCCATGGAATCTTTCTTTCACACCTTTGTTAACTAATTTCAAAGCACTTGATTGTTCTTTAACAAATTTGTCGTCTGTAACTTTAACTTCAGATAGCTGTAATTCTTTTACTTTTAAGATATATCATTTGCGTAAAAATGTTACAATCGGTAAAGTTTCAGAATAGACGACGACCTGATATCTAAAGATCTTAGACTGTCCATCGATTGTATTTACATATCGAGTTCATTAAAATAGAAGTGCTTTCACAAAAAAGACTGCCCTAACAGAGTTATAAGAAAGAAGTAAAATAACAAAAATACCGAACTCCAAGAGAAATTCAAAACGGAAAGTCCTTTGTTAAATGGCAAAATCAAAAGTTCAAACACATCTAACGAATGGAAAACAACTGTCATA
This sequence comes from Mytilus californianus, assembly GCF_021869535.1. Classification (NCBI taxonomy): domain Eukaryota; kingdom Metazoa; phylum Mollusca; class Bivalvia; order Mytilida; family Mytilidae; genus Mytilus; species Mytilus californianus. Next base: position 67,137,874 of record NW_026262690.1, read on the forward strand.
TTCCTGACTTGGTACAGGCATTTCCTTATGTAGAAAATGGCGGATTTAACATGGTTTTGTAGCTAGCTAAACCTCTCACTTGTATGACAGTCGCATAGAATTCCATTATATTGACAACAATGTGTGAGCAAAACAAACAGACATAATAGGTAAAAACGTTAAAAATTGGGGGCTTGAAATCGATACAACATAAGTTTTACGGTTACCGTTACGAATGTGTGGGCCGATGCGATATGTCTGTGTCTTAAATCACTAGCGACATGTTTCTGCAGTCTAAGATATTAATATACCCTGAGAATATACCATAATAGTTAAATCTGTAATTTAACTGCTTGTGTGGTTTGTCAGATTGTAACATTTTGACTGAGTATTAATTCGCATTGTGGATGATACATGCATAGCAGGAGACCCTAACCTTGTCTACACAACTTGTCTTGCTCGTTATAAATTTCATGCGATTCCCTGCGTTTTAGTTTGTTACCTTGACTTGTCTTCTTAAACGATTTAAGAGATTTAAATACAAGAAAACTACTGTTGCCTTAATTTATGTCACTTTAGGAAATTGTTCAGGATATGAATAAAAAAAAACAATGTAAACCACATCGTTCTAACTTTCTTTTTTCTATGGATAATTATGTATTGTTATCTTGAAATAAATATAATAAAGCATACCTCTTGATTTTTTATAGAGTCAAGAATGGTTAATATTCCTTATCTATCACCATGTTTACAACTACATTTAAATAGTATTGCTTCTGGAAAACTTTTTGAAATGTTATATTCACTAGTTAATTGTAGTTATATATTTTATTTCTTATTTTCACAAATTTGCATATATTTTAGGTCCATTTTGGTTTTATCAGCTCTTCATCGTTTCTAATAGGTTTTGAATTTTAAAATAATTTGACCTCGATCATCACTCCAGAGACATTAATTGTCGAAACGTGCATCTGGTGCAGTAAAATTTGTACCTTTATTGTTATTGCAACATTTGTAATTGAAAGACATCATAATTTCGATCTCCATGAATATTGTTTAAAACAAAACAAATACAAACATTTTCAATTATAAATAACTGAGAAATTCAAAACGGAAAGTCCTTTGTTAAATGGCAAAATCAAAAGTTCAAACACATCTAACGAATGGAAAACAACTGTCATATTCCTGACTTGGTACAGGCATTTCCTTATGTAGAAAATGGCGGATTTAACATGGTTTTGTAGCTAGCTAAACCTCTCACTTGTATGACAGTCGCATAGAATTCCATTATATTGACAACAATGTGTGAGCAAAACAAACAGACATAATAGGTAAAAACGTTAACAATTGGGGGCTTGAAATCGATACAACATAAGTTTTACGGTTACCGTTACGAATGTGTGGGCCGATGCGATATGTCTGTGTCTTAAATCACTAGCGACATGTTTCTGCAGTCTAAGATATTAATATACCCTGAGAATATACCATAATAGTTAAATCTGTAATTTAACTGCTTGTGTGGTTTGTCAGATTGTAACATTTTGACTGAGTATTAATTCGCATTGTGGATGATACATGCATAGCAGGAGACCCTAACCTTGTCTACACAACCTGTCTTGCTCGTTATAAATTTCATGCGATTCCCTGCGTTTTAGTTTGTTACCTTGACTTGTCTTCTTAAACGATTTAAGAGATTTAAATACAAGAAAACTACTGTTGCCTTAATTTATGTCACTTTAGGAAATTGTTCAGGATATGAATAAAAAAAAACAATGTAAACCACATCGTTCTAACTTTCTTTTTTCTATGGATAATTATGTATTGTTATCTTGAAATAAATATAATAAAGCATACCTCTTGATTTTTTATAGAGTCAAGAATGGTTAATATTCCTTATCTATCACCATGTTTACAACTACATTTAAATAGTATTGCTTCTGGAAAACTTTTTGAAATGTTATATTCACTAGTTAATTGTAGTTATATATTTTATTTCTTATTTTCACAAATTTGCATATATTTTAGGTCCATTTTGGTTTTATCAGCTCTTCATCGTTTCTAATAGGTTTTGAATTTTAAAATAATTTGACCTCGATCATCACTCCAGAGACATTAATTGTCGAAACGTGCATCTGGTGCAGTAAAATTTGTACCTTTATTGTTATTGCAACATTTGTAATTGAAAGACATCATAATTTCGATCTCCATGAATATTGTTTAAAACAAAACAAATACAAACATTTTCAATTATAAATAACTGAGAAATTTTTAAGTAAAACCATGTCAAACCGTACCTGACCAACTAATTTTGGATTGCGTCTGTCTGTGATGTCATACTGCCTAATGTCACCATGTATCCAATTACTGAAGTATATAAACCTATCATCCAATGACAGCAAGATGTCTGTGATCAAACCTTTTAAAATAATTGTAACTCGATCACAACTTGTTCATGTATGTGCCAACTAGTGTTTCATTTTACCATATTCTTTAATGAGCACACTCATTATTTAAGGAATTATATATTATTATATACAGATACTTAAAATTAAGTTAGTTTTGTGAGACATAAATCAAAAATGTCCTATCTCTTTTTCAAATTAAAATTTCATGAAATCATTTAAGAAAAAAGGGATAAAATCCTTTCAAACCTGGCATATCCGGTAGGGCCCAATTCTGAACTTTTTTAGATGGAACATCAATCACTTTTTCAGCGTCCCATCTACCATCCTGTATATAACATTTTTGACAATCAATATTATTATGCAATGTTGTACTTGGATATTAAATATCATGGAATTACTTTTTGATAATTTTTCTATAAGAAATTTATAAAATAGGACATTTATTACTTTGTTTGTGTAAAACCACTACTACCTTTGAATAAACAGATCTGTGATTCACTCCTACTGTATGGTTGAATTTTTTTCAGCTTGTTTAAATATTCTCGTTCAATCGAATAAATGTACTTTTTCTATCAAGAGCAATTTGAATTTTCTTGTAATGTTTGTTTAAGATATATAACATTTGATGCTTTCATGAATATATGTTTTGATATCGCACACTTAACATTTTGTCATTACTCATTGATCTGTATATGTGTACTTGTACTTGTGCATCGGGAATACTTGTTGTGTACTAAGATTTTTTTGTTAGTCACTTTAATCTCGACAATGAAAATAAGAACCTGAAAGGGTTAACTCTTATATTAAAGCCGTTATTCCTAAAGGTATAGACGGAAAAAATGATAAAAATACGATTCAATCAAAGAAAGGGAATGCAATTAAAAGAAATTAAAAGAAAAAAAAAGATCATTCAACACGAATTGAAGCAAATAACACGACTACACTCATTAAAAACTATTTGTACTAACGGGTTTTCTCCAGAATCTAAATACATTGGTACTAAGAGCACATCCAACAAAACCCTCTGTTGCTTCCGGGTCATGAAGGAATCTTATCTCGAGTGGGATCCAACCTTCGTCTCCAAGGTCAATTCTTTGAATTCTTTCATGTTTTTGCCAATCCCACACGTTCAAACTTCGTCCATATAACCCTGTATAAAAAAAGCTTTTATATTTTACCTTAGATTACACTACTGTTTTAGTACAAGTGTATGCCATATCATACGCATCATATATGTTTGTAAATGAAAATTAATTTATAAATTTCGTGCATCTGAAGCGCTTTTCTATATTTGTATCCATAGGGATACGCTCAAACGTCAGGGTTGTATAAGTATACAGAAACGTTAGGAGCAAGATGACCTAAATTTATATAATAGATCATTCAAGCGATACAAATCCTGTTTTCGGATTGATGATTTGAAATTTCAGCACATTATGTTACGAATCATTTAGCATTTTAAACGTCTAGCTATGGATAGTACATGAAAAACGAAATCTGTGACATAACTTATTCTTACATAAATTTAACTTATTTGTGGTAATAATATGTCTTTGTTCATTTCACTTTCACACTTTCATTTTTATAAAGTTATTTAGCTTTATCGTTGATGAGTTTTTGTTAATCAAACTTATTAAAATAACATTACGGTCCCAATTCATAATGGATTTGAAATTTTCGAAAGCTAAACCTTGTTGTGCTAATAAATATTCTAATATGAATCTGATAGAAATAAACAATAGAGGACTAGAAAAATTTATACTAGTGAATCTTGCGCAGTTATCGATGGGGGCACAAACTAAAACACAAAGCCCTGTCTGAATCAAAGGAAGGTAAATTTTACAGTTTCAGGTGCAAAATCCTTTTCAATTTAATTTTCCGAAACAAATGGTTTGAATAAAAAAAAAGACTTATTTGTTTTTTTATGATACAAAAAAAAATAATAATGGCAATACGAATCGTCCTCTTGTATAGGCAACACCTGACCCATCTCATTCATTACTACATGCATACATTTTATGATTCAATTTGAAAAACAAATGTATTACATTTCTATGTTATCTTTCGATTTTTGTTCACTGTGGAAACGGTCTTTAAAACAGCCAGGAAAAATCCTTCTGGAAAAGGGCATACACGCAATTGACAACGTTTGGTCCCGACGGACAGCACAAAAATAGTATGTTAACCCTATGAAAAAAAGGAGAGTTATCTGGCAAAGTTTAATTCTACTTAATCAAAATGTGTTTTGAGAGTTTTCATGTGTTTTACGTATAATAATGTCTATTAATAACTACTCCCAATGCGACGTGAATCAACGTAGATATTTAAATACTCCAAATATCTGTTAGAATACATATAATCGCAGTCTCTTTCATCTTGAAACAGTATACAAACAATTGACATCTCTAAGTTTTACAATAGTAACACCAATTCTAAACTTCAAGACAGACTTAAAGAATTAGTCTTAATTTGTTTCATTTACAAGAATGGCCAACTTAGATACAAATATGTTTTAGAAAGGAATACGTCATACTTTGTTAAAAATAACTCTGATTTAAACAAAACAATTTCTGAGTCTGACATCATCAGGATGCTTGATTTGTTTCATTGACCACATATATGTCAAATTTGCAGGACGTGTTTTTCAACAAACGATCTGCATTCCTATGGGAAATAACTTTGCTCATCTTCTTACCGACTTATTCCTTTAATCATATTAGACATACTTCATACAAGATCTTCTTCGGAAATGAACTAGCATTATCCTATAACTTCTTTATCGCTATAAAGATGATGTACTATCACTAAATACTTTCTTTAAAGTCTGGTGACTTTGTTGGGCGCATCTACCCAATCGAACATGAAATAAACACATATTATTCCATTTTTCGTAAAAACAATTCTGTCCTCTTTTGTTCGGTTTCATCGAATGGGACTCTTTATTGAATTTGAACTAACCATGATTAACACAACGAATGCCACCAATGTAGCAGGATCTACTTACCCTTTCAGATCACCTTCGTGTTGCTCGGTCTGTTTTACTGTTTTATGTAGTGTTTAAGATTTTGTTTGTCTTTTCGTCGACTCCTTTTTTTCCATGGTTTTCTCAGTTTCAATCGACTTATGAGACTGGAATGTCTATTGGTATCTTCCGCCTCTTTTTTGAGGACGGTAAGACGCAATAAATTTTTATCTTTTTTTTTAGAGTTGCCGTCGTAGGCTGATTGAACATAATTAAATACATTTAGATTTTGTTTTTGTTTTTCACCTTAAGAGTCAATCCGATATTAAAATATGGTGTGTTTTTCGGGCAAAATGAAAAAAAAACAATAAGAACATGAATTATCATTCAATATCGATATAAATCAAACAGTAGCAACTCTGTTATTACGTCATGTCAAGTGACATTACCAGCATGTCGTCATTAAGAACAAACTAAATATCAGCGTTACAGCAATCATTCTAAATCATACCCAATTCCAATAAAAGCAACACTGAACCTCATATTACCGTATAAATCATGGTGTCAATTACTATACATTTGCAAAAGGAAACGATACTTTTTTAACACTTGATTTGTACATTGACCTAATTTTTCTAGAATCATTTTTCATTTCTGCTTCAAAATTTAAAAGGCAAGATGTGACCAACTTTAGTTTAAGATTCAATCACCAATTATTTTCTTTATAACAATGAAGTAAACCCCACATCCCTTTATCATGTAAATAAAAAAAGTTTGTTGATTTCCTGAGACTGTGTGATGGGAAATTATGTGTCTGCAGAATCTACAAGGAAATCATCATTAATGTAACAATATTCCGGCGCTTTTTTCCCGTTGCTGAAAAGAAGATGTCTTAGCTGGTAAGCAGGTAAGCGTTCGGTTCTTTTCAAAATTCTTAATTATCGGTGTACTCTAAATGTCACAAATCTAACAATGCTTTATACTGTTATAAAACCCGTAAAACACATGCACACACAACAAAACGTGTCAATAGAACAATAAAAATAGAGAAGATACGATAGACTAGAAATTTAAACGATTTAAAGCACACTGATTTAAAAACAAGTTTTCCGAAAAGACTTTTTAAGCCTGTTATCATTGATGAGTTTTTTTTAGATTAACTTAAAGAACACCAGGAAATTGAGTTTATTAAAACAAGTAAACGTAACCTGGCAAAAATGTTTAGAAATATATAAATAATAGAGATAATTTCCACGCAAAAACATTAAAAAAGGATTGCATTATTTCAAACCTTTCACAGATGATAGCGGATATATTCCAAATGTCGTAACTACAGTCCCGTCCCCTTTTCCCCGAATGTGACCTACCAATTAGACTTATTACCGGGTTGAACTTAGATGAGAAATACGACGGGTGCAACATGTGAAGCAGGATCTGCTTACCCTTCCGGAACATCTGAGATCACCCTCAGTTTTTGGTGGGGTTCGTTTTGCTCAGTCTTTAGTTTTCTATGTTGTGTTTTGTGTATTTTTTGTTTGTCTGTTTGTCTTTTTCTTTTTTTGTCAGTGCATTGTCAGTTTATTTTCTACTTGTGAGTTTGAATGTCACTTTAGTATCTTTCGCCTCTCATTTAGAATACGAGGCGAAGGGAAACATTTTTCCGCGTCTACGTTTTTGCTTTCGTTTGTCTCCCTGATCTTTGTCTGTTCCTTTCTATGGCCGTGCTTGCCTGTAAATCACTTCATTTTTGTAGAATTGTTTTTTTTTCAAATTCAGGCAAAAAAGGTGGCCAGTTGGCGACAATATTTGGTAAAAGAAAAAAACAAATATATACAATTGGACAAAAATTGCGATCAATACATTAATGGGCAATTCCTGCATAGTTTCCAAATTTTCATCGTATCATTATATATATTTATTTAAATACTCTAATAATCTTTTAGTATCAACCAAATTTGTTCGGGCATTCTTTATTCCCCTCTCTACAATGTTTCGGAAATATGTCAATATTAAAACAAACATTCAGATGTTTTAGCATGCATCCGAAAAAAGAAAGAAAAACAAACGAAAATCGTTTCTGAAATAAAGACTATAAAATACTAGATGTAATGTGTTTGCCAATGAGAGACTATCTATCAGAGAACACATAACGAGGATGTTAACAACTATGGGGCACTGTATGAGCAAAACCCTTAGCATATAGTAATCTATAAAAGGGTCAGCATCACAAAGTCTGAAACAATTTCACAGAGAAAACAAACCACCTGATTTATGCTTAAAACAGTAAACTAAAAAAATGATAAACAGCAACCAACGGAAACCACTGAACTGCAGGCTCTGGACTAGGTTCAGGCACCTAATGAATGAGGCAGGGTTAAACATATGTGTGACTCAACCATTCCATTACCTGGGAAAGTGGCGTAACAGTACAGCATATTAATAAACTGTTGACACAAAGATATGTCTCGCCTGGCAGCATATAATTCAGATCAAGACAATTTGATGAGCAGCAACATTGGTTATTAATTCAAAGTCACCGGACCATGTCCTAGGGGTAGGGCCTCAAAATAGTCGTCAAACTAATATGAACTGATAGTGATGCAACTTCCTACAAAATATCATTGATATATCACAAGTATATCCTATCAAACTAACTTAAGCAGAAAACTTAACATTGAAAATTTGTAATTAATTCAAAGTCACTGGACCATGTCCTAGGGGGTAGGGCCTCAAAAATAGTTGTCAAACTGATGTGTACTGATAGTATTGCGACTTCATACAAAATGCATTGATCTATCACAAGTAGATCCTATCAAACTAACTTAAGCAGAAAACTTAACATTGAAAATTGCTAATTAATTCAAAGTCACTGGACCATGTCCTAGGGGGCCAGGGCCTTAAAATAGTCGTCAAACTGATGTGTACTGATAGTAATGCAACTTTCTATTAAATTTCAATGATCTATCACAAGTAGATCCTATCAAACTAACTTAGGCAGAAAACTTTAAGTGGCATTAGCTGTCAAATTTAGGTTCACCGATTTAACTCAAATTCGCATATTTGATTTATAACAAACTAAAACGTTTATCCAAGTTATAAAAAGTCTAAAATAAACAATTAACAATGCATGGCTCGATAATATGTATCAGCATTTCGTGTGTATTTTAGTCTAGACTCCATCTAATTAACCATCGAGGTGACCTCCGAAGACTGCCGACGGTCATATAACCCGATGTAAACATAAATATAGATATAAATAGATAGCTAACTCGCGCAATTGGATTTTTCTAGGTCTATTTGATTTCATATTATTGGTTACAAATATATGTTAATCATCGTGTTAACCTTATAAGAATGAGTTTTTGTGGATCGAATCAGTCAAACAAATGGTTTACCCTTGTTTCATTTTCATGAACACGCCTAATTCATGCATAACCCAACTCTAGATAAGGGGTTTAATTGAAGGTCACATAAATACAGATTCAATGAGGTCGAATTATTCACTTGCAAGTGAATAATTCATCAGCGATGTTTCTTTACTTATTTTGACAAAATTGAACCAAACTGGCTGCTAAAAGCGAATTATTATTTCACTTTCATTAAAGATTGAACAACCATAATCATATTTTAATATTTTTTTTATATCTCGTAGCTAATGCCCCTTTAACATTGAAAATTGCTAATTAATTCAAAGTCACTGGACCATGTCCAAGGGAGCAGGGCCTCAAAATAGTCTTCAACCTGATATGCACTGATAGTAATGCAACTTTATATCAATGATGTAGTTTCTATCAAACTAACTTAAGCAGAAAACTTAACAATTGTTGACGCCGTCATCACCGCAGCCGTCGCCAGAAAAGCAATCCCTATGTCTAGTTCAAGTAATTAAAGACTTTGTTTCAATATCAAATTAAAAAGTTCTACTATACTACAATTAACCTATTTGTTTCATATACATCAATTATCAAGTTACATTATATACATAAAAGACTGATGTGTTCTAAATGATTATCTACTTTAGGAAGTTAATTTCCTCTATATACAACATTTGCTAATGTAATTACATATATCAAACCGAAAAAAAAGTAGAAATAAGTTCTACTAAGTTTCGTCACTAAGTTAATACATCAACGTGTAATTCAAGTTTAGAAGAAAAAAATTACAATTTCTACACAAGCTGCTGTGTAAGTGTGAAATACAACCCCAAGGCGGACGTATGCAGCAATAAGCTAAGGATGGTAAAATTTCCATTGGGATTACTAACGTAAAACTTGGAGATGTCAAATCAAAATGACAGTACAGTACGGTGGACTACACATGATGACAAACAATCTTACTATGTTAGAATGTTTCTTGTAACCATCTTTAAAGAGTTGCGTTCACAAGGTGCTACTTATAAACAATATTTTTTTAAATGTAAATCCATCAATCCCGCTAAAATTGTCAAATCGAAATAACTGAATAGTATGGTCAACTGCGCATTATGAGAAACACTCCAACTATGAAAGCATTTTGTCAGACGGTCGCAAAAGAGTTGCGTTCACAAGTTGTCATTATGTTAAATTAGTCCAGAAATTGTCGACGAAAAGTTTTCAAATCTTAATAATGGTCTGACAAGATATCCTATCCAATTTGAAAGCAATCTGGCATAAAATCTCATAGTAGTTATTTTGACAGTATTGCATGAGAGTCCAGAGGATATTATGACAAATTATCTTATTGAGTGTAAAAGTTTTCTAGAAAAAGCTCTCTTGGTATTTCTGTGTTTCGGACGGACGAATGACGACTATAATTGTATATGTTACTCTTGGCGAACGCAGCGAGGGACAGAAAGGGCTAAATCATATGATCATTTGTTATCCTTGTTTCAAAAAGATATTGTTTTCATTCCATATATTGAATATATTTAAAGCTACACCTTTTTGTACATTATGAGTGTGTGCATATTTCATCAAAGTCTTCTTCTTTTAAATACATTCGTATCAGCGATGTAGGACACGCTTGTGAAGAGGGATGGCCACTGTAAAGCTATAAATGCGTCCTAAATCGTTGAGCGTGTATATGATTTTATTTTTCCTTATAATTTCCTTTTTCTTGTCATTTCATTGTCATATTTAACACAAAAAAAAACAAAAGCCATCATAAAATACAAAGAAAAAGAGCATGGGGTATATTCAACTTGATAAAATCAGAGAATCGGGAAGAATAAAAAAATAACCTTTCGATGGCCTGAAATTGTTTATATCCTTTTCCTAATAATACCACACAAGGTGAACTTGTATTGTTCTTTGATAAAGTAAAGATAAGTAATTAAAACTTCTTCTGTAGACATTGTGGTATTCAGAAAATAGACTTGAACCTCCATCCTCTTTTCCTAAGCTCTTTGTGACATTTTGACTTAGTGTACATTCTCATTGCAGGAGGCGCTAATTCTGTCGACCACCCGGTCTCGTTTCTTTTGGTGATCACGCGATTTTTTCAGTTTTTGTTTGTTATCATGATTTGTATCTTCTGAAACGATTTGAATATCGTAAACTACTGCTGCCATAGTAGCTTGAAGTCATTAGTATGCATCAAAATAGCAATAACACATTTTAAATATTAAAATAGGAAATATAGTTGTATAAACAGCCCTTATGTCTTACCTTGTGTCACATGCGCAGGATTGAATCCGCTCCTAAATGCTTTTGGTGAACCCCACTCAGTACTGATCATAACGTTATGATACGGCTGATACCAAAAATCATAACCCATTTCAATAGATTCACGTTCCCATTTTTTCTTAATTGAAAAACTTTTGCCGTCGACCAAAACAAAACCACCTTAAAGTAATAAATAGAAATATTTTCAGAAAACACATACAGAAATATAGGGACCGAAACTGCCCTATTAGTTTTTGTTTTGCACGTCAAGGAAACTGCAGTTAGTGTTATCAGTTATGTAATCAGTTTTATCGTAATCTCTATACTTAAAAAAAACGACGATAGTTGTTTCATTGGCAATCATACCGCATCACCTTTTTTATAGTGTATTTTTTTATGTTACTGTTTTGTAGTTAGTTTTTTTCACGACAACATCCATGAATTTAATGTCCTTAAATAAACGATTTTAAAGATTTTTCATCTTAGACAAATAGATGCCATTAAATATGCAAATAAATTTTTGGGGAAAATCTATCTTGTTGTATAGAACATACCTTTGGCGTCTCCTTTTGGATCTCCCATACAGCTGATCATTATATCACCGGAACCAAGACAATGTGTTGTGTGAGGAGCTGACATGCCACATTTTTCTGTCATCTCCCATGGCTCAATACTCTTAATAAAATATAACACTTAATACGTAATACTTTATTTTTAAAGTTTGAAATCTTTATTTTGGTAAACTAAAATAAACTTCCGCTGATTTAAAGTCATATGGCATTTCAAATTTAACAAAAAAAAATGAATATGATTTATACACTTGAAGTTTTACTATAAAAAAAACGTGCACATAGACTTTATTTTAAAAGAAAATCTTTTATTTTATCCAAATATTCAGAGATGTACTGCTATCGATTTACTGTCTTCCCGTACTCTTATTCGCCGACAGCGTTTCCGTTTGCAGTGACCTATTCTTTGGCACATTTCGTTAGAAATTCGGCAACCGCACAGCGCAAGTGCGAGGGGAAAAGCCGTGATAAAATAAAAGGTAAACAAACGTGAAATAAATAACTATTAGTATTAACCGATTGTGAAAGAAAACTTCTTAATACACCGACTCTTTTAACAACTGTTGTAACAAAGTTTAATAAACAAATTGGAAAGCATGAAGTACATATTAAAAAGGAATAGATATCGCTATATTATTTCACTTATTTTTCACGTGCTCCATGATTCTGTGTTGGTTTGTATCAATAGTAACGATCGGTTAACCTCGACACCAAAACCCGAATTAGCAATTCAACAATCACAGAGTAAAATATTGTTTTGTCGATGATATCTAATGGATTCGTAATAATTGTATATGCATATGTTGTGTACAAGTTATCATTTTGTAATTGTAATTCGTCCAAAAAGTGCATGTTTACTTATTTTGTGTTATATCTCGTCTTACTATTTTTAATATGTACCACCTTTGATAAGTATTTAGTATGAAAAAAAAATATCACTTCTGTACTCGTACTATGAATAACAAATTTATTTTGTAAAAAATGTTTCTGTACTCCTAACAACGAAATTATTATATTTGAATTTACCTGTGTACGTTACTTTATTTAACGCCATTTTGTCCTAGGTTAAAGTTGTCTTTTTGACATTGAAACATCTTTTTTATTTATATTGTGTGATAGATCAAACTTATTCGTTCAGTGTATACTTACTTGTTTTTGTGTATTGTCTTTTTATCGAGTTAAGACTTTTAAAATTGATATTTTATTGTGTGTCTTTTTATGTTGTAATGTTATACCACTGTTTCAGGTTAGGGTGAATGTTAAAACGTTTAAACCCGCTGCATTTGTATGCACCTGTTTTTCATTGGTTGTCGTTTGTTGGTGTGGTTCATAAGTGTTTCTCGTTTTTTATATAGATTAGACAGTTGGTTTTCCTGTTTGAATTGTTTTACACTAGTCTTTTTGGGGCCCTTTATAGCTTGCTGTTCGGTGTGAGCCAACGATTCGTGTTGAAGGCCGTATTTTGACCTATATTACTTTTTACACATTGTGACTTGGATGGATAGTTGTCTCATTGGCACTCATACCACATCTTCTTATTTATATTGTACAAATTACCATTTGTACAAAAATTTTACTAGAATTCACTTATAACTTGTACAAAAATTTATAATATGGACTTGGTTAAAAAAAAAAGCATTGATACACAATATAGCATTTCTATAAAATGACCACACAGTAAACCTTACAAAATACAAAAATAGTTCTGTATCATTTCTTTGAAAATGTGATAGAATTGTGGGATCGGGAATTGCACAACATCTTTTACATTTAAACAAGGAATTATTTGAATCTGGAATAATTTTAATTTCTGGAAAATTGATAATAAATGTATGATGAAAACTAACCCATCTTTAGCGCATGGCTTAGGTTCAAGTTACTTTCACTGATATTTCAGTATGAACTAACTAACCCCCGTAACCTTAATTGGGTTAGTTTTTATCATACATCCCTTTCCTGGATCTTGATATCTATATCTTTAACGAGAAGCTTAATACCAAAATTTCCGATAAAAGAGATGTTTTTTTTTCATTTCCTATTGTTAATTATCCATTTTTAGATGGTGACGTTCCCTTGTCACCATCTTATGGTGTTTATATATCTCAACTTGTTCGATTCGCTCGTGTATGATTTTAACGAAAGAAATCTCTGTATTACTGAAAATAATTACACCAGGTTTTTCGATATCACAAACTAGTCAAAACATTTACTAAATTTTATCATCGGTACAATGACATCATTCGTAAATACAAATCAACATGCAGACATCGTATACGATCAGGTATTTCACATCCAATCTTTTATGGGAATGTTCTATACAAAGCAAAAAAAAAATGCCGTCAATCACCTCAAAAGCTAACCAAACCTAATAACAGACTTATTCAGAAGGGATATAGTTACGATACTGTCGTCAGGTCATTAAAGATCGCATAATTATTTTGGAATTAATATTAATTCACTCATAGTGTCTTTGCATCGGAAATAAACACATTTATTCTAAAACCAGTTGTTGACATGATACGGGTTATGTTCTTCTCATATATTTTATGATGGTATGATACTAAACCCCTAATGGGAGGCATTGTGCTTGATTTTCATATGATGAAGACGCAATCTTTCAATCAGTTTAATTGAGGTCTGGATCTGGCATGTAATTAACTGCTAGTAGTCCTTTGTTAATTTATGTATCATTGTCATTGTTGCTTAGTTTCTTCTATTACCTATTCTGACATCGGACTCGGACTTCTTTTAAACTGAGTTTCACTGTGCGAATTGTTGTGTGTTTGTTTATTTTACATTGGCTAGAGGTAAAGGGGGGGGGGGGGGGGGGTTGAGATCTCACAAAACATGTTTAAGCCCGCCGCATTTTTGTGCCTGTCCCAAGTCAGGAACCCCTGGCATTTGTTAGTCTTGTATGTTTTTTTAATTTTAGTTCATTTATATGTTTCGGAGTTTAGTGGGACGTCCATTTTCACTGAACTAGTACACATTTTTGTTTAGGGGCCAGCTGAAGCCCGCCTCCGGGTGCGGGATTTTCTCGCTGTGTTGAAGACCCATTGGTGGCTATGGGCTGTTTTCTGCTCTTTGGTCGGGTTGTTGTCTCTTTGACACATTCCCCATTTCCATTCTCAATGTAACTTATCAATAAATTTTCCAGAATTTTAAACTATTACAGAGAGCTGAACTCCTTTGCATTTATAAAAAAAGAAACCCCTGACCACCAGTTTTTTAATGGTTTTTAAATGCTTCACGTAGCGAAAGTTGAAGCTCATGAACCGTTGCTGCGAATAAACATGTGTTTTTAACAGCTTCAATTTGAATTGTAGACAAATATCCTGTAAAAATTCCTACATCTGTTCCAATGTGTTACAAATAATCCTTGGTGAATACAAGATTGTGCTTTCATGTATTATTCTCTACTAGGTTCAGAATTTCTAGGACAAATGTATCCTGCTGATCAACAATGCTGGCCATGTTTACACTATTTCATCAAATAAGTAAACGACCTTTTTTTAAGTGTTCACAAACACCGGCGATATATATCTTTGACAACTCATTAAAACAATTGACCCCAAATAATGAACATTCCAAAAGAGTTGAATGCAAAAAAATGTTTTCCTTAAGCCAATTAAAATGTATTACTGTTGAAAGTATATAAAAGGCCATCTATTGTATCATGTTAAATTATCATATATCCTTTGTACAAGTTATAAGTGAATTTTAGTCAAATTTTGTTCAATTGTAATTTGTACAAGCATTTTTTGCAGAAATTATAATTTGTACAAAATGATAACTACTTGTACACAACACATATATTGGTTCATTAACTTCCTTAACATTATAATTACCAGAAACTCGTCTCACATGACTTTTATTCATGTTTTGTTGCGACACACACCGCGTGATTTGCGAAAATGGTTAACAAATATCAGTTTTCAAATGTTTTTTATCTACATTTTTCTCCGCTAAGCAAGCGGGATTGATGAGTAAAAGCAAAGTTTGGTCGGCTCGGAGTCAGAATAATGTGTATCGGTAGGGTAACAAGTCTTCCTGCAAACTGTTCCCTTGTGAACTAGCAAGTTAAAATTCCGACTCCGTGTGTCGGTCATGTACAATTCAGGGTTAAAATTCATATCGCATTAACATGTTTTCGAATTACCGTGTCTAGTGAAGGTTTCCTTGGATTTGTTCCTGTGTCAACCACATATATTCTGCTACTGTTTACTGATGGCAGAATAAGTCGATTTCTAGATCTTGATGGATCGTCATGACAACTGGAACATGCATTCCATCCTGAATGATGAAGTTCGTCCGCTACATTTGGCATGTGCAGTCTGTGGACAACCTTAAAAAGATAATCAAAGATAAAATTAAATATCCAAGAAATTTTGTAACTGAAACATCGGTGCATGAATCATCCTTTAAAACCATTCATCTGATTTGGCATGGCCTTCTAGTTAATACTTTTGTCAGTAAAGTAGTTTTTATTTAAAAAGCCATTAAACGCCATCATGCGCAAGTGTTCAGTAATAATTTGTTATGCAATTGTATGCAGCTAATACTTTAGTAGATAGAAATAAGAATTGCTATTCACCCTTTTCGGGAAAAAAATGTTGCAAAATCATGTATCAGTTGAAAATAATTGAATAAATTAACGTAACAATGCCGAAAGAATGTGATTGGTATTCTCTAAATCTCAACATTGAGATTCACATAATGTTGATGGCAAAACAATAGCTATATATATATATATATATATTGCATATAATTACCAGAAACTGGTAAATATATATATTATATATATGAGTGGCTACAATTTAAAATATTACATTGCTACTGGCATACAGAATGATGTTTTGACGCTAAAAGACATCGAGACTGGACCGTGGGGCACTCGTTTAATCCATGAGTCGTTCGGTCACGCGTTGTCTTATTTTTGATATTCGAATACAGCGAATAGTTATACTATAATCATAACTTTACTTGAAGCTGTGTTTTTGTTGTCTATGACACCTGTATTACAGTGTTAAGCGTGTTTTTTTTTATTTAAATGATTCCATCGTAAGTTCTTTCGTGTACCTTCTGTGTTTCAACAGATTGTGATTAAAAATAGAAGGTTAACCCATAAAAGACTACTTTTACCTAGCAACATGTTCATATGCCTGTCCAAATTCAGACAAACTGTAAGTGTTTGTTTCCTTAATTATTTCTTTGAGTCGTTGGGGGTCGACCGCATATAGTCTCTGTTGACTTGTTTCGACACTTGTCTAGACCCTTGGTTAGTTAGAGCTTGACATATAGTATGGAAGTTTGTCTATTTTTGAAGACCGTATGTTGACCTCTTACTAGATGTCTTTGTTTTGTGTGTTGTTGGGTTACTGTTTCATTGACGTTAACCTAAATCTCCATTAATTTAGAGGATGGAATTATCTTTAATTGACACATAGAACAGTAAAACCAGTCCACAGCCTAAGATTTAAGTCTTGACATCGAATGACGAATTACTAGATAATTAAAATGGGTATTTCTCAAAGAGGAACGGAATCATACATGGGAATCTCAAGAATAAATTTCTGCTTTTTTCAGTGCTCTTCTCGTCAATTCTATTCGACACAAAAGGTCAGCAAAATAGTATAAGTTACAAGTCTGTATTGTGAATACCCGATCCTACATCTTTTACAAAACATTACACTTCGATAAACATCTGAAAAAAAGATTAACCTAATTTTGAGATACCTTTGACAAAGTATCATTAGAAATTCTATGAAAACAGATTAAGGTATTATTGTCACTTTCAAACTTAAAACTGGGAAATATACTAATTCATACTTATCATACTATTGTCCTACATAACATATGAATATTGACAATGCATTTCAATAAATATTGTGAACATTTTTAACCTTCATTACACTATCTCAAATCCTATTATCAGATATTAATAGGATCTTAGTTCCCGATTCCCACCAAAACAATGGTTTTGCTATCGTGAACAGCAGCTGTGTGTCTGCGTTTCCGATTGCCATTACAAAACAATGGATTTTGCCTTAAGTACAGAAGATTTTGTTCTGTGTTACCTGCATGTTGCATCTGCAGTATTGTTGAAGAAGATTCGTTGTCTGAACAATAGCAGGCATAAGAAATTTACCAAGTATTCATTTGACATTCTCGGTCGTAGCGCAGGTAATTTGAAACATCTCGATCAACCAGAAAGAGAGATGTGAGTGTAAAAATAAATTTACAAAACCTTGAATTGTCCGGTAATCAGAAAATCCTTGGTTTGTTTGCCCCTTTTTGGTCCCTTTTTCCTAAACAGTTAGAACAATAACCCCGAAAATCAATCCCAATCTTCCTTTTGAGGCATGGAATCTTTAGGTAAAATTTCGAAGAGTTCCATACACTTTTACATTTATATTGTCCTGAAAGAAGAAACATGCTTATTTTTTTGGCCCCTTTTTTGGCCCATAATTCCTAAACAGTTAGGACAATAACCCCCAAAATCAATCCAAACCTTTCTATTGTGGTATGAAACTTTGTGGTACAATTTCATAGAGATCCGTACACTTAGGTTCAAGTTATTGTCTGGACATCGCCATACCATTGTACGTTCGAAAATTTTTGCGGTCGTATAAAAAGCTGTTTTTTTTGTCGCAAATATGATTCAAAGTATGAATATACCTTGCAGTAAGTAGGTGATTTTGGATCAACATCTACTGTTACCAGGTAATCTGGCTCAACATTTCGTCTGCTTGGTGGGATGATACAGGGAATATATACCAAAGTTTCCCTAGCCCCACTCCGCATGGCAGAAAGTGGTGAGGCATATCCAGGTCCTCCACAACAAGCTGTAGGGAAAAATATAAATGTGTTAAAACGATATAAATTTAAGAGAAAAATGTATATTAGAACTCATGGTAGTGTGACTGTACAAAAAAAAAATTCTAGACTGAAGTGTAGAGCAAAGATAATTACCAATAAAATATCGATACATTTGGTTATATTCCATGTCTACCAATACTCCATACCATTCAAACAGTCAAAAAAGTAATGAATACATCAGATTTATTAATATATAAGCATTTCAGGACGTTGTTAAGATATGTATTTAAAATTATGTAATTTAAAATGTGGTTTATTTTACCTGACAGGAGAAAAAATAATACTGTTCAAAACACTATATGTGCACACCAAATTATAGCTAATACGATATAAATTATTTATGAATCATCTTTGTAACAATAACAGTAATCAAAAACAAAAAAACAAAAAAAAACAACAGAGAAACTTAGATAAAACTCATAAAGAAGATCGTACAGACGTATTTTTTAATATCATCAATTGCCGATTTTTTTTTAATTACGGATATTAAACGAAAACATCCATGTTATTCAATATAAGTGCTACACAATGATCTATAGACATTCGCAATCACATCTTATAGAGCGGTCTATAGAAAAATTAAACATTATATTTTAACTAGAACTCACCAGTTTCGTCTTCACAGTCCGACATTTTAAAGAAAGTGTAAATTCTTACAGGTAGCAGATGAACCAATCGTAAAAAAATAAATTGTGTTCCGGATGTAAAAATAATAAATGGTTGACTGGTTATGAATATAATATTTGACTGACTGGGTACAAATACAATGTTATTTCATTTTGTAATATTTTTTTTTTCGAAGAGGAACAATATGAGTAATAAACCTCTCTTCAAGTCTTTTTCTATCTTAAGTCGAACGAAAGAGGGCGGGTTGAAGACTGCTTTTGTCATAAATTTGCTTTAGATTTATACACCAAAAAAGTTGTTTAATAAATCCTGTGCAACTTTGTAACTTTCAAGGACAAACTATTTGCCATTATTTTTTAAGCATTTTTTTCAGAATAATTTGTTCGATTGCATAAAAAAAAGTTACGTAAATTGTGATAGATGATTGCCAAACAAACTTGTAGTTTTTGCAAAAAAATGGATTTATACATCAGTATTCTAAGCAAAACTGCGTAAAGTTGAAAACACTTGCAAAATATTAATCACTTTTTATGCCTTTCTACGATATGGGGGAGGGGCAGGGGGTATTATTTTCTGATCTTTCCGCACGTCCCGTATCGTGTTCAAGTTTAGTTTTAAAGTAGTTTCAATACAGTTGTGGTCACACAAGGCAGTTTACAATGATGTGAGCTTTTGAAAATATCTGCCAATTTGACACAGATTTCGTGTCGTTAAACGTGAAAATGTGATAGTACGAGTGGGGCATGATGTCCTAATGGCTATATACTCTTGTTTTTAATTCAAGTTCAGTCTTGTACAGTATTTAGTTATCATGGAGTAAAATAAAACATTTAATGTTTTTTGTGACAATACTAACCAGTCGTATCTATTTTAATCTACTTTCATAATTATGAGACCAGTACATTACACATTTCTATTTTGAGATAAAAAATTGACATAAATGATAAAACTATATTGCACTTTAGTTTGATCTTATTTGATATCATATATACACACTATTATATTTTCTACTCTTCTAATTTATTTTTACGTTTTTATACAGGGTATAGATCTAAAGGACAATAACGATTTACTTTTAGAAATACATAAAATTTTGTTTAAAATTAAAGCATCTGATACAATACAATAACTCTTTGCTATTTCTTTAAACTGTACTAAATTGTCAATAAAAGGTGATGTAGACTATACTTTTAGGGTAAAACAAACCAACGACACAAACAAAATCAAAAGACTCAATTAACAAGTCTCCAATCTGATAACCTTAGAATCCCTAGAATTCATAAAAACATTCATAGAATTGCCTTACTGACAAATAACTTTAAGATATAACAAAAGACAACCCCTGGCGTGAATCCTGACACGAAAATAAAAATGTGGCGTGGTATAACAAGTTTTCAGATACCAATCCTCACGCTTTTAAACTCGAGCACAGAGAACCCCCGTTTCTTAGATATTGTCCAATATACATTATTATGATTCATTATGCTTTTACGCATAAAGATAGACAACAGAACATATTTATTTGCACAAACACATT
Organism: Mytilus californianus; assembly: GCF_021869535.1. Classification (NCBI taxonomy): domain Eukaryota; kingdom Metazoa; phylum Mollusca; class Bivalvia; order Mytilida; family Mytilidae; genus Mytilus; species Mytilus californianus. The sequence continues at coordinate 67,158,474 of NW_026262690.1, forward strand.
TACATTAAAGGGCTAGGGCATTAAATACAAACAATAAAATAGATAATTGTATAATTATATAGGAGTGATAGTGGCCTTCGTATTAAATTAAAAAAAAAACATGGCTACAGCTATTTGTGTTTTATTGTATTATCATACATGTGTATGTACAAGCATGTAAAAATACTTTAAATTCTGTCAGCTTTTCTTTAATTTAAAGAGAAAATCATTTACATGTATAAATATCTATGTTTTGAATTGACTTTTATAATGACTGGCAAACATATGCATTTGAAATATTACTGAATGCAAATTAATAAAATTGAAGTAAGTGTTTACTTTTTTGTATTTGGTTAGTGTATTTTAAACTGGTTCTTTAAAACGGTTTACAAACACTTAGGGAAAAGGATGTAATAACTATATAATTCATCCACATATATTTTATTAGTTTTTACAATACATGTACGATGTATTTATTAAACATTGCACACCAATGATAAATAACAACGTAAGTTTCAATACCTAGGTGTACATACTGTAACATTTGTTTGATTGATTGGTGGTGTTTAACGCCACTTTTAGCACTCTTGGTAATATCGTGGAGGCCATATTTCATTGGTTTAGGAATCCGGAGTACCCGGTGAGAACCAGCGAGCGTCGGTAGGAAAACAGGCAATCCTAGTTGTTACATAAGATAAATGTTTTCAACAGATTAACTTCTGTAAAAAGTATTACGAGCTGGACAATTAAAGTGCGTATCCAGTACATTTATGTTTGCTTAACAATAACTTCTTTATAAGCTGGCATATTGTGAATAAAAGAACACTGATTAAACAGGCTTTTCAATGAATTAAATAACTCGAGCTGATATCAAGCGATAGATAACCAATTCTCACTAGTTATGAAACCTTTAATTTCATAGTCCACCTGACAATCAAGCAAAGTTCAACGATAATTTAAAGCCTTTATTTCAGTGCTGGTCGTTGGTTGCTGTCTTTCATATTTGTTTATTGTTTGTCATAATTCGGACCCTTGGTTTTTCTCGTTAGATTTGTTTCACACTTTGTTATTTCGGGGTTATTTATAGTTGACTATACGGTATGTGTTTTGCTCATTGTTAAAGGTCGTACGGTAAATCCACTTGCGAGGCATTTGGATTCTGCATGGTGGTTTGTTGCCTCATTGGCTATCATACCACATCTCTTTATTTTTACATCAATTTCCCTTTTCAGCTAACACACTCCAGTGACCGTTGTTATTTCAAATCCTTCATTCTTGTCGAACCAGTTTGATAACTCACATATTGGATTTATAATTAATTTTTTTTCTCGTCCTGGATATGCCCTGAATACTTGCCACTGGACGCTAAGCAAACAACAATCAACAATCTTTGAACACATTCAGTTATAGACTGAGCATTTTCACACAAGCTTATTGTAAGACTGTTTAACGCTTAAGAACAGTTTCTTTAACAATTTTGTCGTGGTAATGAAATATTGTGTTAACTTTTTTAAGACTAGTAAAATCACGAGATTCGCAAACTTTAATTTACAATAACTTAGTCAAAATTTAAACAGATTTCCAAAAATTAATGTGAATAGTAAAAATGTATCATTCAAGTCATTCAATTAACGAAGCACTATAGTTACTTGGCGGAAGGTACCCTTGGGAATAACAATCTATCAGTGGTAGTTTTGATAAGCGCATTCATGATACCGATTTCAGAGCGCGATATATGTTTCTGGGAAAAAATTTCATAAAGTACGATCGATACCTAAATTTTAAAAAGCCAAATATATACATCACGTGTGAGCATTATAACAACATGGGAATAAACAGAATCACCAAAACAGTCATATGTTTACACGTTATGGTTTACAAGGCAATCTTATTTTTCAGATAACGTCGTCATATGTAAGTTCTGAAGCCAGGTTATCGTTTCACAAAAGATCGTAAATCGTACGATTTACGACTGGTCGTAGAATAATTTACCGACCAAGTTAACGAGTGTTTCACAAACGTTTCGGAATCTCTCCGCACCGACATCCGATTACCGACCTCTGTCCCAAAGCTCTTTTATGTGAAGGTCTGAAAATGGAGTCAACACGCACCTGTCAGTTCGTAAATAAACGATTTTTGGATTCTCGATTGTACAGTTAATAAAAGTAGGACGTGCTGGTTGTACGAGAAAAGGTTGAAATGATAGCCTCACGGGTAAATATGTGTTATGTCTCCTTTTTATTGCTGCTTTAATCATCTGGTAAAACAATCCCGGGTAACTTTCGTAGATTTCAAGCAGACGACACACTAAACCGGTAGCTGAAAAGGCCATAGGAGGGGGGTTTAGGGGGTCCTTTATTCCCACTTCTCCATAACCCAAGTCCCTCTTCCCTTCCCTTGCTCCCAGACGAAAATCGGACAGAATATTTTTTCCAACATATCCCATTTTTACCCCCCTTTTCTTCTCCCGCTGCCCGTTCCTTCATTTCCATGCCCAGACCTCCCATACGAAAGGTCAGTCTTTTGTCTCGATAAGGAATAGACATACTCATGATACTGGTTTTACTGATTAAGTTACAGAAAACATTCAAACTTTAAACATTTTTATGAAATGGAAACCCTATCATTTGCCAATCTCTTACCAATATTATATATACAAGACACAGAAAAGATACTGCATGGGATATGACAGTGGTGGACAGGATGATTTTTTTGCAGTTTAATCTAATGCTATGCAAGTTGGTTTTTTTTTTCGACTTGACTTTGGTACAAATCAACATACAAAAAGTTTTGTACACATAAAAAAATTCCTTCATTTTTGTGTTGCAGATAATTCATTTTTATCCGGTTTTGGGCAATATTTTATCAGGTCCTTCCAGACTGGGATATTCATTTTCAAAATCCTCCTACCCCCCCTTTTTTCCCACCCAAGAAAATCAATTGGTTGTCCCTTAAGATGGTGATGATCCTTGTAATCTAGTATTACTGCAAACCAGGGATCAATGCAAATATTAATGTTATCATTTACACCTGTAATATGATCATGTTTTATATTAAAATTGAAAAATCTCAACACATTCTATCTCTTAATAGATATAAGAAGATATGGTACGTATGAGTGCCAATAAGACAACTCTCCATCCACTTCACAATTTATAAAAGTAAACCATTATAGGTCAAAGTACGGTCTTCAACACAGAGCCTTGGCTCACACCGCACAGCAAGCTATAATAAATGGCCCCAAAAATTACTAACTGTAAAACCATTCAAACAGGAAAATCTATATAAAAAACGGGAAACGGGAAACATTTATGAACCACATCAACAAACAACAACTACTGAACATCAAGGCCATTTACTTTATTTATCTTGTTTTTAAAAGTGGAGACACGAAAGTATTGTTCAGTTAGAAATCATGGGCTTATTGATATCATTTATAATACTCTTCTCTCTTGTTCTTTGGACTAACGCGGGTGGTGTTAAAAAGGTGCTGCTGTTTGGTGGAAATGGTCTTATTGGTGCAGCCAGCGTAAATAAAATGCTAGAAAATGGACACGATTTGACTTTGGTTACCAGAGGAAACTGGTACTGGGACACTGACGATACTATCAAGCCACGGATAAAGCATTTGAAATGTGATCGAATGAAAAGTTTAATGGATTGCTGGAGTGCAGAACAGTATGATTTTTATGATGCAATTGTAGATTTCAGTGGTTTTGATCCGTATATGATCAAGGATACATTGAAACTTCTGCAAGGTAAGTCGACTTCATATTTTTACGGAGGTTCTGTTCGGATGAAAAGAACCTCAATACTATTTTAGGTCATATAATAAACACATTCCCCATTTCTGTTCTCAATTTTATCTTTTTTATAATGTATCATTTCACATGTGAAATTATCGGTTTTCATTTCACTGAGAAATCAGGCAAGGTAATTTATTGCAACCAATGTAATAAATATATCCAGTGAATTTCAATAAATAAAAAAAAAATAATAAAAGGATGAGGTGCAACACTGACTAATTCCGCCGGTAACTTGCATCGAGATCTTAGTTTGTTATGTACATGGCACATTTATCCTTTAATCTATATATCTATATTAGTTATAAAGACTCGTATCAAAGTCAATTAAAAACATGGATAACAAAATTTATGATAATTGCAATAAACCTTCAAACTTCAGGCGCGGATCCAGCCATTTTAAAAGGTAGGGGGGGGGGGGGGGGGTCCAACCTTAAGTCCCGTTACAAAAGCATTAGTTGTCAAACAAAAAGGAACCCCCCTTTTAATACATGCAAACCAACTAAATGCAGAAAATGTTGCCATATGCAAAGCATTTGACAAAAAAATAGCTATTAAATACGTGTCTTTGGCGTGCACAAATATGATTTTTTTAATTGCAGGACGAGTAGGGCGTTATATCTACATCAGTTCTGACTCTGTATACGAGGTCTGCACGAAAAACCATACTCGGCCAACGGTAGAGACCGATTCTGTACGACCGGGTGATATACCAGAGCAGGAGATTTTGAACAAGAAAGATGATTACGGACATCGGAAATTTTCAGGGGAAGAGGTTTTGGTAGAACAGAGAAAGCAAGGTGGGATGCCATACTTCTTCATCAGATTGCGTGATGTTATTGGATCACGTGATAACACGTACCGTTGGTGGATATACCAGGCTTGGTTGCGATTATCACCATACTTAGAGACAGAAATATCTATTCCGAAAAATCTTGTTAACTTTCCGATGAGCTTCGTTTATGTTGAAGACGTTGCAAAAATTGTATCACAAAGTTTGAATTATGACAAAGACCTTTTAGACGAAGCATACAACTTTGCTTTTGATGAGACGCCAACGCTGCCAGAAGTTCTTGAAATGATGAAAAAATATATGGAAAAGCAAGATATTGATATTCAAGTGTCTGACAATGAAGATGTTGTTCACTTATTTCCGTCCGTTACAAGAGGTCCAATATGCTGTGAAAAAGCAAAGCATAAACTTGGTTTTAAGCCCACGTCTTTCGTTCGAACAGGCTGCAAAGGAAACGGTTGATTTTTATGAACAAGCAATGTTAAGTAACAAGTTTGAAAGAGAACGGTTAAGTGTATTAACAACGTTGGAAACATTTTCACCTAATAATCCTAGAAACGTTTATATAGGACTCCGAAAAGAATATGGTTTAAATATAAAAAGTAGAGAAGAACTGTAGTATCGGATCCAGTTGATATCCTTGTTCATTCGAGCGTCACTGATGACTACTTTGTAAACGAAACACTCGTTTGGCGTGCAAAATGTTAAATTGAAAAAGGATTAAAATCGAGAATGATGTAATATATTTTTTTATAAAATACAAATTTCCTGACATATTGACAGCATCATGAAAAAAATTCCAGGATTTTTAAGTAGTATTATAATTTCAAATGCTGGAATTCCAGAAAATTCTGGCAATGGTGAAAAATATTTCCATGGATTTTTTTTTTCACAACTGATGTCTTCCATAGGGGGGTATGGTTTATTTCTGGAATAGCCCATTAAATTGACCACCAAGAAGATGTAGAGAACCACCTCTGGAGAACCTTAACATTAATAAGTAATACTCACCAAAGTTTCTCTATAATTAACGCTATTTTCTGTTGGATAATTTCAGAAAGATGCTGATAAACTTATTTTGTGACACAGATTATTTTCTTGTTTTGGCGCGAAATATATTCTTACTCTTAATGCTTGACGTAACAAAATTTGTATAGAATTATATTTAACTAAAGCTCAGCGTAAATATGCAGAAGCATGACAATACATTAATGATAAAATGTGTAAATATTTCTGTAAAAGAATATAATTTTACTTTACCAGTATACTTCACTTAGAATTACATTTGAGCGCAAGAAAATCTCTATGTGAATCGGCTGAAGGTTACCTCGGCTGAATCCCGGGGTCGAAGTTCAACATATCAACGGAAATTTTTGCGTGTGCTTGATCGAGGCCACAGTTATTCAACCAATCGGGGAATGTTTACTTGGGGCATACATCTATTTTTACTGCAGGTTTCGACATGTTTAAATCGGGATTATAGAAAAATGGAATGTTGTTGGTAGATACAAAACAGAAAATGATGAACACTTTTAGCAAAAGATAAATTGGATCGGGGGTCTGTGAATTCACATTATTTGTACAACTCTCCTTACTCTTGGGAAGCGTGTGCTTTACATCGAGGCTTGCGTTGCTTTACATCGAGGCTTGCATTGCTTTACATCGACGCCATAGTAGTTCAACCAATCGGGGAATGTTTATTTGGGGCATACATCTATTTTTACTGCAGGTTTTGGCATATTTTAATCGAAATTAGAGAAAAATGAAATGATGTTAGGAGATATAAAACAGAAAATGATAAATATTTTTAGCAAAAGATGAATTGGATCGGGGTTCTGTGTATTCACATTATTTGTACAACTCTCCTTACTGATGGCAAAAAATGGAATTTCCGTGACCTAAATGGTTCGCGAAAATTAATATTTTTATATATATATAGTAATAACTACTTTATTTCTAAAGAAAAATGTAAATGTTCATCGCTTAATGTTTTGACATGCATTAAATCTAATATTGGGTTTACAGACATACGTGTACTTTAAAAGATAACATAAGAATCTTAAGAATATTTAAACAAAATTATCAAGGGGTCTATACTTTCAAATGTTCGATTTAATTTTAATGTTATATATGTATACGTATAAAACAACTTCAGTCAAATCTAGACAAAACACTGGTCTGAACAGTGTTTCAAACTGGTCAGAGTTGTCTTTGAAAGTGGTCCGAGTTTTCTTAAAATTGTCCGAGATGTCTTGGTCCGATTTGTCTTTGGTCAGTTGTCCTGATTCCGACAACCTACTGAAAGGTGTTAAAAAGGTATTTACATCTACTGCATTTCATAGATTTGTAACATTTCTCCACTTTTTTTATTTGTTTCCAAAAGAAATCTGGGACTGGGACAAACTAACTTGCAAAAATTGTTTACTTTACATGTTTACTCATTATAAAAATCTAAACAAAACGCTCAGTTGTTTTCGGCGATGGTCTTTTTCTCAAAGTCTTCTGCAACCGGCCCGGTATTTTGTTCCGAACTTTTACATATTCTGAGTATTTTTTACTTGAAAAGAAAAATAATTTAATTATTAAAACTATTTGTCGCTTTGATTTATAAGGTTGACTCAACCGGAGGGACAATACACGTACCTTATCGCTACCTTTAGACCAATCCGGAAAAAAAACAGTCACTTAGACAACTTCTTGTTTGGGTCAAGTGTTGCAAAAACAAAGGTCATCAGTAACGAGCTAAGTGAGGAAAAAGTTTAGAAAGCAAACATTTTGAAACTTTGATAAATTATATTATGATTCACTTTTTTTAAACACAAATTAAAGTAATAAAAATGCTTTGTTTGTAATGTTTACGATTGTTTAAACATTTCTCTTTGATATTATCTGGCTTACCTAGTTAGTTGCATCTTTTTCATTGAACTTGCAATAAAGGACTTCGCCACAAAAAAGCTCAGGTCTGCGTCATACTGGATAACGAAAGTTGGTTGAGATTTAAACTTTACAATGCTTATAAAAGTGATGATTTGAAGCAGAGGCAGATTTGCAAGGGGACAAGGGGCCTGGGCCCCCATTATGAAGCTACACGTATGGTTAATTCATAGACTTTTTACATGGCCCCGCATAACGTTGCCTAGTTTGCACCCCCCCTGAATCCGCCACTGACCGGGCAATACCGACATAAAAATTGGATGCGAACGAACCTAGGGACAACGTGTTATGGGACCGAACGGAGTCGATACCATAGGGGTTAAACGTCAATAAGACAGCAATCAAACAAGAAGAAACCACATAAGCACACTTAGAGGGCAACATATAGTATTCAACATTAGACAAGTTCTAAATCGTCACGAATTTATATAAAAATTGTGAATAAATTTAATAGAAACAATTAAAGATCGGCATTAAATGCAATTCTCCAAATAATGTAACAATCTAAGAGAAAGCCTGAAATATAAAAAAAAAAGTCACTAGTAACATTTTAAAAGCTACAACCTTTTACAACGAAACTTTTTAAGCGTATTTTCCCCTTTATTTACTAAACAAGAAAACTTACACAGGAGCCGTGGAGTATATCCTTTAATCTGCACTGTCGGGATGAGCCAAAAAAAAAAAAGATCGAAGAAGACTTTTTGTAACAAGATTGCCATGATGTGAAATAAATTCAGTGGAAATTGTTGTCCTTACCTCTTCGCAATTTTGTTTCTAAAGTCTTCAAGACATATGAAAAATGTTGAAAAATGTATATACAAAATATTCCAATTTAACGATTTTCAGATGTTGACCTCGTGGGATAAACAAATACAGGAGATTTTTTTTTTTTTTAGTTTTGATGATTGTTGTATCTTTGACGTATCACCCACATCTCTACATTCTTATCTCTGTGCATTTTAAACTTAATTTGTTCAAATATCAATGTTCAAATTTCATTGTCTGGACCTTTCTCCGGCACTACTGAGCATTTGTTATAAGGAGTACAATCCATGTATTTTAAAAAGAGTAAAGACTTTCAACAAATATTCAATCGTGAGATGAATAACACGTTTCATAATACATGACCGTTTATCGTTTTGTTTCTTATTTTTGAATATAAAAAAGAAGATGTCGTATGATTGCTAATGAGAAAACTCTCCACAAGAGACCAAATGACACAGAAATTACTAGTAACAACTATAGGTCACCGTACGGCCTTCAACAATGAGCAAAGCCCATACAGCACAGTCAGCTATAAAAGGCCCCGAAATGACAAAGTAAAACAATTCAAACAAGAAAACTAGCGGCCTAATTTATGTACAAAAAATTAACGAAAAAGAAATATGTAACACATAAACAAACGACAACCACTTAAAGTCTTTCAAGGGAGATAAATTGTTTGTTGGGACAGAATGGTAGGAGCTCAAATTATTCAAAAATAAAAGGATGTAACAACCGCAGAAGGGCTGGAATTGCATGACTTCTTAATGTTAGACTGACAATTGAACATCTCGCAAGTCTACGAATTCCATTATCGTAACCCTCTGTACGTTCATCAATTTATTCAATTAACAATTTACTGTAAAATTTTACATCTCAAAAACTCGCGGTGTAATGATTCCTTTATCTCTTGAAGTAATTTTTCTTTTAGATGTTCGCGTAAAGCTAAAGTAAAAATGCAGCCATTGTTACATGACATGACACATATTTCCCCGCTATTGGCAAACTTTCCGATTTACGACTGCTTATACCCAGTCGGGAATTTGCGACCAATATTTATAGTAAATCGTAAATCGTAAATATTTGTGAAACGGTCGCATATCGTCAACATGGTCGTACGACCTATTTCACGATCTACGACCTTTTGTGAAACGGTGACCAGGATCAAGGAAACGTTTGTAATCAAACCCAGTCTAAATAGAACTAGCTCAGACAATAAAAAAGAATATGTTTGTTTGCCCTTACCCTACCTACCCAGAAAATAGCTGCCTACTCAAAATGTTTTATCGTCCTGATGTGAAAATTTTTAACGTCAAGCAGATAAGCATGAAGAGTAAAAACATCTGACACTTCAATTCAAAACTGCCAACCTACCTTCCCAGTGTCTCTACCTTTGGGTAGGGTTTGGGCAAACCAAAATATTTTTGAGTGTGGCCTCACTACACTTATTCAGATTTCCAATATTTATTCATCACAACGTGTAATAAATGAATGATAAAAGAAATTGGGTTTCAGTGCAATAAATACGATTGTCTACTTTTAACAAAAAAAATTATAAGAACAGTCAAGATCTTTATATAACGTTAGCATATACTAGATTTCAAGGTCACAGTATTTTTTGACGTGCTAATCTTGTGATGAAAAGTCCGATATAGACATTTCAAAAAATATCACAAAACAAAATAAATTACATTGATGCCCTACTTATTCAATTACGTCAATACACCTTATCGCTATTTGTCCGCACAAAGGTTCCCGTAAAATGTTGACATCATTATGGAAAATATCTGACGCCACATTGGAAAAGTGATTGTTGTATGACGTCAAATATATGGTTCAAGAGGCGCAGATTCTCGGGTCAAGCGGCGCAGATTTCCAAATAGCGATAAGGTCTATAGTTGCTAGAGTTTAGAAATATGGCTTCATTGATTACTTCCAGTGATTACCTACGATCCTTCGTTTACCTGTGAGTAAAATATACCAAGTAGAAAATCTCAGGCATTTTATGAAGACGCTATGATAACACAAGTTAAACGGAAAACTTAAATATAAACAAAGACAAGTCAACCATCAACATGACCCTAACTTAATAAGTGCATATAAGCATGGACATTGATAGAACTAGTGAGTACTCAACGATTTCCTTTTTCATCCAGATCTGTGTAATAACAAAAGGGCACACAGAAAAATGCACAATGAAAATAATCCAGAAAAATCTCTAAGTTCAATAATTCCGGAACACACATCTTCACGAAAAACAACAAAAAAAAAAAGAAAAATCCTAATAGCGTTTTAAAGAATGCTCGCAGTTACTGAAACTGTATCTACTGCATTAGTGGGAAAAAATGTTGTCATGTACTCTAATGTCAATCGCTTTACATCTATTATTTTGCTGTAAATTGGTAAATGAGTTTTAAACGAATAGCAATGTTTTGATATAACGTAAAAAATGAACATTCAAAAGCAAACTGAAGTAGAATGATATTAAATCCGTAATAAAAGCTAACACAACTAGATATCATTGAGATGAGAGCCATCTCTGTGGGTCCCGCTGTGAATAACGTGTGGTAAAAAATTGGTATCTTTACCATAGGACATGGGGTTGTCAACTGAAACCATAATTTTTGACCTTGACCTTTGACCTAGGAAGTTGTACATAAATTATAACACATCCTCTGGTGTTGGTTTATATACATGTCAAGTATAAACTTTGAAATCATAACGGTTCTCTAGATATAGAGCGGACACAATTTGTTACGGACGGACGGACAGACTAATCACCATAGGGCGTCCGCCATTCGGTGGGGCCCTAATAAGTTTGTGGTAAATATTTCACGAAGACTACATGTGACCGATGTTACGACTTGATTGTCCTACCCTTTCCTATCCTTGTTTGAAAATGTGATGTATCGACCACACCACACATTTTCTTGTCCCAACGAATATTTCTGTAATATTGACAACCGGAAATAACATGCCAATAAGCATTCAGTAGGATAAATTGAGTGCAGTCACCCCACTGTCTCAGATTAGGAGGATTGAGCACTAACAAACATATTTAACCCCACCACATCCTTTATGTGCATGTCCCAAGTCAGGATCCTGTAACTCTGTGGTTGTTGTTAATTATTTTGTCATACATATGGTTTTCTTGTTTGAATTGATTCACATTTTGTCATGTCGGGGCCAATCTAATTAAAATTAGTTCTCCGCACTTTTTACTCATTTTCGTTCGGTTGTTTATTTGTCCAACGCTAGAAATATAAACAACCAAACGAAAATCAGGAGCAAATGCGGAGTTCCAATGAGGTTGTTTGACCATCTAGGGAAAACTTGTTTTAATTAGATTGTGTCGGACCATTTTACAACTTACTTTATGACTATACGGTGTGGATGTTGCTCATTGTTAAAGGTCATACGGTGACCTTAACGTCATTTTGGACCCTGGTTAATAGTTGTCTCATTGGCAATCATACCACACTCCTTACTTTTATATTGTTCCAGAATGGTTGTGGAGAGTTTTTACTCTAGGAGTTAAATAAAACGCCGTCATACTAGTATAAAAAGGGTTCCCTACTTTTTCCATGATTCGGCTCTTTCGTAGTTTTCGTGAAGAAAAAGGAAAGAGCCTCGTATAATAGCTGTAGCAAAAGAAAGTTGTAAGGAATTTCTCGACTTTAAAATAACCTGTCGTTCGCTGTTTCACTGTTAATTTTATCGTTTCTAGTACCTTTCCTTCTATGTTATAAAATATAATTTGAGGGTCAAATTACAGGCATATGATATGCATTAACATGTTTTAAAATATACCACTCATAAATATGAAGAAAAGAGTATTCGTACTGTTAAAAGATTAGAGAGACGGAAATGTTGGGAGAAGAAAGTTAAGCCTTTTGTAAAGTTCCCACGTTGTCCATTTTAATGTAATTTAAATGACACAATATGATTTTTCGAAGTGCACAGAGCTTCTGTACTCTCAAGCGCTGATCGGTGACGATACTTTGTCGTATGCTAAAATAACGCCACACTCTTTGATGCAACAAGTCCCCCAACTATCCTCTAAGAAAACCTTGACATCTAGGCGATCGATAAAATTACATATGTATGGACACATTAGAACGTTTGCTTCTAAGAGGGTCAAATAACGACATACATATGGTGGATGCAAGATTACGCAAGGAATTATTTTTTCAGTGTTTTCCAATGCAAGGCGAAAAACGGGTTAATTCGGATGCAATATAGATTTGATGTTTACGAGACAACGGAAAGGAAATTCTAGTTAATAAAACGGAAAATGAACAGCTAATATGGTATCTAAACGCTGATCAATTGCAAGAAAAACCAAAACAGTCTCTTCAACTGTGAGGAATAACACCAAACGGCACATCCAGAACATGCAGAAGGGTCCCTATAAACCATCATACAATAAGTCACTCTTTATGCAGCTTCATTCAATAAAACACCAACAAAGAGTACGTGACATATTTGGCATATCCGAACTATGGGCATTATGATTTTATCTATTTTCAGTTCTGCAAAATGTAAGATATGCATGAATTAAAAGTTGCATATAATAAAGTATTACCTACCCATATTGTGCACTGTGTAAGGAAATATCTGTCTTACTACACACACGGACTACACGTGATTGTACATAGATCCGTGTATAGTTGATAAGTTAAAACTAAAACAAATATTACCTGTGTCGTTTTGAAAGTATGTTATAATGAGTGCCCTATTTCTCGACCCCGTTCTAGTTATGGTTATTTAAGATTTTTCAAATGTGCTTGTCCGTAAAAATAAATGCTGGTCATAATTTATACATTATCAAAACATATTTCTTGATCCCTTTTTGGTTGTTAGAGCTTTGAATTTGCTTGCAATGGTTACTATAATTTAAACATATTTATTATGGTAAAACGTAGATATAGTGTCCAGTGGCGCAGCCTTCATTTGCACGTCTAAATACGTCCGGTAAGAATTGACCCGAGGTCATCGATGACCTCATTCATTATCGCAGAAAACTTACTTCGTAGAAATATGTTCTTCAGACAACTATTCTTTCGTTTTCAAACGCCCTAGAATTGGATGAACCGTTTGAAAATATGATGATTATGCCAACTATTCTCGAATTTGGGAAATGAAAATATAGTGCCACCTATGAACATAACATGACCTATCATTTTTTGATTGGGGATAAGTTGAAAATAAATATTAAATTATTTGAAAATTATAAATCCCTTATATGATACATATATGAAACAAAAAATCGCATAGGACAGTCTCCTTCATATAATAGTGCTGAACCTTTGTGTAGGTCTTCCTTGCAAAAATGTAGAAAGCAATGACCCGAGATCTTCCCCCTTTGGCTTGGATAAATTCAAAACACATTCATCTGCTGAGCATTTCATGGTGTAAAATCCTAAAACTTATTTTGCTTCTTGCCTGAATGGGAGTTTCAGGACATGATGCATAAAAAATAACGATACATCAGTCGTCTTCTGCAATTATTGTTATGTTTGAAAGTTGGTTCATGCTGCTGCTGTCTCTGGATGTCGCACCTGTCTGTATAAACAAGTCTCGCCTGCTGAACTGATCATGATTGAATTTACGTTAAAAATCTTGGGAGAAAAATGTTAAACATGAATTCTTACATGAAATTTTATCAATGATCCGTGTAAATGACATAAAGGTTAGATGAACCCCGTCAGACGGTCATGACCAGTAGACAATAAAAATTAGGTCAAAGTCAAATGAAATCTACCAGAGAGACATGTACCTTTCAATAATTCAATACATCACATATAGTTAACCTATTGCTTATGGTATCTGAGAAACGGGCTTTACCATGAAACCAGTGCTGACTTTTGAACCATGATGAGGTCGAGGTCAGATGAACCCGGTCAGACAGACTTGTATATCTAACAACCATTCATACACCAAATATAGTTGACCTATTGCTTATAGTATCTGAGAAACTGGGTAAAACGCAAAAACGGAACAGACCAATGAAAGATGTTATGATTACATGGTCAGATGAAATCTGACAGACAGACCTGTATACATTGTAATTGTGATTGTAATCATTCAATACACCACATATAGTTAACCTATTATAACCTTATAGTAGCTGACACTATGATAACACTATAGAATTAACAATGAAAACATAATGCTCACATGATAGTGAGGTCAAGGCCAGATGAACCATGTCGGACAGACCTGTACACCTTGTACTGATTGAAACCATGAAAATAAGGTCTAGGACAATGGACAGACAGAAACTTAACAGAACACACCATATACAAGGTATGAAGCATCTAGGTCTTCTATCCTCTGAAATATGAAGCTTTTATCAAATAGTTTGCCCAATTGTTGCAGCAAGATTTTTTTTTCATCCAAATTAAGACATGAAATTGTTCCACATAAACTAAGTTTTCTATCTTGCCACACCCAATTTCAAATCTTTGATGTTGCTCTTTTTAAACCTTGAAGCTGGATTTTTATGCTGATATATCCACTGTACCATCTTCTTTGCTTTATTGGAATGCTGTGCAAAAACTTAATAAGGGCATTACACAAGATCATATTTTTCTTCACTGTTCATAACTTGCCAGTATCACATTCACTCTAAGGTGGCAATCAACAGTAGTATTAGAAGGATAACTTCAAGATCAGCAGATTATGAACTTCAACCTGCGAAAATTCTTTGATAACAGTTTATCTAGTACCTGTGTTAATGTTATCTGTAATATAGATGTTACAGAATTCAATGCTTTTTCTGGAGTGATATTTTCTGTACATTCTCCTGTATACCTTTTATTCTGGTTATCAGGATAAAAATGATGGATAAAATGAACAGTGTTATTTCAGAAATTGTTTCATGTATCTATTATTGCAATTGTCGGAAAAAGGATACAAATTAGAGATTAATTATTGCAATTTCATAAAATGTTGCTTATAAAAAATGTTATGGAAATTTTTTATTTTGCGAAATATATCAAATTGCAATTTTCACAATAATATCGGAATTTAAAGTTATCAAAAGCATATTAAAGTACCTTTCCAATGTCAATGTACAACAAGTTTTGGCAAAAGCTAACGAGGACTAGCCTTATACCCAAATCAAGATAAAATTATTTTAATACAGAAGTAAATGAAGAAATTTCTAAGGCAGACAGATAAAGAACAAAACTATAATCCCCTTTGTCTTTGCCAGATCTAGAAGGAGACAGATCACTTATCATTTCTTTTCTATCATTATATTTATGGAATATACCTTGAGTTTTTTTTCATCATTTTGTTGTCCTTGTTTTACTTATGTTTTCAGCCTTTATGCATCACTGAATCTAGGCTGCCAAGACTAACTATAAATAAATTGTTGGCTCGATTGCTTGATTTTTAAATTAAAATCTTAACAAGGAATTTGTCCTTAGCTGGTTTTTAAAAACAGATAAATAGCATAAGCACAGATTCTTAAAGGGGCATTAGCTATGAGATATAGAAAAAAATAAAATATGATTTTATTTTGTTCAATCATTAATGAAAGTGAAATAATGAAATATTAATTCTCTTTCAGCAGTCAATTTGATTCAATTTTGTCAAAATAAGCTAATAAACATCGCAGATGAATTATTCACTTGCAAAAGAATAATTCGACCTCAATGACGCCGTATTCATGTGACCTTCAATTTAAACCCTTAGCTGGAGATGGGTTACGCATGTATTCAGCTATTAAAAGGAAAAGAATGTCAACACTGAAAGTGAAACAAGGATGGACCATTTAGTTGACTGATTCTATCCACAAAAAATCTTTCTTATACAGGTAAAAACAATGATCAACATACTTTTTAACCTACAATATGAAATCAAACAGACTAAGAAAAGTCCAATTGCACGTGGTCACTATCTGTTTATATTTATATGTATGTTTACATCGGGTGAAATGACCGTCTGTAGTCTTTGGAGGTCATCTCGATGGTTAATTAGATGGTGTCTAGACAAAAATACACACAGAATGTTGATATATATTATCGAGTCCATGCATTGTTAGTTGTTTATTTTAGACTTTTTGTAATTTGGATATACGATTAAGTATGTTATAAATCAAATATGAGAATTTGAGTCAAATCAGTAAACATGAATTTGACAGCTAATGAATGCCCATTTAATACTTGTTTTTTTTATTATTTACATTGTACAGCAAATTTTTGAAAATTTTCACAATGACATCACCGGAAAAAAAAAGCAACACTATTACAAACATTTGTTTTTTCTTACAATTTATTTATCAAAAAGTTAAAAATCTCTCATTTAGAGTATCGGTAAAACAAAATAAAATTGTTATTCATGTAAATACTGTCTGTATGTTTTCATTTAATTGTATATTTCTATATCCTACCACTTGGCAGTGGGAAGGGAGAGGTTAAAGGTGATAAAAATAACAACAAAGACATAATGAAAATTATCACATATTTTACATCATCATACATAGTTAATTTAAACATGAAAACTGGTGTACAAATAGAGTGAAAATATCCAGGAATCCAAAGTCAACTCAAGCTAACTAATCAGCTTCAAATTCCTGCATTAAAAATATTCAAGAAGTCAAAACAGCACTGATGTAAATATAAGAATTCAACACAAATCTGTGCTGAAATATACAAATATAAAGTTTTTATGACACAGTCAGATGATAGCACTGATCTGACTTTGTCATCAAATAATCACAATTAGTTGGGAGTTTTCTTCTCTTCCTACTTTTACATTAAATCAAGCAACATAGTGATACTGATTAGAATCTTCTTTGTCTCTTTCCATATAGTCTCTATCTATTAAACTTTCTATTCTTTTCTTCAGATCTGTAGGCTGTAAAATAAAATAAACTATGTTGTCAAGATTGAATGGACTTTTTTTCTAAACTAGTAACTTTTGAATCCACTTCTACCCTACTACAGATTCACTAGGTGTTGGTTCACTTTCGTTTATAATTCTTAAATATGTACAGGTATTTAGATGTCAATAATAAAATGAAAACTTTGTCAGGTAAAAATGGAATCTACAAAATCGACAGCAGATTATAGTAAAATTAACTAAAGAAAACACGGCACATTTTTTTCCCCATCACCTTGATTAATTGTAATGATTAACATTACCTTGACAGGGAATTTGAGATGTTTGTAGAGTTCTGAGATAAGTAAGTTATGACTAAGTGTAATAATCAACATTACCTCGACAGGGAATTTGAGATGTTTGTAGAGTTCTGAGATAAGTAAGTTATGACTAAGTGTAATAATCAACATTACCATGACAGGGAATTTGAGTTGTTTGTAGAGTTCTGAGATAAGTAAGTTATGACTAAGTGTAATAATTAACATTACCTTGACAGGGAATTTGAGTTGTTTGTAGAGTTCTGAGATAAGTAAATTATGACTAAGTGTTTTGCGTGTTTTCATGATACGGACAATAGCTGCGTCAACTTGATACTGTCTGTCCTGGAATACACGTTCTGTTGTACTGGTGTTTTCTTCTGGCTGTAAAATATTAAAAGAACAAATAAGAAATGCGTACTTCAAAAGTGTCAAGTCATGTCACCCCTTAATTGTTGGACAGTAAATTTAATTATATACAGTGGAATCCCTTGTGTCTATGCAGCCAGTTATATTGCACAATACCTGATTTTGTCATATCTGCAATGTAACATTAATAGAAATGTTCTTGAAATGTTTAATCTTCTGAAGTGACAATAAAGGTTAAAATTTGATTAGTTAAAGCATAAATCTTTCATAGCTATCTCATATTTAACCATCTTCCATTAAAATTGTGACATCTTTAGTAAAAATTGTTTGAATCTAGGGCAATTTTTTTTTAAATGAAATACTGGTAACTTGTGCTTCACATCCTTAACAGTCTGAATGGTTCAAAATGAACAGTATTTGGTAGTATAAAATCTTTCAGTTATTCAAAATTAAACTATTTTAGCAGGCATGCATAATATCAATACCCATTTAAAGAACTGCCATTAGTTGGGTTTCATTTTAAGGGTGAAATCATAACCAAATAAGATTTCGTGAAATTTAAGTATGTCATGAATTTCATAAGGACCAAACTAAACACCCTTTTTTGATATTAAAACAATACATGGCAATATTAAGACAACATTCTCAAAATAAATCAAATAAATCAAATTTTCTTATGAAATTTATCAACATGAATCTACTTTTAATAGAGATATTTGCCCCCTAAGCATTTTGGTATTAGAATTTATTAAAGAAATCTTTATTGGTTAAATATCTTATACTAAAGGAGTATGTATGATATTTGACCCCTAAAAATAGTAAAATTTTTAAAGTTATGTTTATCAATGGATAAAATAATATAATCTAGATACTTCAGTGCAGAAAAAACAGTTGTGTAATCAATATATATTAACTTAAACAAAAATGTGTCCATAGTACACGGATGCCCCACTCGCACTATCATTTTCTATAGTTAGTGGACCGTGAAATTGGGGTCAAAACTCTAATTTGGCATCAAAATTAAAAAGATCATATCATAGGGAACATGTGTAATAAGTTTCAAGTTGATTGGACTTCAACTTCATCAAAAACTACCTTGAACAAAAACTTTAACCTGCCCACTCGCACTATGCTCAGTGGACTGTGAAATTGGG
Source organism: Mytilus californianus (assembly GCF_021869535.1). Lineage (NCBI taxonomy): Eukaryota > Metazoa > Mollusca > Bivalvia > Mytilida > Mytilidae > Mytilus > Mytilus californianus. The sequence goes on from NW_026262690.1 coordinate 67,177,417, forward strand.
GTCAAAACTCTAATTTGGCATCAAAATTAAAAAGATCATATCATAGGGAACATGTGTACTAAGTTTCAAGTTGATTGGACTTCAACTTCATCAAAAACTACCTTGAACAAAAACTTTAACCTGCCCACTCGCACTATGCTCAGTGGACTGTTAAATTGGGGTCAAAACTCTTAATTTGGCATTAAAATTAGAAAGATCATATCATAGGGAACATGTGTACTAAGTTTCAAGTTGATTGGACTTCAACTTCATCAAAAACTACCTTGACCAAAAACTTTAACCTGAAGCGGGACAGACGGACAAACAAACGGACGCACAGACCAAAAAACATAATGCCCCTAGATGGGGCATAAAAATTACCATTTTACACATAATGGTTGAGCCACAGCCTTAAACTTATGAACATCTTTGTACAAGATGCTATAACTATTCAAAATGTATTTATTTTTAATTTCACTATTTCTGAGAATACTAAGAAGATAACCTAGATTGTCACATAAAGAGTTAAGAGGATAGCAAACATTTTTAGAAGATTGATAATTTTGACACAAGAGATATTGAGGATGCAATTTCAATAGTTACTAAGATGCCAATTTTTACAATAGAACAACAAAAATGTAGAGTCTTGGTCCTTCCAAATAAAAATTGTGTGTAAAGCATAAATTAAAATGAATATTGCATTTATTCTAATTCTGACAACATTGTAGTGACTGAATAAAAGACGAGAGGTATATAAAGATCAACTATTCTTTTACTTACTGTTTCTTTCATTTGAATCTGATTAATTTTGATTCTACATAATTTGTGCTTAAATCCATCATTAAACAAAAACTTGTCATCATCTTCAACATCTTTACTCTAGAAAAATAGAAAACAAAAATCCTTTATCATTGATTACAGGAAATATACATCTTTCTATTCCAAAGAGTTAACTGTTATCCAAGACATAAATTTTTATATCGATTCCATGTACTTTTAAAAGGCTTGTATAGTCCGCGGTTTTATTCTCCAAAATTGAACCTGCCAGACAGGGTGCGGACTATAGACTACGATAAGCAGGTAATAAGAGAAAAAATCGATTTCGCGAGGTGGTTTGTTTACATTCCGCCATGTTTGTTATTGATATTGTAGAGGGCGCTCTTATCATTTTCAAAACTAATAATTTTACCTAATCCATAGTTATATGTTTTTTTATTCAATATCAAATATATACTGATAGATTAAAAAAATAAATGCTTCACTACAAATTTCTCGTTTCTTTTCACTGAAAACTGGAATCTGCTTGAATTGAACGGAACGAAAAAAGTATATAAGTCAACCGAGAACCAGCTTATGATGTATAAACTACAAAACGTAATCGGTTATTCGTTCTGTTTTGGTGTTTCATACTGACGCATGTGTTTTGTTTTAACTTAAGATCCTTCAAACATTAATGTGATAGATATATTAAACATTGTTTTACACAAGGATGGAACTGTTTTACTTTCAAAGTCCTATTCTAGTGATATCTATTAAGTACGGATTTTCCGTACACTCTCACCGTATTTATTTTCTTTTACACGTGTATGTTTAAACCGGAAGTTTGAATAGCACAAGTTTCTAAATTGTTTTTTGTGTGATTTTGACACATTTTAACACTCGTGAAGTGTCTAGAATCATTTACAAGCAGTTTCAACTTCTATTTGATGATGGAAAACGGGTTTTTCCATGAAAATACCGCAAACGACCACACACGATTTGAAATTACCGGAGTTTCATTAGACATTTTCTAACAGTTAGAAAAAGTTTTTTTACCTGAAATTTCGTGGCAAGAAGGGGGTGGGGACAATACACCAGTGCGAACTATACAAGCCCGATTACGGTAACTTTTCCATAATCAAATCAATGTTTGTTTTTAAACAAATAGCTCAAGGAACACAAACCACAGATTTAAATTTTTTTTAAATAAGCTACTTAACATTTGTTTAACTATTTAAAACATTCACTTTAAGAAATGGTTTAGTTTCAGTTTTGAATTCTACAAAAGTAAAAATACTATGCACTGTGAAGGTACAAAATAAGCAGGGTCATAAAGACAGACTCACCATCTTGTACATACTCTGTAATATTAATTTGACAGTTGTTCACATAAAACATGCTTATGTTTTATAAATAATTCAAAATGATTATATAAATCAATCATATCATACCTTAGGCTCTTTTGATATGACTCTAGCTTTACCACATGCTAAAGACTGTAGAGTCCGTCTCAATTCACCATCCTCTGCAGATAAAAGAAAATGAAAAAAATCTTATCAGATATATGTATCAAATAAGTAAGTGTTTCACAGGGAAAAGCAGCATTTTGAAAAGTATCCCCAATCCATAATATTTTACACTTGTGTTTTAATTGTTCTGAAGAAAAATGTTATCAAAGTACTGGTGAGCACTGAGGGAGGTGCAAAGTATGAAGTATGCTTTCAATTTGCATTTGAACTAAAAATCATTCACTGTTTCAATTTTCAATAAATTAAAGAAACGTATTTAACAATATTGTGACTGAAGTTATTTTTCTTTATTGAAAGATCTAAAACCTGTACACTTTACTGAGCTGTGTTGTGTGTACACACAAAAGACAGGTAGAAAAGATGAAATGAAATTATCTACATCACTTTAATCTAATTCCATGTAATTTCTTTCATTTCTAGAAAGTAATCGAAATTGTAATCCTCAATATGGATTACGATAACGTCATATATAGTTTTCAAACTGCAACATTTATTATTAAAGCCTTAAAGTTCCTTAAAAAATGCTTTACAAATGGAATGTTTTGGTGTATTTACTTAAATGCACCTGCTTAAAAATACTTTTTTTTTCTCTTTAAAAATTCTCAAAACTGATACAAAAATGAGAATTCACTTTTGCTTTCATATAAATGCACACGATTGAGGAATTTTGATCTTTAATGATATATACTACAAATATCTCCTTTAAGAATAAATGAAATCCAATATTTTACCATGAGAGATAACTTTTCCTGAATTTGTTCAATTCAATATGAGATAATTAAACTGACATGACTGCAAATTAACCAATTTTTATATTACTTTGTGAAATACTAAGTATCAAAAATGCTTCCCATCTTTTCCGTTCCTGGAAATGACTGATTTAAATAATGTTCCAAAGTTTTTGTCACTTTCTAGTTAACTGAGTTTTAGTTTTATTTGCCCAAGAATGGATTCTCATATACAATTCACAATATGAAGTAATTTATAACTATGTCTAAAAATAAGACAAGGTGACACTTATTTTTTCAAATGAATTATACATTTTCAATATTAAACTATACTTTCCAAGAAACTTTTAGACATATCTATTGTACCTTAATGTAATTTTTCAAAAGGGAGAAAAATCTTCTAATCTTCAACATGGATCCATACAAGAAGCCATTTATCTTCTATATTAATGATGGGTATTGTTTTCCTAAGACTTACCTATTGCTGTAGCCAGTTTTATTTCTTTAAATGTGAAAACATCACCCTCATTAAATAAAAGAAGACATAAGGTTTGGAATAGGGACACTTGTAGTTCCTTCTTTCCTCCCTGAAAAAAATTGATGACTGGTGGTTAACTCATCATTTACAAAACAATATTTTATGATTATGGCTTCCAACATACTATTTCCATTGATTTATTTTGACATTTTTTAGCAAGTAGCAAATAAAATTATCAGAGAATTAAAACATGCAAAGTTACTGTATCTTTTCTTAAATTTGGTTAGAATATTTACTTGTGAAATATTTATCTTTATACATTATTATACACCTTGAGTATGGCTGAATTTCACATTTCATTTATGAAGGTTTTTTTTCCTTCCTGGACTAAACATACATGAAATCCATTATAGCTACAAAGTAATCATATTTACAGCAGGTGTTTTATGCAAAATGTGGAGGTCACTTGCTTTCATTCAGTATGAATTAAAAACAAGAGGCTGTCAGATTGACAGCAGTCCAGATAACCCTGCACGAAAATGATATTTGCAAGTCTGGAACCCCAAACAGGATCAAATAAAAAAAAAAAAAAATGATTTTTGTAGGGTTCAGAAATAGAAAGGCCAAAAATCAATTTTTGTAGTGTAGTAAGGAGCACACATTAACACTGCTTTCCTTCTTATGTGCCATATTTAATTTTAAGTTAGTAGACATCCTCTTGTTCTGGATATGCAAAGCATGAGGTTTGTGTATACATAAAAACTTATTTAACCCCAACACATTTTGTGACTGTACCAAGTCATACCAAGTCAGGCTATCTGGACCATTTTGAGGTGAGTCTAGATGTTGAATGTTGATATGGTCTGTTGTGCTGTCCAGTATTTTTGTGCTTATCATCCTTTTTACATATTTTTTTTTTCAAATTTAGTTATTTTCACAAATGACTTACTGGGAAGCATGCTTTCAGAACACAATGTCCCAGAGTTGACTGCCACTGAAGTTTCTTTCCACTGTGTTTACCTAAGTAAAACTTTTTGAAAATTTCTTGGTATTTCACCATCTGTAAAATAATTTCAATAAATTATTTTTTATTAAATCTACAAATTTCTATTGACAATAGTGATCAATTTACTATCTATACTGGTAACCTATATAATTTTCATTGTTTAAATAAAAGAGGAGCTAAACATGTTAAAAAAGTATCTATGTTAGTCTACTGAATGTGTTGTGACAATGATGATAGATAAATAAACTTCAACTAAAAATGCTAAACCAAGAATTTCAATGTAGAAAAATATTCAACCAGAGACCAAAACAGGCATTCATTAACTAATGACTAGAACTTTCCCTCCAAAACTGAATGAGGTTCAGTACAGGAAAATGATTGAGGACCAATAAAGGAAAGTATGAAACTGAATACTAAAGACTGAAAATCATAGCTGTATCAAATATAACAAGCATTCTGTGAGTATTGCCTAGCAATACATAGTCCCTACTGGCTAAACATTCATTGTACTGGAACAAAATTCTAGCTTGATCTTTAACTTGTCATGGTGTAAACTATATAACAAATATCAAGTCAATATCTTCAAGCATGACAAAAAAAATTGTGGAAAATTGATTGTTTGAGTTAATTTTCTATGTCCAAGGACCATAACTCTGCACAAAATCATCAGACCAGAACAAAATTGGAACTTGATCTGTAACTTGTCATGATAAAACTATATACCAAACATCAAATCAATATCTTCAAGCATGACGAAAAATAGTGAGGAAAACTGATTATTTGAGTGAATTTTCTAAGTCCAAGGACCACACCTCTGCACAAAATCATTAGACCGGAACAAAATTCAAACTTGATCTATAACTTGTCATGATAAAACTATATACCAAACATCAAATCAATATCTTCAAGCATGACAAAAAAAAGTGCGGAAAACTGATTATTTGAGTGAATTTTCAAAGTTCAAGGACCATAACTCTGCACAAAATCGTCAGACCGGAACAAAATTCGAATTTGATCTGTAACTTGTCATGATTAAACAATACACCAAATATCAAATCAATATCTTCAAGCACGAAGAAAAAAAGTGTGGAAAACTTTTTTGCCGGACTGACGGACGGACGGACGGACAGACAGACAGACAGACAGACGGACAGACAGACAGACAGACAGACAGACTGACTGACGGAGTGCAAACCTAAAGTCCTCTTGGACTTAGTTTGTAGGGAACTAATAAGCAAACTAACTAAATATATGACTACAACTATATTAACTAATACTAATCATATTTGATTACCAATCAAATATAACTCTGGCACACACTCCCCCTCAGTGTACTGTTCAGTCACCTCAAGGTGAATATTTTTAGATATTTGAATTCTTGAAGTAATCATTTTTTTCATCTAATCTTTTTTTTTATTGATATGAATTCACTATTCAGTCAACTATCTCTCCCTTGAACTGCAACTTCGTTGACATCTTGGCAACACCTATTGTTGTAACTTGTAGGACATCAGAGGAGTGAAAATACAGGATTAATTTCACACAATATCAGTTTTAATTTGACTGCAAACAATGTAATATTAATAATATCATAAACTGATTACATTGTCAGAACAATACTGCTACCATTACTATAAAAAAAGGGTTTTATTCATGATTAGTGCCCTCAAAATAACCAAAATCAGATCAGATGGCAACTCTATTTTATGTAAAAACTTACTTAGCTAAAACTCAGACCTTTTAGAAGCTTTGTTGTGAGATATATCAGGACAGATGGAAAAGTAACAACTTCTTTATATGGGTTGTAAATATCTATTTTCACGACCTTTGAATTTAGACTTGTATTCTAATCTACCGTTGTCTATACTGATACAATACTTACTTCAGCAGGAAGATGTACTTCCATTGGCATATACGTGGGCCAATAGCCCATAGTTAATATATTGACAGTTAAATCTATCCCACCAGGGGTATCAATATGCTGCATTTGTTGTTTAAATGTCAACATAAAGTCTTTAGACAGTTCCATGTCTTTAAACATGCCTTCTAATTTACTAGTAAATGCTGCTCCACATTCTGAAAGACAACGACAATGACTGATAAACTGCATGTAATATAACTTTACATTTTTTTCAATAGCTGATGGGAACAATAACTTTTTTCGAGTTAATTAATATTATCCTATTTGATTAAGCCTAATCTAGGTACACAGCAACTAAAATTCTTCTATCAAGAATCTAGTTATAGTAATTTAATGTATATTATACATATACATATTATATATAAAGATAATTAAACTACCCATATGTGTATTAAATCTTGATCAATATATTTCAGGCTTTCATAAAGGTACGATCAGCCTTGAGTATCTTGCTGTTCCTGACCTAGATGTTTTTCATTATTTTAAGTAAGTTCACAAATAAGTTTGTGAAGAGCTTTTATCTGCATTATTAGATTTCAATAAGAACAAGCATTCTGAGAGTATTGCATGGCAATACATAGTTCCCTACCGGGTAAAAATTCATTATACTGGAACAAAAAGCTAACTTGTTCTATAACTTGTCAGGGTGTAAACAAAAAGAAAATATCAAGTCAATATCTTCAAGCATGACTAAAAACAGTGTGGAAAACTGATTAAATGAGTGAATTTTTCAAGTCCAAGGACCATAACTCTGCACAAAATTATCCGAAACAAAATTTTGAACTTGATCTGTATAACTTGTCATGATAAAACTATATACCAATTATCAATCAATATCTTCAAGCATGATGAAAAAAGTGTGGAAAACACTTTAACATTAGATATGATTAATAGTTCTCTAAAATTAGATATGATGTAATCAGGGCTTCCAAAATTATTTTTAGCCAGCCGGACATTTTATATATTATCCCGAATTTAATCCCTTAAGACAAAATAAACAAAAGGCAATTATGGTAATCAGTTGCCGAGTTGGCCATCCCAATGATTGACATTAAAAAAAAATGATATTAAACTTTCTTTGATTCAAATTCGAAGTTCTGACGTAAACTGTTAAATTGGCAGTGCATCATTCGAAGTGTGCAACATCAGCGTACTTATATCTGCCTTAGACTCTTTATTTGTGCAAAATAACGTTGTCAAAAACTTTACTTTCGTTTTTAAATCTAATACCATATGTTATCTTGACAATGGTAAAACATGGACCAGAGACGATACGTAAATTCCGTGTACGTTTGCAAAGCATGAATGAGTGTAAGTAGCTCTTTCTACGTGATTTCTTCAAGAAAATATTCGAAATAAACGTAAGATAAAGGAATCCATGACAATTTAAAAAATTTTTGAAGAAATTAGGATGCATAATTAAATTTCACACCTGCGCACACGTGTACTAGTTCAAACAGTGTTATGTCTCTGGTTCAAACAAAGTGGTTATGACGATTTTTCATTTTCACCTTTTTAATTTTTTCATCAAATCATATTTGTAAACTTATATCTGATAATTTAAATCTTTTTGACTAAATTAATTAGATGCAAACCGCTGAAATGTAAGAAAATAACTTTGATTAGACTGATCAATGTCCGGTTCAAAATAGTTTACCTGTCACCTGAGCAGGTAAATTTCAGCTGTTCGACAACTAATTAGCCTTGTTTAAATGAGAAGGTATTAAAGTAGGGGTTGTTTTGATAGAACTTAATGATCATGTCACTTTTATGAACGGAAATGTGTCATTATGTATGGCTGTTAAAGGCAAAAGGTTGGGTCAAAAAGATCGCGAATTATGTTCAAATGACCGTCTCTTAAGAAAGCCTTGAAAACTAAAAAGTAGATGACCGTTTCATGATTTGCCCAGTCGGACTTTTACCGGACATTATACAAATGTCCGGAATAAATGACCGTTTTGGAAGCCTTGGATATAATACAGTGTATATCTATTTTCAAATTATAATCAAATATAATTAATAGTTCCAAATATTTTTTCTTTTATTTGTCACAAACTAATATAGATTTGTAACTTATCTATAAAATGTCAACAATTTTTATCTACACAAAGTAATGTAATATATACATTAATAAAAATAGATTATTATCTAATTAAAGGATTTCACTTCATAATTTTTTTTTATATATATATAGCATTCAGAAAATTAGTTTATACAAAATAACAAACAAACCTGCCAAAAAATTCTTCAAATAATTTACCAAAGAATTTCTTTTAAAAAATGAGTTATCTCCCTTTGTACAGAAATATGGTTTAACATAGTACTCTAACATTAGATATGGTCCTGAGTTATGGTCCATAACTCTGGACTTAATCATCAGACCGGAACAAAATTCGAACTTGATCTATAACTTGTCATGGCAAAACTATATACCAAATATCAAATAATATCTTCAAGAACGAAGAAATAAAGTGTGGAAAGCTGATTTGCCGGACTGACAGATGGACAGACAGACGGACAGACGACAGATTGCAAACCTAAAGTCCTCTTCGACTTCGTCGGTAGGGGACTAATATTCAAACTGCAACTATACAAAATACATGCTAACATTCATTTGATATTTTACCTTGTTTGAGCTTAGATAACATTGATTTCTCTGCATCCACAGAAGCACTTTTACCCACCAACAACCTTTTGGCTAAATCTTTTTTGTAGAATGCCTCAAATACATCTTTACCTGTTCAAAGTGAAAATGGCAGTGAAAAGCTGAACTTACTATACCCATTTATACTTTTAAAGCCATTTCAATGACCTATCAAGAGTAAAAAAATTGTTTAGCATGATACAATAGAACAATACCATCTGACATAAACTTGCAATCCAAGAAATGGCTTTGTTCATAATTTCTACATATATGCACTAGAATTTAAATGACATAAAAGAACAACAGAGTAAAACTATAAATATTATATCAAACTGCCAAATAATCACCTGTCATGAGTATTTAACAAAAATAGAATATGAAAATGTTTATCAAATGATCTGACCATAAAATCTCCTAAAATATTTCACCAAAAAGGTTCAAAATTATCAGTCTTACCATGAATAAACCTGAAAAGGACCATTATTTTGTCTAACAGTCTTTCTAGTTCTTCTTCTGTTGCTTCCTGAAATCAAAAATTAATACTTAATTTTCCAAATAATAAATATAGGATCCCCTTCCATTATATAGAATTAAGATTGAAGTTTTTTATATAAAAAATTTAAACAACACGTTATAAATTTTATGCATCTAAAGCGCTTTTCTGGATTTACCTTCATCAGGAATGCTCAAAGCTGAATAGTTGAAAGCCAATGATGGATAAGAACCGTGGATTTACCTTCATCAGGAACGCTAAAAGCTGAATATTTGAAAGTCAAGGATGGATAAGAATTCAAAAAGTTGAAGAGCTATATGACCAAAAAGGACATAAAAAATAGCCAATTCTATCAAAGGTCAATTTTGCCTGAGGGAGTATATAAATGTACTCTGGTTAATTTTTTACACATTATATACACATAAAACAATTCTAATTTTAAATATACATTAATCAATTATACCAGTATAAATAAAGGCATTCAGAAATACTGGTTTGTTCCTAACCATAATAATGTTACTTTTTGTGGAAACATGGATTTGCTGCAGATTGTAACAATGTAGAGCCTGCAATGCTGGAAATTTAATTCAATATTGCTTAGTACAAATATGCCCAACCAAAATAAAATTCCAGTTGCAACATCTTTTTTGATCTATGTTCTTCAATGAATGTTCTTGTCGTGAATACAATTGTTTTTGAGAAGTAATCTTAAAATGAATTCTACATCCACCAAAATAAACAAAAAAATTAAATTTTTACCTTGTTTCCAGAACGTAACTTGGAATCAACATATTTTGCTGAAAGATGTAAAATTATATTTTATATATAACTTGAACACATAACTACAACACACATAATAAAACAATATTTTCCTGTTTTTGGTGTTACCAATTATACAAACATTATTTTGCAATACACCAACATGGCAAATCTAAAATTGTTTTTAGGTTCCCATGAAATAAAGTTTTTAACTATGTAACATAGACTAAAAACTTTGGGATTATATATTGCTTTTGGTATATCTTCAGATACTTCTACCTAAAGGAATTTGGTGTGAAGACTCATCCAATTGTTGAACAAAATTTGACCTATCAATATCTACTTTTTTTTCCTTTGTGTTGCTCTCATGGATATATTCCCAAACTGATGTGGAGACTCATCTGACTGGGGAACAAAAGTTGACTTATACATGTCTATTTTATATTTAATTGTGTTGTTCTGTTGCTGTTTTGTTGATTATACCCCATATCTCCTTTGATCCTTCTATAAGAATTATGTTTATGAAAGCTATATGCTTAATTTGTTTTATTTTAAATAATGATTTACTGTTATAAATATTCAGTATATTTTCAAGAATTTTTTCTTTAGAAAAATAGTTATATTTCTATTTTTCACAGGTTATCTACACTTTGGCATATATAATATTTGTTCATAATATAAATACCTATAAGTTCTGCAGGTTTGTTCTGTCGCTGGTTAATAAAATGTTCAAAGCTTTCCTTCAAACCATTGATAAATTTTTCATTTTTGGCAAAGCAAATGTCTATCACATTATCTAATTTTTCTTTAAAATCTGAAAAAAAGTTTTGATATTTATAATACAAATTGACACCGCTTGCATCAGTTTTAATAAGACAAGTACAAAGTTCTGGCAATCTGAAAGTCTACATGACAAATTATTACTAACTATAAGACTGACTTTATTGTTTAAAAAATTCATAGCGGCAACTTACAAAAAAAGATATATCAAACCCAATATAGATGATATCTAATTATTATAAAATCAGCATTTTAAAAAATAACAAAATAAATATAAATTTTAAATTCTATAAATGAAATAAATGTCTTTTGATCTCAATCAATACATTTAAGTATAATTGATTGATTGATTACTCTTTGTTTAATATCAAGTGGCAATAATCCTAAAGATTATAAATGGAAAGATGTAACCATAATACAAATGTCATTGAATACTACGAAATAACTAATTTTATCAAAGAAACAGTGATTTCATTGTTGTTCTTCATCTAAGTGTCATACCTAACAATTTCTGAACCATATCTCTGTCCTTTTCTGGATCATTGTCAGTGTTTACCACAATGAGACGACCTGTAGTCTGCAAAAAAAAGGCAAAAGAATTAATTTCCTCCATATAAAAAATTATTACAAACAAACTTAAGCTTGCTTAAACTATATAATTTTATTGCTCTCTCTTTTAAAAAGTGAGACTGCCTATAACTGTCCTTCAGCGAAAGCACCATCCTTAAATCTTATCTAAAGCATTGTTCAACCTCTTCTCAGAAATAACATAGGTAGCTGTGTAAATCCATTAATAAATGCAATGTTTTTATTAATAGGAAATAAAGGGCAAGATGAATCATAAAAAGTTTCATTTTAATAGATATCACATTATTTAATCATGATCATCTTTTGTGGTGAAGATAATAAATGCATGCAGTATTCATTGTGGATTACAATTCTCACAGGGGATAATTCAATAATCAAAAAGTTGGTTCAGTTCATGTATAGGTGTAAGCAAAATTATATAATTTAAGTTTAATAACAGAGCTCAGCCTTGAAATATTCAGGACACAGGGCAGAAACAGTACAGTTAGGCAAGGTGTTCCACTCGCAGATTGTTCTAGGATAGAACGACTCCTTATCTGATTTACTTGTAAACATTTAAGATATAGGAGAAGTGAAGTCTTCTGTACATGATAGTTAAATTGCTGATTTTTTTTTTACTGTGGATTCATTATTATTCCTGGAATACCAATTTTCGTGGATTTCGTGTGTAAAGATGAACCATGAATTTTAATGTTCAATGAAGAACAAATTTTTCTATAGATTGTAATTGTATGCAGTCTTTTTCAAAACCATGAAATCAAATATCCCAAAAATTGTAATTTTCTTTAAATCCACAAAAAGTTGGTATCCACGAAAAATGAATGAATCAACATCATTCTGCATTAACATTATAGCCAACAAGCACATTACAAACTGGATTCTAAATGAAGTTTGTGAAAAGCTTAGACATCACTAAATCAACCTCCTGAGTTAATTCAAATCACTCACCTGATCAATAAGACAGACACAGTTATAAAGTTGAGAGTACATATCAACAAAACAGTACCCAAGTTAACATTTTATGACAATCAATATAATGATTTGGTACATACTTTGATATATGCAGCAAATGCTACGGAAAGTTCTTTCAACCCGTCCTTTACTCTAGAAAACAACTGATACATTAAACTGAGATCCTGTATTCTGTTCTCTGATAACAACTGATTCAGACCTACAAGTAACAATATAAACCATTTCAATAAAATGAATATTTGTAATTTTAACTATTTGCAGTATATTTAAATGCACATAACTCATGTAATATTAAATATCAAACTATATAACTAATATCATTTAATTTCAATCATACAATAAAATCCCAGTCTACCTACCCAACCCAACAAGGCATGGGTAGGCAACATCAAATTTAAAATTTTTTTAAGTGTGGCCTAATATAAAATATTCAATTACAGTTTTATGAGTTTATCCCCACATTTGCTAGTTTTGACTATCAGTTACATATTTAGATTTAAAGAATGCAAAAGACCAAAAACTGACAAATACATGTGACTTATTTTTTCTAAATAATATGGGTTTAAGGACTTCCCCCTTTAACAATGCTCTGGTCTGATTAGCATTTTACATATCTTTACTTACCTTTTTGTAAAATTGTATTTAAGTGTTGATCCAGTAACTGTTTTTCAACACAAGAAATCAAATTCTTCCTGAAATATAAAAGTAATCATTTTATATCTGTATACAGCATATGTATTCATGGTAAAAATAAATGTGGATAGTGTCCACATGTGGACACAGATGATGCCCCCGCTGGCATATCATATAGTTATAAAGGGACATAACTGAAGAACGGTGATAGTGACGCTACCCAAATTTGAACTTGATCTGAGTTTTGTGGTAATAAGCACTGTGTGCAAGTCTCATACCATTTGGTTGAGGCTAACTTAAGTAAAGAACAGAAACTAAAAATTCAGCAATTTTTCTATTTGTAAACACTCGAGAACGGTTGTGTATAAGTTTTATAACATTTGGTTGAGACAAACTAAAGTTAGAGAAGGGAAACGAAAAATTCAGCAATTTTTATGTTTATAAAGGGACACAACTCAAGAATGGTAAAAGTGTTGCCACCAAATTTCGTACTTAATCTGTATTATGTAGTAATAAGCATTGTGTATAAGTTTCATAACATTTGGTTGAGGCAAACTAAAGTTAGAAAACGGAAACAAAAAATATGTACTTGATCTTAGTTTTGTGGTAATGAATATTGTGTATAGGTTTCATAATGTTTGGTTGGGGAAAACTTAAGTTACAGAATGGAAACTAAAAATTTTGCAATCTTTCGATTTATAAAGGGGCATAACTCAATAATGGATAAAGTGACACTACCCAAATTCAACTATAATCATGAAAAAAGAAAGATAACTCCAATTTAAAATATAACTGGATATTTAGAAGAAAATAAAAATTTAGCAATTTTTCCATTTCTAAAGGGGCATAACTCTAGAACGGTTAAAGTGACGCCACCAAAATTCAAATTTGATCTGTGTTTTGTGATTATAAGCATTGTGTATAAGTTTCATAACATTTGGTTGAGGCAAACTAAAGTTAGAGAATGGAAACGATAAATTCAGCAATTTTCCATTTGTAAAGGGGCATAACTCTAGAAGGGTAAAAGTGACGCCACCAAAATTCAAACTTAATCTGTGTTTTGTGGTAATAAGCATTGTGTATAAGTTTCATAACATTTGGTTGAGGCAAACTAAAGTTAGAGAACGGAAACCAATTTTGGGACGTACGTACAGACGGACAAGGGTAAAACTTAATGCCCCCTCCGCTACGGCGGGGGCATAAAAACTCAAGAACTAACTTTTGCACTAAGATAAAGGTAAAATGGTAAAATACAACTGATGTAACACCATAAACATCTTTAAACCCAACAGAAATGTGAAACTTGGTTATGAGAAATAACATGCTAAGTCTGCATATATTCCAGTCACATTACTTTTTTCTCTAGGAGTTATAGCTGCTTGGATCTGAATCTTAACTTAAAATATATCCAGAATAAAAAATAAATATATATTGATCAAGATGATACAATATTTGGTAGATCCTTCTTTAAAGTTTCTATCTGACTTGTAGTTGCTTACATATGGACCTTAACCCAAATATACAATTTAACTTCATACTTTATTAATCTTCAAAGGTTTTGTACAAAGGAATAATTCAATCTGCAATATTTTCTCATCTGATTACCTTCTGATTTGTTCAAAAGGATGTATATATGCTTCATAATGAATGGCTGATTTAAAATTAATTAAGTTTAAGAGTAATGAAACCTACTTTGTTGACGGATCAAGATAATGGAGGAGTCTCTCATTCTCTTCTCCAAGTCTTTTGTCAACATAAGCTAGGTATTCTGGCACCTGTAAATGAAGTAGTTAAAACATTGCATATCACAGTTTATCAACACAAAAGCCAAGAAATCTGAAATTTCATCTACGAAGACTTGGTGAAAGTTCTTTTTTACAAAGAAGCTACACAACGCAAAAGGTTCTAATTCAATAAAAATGAAACAAAACATATAACAGTACTTTATCTTAACTCAACTGTTAAATAATAAAGATATAAATCTGACATCAAAAATCTTCTTTTCATATGGATATTTAATATGAGATTCTCTCGCTTGTTCCAATTGTCATATTTTCAAAACAACAACCATCAGATATTATTGATATAAATTATCTGTGATATTTGATTCCATTAAAAAATTGTTTGAAAAAAAGAGCTATTTTCTTATCTTAACATGAATTTCAATTTTCAACAAAATTCAAGAAAACAATTTCAATTGGTTTTTAGGACCAGAAGCATATAGGACACATGTCATGGTTAAAAAAAAAGGTAGTTTTAACATTATCCACATGTTTGTTATAGCAAATAATCTGTTCGACTGGAAACATTTAATTTGTTGAATGCTGCACTTGATATTTCCTAGGCCTAAATGTGGTTGAAATCTAGAGAATTTTATCAATTTTTCCAAATCTCTATTTATGGGGAAATCCAGAGAATTTCATCAATTTTTCCAAATCTCTATTTATGGGGAATTCAAGAGAATTTTATCATTTTTTCCAAATCTCCATTTTTGGTTGATTTGGAGGGTGTAAGTGACAACTCTTTACCAGAAGACTTGGCAAATATTGTTCTTCTTTACTGTTTTAGCATTAACTTGAAACACACTTCATTTGAAACAATTTATAATTACCAAACCTACGACTTATTGAGATTTCAGCAGACAGCTTATAAAACTTAATTGAAATCACTTGACAGGTTTTAAGCAGATTACTACAACATTCCAATGTATATGTAATTTTACCATAGATGTTACCGTATAATACTTGAATCTGATGGAATACAATAATGTCTTTTCAAGAAATTTAAACTTAATTTCAATTACTTTTCGTCAAAATTAGCAGTTCTTATTTTTTACTCATTGTCCCTCATTATATATGTCAATCTGTTAGAAATTTCACTGTTTTCAATGTGTAAACATTTTTCCTTAAATACAGTCCATTTGGACTTTCATACTTACATCCCTTTCTTGCATTAACCTTTGACCCTCAGCTGCATACAGTCTATCTGTTGCTTCTAAGAATTTCTTTTCAAAAGAGTCATGATATATCTACAATTATTCAATTTTATGTCAACTATATTCATTTTTTTAATTTAGAACAATGTATGGTTTTTGAACAGCTGACAAAGTTGCATGGTTGACTTAAATTATGAAACTTGAGATCTTTGTGAACATTCACGTCATGTTTGGACAAGTTGTCAGTCTAGGTGATTTGATGAAAATTCTGTGAATGAATAGTTCAGATATGCCCAAATGAAATGTTTTAAATACTTTTTATTCAATTTCTATTTATGGTAGTGGCTTCCATAAATATACAATGTATACATATCTGAAAGGAAACCATCCAAGAATAACATAATTGCAATGTAGTTCTTATATAATCTGCAGAAAAAATTCATAGCTTAAACACGAAATTTAGATTCAGATTTCTACCAGGCCCTGAAAAGAAAATTTTGAAAACACTTCAAACTGAATCTATCTCTTTTATATATATATATATAAAAAAAAACATTAAAAGTACAGTAGTCCATTAAAGTTGCATCTGTTTTATAGAATGAACAATTACCTGTAAATCTGACAACATCCTGAGTAAAGACTTCATTAACTGTCGATCCACAGCCTCTCCACTTCTCTCCCTTGAAATTAACTGTAACAATCCTTCCACTGTTCTGTTCTGTACAATGTGATGCCCAACAATATTTGATCTAAATAAATCTAGTCCCATATCCCTAAAAATTTCAATAAGTTTTTCAGGTATAAAGAATTTTAAAAAGAGTTGCATTGATTATAGGATATAAACATATAGCAAAAATGTTCATTGCAGTTTAATGTTTTCAATAAACAAGAATATATGCCTATAGGAAATCATGCCCCACTTGCACTATCTGAGATCGCCATGTTCAGTGAACATCTGGGTCAAAACTCATATATGATATACAATGTATTTTGTGTATATGAAACGTTTATATCATAATGAATACTTGAACTACGTTTCAAGTTCATGGTAAATCAACTTAAACCAAACTTTAATCTATCTTAAACCAAAACTTTAACTTGATAAGGGATCAACTTATGGAAGCAGACAGGAAAACATCATCATATTTTGTTATACTAAACATGTTAATATTTTTCATTCATATGAAATAAATTAAGGTCATATTGGATTTGTTCTAGCAATAAAGATACAGTTCTCATTTAAAAGTTCAATTGCTTCTTAAAGAAATCAATAATGCAATAAGGCTGTCTCATAATTTGTTAAAATTTCCCCCACATGCAACATCTATTGAAAATTCAAATAATACACACCATATAGACATCACTGATGAAGTCTGTAAAACATAAGTTCGGTCTAAAAACAGGAAAATACTTCTGATCATTATCTGAAACAAAATTAAATTAGAAATACAACTTATGATATGTTGACCTAAGAACCAATTAATAATTGTATTAATCAAAATTTCAAATCATGCAGTACAAGTCCTACAAGAGAAGATTTACATTATGTGCTTTTTTGCTTTGATTGAACTTCCAAATATATGTTACAAATGTTTACTGTCTGGCTGATACATATATATTACATGTATCTTGTTTTCTGCACTTTTGTAATCATAAAATATCACAGCTGTGAGCCACAATGTGAATCTTTATGACAAGTGAGTGCAACGAAGAGCGAAAAAAGCTCCAGTTTGTTGAGAGGCTGATATTTTATCTATGCTGAATACCTGATAACCTGTTTATTGTAGTATTTCCCATCATAAGGACAGT
Source organism: Mytilus californianus (assembly GCF_021869535.1). Taxonomy (NCBI): domain Eukaryota; kingdom Metazoa; phylum Mollusca; class Bivalvia; order Mytilida; family Mytilidae; genus Mytilus; species Mytilus californianus. The sequence goes on from NW_026262690.1 coordinate 67,195,430, forward strand.
TTTTTGCTTGGTTGTCATAATGATAGGAAGCTTAATAAGTTATGCTCTCATATTGTGACGTTGCTGATAACTTCTCCTCACACATTGTCATATCATTCATAAGTTCTGGTCATTTCTAAAAGACTTGATATGAGAATTATGGGGTGACTGAGCAGTTGATATACATGTAGGCACAGGAAAGTGTGATAACAAAATATGTATGGCAAATATTCACTAAGAAGTTGATTAATTTACCAACATATCTTTCTAACCCTCGATACATAAAAACAATACCAAAACAAGAGGCTGTCAGAGTGACAGCAAACCGGATTTTCCTGCAGAGGTCAAACCCTGAACAGTTGAGCAAGTATGGACTCAACATTTAAGCTTAAAACAGCTCTGAATTTGGATTGTGATTGAATATTTGACACAGCATAGGTTTGTGACACAAAATGAATGTGGTCAAAGAACTGAAAAATTTGAAATCGGACATTTACCTATTATGGTCCAATATTCAAAATATAAGTACATTGTTAGAATCAGCATATCAAAGAACCCCAAGAATTCAATTTTTGATGAAATCAAACAAAGTTTAATTTAGGACCCTTTGGACCTCAATGTGGTATGATCGAATTAATAATAAAAATAAATACAGGTTTAGATTCAGCATTTCAAAGATAGGTTGAAATCAAACACAGTTTAATTTTGGACCCCGATTTGACCAACTTGAAAACTGGACCCAAAATCAGAAATCTAAATATATGTTTATTAAAAGACAATATAAGCTTAGTTTTTAAAGGAGTTTGCTTCATCAAAAAATAAAATATATATAGCATTCAGAAAATTAGTTTATACAGAATAACAAACAAACCTACCACAAAATTCTTCAAACAATTTACCAAAGACAAGAAGAAAAAAATCCAAAATGTCATTTATCATTAATACAATGTCTTTTAAAAATCTATAAAACTTATCTGTAATTATCTTCAAAATGTCTAATAATGAACAGTAAATACAATATTTAAACAGTCCTACAGAGTTTATCATCAGCAGCACTTAGGAAACAGAAAATTTTCAAATAAATCTGTCACTCCAATTATAATTGTGTGATTGATATTTACCACATACTTTGTAATCTGATAACAGGTGAAAATTATTTAAAAACACTTAGTGTAATCAAACTTTATATATATAATTAATAGTTCCCAATATTTTGTCTTTCATTTGTCACAAACTAATATCGATCTGCAACTTACCTATCAATGTCAACAGCTGTATCTACACAATGTAATGTAATGAAATATATACTTTAATAAAAATAGATTATTATCTGATGAAAATGATTTGCCATTTCTGTTCAAAGGGAAAAAACTCAATCATATAATAAGTACAACTTTTGGCTACTATAGATTAAAATAAACAATTAATTTCCCCATAGGCGACAATGATAGCCTTTTTCGAGATACAGACTTTAGAAAGTTGATTTTTTTAACGAATCCTTGCTAGAATTAAAGAAAAGTTATTAGGACAGTATTTTTTGGTCCAAAAAATATAGGTTCGCGTTGCTTTTCTTAGCGTAATTTGTACTTATCTCCCATGCCTATCAATTTTGCACTTAAAAATACGTGTCTCATCCTAGCGTTTAAAAGACATCTCAGTTCCGTTAGGGCTAAGGAAAATAATTTATTAGGCCTTTGGTATAATGCAGAATGCACGAAGTCTCTAATAACAAAAAATAACGGGCGCACATATCAACCAATCAGGATTAGCTATACTCTTAATTCTGAATACCATGTTATGCTCATAAAATGGCTGCGCCCATAAAATCTAATGGTGTATTGTAACCTATACGGTATTTAATACTTTCTAGAATCATGCAATTCATAGTTCGTTAGATGAACTAATATATATGCCACACAAAAATCATCTTCAAAACGTTTTGGCATTACTCTCTGAATTTTTACAATTTTTTATCAGAGGTGACCCCAGTCAAAAAATGTGAAAAAAAAATTTCTGATTTTTTGAGTAAATGCGGTACTGCTAAAAAGGGCCTGAAGATAATGTCCACTTTCTCCAATGATTATTTATATGTCATCAAGTACTGATTATATTGATACCAAAACCGATCCAATATGTAACTACTACGGTGAATTTTGAACAACAGTTTTAAATGAAACCATTTTCGTATAAAAGTACATTTTTGAAACAGACTATAGCATTTCAAAATATGAAAAATGTGTAAATATTTGTGTTTAAACATCGAAAACTATTCGTTAACTACAAAATTTCATGCCTATTCTAATTTTTATAGTCTGCCATTCGAGTGAACATTTCAATGTTCGAAGGGGATCATTTCTGTACATTTTCACTGAATTTGGTAATTTCGATAACAGCACTTGGATCGAGATTGTCATGTTTAAAAATCGATTTGTATATTGAAACTCTAGACGTGTACGTGCTTTTTTCAAACAAATCAGCAGAAGTTCAGAAAATGACATATTCTCTCCACAGTAAGTCAAAAGTCGAACCCACCCTTGTTTCTAAGGTAAAACGCAATACAAATATGAAACAGACTATAGCTTAAAAACTAGTTAATCAATAATTCATTTGTCACCAAAAAATACGGTTTCACATCAAATATCAAGTAAAATTACTGTTTTTGACACTTTTTGAGCACTATGATAAAGAAATGTCGACATTGTATAGATTAAAATAAACAATTAATTTCCCCATAGGCGACAATGATAGCCTTTTTCGAGATACAGACTTTAGAAAGTTGATTTTTTTAACGAATCCTTGCTAGAATTAAAGAAAAGTTATTAGGACAGTATTTTTTGGTCCAAAAAATATAGGTTCGCGTTGCTTTTCTTAGCGTAATTTGTACTTATCTCCCATGCCTATCAATTTTGCACTTAAAAATACGTGTCTCATCCTAGCGTTTAAAAGACATCTCAGTTCCGTTAGGGCTAAGGAAAATAATTTATTAGGCCTTTGGTATAATGCAGAATGCACGAAGTCTCTAATAACAAAAAATAACGGGCGCACATATCAACCAATCAGGATTAGCTATACTCTTAATTCTGAATACCATGTTATGCTCATAAAATGGCTGCGCCCATAAAATCTAATGGTGTATTGTAACCTATAAGGCATACAACTCAACAACGAGAAAAGCTAAAATCATGAAAATTGACTTGACCTTCATTTAGTCACAGGAAACAACATATCAAAATTTGAAAAAATTTCGTCAAAGAGTTTTCATGTTAATAAACGGATACTGTTTGGCTGTCGCCCTCCCTGTCCGCTGTACATCCCCAAATCAATAACTGATTTTTCGTTAGAAAATACGGTAAAAAATGAAGTTAAAAAGATTGCTTATTCTTCATTTTCAATAAAAATAAATACCAGACTATCTTATTATATCTAACAGACACTTTTTTTGCTGTCTAAATTTTTTATCTAAATTAAGTTGTTAACAGCAGAAGTGCAATATATGTTATTGAATAATAATTAAAAAAAAAGTCTAAACATTTAACAAAAACCCAGGTCAAAATAAATGAATCTATTTACCATCTGTCTACAGTGAGATTGCCAAATGTTATCCATCTTCTTTAGAAACTGTTCATATCCAATGTTATCTGTATGGAGTGTTAAGGAACATACATATTTACAACTGATATGTTTTAATGTAATAGTTAAAAAGTGAACATGAGCTTTTGATCGCTTGAGATTTTTCCAGACAAAGTCATTGTTGTTAAACCAAATACCAACTAAGGAGTTATCTAATCATGAATATGTTTTGCATACAACAAAGTAACACTACCTGTCAAATATTGTACTCTCTGCATTAATTTTGGCTGAGACAAATTCAATAGACATGATATTTTAAATGGTAACGGTCCAAACCACAACTTTGTTATAAATTCCAAAACCTAATAAAATGCTCCGCTGGGGCGCATCTTTATACGACCGCAGAGGTCGAACCCTGAACAGTTGGGGCAAATATGGACACAACATTCAAGCTTGATACAGCACTGAATTTGGATTGTAATTAAATATTTGACACAGCATAGGTTTCTCACACAGAATGAAAGTGGTATAAGAACTTAAAATTTTTTAATTTACCTATTCAAACCATATCATTATTATTTGCTTTTATATATAAAGCAGAAATAACCAATTTAAAATGGAAAATTTTAAAGAAAAAAAAGGAAAAAAAAATCCCCCCCAATTTTTTGAACCCCCTTATGATTCATCACCCCCAAACTCAATCCCAGCTTTCCCTTTGTGGTATGGTACCTTGCAGTACAATTTCAGAGAGATCCATACACTTGAACACAAGTTATTGTCTGGAAACTAGAAAAATGCTTGTTTTTTGGCCCCTTTTTGGCTCCAAATTCCTAAATGTTTAGGGCAATTACCCCCAAACTCAAACCCAGCTTTCCCTTTGTGATATGGAACCTTGCAGTACAATTTCATAAAGATCTATACACTTACATTCAAGTTATTGTCCTGAAACTAGAAAAATGCTTGTTTTTTTGCCCTTTTATGGCCCCTAATTACTAACATTTTCATGGGAATTACCCCCAAAATCAATCCCAGCCTTCCCTTTGTGATATGGAACCTTGTGATACAATGTCAGAGAGATCCATACACTTACACACAAGTTATTGTCTGGAAACTAGAAAAATGCTTATTTTTGGCCCCTTATTCCTAAACTTTTTGGGCAAATACCCCCAAACTCAATTCCAGCTTTCCCTTTGTGATATGGAACCTTGTAGTACAATTTCATAAAGATCCATACACTTGAACACAAGTTATTGTCTGGAAACTAGAAAAATGCTCGTTTTTTGGCCCCTTTTTGGCCCCAAATTTCTAAATGTTTAGGGCAATTACCCCCAAACTCAAACCCAGCTTTCCCTTTGTGATATGGAACCTTGCAGTACAATTTCATAAAGATCCATACACTTACACACAAGTTATTGTCCTGAAACTAGAACTAGAGGCTCTAAAGAGCCTGTGTCGCTCACCTTGGTCTATATGCATATTAAAAAATGGACACAGATGGATTCATGACAAAATTGTGTTTTGGTGATGGTGATGTGTTTGTAGATCTTACTTTACTGAACATTCTTGCTCCTTACTATTATCTCTATCTATTATGAACTTGGCCCAGTAGTTACAGTGGAAAATACTTTGTAAAAATTTACAAAATTTATGAAAATTGTAAAAAATTGACTGTAAAGGGCAATTACTCCTTAAGGGGTCAATTGACAATTTTGGTCATGTTGCCTTATTTGTAGATCTAACTTTGCTGTCCATTATTGCTATTTACAGTTTATCTCTATCTATAATAATATTCAAGATAATAACCAAAAACGGCAAAATTTCCTTAAAATTACCAATTCAGGGGCAGCAACCCAACAACGGGTTGCCTGATTGGTCTGAAAATTTCAGGGCAGATAGATCTTGACCTAATGAACAATTTTATACCATCAGATTTGCTCTAAATGCTTTGGTTTCAGAGATATGAGCCAAAAACGGCATTTTACCCTATGTACTATTTTTTAGCCATGTCGGCCATCTTGGTTTGCGGGCGGGGTCATCGGACACATTTTTTAAACTAGATACCCTAATGATGATTGTGGACAAGTTTGGTTAAATTTGTCTTAGTAGTTTCAGAGGAGAAGATTTTTGTAAAAAATTACAAAAATTTACGAAAAATGGTTAAAAGTTGACTATAAAGGGCAATAACTCCTTAAGGGGTCAACTGACCATTTTGGTCAAGTTGACTTATTTGTAGATCTTACTTTGCTGAACATTATTGCTGTTTACAGTTTATCTCTATCTATAATAATATTCAAGATAATAACCAAAAACGGCAAAATTTCCTTAAAATTACCAATTCAGGGGCAGCAACCCAACAACGGGTTGTCCTATTCATCTGAAAATTTCAGGGCTGATAGATCTTGACCTGATAAACAATTTCACTCCATGTCAGATTTGCTCTAAATGCTTTGGTTTCAGAGATATAAGCCAAAATCTACATTTTACCCCTATGTTCTATTTTTAGCCATGGCGGCCATCTTGGTTGGCTGGCCGGGTCACCAGACACATTTTTTAAACTAGATACTCCAATGATGATTGTGGCCAAGTTTGGTCAAATTTGGCCCAGTAGTTTCAGAGGAGAAGATTTTTAATTAAAAATTAACGACGACGGACTCAAGTGATGAGAAAAGCTCACTTGGCCCTTTGGGCCAGGTGAAATAAAAATGCTTGTTTTTTTGCCCTTTTATGGCCCCTAATTACTAAAATTTTGAGGGAATTACCCCCAAAATCAATCCCAGCCTTCCCTTTGTGATATGGAACCTTGTGATACAATGTCAGAGAGATCCATACACTTACACACAAGTTATTGTCTGGAAACTAGAAAAATGCTTATTTTTGGCCCCTTATTCCTAAACTTTTTGGGCAAATACCCCCAAACTCAATTCCAGATTTCCCTTTCTGAAATGGAACCTTGTAGTACAATGTCATAAAGATCCATACACTTACACACAAGTTATTGTCATGAAACTAGAAAACTGCTTGTTTTTTGCCCCTTTTTGGCCCCTAATTCCTAAAATTTGGAGACAATTACCCCCAAAATCAATCCCAGCATTCCCTTTGTGATATGGAACCTCGTGATACAATGTCAGAGAGATCCATACACTTACACACAAGTTATTGTCATGAAACTAGAAAAATGCTTTTTTTTGCCCCTTTTTTGCCCCTAAGTCCTAAAATTTGGAGGCAATTACCCCCAAAATCAATCCCAGCATTCCCTTTGTGATATGGAACCTTGTGGTACAATGTCAGAGAGATCCATACACTTACACACAAGTTATGTCTGGAAGTTACAAAAATGCTTATTTTTGGCCCCTAATTCCTTAACTGTGGGTACCATAACCCCCAAAATCAGTCCCCACCTTCCTTTCGTGGTATTGAACCTTATGGTAAAATTTCATTGAGATCCATTCACTTAAACTAAAGTTAGAGTGCGAAAAGTAATGTGTCTTCGGACGACGACGTCATACCAATATACGACCACAAAAATTTTTTTGCGGTCGTATAAAAATTACACACAAGTCTGCTTTACACAATTTGTATGGTTTTCAAACACTTTTCATTCAATTGTTTTAATGTGTTTTCACTTTTTCCATTCTTCTATGGCTTTTCTTAATACATGCACAGACTTATTATAAAGGTAACTTGAAGACTTCTACTAAATTGAATAAAGCCAAATGCCTAACGTTTTAACAATAGCCATCTGTACTAGAAAAAGCCAAATGCCTAACATTTAAACAATAGACATCTGTACTAGAAAAATCCAAATGCCTAACATTCAAACAATAGCCATCTGTACTAGAAAAATCCAAATGCCTAACATTTAACCAATAGCCATCTGTACTAGAAAAATCCAAATGCCTAACATTTAAACAATAGCCATCTGTACTAGAAAAAGCTAACTGTACCTTATTATGCTTTATACATTGTTTATTATAGAAATATCAAATCATGCAATGAAATTAATAGCAGTATTTTTCAAATGATATGAAATGTAAATAAGTTTGTTTCTGATCTGTACACTATCTGAATTTTTGTATTAATCCTCTACCAAACCTCACGCCGGGTTTTGCGAGAAACATTTTGTTCTATTTCATTATAAACTTTGTCTGCTAAACATCTCAAACCGTATTTTTAAAATTGCAAAGTTCAAGGCTTGCTGCGAGACATATTGAACATTTACCTGTTAAAAAGTAACATCTTAAAGGAACTACACATGGTATAAAGCATTTTTTGTCAAGTTTCTATCCATTATATTTTAAATTGTATAAAATTTCACTTTGATAAGCTTTTATCACAAACTGCAAGGCAATCAGGAGAATACAATTGTAGGATAATGTTGCATTAATATAATAAATGTTACACACTATATGCAAGTATTAAGCTTTACAATGTTCAATGACTGACTGCAGGTTTACTACAAATTGATAACATTATGGAAGCATTACTGAAATTTGTATACTTGTCCCATACAGTTATGATACACCATAGGCTTTAGTTTTGATAAAAGGATATTCCAAGAACTGTGTAATATTTGACTTTACATGGTTTTCACAAATCTGTTTCAGCTGATCATACAAAGCTGCAGACATCTTGTGAGAACACATGTTCTCTACAGCCTGGTATAGCTCTTCTAAACTGGAATTTATAGAGCGGCTTGTGTGAATGGCCTGCACTGATTCTGCCAATTTGTCCCATGTTAAAGCTTGGAAGTTGTCTGGAAGTCTAGGCTTTTCTGAAGTAAAACATTTAATATCATTTAACATGTTTAAATATGATAACAATTGTTTTAGGTGTTAAATTTAGTTTGTTACATGCAAATTAACAAAGCTTTTACATCTGAGAACAATAAAATTGAATAATCAGGTAAAATATAAAACAATTCCTAAAGTTAAAGATTATGTAATTACTGCTTACAAAACTCAATTTATGCCCATCTCCCAAGCACATGTTGTAATGTTTACATTTCACGGCCTGTGCACTCATTAATATTCATGAGTTGTGTAAATCAGGTCAACATTTTTCAAAGCGCTAGTTTAAACTATATATAACATTAACTATTTCTTTATACCAGGTCATCAATTTCTGTCCCAAAAAATAATCATTAAAAGCACTTTATAGAGCAGAAAACATATGCATAGTTACGTTAAGCCTAAAGCAAAGAGAGACAATTCAATTTTAAAAAACTATGGAAAGCCAAAATAACAATAAAATGCTTCGCTGGGCGCAGCTTGATACGACCGCAGAGGTCGAACCCTGAACAGTTGGGGCAAGTATGGACACAACATTCAAGCTTGATACAGCTCTGAATTTGGATTGTGATTAAATATTTGACACAGCATAAGTTTCTGACACAGAAAGAATGTGGTCTAAGAACTTCAATTTTTTTAATTTACCTATTATGGTCCAATTTCCAAAATCAAAATACATGGTTAGATTCAGCATATCAAAGAACCCCATATTATATTCAATTTTTGTTGAAATCAAACAAAGTTTAATTTTGGACCCCACCTTGGACAAACTTGAAAACTGGTCCCATAAACAAAAATCTAAACACATGTTTAGATTCAGCATATCAAAGAACCCCAAGAATTCAATTTTTGTTAAAATCAAACTAAGTTTAATTTTGGACCCTTTGGACCTTAATGTAGACCAATTTAAAAATGGGACCCAAAATTAAAAATCTAAAAACACGGTTAGATTTGGCATATCAAAGAACCCCAAGAATTCAATTTTTGATGAAATCAAACAAAGTTTAATTTTGGACCCTTTTGACCTCAATATGAACCAATTTGATAGCGGCCCACAAATAAAAAATCTAAATACATGGTAAGATTCAGCATATCAAAGAACCCCATATATTCAATTTTTGTTGAAATCAAACAAAGTTTAATTTTGGACCCCAATTTGGACCAACTTGAAAACTGGGCCAAAAATCTAAAATCTAAATACATGTTAAGATTCAGCATATCAAAGAACCCCAAGAATTCAATTTTTGTTAAAATCAAACTAAGTTTAATTTTGGACCCTTTTGACCTCAATGTGGACAAAGTTGATAACGGGGCCCAAATATCAAAAATCTGAATACATGGTTAGATTCAGCATATCAAATAACCCCATATATTCAATTTTTGTTGAAATCAAACAAAGCTTAATTTTGGACCCTTTTGACCTCAATATGAACCAATTTGATAGCAGGGTCCACAAATAAAAAATCTAAATACATGGTTAGATTCAGCATATCAAAGAACCCCATATATTCAATTTTTGTTGAAATCAAACAAAGTTTAATTTTGGACCCCAATTTGGACCAACTTGAAAACTGGGCCAAAAATCTAAAATCTAAATACATGTTTAGATTCAGCATATCAAAGAACCCCATATATTCAATTTTTGTTGAAATCAAACAAAGTTTAATTTTGGACCCCAACTTGGACCAACTTGAAAACTGGGCCAATTATCAAAAATCTAAACACATTTTTAGATTCAGCATATCAAAGAACCCCAAGAATTCAATTTTTGTTAAAATCAAACTAAGTTTAATTTTGGACCCTTTTGACCTCAATGTGGACAAAGTTGATAATGGGGCCCAAAAATCAAAAATCTAAATACATGGTTAGATTCAGCATATCAAAGAACCCCATATATTCAATTTTTGTTGAAATCAAACAAAGTTTAATTTTGGACCCCAATTTGGACCAACTTGAAAACTGGGCCAAAAATCAAAAATCTAAATACATGTTTAGATTCAGCATATCAAAGAACCCCATATATTCAATTTTTGTTAAAATCAAACAAAGTTTAATTTTGGACCCTTTGGACCTTAATGTAGAACAATTTGAAAACTGGACCCAAAATTAAAAATCTAAATACACGGTTAGATTCGGCATAACAAATAAATAAATGTGGTCAAAGATTTTACAAATCTAATGCGCATACTGTCCAATTAAAGATTACTTCTTGAAATTTTTCAATATTTGAAATTTGAAAAAAAAATAATATTTGAAGAATAATTCTTTTTAATTTCTGAAATCTGAAATGAGAAAAAATTGACCCCCCACAATTTCTTTAAACCCCCCCCCCCCTTTTTTCCCCAAAAAAATTCTTTCCCTCAAGATATGGTCATAATCTCAATTCAAATTTCCAATGGAGTTTGCAACTATAATTACCCATTTAAATCTACCATAGTGCTAACTTAATCTATTTTATAATAGAATTTAAAATATAGTGTCAAATCTTTCATATGGATTTTGTTGTAAAAAAAAAAGATGCAACATTTGCAGATATTTTTACTGGTCTTCCTTTATAAATATGCATTTCTTTAAACATAATTTAAAAGCAGTGTAAGGGAAGTAACCAAAACGTTGTATTTAGATTACCTCCCTTACACTGTTTTAAATTATCTTAATTGTTCATTAACCATTACTTTATACATAATTTAAAAGCAGTGTAAGGGAGATAATTTCAATGATGAATTTGATTTATCTCCCTTACACTGCTTTAAATTATGTTTTGTACTAAAGTATTTGTCCATTAACCAGGACAACCTTGTTTTTCCCCCTTTTTTGCCCCTAATTCTTAAACGGTTTGAGCCATAACCCCCCAAAGCAAATCCTAACCATCCCTTTGTGGTATGGAAACTTCTAGTATAATTTCAGAGAGATCCATACACCGTTCCACAGTTATTGTCTGGAAACTAGAAAATGCTTATTTTTGGCCCCTTTTTGGCCCCTAATTCCTTAACTGTTGGTACCATAACCCCCAAAATCAATCCCCACCTTCCTTTTGTGGTATTGAACCTTATGGTAAAATTTCATAGAGATCCATTCACTTAAACTAAAGTTAGAGTGCGAAAACTAATGCGTCTTCGGACGACGACGCCGGACGACGACGACGACGACGCCAACGTCATACCAATATACGACCACAAAAATTTTTTTGCGGTCGTATAAAAATAAAATTGGGTTTTTTTTCAAAGTTTCTGTATGTTTAATAAATATCTATGAAAAAGTTTGACATAAGCATTCATGATATTCCCAGATCTACTTTGAGGGACTGTTTAGCTGACCCTTTAAGGTCTTGATGTAAACCATGGTGCTCCAACAATATTTACCAGAGTTCAGGAGCAAGAACTTGCTGCCTATTGCATCAAGATGACAAATTTAGGTTACGGGTTCACACGCTGCCAGGCAAGTAATTGATTTAGCTTCAAATATGTGCAAAGCACTTTATATGCAAAAGGAACCAACTAAACACTGGTTTTATGGGTTTATATCCAGATTTCTAGAGCTGACAATGAAAAAACCAAAGAAAAGAGAGAAGGCAAGAGATGACTCGGTTACAGAAGAAGTAATAGCTAATTACTTTGCTGAATTGAAAACAATTCTTGAAAAGTATGACATTCTTAACAGACCATCTCATATTTGGAAGGTAGACGAGTCAGGAATATCTCTTGATCATAATCCACCTTAGGTACTTGCTATCAAAGGTAGTAATCCACAATCAGTGACACATGGTCATTCAGCCAACACCACCATAATTGCAGCCATATAGGCTCTAGGTGAAACCCTTCCTCCATTTATCATATTTAAGGGAGAAAGAATTTCTAAAGAAATAACATCAGGTGGTTTAAAAGGCACAGAATACAGAACCTCATTTACAGGCTGGTCCAACTCTATCTTATTCCTTGACTTTTTCAAGAACCACTTCCTACGCCATGTAACAGTTAGACCATGTTTACTTCTTTATGATGGTCACACTACACACATAAACTGTGACATTATCATGATTATCCAAGCAGCTAAGGAGGTAGATGTTCATTTATTTGTACTTCCTCCACATTTAAGTCACTGTCTTCAGCCATTGGACGTATCTGTGTTTGCCCCATTCAAGCATTGTCTGGACACAGAATTTCACAAATATCTTCATTTCCATCCAAATAATGTTATCACCAGAGAATTGCTCCCACACGATATCAACAGCATACAAGAGTTCACTTACAGTGCCAACCATCATGTCAGGCTTTAGAAAAACTGGTATTTTCCCACTGGACCAGTCAACAGTCAGCACTGCTCCACCATCTATTATTACCATAGAAACAAGTAATAAAAATGTATCAAGAAAGGACAGACATAATAACAGAACAGTGAAAATACTTTTCGAGGAGAAAACAGAACAGTTTAAACAATCAAAAGAAAACATGGTAGTAACAACTAATAGGAAACCAAGAAAGAAACTCATTCCACCATTTGGAGCTGCAATAACAAAAGACAGTTCTCGGAACAGAATACAATGGAGAACATGGCACCGAAACCAGCTAAAGTTCCGGAGAAAAAAAACAACAAAAAGAAAATTCATTCCACCAGTAAAAGCAAGTACAAGTAAATCAGATGGACCAACCCCAGCAAAAAAGGGAAAGAACACCATTACAACCAATTCAACAAAAGGAAAAGGTCTTAAACAAAAGAAACAACACACTCAGCAAATCAACGATGAAGAAGATAAAGAAGAGGATACTGAGCTTTGCATGGCTTGTACTGTTGTAGCAGGAGACAGCCACGTCAGATTGATCTGAAACTGTCAATAAAATTTGTGGAGTGGTATCAGTGTGTAAGGTGCAACGGTTGGGTGCACAAGACCTACTGCACAGACTTTGAACCCATCGACAAGGACGATGAATATGTGTGTTAAAACTGCAGAAGACTGACCAATGGCCATTTCATATCACAAAACTATACTCCATGCTATTAACATTTTTGTCTATTTCTACAGTCACATTTTTTCTTTTCTTAATTTTTTTCTTTATTTATTTATTTCATCAATTTCTTAATAATACTGACTTGAATTTTTTTTTTTATTTTGCTCATCTGGAATTCCTATCTTAGTTGTCCATTAATAAATCATCATTTCCTTACTTTGTTGTTCTTAAATGTGTGATAAACAGGCCCTCCATACATGTTTACTATGGATGGGCGGACTTATTGGACAAACGTACTTCTGTTAAAAACACAGGTGACCTATTTGTTAGGTTGATTTTCAAAATGATATACGTACAAAAAGTGTTCAGTGAAGAGATTCAAATAAAATTTGATTCAATTTTTAAATTATTCAGCAGAAATATAGACGATCAAAACCTTAGGTGGTGCATTTACCGGACTGCATCGTAATCATTTAAAAAGCACAAACTCTATGTTTATACTTTGTCTGAGTTTTGTAAAGAATTGATACCCAATTTAGAAATATTATGCACATTTTTGAGTATCTTCCCCAACACGTTGACTGGGGATTCAGTTCAATGTTGAGAGATGAATCAGTATAAAAATATCTTCCAGTAGACAATGGTAGAGTGAATTTGATCACGACACCAATGTGCAGATTTTATATTAAAAACAATCTTAATTGGGCTTTTAAGGCATCAGTTGTATTAATAAAAATGTTGAAGTGTGTGCATCAATGTTTGTTCATAAGTTCCAGAGAGTATATGCTTTGGATCTCTGAACATATTCTTACATAATTAAGTACCTTTGAAATTTTTTATTATCAGTTTCTTTGTGGATCCAGGTTTACTATTGGCAAGAGGGGAAGCATGCCTATTTATTCCGTTTGAGGGATTAGTTAACGCTGAAAAGTTTGCACGTTTCTGAGAATCTGTCATTGGGGATAACTCAGAATTCTCCCTAGATCGTTTATTGTTTTGACTTGAACAGTTATCACTCAGTCGCCTTTTCTTGGAACTTGTCAAGTCGTTTTCTTGGCTCTGCTGTTCAGGCAGATTGCGTTGGTTGGCATTTGAGAGTGGCATACACCTCTCTTTAGGCCTTAAGTGGCCTAAGGAGCCAGAACTGTTAAATTAAGTGTACAATTACACTTTTTCACAAGGCTGTCTGCCTTTCTTTGTCAAAATGGCGTAAATCTCGTGTGTTGTCTCGTGACAAGGGAGATAATTCATTTGTTTACTGATACATGTACTTTACCGAAGAAAAGTTAAGAGATAAATAAATAATGAAAAATAAGACAGAAATTACTTTAATCAATAAATAGTAGGAAAAAGTTTTTAAAACATTATACTGATGATGGGAATTAAACAAATAGAAAGAACATTATATACTATAATATGCATATGTTAGTTATAGTAATCTTGGGTCTTATATCTGATTATACGAATACGATTACGAAAGTTTATTTTGATTCGGTTCACATATAACAATGCAAAAATAAGCTCTTAAGAGTTTCTACGGCCGAATACAAATATTATATTATCTATGAAAAACATCTTAAAACATTCGTATAAAAAAAATAACCTAATCGTAAAAGAATATACACTTGAAGATCTGCATCTGACATTGATCTCAGAAAACTTATTAATAATGTTTTTTTTTTTACTTCAAACTTATTTTTTTTTAAATTCACATGAAAAAAAATTTACTTGATCTTGCAGAGAATTTCGGTTTTCAAAATAGTAGAAGATTGTAACAATTGAAACATTCAAATTTATTGGCAGTTGTTCTAGTTATAAGAGGAAGTCCGACTTGAGATGTATTCTGGACATTTGTCGTGAAACATTCAACACATGATTCAGACGGAGATTTTAACAAACATTCAATAATCCTAATTTTTCAAATTCATTTACAGTAATACGTTTTCTCTGAGGAAGATATTGTATGATAAACCTAATAACTTTTGAATAACCGCACGCAGAGACATCTCGGGTTCAATTTATGGTTACTCTGTTAATTATACAACTCCCATCTGTATCTGCATTAGTAAGTCGGAAAAAACCCCACATATTGACTTTTTATAACGGGGATGAATATGCGCTCAGTCGAAGGCCCTTCCAATTTTGATATTGCGCACAAATCTATTTTCCTTTGTCATGTTTGTTATTTTCTGCAACTCTCATTTTTAATTGAGTATACAAATTAAATTGCATTTGGAAGAAGAACTCAAATTTCTATGATATTCGGTCCGTCCAAAAGTGCCAATTTTCAAGCCTTTTCTACCAGCACGGCTTCAATATCTCTCAGACAATGGGTTAAACGCGATAAAGAAGACTCTTTCCGAATGGCCAAAGGCTGTAAGGTCGTTGATATAAGGTCTATGAATACCCATTCTACATCAATCTTTAAAGACCCAAATGTTGAAAAACACTTGTCCTACCTCCATGACAAATATGTTGTTGTCCCCGCAGATAAAGCCCCCAAAAATATCGTTTTTGTGTGTAAATCACATTACATAAACTGCTTGATAAATGAATAAGGTATTGACAATTAACTTGGAAACTCAACATATACCCCAACGACACTTACCAAAGAGGAAATCCTTGATAATCATAGGTCTGTTCTATGTTCTCTGAAATTTCAATCCAAAATGAAGAACTGGATCTTCCATCACTGTATTGGATACCTAAACTACATAACTGTCCTTACAAACAACGGTATATTGCTGGGTCTTCCAAGTGCTCCACGAAACCTCTTTCTAAATTATTAACATCAATTTTATCAGCAATCAAAGCCGGGCTTCAAAGTTATTGTGAAACTACCTATTCTAGAGGTGGCGTGAATCAGATGCGGATACTGAAAAATTCCAAAGATCTTTTAGAGTACATACAATCTAATAAAATTGAGAATGGAAATGGGGAATGTGTCAAAGAGACAACAACCCGACCATAGAGCAGACAACAGCCGAAGGCCACCAATGGGTCTTCAATGCAGCGAGAAAGACTCTTTCAACTTGCAATAATATTAAAACATTTGACTTTTCTATACTTTACACAAGTATTCCCCATTCCAAACTAAAAGACAAATTGAAAGAGTTGGTCCTGCTTTGTTTCATAAAAAAAAGAATGGCCAACGTAGATACAAGTATCTTGTCTTAGGGAGGGATACATCCTACTTTGAAAAAAATAACTCTGATTCAAACAAAAAAAATCTCTGAAACTGACATTATCAAGATGCTCGATTTCTTGATTGACAGCATATTTGTTACGTTTGGAGGACGTGTTTTTCAACAAACAATCGGCATTCCCATAGTAACCAACTGTGCCCCTCTTCTTGCCGACTTGTTCCTTTATTTATATGAGGCTGACTTCATACAGGAACTTCTTAGAAAGAAAGAAAAGAAGTTAGCAGTATCCTTTAACTTTACTTTCCGCTATATAGATGATGTTCTCTCACTAAATTATTCAAAATTTGGTGACTTTTTTTTAACACATCTATCCCATCGAACTTGAGATGAAGGATACAACAGATACAGTTAAGTCTGCCTCATATCTTGACTTACATCTAGAAATTGACAATGTGGGTCGGTTGAAAACTAAACGTTACGACAAAAGAGATGATTTCGGCTTCCCAATTGTGAACTTTCCATTTCTATGTAGCAACATTCCAGCAGCGCCTGCATACGGTGTATATATTTCCAGTTGATACGATATTCCAGGGTTTGTATTCCCTATCATGATTTCCTTGATAGAGGGTTGCTGCTCACAAGGAAGCTATTAAACCAAGAGTTCCAAGTGGTGAAGTTGAAATCATCCCTTCGTAAATTTTACGGACGCCATCACGAGTTGCCGTTGACCGTTATGGAATATCCGTTTCACAGACGATAGCGGATATATTCCAAATGTTGTTACTATAATCCGGAGAAACTGAGATCACCCCCATGTTTTGGTGGGGTTCGTGTTGCTCAGTCTTTAGTTTTCTATGTTGTGTTTTGTGTACTATTGTTTGTCTGTTTGTCTTTTTCTTTTTAAGCCAAATCAGTTTGAATGTCCCTTTGGTACCTCTCGCCTCTCAATTTAAGAGTAGAGCTTTGTGTAATCCTTTGTATGCCATAACAGTGAACCACAATTATTAAAAGGCTTTCAAGCGTCAGAGTATGTATATCTGTTTGAATGTTATATGTAAATTTTTACTTGTATATTATCATTGATGTTTTATTTGTGATTCCGGCTATTGAGCGTATACAGGATGGTATAAGTTAATGTATTCCATGTATTTATAAACGATGTCCAAGGCTAATATATGTTATCTTTGTATTTAAAACACTAGCGCTACATTGACGTGTTTCCAGTTTTCTATGATATGTCCTTTATATATAAAGTCTGCGTCATTACACGTTATTGTTAGTATAAGCGCAACTTCCTAGCTTATATTGTTGAGTATCCTTCCATTTGATATATTGTCTGGTATACATATATTGTTTTGGTATACGTACTACTTACCTTTCACGCATTTTATTAATGTTATCTTATTAAAGAGGGTAGGAATGGGGTACATGACGAATGACGGTAAAATATTTGTTAAAATAATGTTAACGATAAACATTTTACCCCATTTGACGCTAACGGTAGCTTCAAAATGAGATTGGACGAATGACGATAAAAAAATTAGGCTAAAGGTAGCGAAAAACGGACGTTTGACGCTTGGAGTTAAAGGGAATCCCTACCCTCATTAAGATATATTATTAATTGGTAAGATGAAATTTGATAAATGTTTTTCTAACTATTTATCTTCTAGGCTTTTAAGAATATTTACACTATAATTCAATTTTATGAACAGTCACAACAGGCGAGGAAAAGGGAGCAGAAAAATATTCAAGAGATATTTGTAGTCCGATTTGATCTTTCGTGTCATGTCCTAGGTTCATTTTTTCAACATGCATTATTTTTCAGTATTTCAAAAGATGTTTAATGGTGTGATTACCAACTATGATGAAATGGACATAAAGTTTGACATGAAAGAATTATTTCTTTAAGAATTTCTAGGAATTCTGTATTTTATCGGTTATCGATGACAACAAATCGGCTTTCCAATGCATTATGACGTTAACAATCGAACGAAATCACGTGATATCAACAGTTCTATTGCAAACTTGCCTTGCGACGTTCTACAAGAATACATTGGTTGAATCGACAATGCCGACATCAAGTCAGACAATGATTGTTATGAAAGAACAGGGAGAAGATCCAAGAATCCCAAGGCGGCAGTTTTCTTCTTCTGTGTCTGCCTTTCCACCAATGGACAGCAATCAGTATGATATTCAAGATACTAGTAAGCAAAACAGAGCATCTTTGAGGACTGGCAACTCATCTGGATTTCCGAGTGTTGCTGATGTGAATGGATTCAGAGCAAAGATGTATTTTGATAGGAAGATGCAAAGCCTACGTTTGAAAATCACTAACACGCATTTTAATCAGCTTGCCGAAAATAAACTATCATCTGCGGAAACCAAACAACATGCTGAAACAAATGAAGGTAGATATAATTGACAAAATCTAGTAAAAACAGTTTCAAATAAAAACAAATGCCATCATCTATATTACATTTTGGGGTTAAAATTATTCTATTAATCCATACAGACTTTTTATATACATTTTATGTTCATTTTAGTCACATATAGATCTTCAAGTGTTCAGGTCATTGTGCATCCTTGGCTTTCAAATTTTTGGGTTTGAGTTTTTTTTATGAAAGTTGATCCAGAAAAGCGTTTCGAACGCATCAAATTTATAAAGTATTATTTTCATTTTACTATAAATTCGTTAGCTGTAAGCAACTACAGATCACCACGCCATAATTCCAACAGCAATGAGCAAAACTTAAACAACACACAACAAGCTATAAAATACCCATACATAAAATGTGCTCGAAGCAATTCAATATAGAAAACCAACGGGCTGGTTTATGCTATAACAATAAACAAATAACAAATATGACAGACAGCAAACCAGCGGAAACCTCTAATTAAGGTTTCTAACTTGGGGCAGACAAACACAGAATGTGCGGCAATATTTAGTTCTGTTTGTGAGCGCTCAAACGCCCTCATCCTCACAAAGTGTAACAAAACAAAACTAAAAATCAGTTGAAAAGAACTTGCCTCATTTTTTTCGACAAGAAGCACAAACAACAACTAACAAAAAGAAAAATGACAAAGAGTACCGATCTAATAGTACTTGCAGGTACTAAAAGCTAGCTCAAAAAAAATAATAAGGAGAAGTGATATGATTGCCAATGAGACAGTTATCCACAGAGGCCAATTATGATTTGTTTACCCTTTAGTTGTGTTTCGGCTATAATCTCGAAAACTGTAATAAATAGAAAAAAGTTAATGCATGTAATAAATAGAAAAAAAAAACATATTATAGCATTTTATTAAGACAAACAAGACAAGATTTGCAAATAAGTCTAATAATCGAAATTGTCAGGCGTCTTCTTACATATGAGTGCTGCAATGACGATTGTTATCCATTTTGGTTATGAAGTTTTATACAATTAAGTTAAATAGTTGAAGTCGTCTCTCCGCTCCCTATAACAGATATTGCCCTCAAATGATGATTTTGATCAGTTTTGGTATCTTGAAAATTATGATACACTGAAATTTATAAACTGATCAGCAACAAAGATCTACAAATAAGTCAACCTACGACCTGAACAGATTGATTGATTGATTATTGTTTTTTGGCGAAAAAGGCTTTACAGCCTAGGGCGAGGACTTCTTACAATTTAAAAGTAGTTTTCAGGAAATCACAATATTAATCAATTTGTTTTTCTGTTTTTGAATACTATCTTGAAAACTGTAATGAATAGACCAAAAAACCTGTCAACAAAAAAATACCAACTAGACATGATTTTGGCCCACATAGTTTTCATTCATCAAAAAATTCTTGTAGCATAGTATCAACTTTATACAAAAAGTATCAGGTGAGCAATACAGGTAGCTTTGAACATTAAAGTTAAAGACCGATGCCTTATTGGAACGTTTTACTAGTTCAAGGACAGATTCAGATTTGAGTTGTAATATTATTAAGTGATTTAATCAACATGTCCATAAAAAGATATATTTTGCAAAAGCACTATCTTATTATTCTGTTTCTTAACAAGATCAGCTCTGATGAGATTTCAAATAGAAATGCTCCCAAAGTTCAGTTAGTTATTTACCAATTCAAGATGTTCTTGTTTTATATTTTTCCAGAAAACCAGGTGCGTCTTGAAAATTTAGGCTTCAGAAGACGCCGAGATATCATCCATGGGAACCGAATCGAAACTGTTAGCACGAGATCAATCTCTTCAACCCTACCTAAAGACGCAAAATATATGCCAACATCACCAGGAATAAAACCACGTCCTATTCTTCCTGCTATTGTTCCATCTGCAAATAATTTCAACTCTGGTGATAACTTATGTTGTAGTACTAACAAAAGCATAAGGTAATTAATTATATATGTGAAAGCAATTGTTTCACTTCAATGAAATGCCTAAATTCTATATCTGTCGTAAAATATGTCCAGTTAAACAAATACTTTTGGTGATAATAATTACGTAACGTTAGTTACATAGTTTTCTTCATTTGACAATATTTTATAGTCTTGCATGATAATCTACCAATTTTTAAAGACACTGATATTCTTTAAAGTGGTAACTATGAAATATCATAAGCATGTCGATCTCTACCCACAAACGATTGACATAATTTGATTTTTTTACTTTGCATTGCTGTTATTTAGTTCCAACTGTTTAAGTTTTATGGAGATTTTCTTTTCTGTTTTAATCCGACATAACTTGGCTTCTTTAACAAAACTGTAAATCTCAAGTAACTATTTGCGATCTTACAAATATTAGAATTGATCACACTAACAGCACATACTAAGAAATATATATAGAACACCTAATGAAGGTGTAGGCGTAATCAGTCAGCAGTATTTGAAGAATTATTGCCGGCCGGGTTTGGCATTCGTATGTTATTGAAAAGTAGTTAATTTGGTGGACGTTTGATTTTAAAACCTTTATTTAAAACACGAATTTATGAGGAGCTCTATTATGAAGCACATTTTAAAATTTAAATAACGGTCTTACTTATTTACTTACAAGTTTATTAATACAATCTTTATTTCTTTTCAGTGTACGAGACAGACCTAAATCTTTGTTGGATGAACTGAAGGAATGCGTATCTTACGATAGTAAATTGTTCCCCTCAATGGAGATGAGGAAATCTTTACCACCAAAGTCTCCAAACAGTGTCGTTTTCACCCTGAGAAACAATGACGGTTATACGGACAAGGCAATTTTAGATTTGATAGAAAGGGAAACCGGTTTGAAGGCGATGTCCCTTCAGTATGATCCAGTGAATGTCCGAACTGGAAATTCTAAGGTTCCAAGTCGATGGATTGCTGAATTCGGTTTCCAAGATGATGTTCAGCTTATTTTACAGAACGGACTTGAGGTGAATGGTGAGAAAGTTGTTGTCAAATTGCTTGACAATGTTCACAAAATGGAATTTGAAGCCTACAAACAAAAAATGGAAGAAGAAAGAAAAAGAAATGAGAGAGAATCGAAGGCTAGTGTAAAAAGAAAACCAAGTAGGAACAAAAAGAAAATCTAGAAGAAACAGAGTTGCCGCTCAGCATAATGATGGTCATGTAAAGTTATAAATTATACTATATATTGCTAATGAAATAAAAATATTTTTGAAAAATAATGATTTTATTTTTTGCAAAACCTTTTTTCTGAAACTTAGGAAATTTTTTGTTCAAACTGGTTTGTTTGGTGTTCTTTTAATATCAAAAGATCCGGATCTTCCACAGCTACACCAGGGCGTTTCAAATAAAGTTTCAACTTCCTCCAATTTTTTATCTTTCGTTTCTGGTAAGGTGAAGAAGAGAAAAATAAATCCTAGCACCACAACAGCAGCAAATAACCAATAAGTTCCTGGAAAGACATTATAAAAATACATCAATTAGGCTACACGAGAGTTTATTCAATACTATATATATATAAAGGTATCTGTCCAATTCAGGGAGAAGGTTACTTGTAGTACAGTGGCTATTTTTCTTGTACATGTATGATATTGTTTGCTTTAAAATAATTGCTGTAATGTAAACGTTGCTTTATTTTTAGAGGACTATGGAAAAAGTCTTGAAATGAGTGGATATAAATGAGCGATATTTTTCTCTATAAATAACCAATTATCTATCAAAGAAATGGTGCTTCTATTGCTTTCTTTATCTTAACAGTTTCTGGAATTTCTTCCACAATGAAATAAAGAGCTTACAGAAAAGTGCCTTAATTTGATATTGATTGATGACCATTGTTTATATCTTTAACTGACTGCTATTTGAATGGATAAAGAATCTACTCTTAAGTTACATTAATTTTCAATATATTGCAAAAAGTGAGTACCACAGAGTATCATTGAATCATATATTATACTATGTATACATTAATCAACATGGAGAATAAAAAAACCTTGGAAAATATCAAATCTATTTCACTGCATGCCAGAGCTCAAATGAATGGATGTCTATTTAGGCTAATGACCTGGCTGTGAATTAAATAAAAGGGAAGACGGATTTGAGAGTAGATAAGAATAAATGTATAACAGCTGTCGGTAAATACAATTTAAACCAACACTTATTTTAAACAGTTCATTGCAATAGTCAGAACCATCATTTGCTTTGTATCAAAGTTAACAATTTAAAAAAAAAATGACAAAAAAAGACTTACTCTTAGAATTTTAAGTTAAATTGTATCCAAATTATTAATTGGATAATTTCAAACAAGATTGTAATCAGTAGTTGGCGAAAAATCAAGTTTATGTGGAATCGTTAGTTAAAAATGAAGCAAAATCTATAGACTTACCATAGGCTCCAACACTATCCGTCAGAGACAAGAATGACAATGAAATGACCAGAGAAAATAACCAATTTGTTGACGATGCAATCGCCATACAAGTACTCCTGGCCCACAAAGGATATATCTCTGAGTTAATAGTCATCGGTAAAGGACCAATGCCTGAAATATGTGGGGTACACGTTAAGGAGACACCAATAGCCAAAAGACATATAAATATCATGTTTGCTTAAAAACCCGTTTGAACCGCATAAAATGATTATTAAAATTTTAAATATCATTAATGATAGCTCAGTTCATCATTTTGAGCTTTGTATGCTTTTTGCGGTTAATGTTTGTTTTCCACAAAAGTCGAAAATAATAGAATATATTAAATTTTTAGCAATCAATTTCCTTAGACCGAATTGTAAAGATTGATTTGGTTGCCACGTTGATAACAACCTTATTGGTAATCAAGTCAAAGTTTTAAGAACACAAACCTGGAGAAAACGTTATAAGATATAACAAGAGTCCTAATAAGCACATCCAAAAATATTGTGAAGGACATGATGTTGTTCCCCAGACTAACCCATCTGATAACTCCGTGGAGTTGCATCTACCATACTTAGCTGCCATATTATCTAACTTGTGTGCACATGAACCATTAATTGCAGAATAACCGTCTTCTATGTAACAAAATCCACAGTTTTGATCTTTGATACATGTTGCACAAGAACTGCAATGACAACAATGCAATTCAGAAATTGTCTTTAAATACTTCGGTTATTTATACACTTTTCTTCGCAGCTGATTAGCTCTGATCAGATTGAAAAATATGGCTATGTTAGAGTTGAAATAATATAGCATGCAAATCAAGAGTTTACATGCCTTGCTTGCAAACTTTGTTTGGTTGTTTGCTCAGACATTGTAATAAAGATTGACACCTAAATTCAATGGGTAGGCGGAGTAAAAGTCTGTTTACTATATACAAAGGTTTTTCCAGTTGGGCACTTGAAAGATAAAAAAAAAGCATGGGCTAAAGGGGGTACAGGGACGGTAAAGTTAACCAATTTTGACATGGATTAAAAACGTAAAGCATGAGCAGTTTTAATGTCATATTTTAATTCAAACTATAATGTTGACATGAAATATTATTTCTTATTACTTATTACAGAGACATATAATACATGTGTCTCTGCTAATTACGTGAAATTTTGCACTTTAAACTACTGTATATATTCTATAAGAAAAAAATAACTTCAGATCACTTTGTTGAAAACTGTTTGAGAAATCAGTGCATGGCTCGCAATGCTCTAATAACAAACCTTTCTAAAATTGTCCGTTTATAAATTTTGAAATTATAAAGAAACTAAGGTTTCAACACCCTCAGGCAAAGTTGACCTTAAATGGATTTGGCTATTGTTTTAGGTACTTTTTGGTCATATAGCTCTTCAACTGTGTTTCGGTCCTTATACATCCTCGGCATTCAAATATCTGGCTTTGAGCGTTCCTGATGAACTTCCAGAAAAGCGCTTCGGACGCATGAAATTAATAACGTGTTGTTTTTATTCAAAGGGTCAATGCAGTAGTAGTAATAAAGGGAATATGACCATCAATATTATAAAGGCACTCGTCGACAATTACAATAATTGTATATTTAATAACTTTTATTTAAAAGTTACTGAGTTTAAAAATAGTAACACAATTTTTAAACTCATTCTCTTATTTGCTTAGTGCATTCGAATTTGACAATAATGCAACAAGAAATGAAACCATATTCCTGCCACATTATTAATTATTTGATATCCAAGTTTCCATCTAGAAAATTAATGGTTCCCAATTCCCATTTCAATTTTTATGACGATCTAATTCTGTAAATATTTTGGCGAGAAATGAAATCTATATTATTTCGTCATTACGATCCAAAGAGAAGCGAGAAATCCGAAACCACTCAAAACTTTAAAAATTATTTCCCTACAGCACTTTGTATTTTTTTTTTTGTGGGGCGGGGGGCTCATGCAGTAATATCTCTTTTATCTTTTCGTGTAAATTGTATTGATAATATAAAAAAAATAAAGTATTTATATTAAACATGATGACAGAGACATATAATTATATGTCTCTGATGATAATAAATGATCAAGTTTCATCTTCCAATATTAAGAATAAAGCAATCGTGTGCAGAAAACTTTTCATTTTCATATCAAATAAAAACAATCAAACCATCAAATCTTGCTTTACTGTAAAAATTGTATTATTATTAATTGGAGTTCAATATTGGTTCACATTTAACTAACTATTCTTTTTTCTGTACATCCTTTAAGTGTCTGACTGGAAACAATATGATATCCATTGTCCAATTAAATCATTTTATATAGTAAACAGACTATTACTCTGCATAACCATTGAATTTAGGTGTCAATCTTAATTACAATGTCTGAGCAAACAACCAAACAAAGTTTGCAAGCAAGGCATTTAAACTCTTGATTTGCATGCTGCATTATTTCAACTCTAAAACAATTGCAGAAACATGTTAATTTAACCCCGCCATATTCTATATGTGCCTGTCCAAAGTCAGGAACCTTTTAATCAGTGGTTGCCGTTCTGATGTATATCATATTTATTTTTTGTTTATTGTTTAGGAGCTAGTTTTCTCGTTTAAATTGTTTTGCATATCTCATTGCTATGCGGTAGAATGACGTAGAAATTGACAACAATAGGTCACCGTTCGGCCTTCAACAATGAGAACAACCCATACTGCGTAGCAAGTTATAAAAATTAGTCCTTTTACTGTAATGATTTTACAAATATCTTTTTCTTAAAACTATTACAAAAATAACTAAACTCAAGGAAGATTGTTGAGACATTATTTTTTTCACACGCTTTGGCTGAACACTAAGAAATAAGATTTTGAAAAATACAATCAGCAAAACTCCCTAAGTAACTGATTGAATGGATTTTCTAAATACAATAAACATTTTTAAGTAACTACAGCATGTTTTACCTGTAAGATGAACAGGTATTGTTAACGTCCTCACTATAAGTAACTCCTGGTGAGCTGATATCAGACAACTGGAAGGCCACAGCTAAAACAATCAAACTTAAAAGAACACCTAAAAAAATGTGGAAAAAAGGCCATATAAGACAATCTTTGATGTTTTATCATTCCAGCGACGAATATGAGACACAAGTCCCTAAAAGATGACCAAATGTGAAGGTTTGAAATACATTTGTAATACCACGAATCTTATTCAGGACTTGAAACGTAACAAGAAATAATGAGATATAATATTGCCAAAGAGACAATAATTCAACAAAGACCAAACTAAAAGGATACAAACAACCATAGGTGACCACAAATTCCGTACCATGTAGCTATATATCAAATCCCATACCATGTAGCTATATATCAAATCCCATACCATGTAGCTATATATCAAATCCCATACCATGTAGCTATATATCAAATCCCATACCATGTAGCTATATATCAAAAGTCATAGGCTGTTCTAACTGATTGTGAAACGATTGACAGAGAAAACTACTACTAGTAACTTGAATTAAGCTCATACCACCAGACGGACAACAATTATAGCAGACGGTAACCAACGAGTATTACTGGACTTCAGACTCCTGGCTTGGGACATGTACATAATGTGGTGGGGTTAAAATATTTGCAAGCACTCATGTCTCCCCTAATCCGGCATGGTGATGTGGCAGTGCAACATGATATTAAAACAAACTGAGAAAAAAACAGTAGTCCAATGAAACAACAAAGGCATTGAATTAAGTCAGCGGTTGTCGTTTTTTAAATGTATCCGATGATGCAGGATTGGGTTGTTATTTAATTTTTACATAAGTATAGTCTTTATTTGCAACAAAATAATGCTAAATTAAGCGTCAGGTGACCGATACCAACTCCCCTTGGAGCCTCTTTAACGTTGTAACATAAACATATTTTACCTGCAAGGCTACTTAAAATGAGTTTCCTTCTGCCCACTTTTTCCACAAGATATATGCCTGACAATGTAAAAATGCAGCTCACACCTGCAGTGACAGCCGTCAGCCATATTGCTATTATTTCATCTCTCACACCTGACATTTGGATGATAGTACCACTATAGTACCTGTAGAAAGAGCCAAGCAACCTTGAAATACAAGATTATTTATAGAGAGTGCTCTTTGTCAACTCAGTTTCGAATGGTACTTATTCTAGCAGGCACACAACGCTGTTCTCACGTAAAAATGGTTGAACAAAGTTGGTTCAATTCAAACTTCCAACTTGGAAATAACGATTAAATGATTATGCTTCCCTTGCAGCAGTAAGTTCAAACTTGAATTTTACTTAATCAATGAAAATAATGGTGAACGTCATTAAAACAGTATCTAAAACTGTTACATTAACTGAATGTACTCGTAAATCGTAAATTAAAGAATAAACTAAACCGTCTACCGGTATTTTAGATAACTACAAATTCAACTAATGAAAATATAGATTTCTGATTTCGTTATACTCATATGAGTTACGATAGATCAATATTTTAATTAAATTGCTACAAATTTTTAATAGCAAATGCATTATTTAGTACATACTTACATCACTGTATTTATGCCACTAAGTTGTTGGATTAAAGATGTAGAAACTCCAACTATAAGTGCCCTACGAACTGATGGTGTGAGCATCACCTTCTTCAATGTCCATTCGTTTCCTTACAAAATAACCTTTCTTTTAAATTTTACACAGTATCAACCTAACTGACTAAGCTTTAAACAGTATCACTAAACAAATACAAAATTCGTCTTTTATTTAAGATATTTCATTATTTTCTTCTCTTCTTTGTTTTTCTTTCTGTTTTGGGGCAATTTCAGTTAAATTCGGATTTTTCACAAATTAAACAAGACACTTAACATTTGTTCAAATAATATACATTAAATAACCTTGGAGTTCTTTGAGTTTTATTTCTTGTTGACAAATCTCTTTAATTTGTTGGATTTCGTCTGAAACGTCAGATCTTCCTCGAATCCTCTGTAGAATGTGTGTCGCCATGTTTTCCTTGCCACTCCGCACTAAATAACGAGGGGTCTCGGGCAGGCATAAGAAACCTATGAACTGTATTAATGATGGCACACCAGTCAGACCTAACATATACCTAAAACAAACATATAAAAATAAGAAGATGTGGTATAATTGCCAACAAGAGACCAAATGACACAAAAATTAACAACTATAGGTCACCGTACGGCCTTCAATAATGAGCAAAACCCATACTGCATAGTAAGCTATAAAAGGCCCCGAAATGACAAATGTAAAACAATTCAAACGAGACAACTAACGGCTAAATTTATGTACAAAATAATGAACGAAAAACAAATATGATACACAGAAACAAACGACAACCACTGAATTACAGGCTCCTGGCTTGGGACAGGCACATACAGAATGTGGCGGGGTTAAACATGTTAGCGGGCGCCTCCCCCTTCCCCTAACCTGGGACATTGGTGTATCAGTACAAAATAAGAACAAACTATAACAAGAGGCTGTCAGAGTGACAGCAAACCGGATTTTCCTGCAGAGGTCGAACCCTGAACAGTTGAGCAAGTATGAACACAATATTTAAGCTTAAAACAGCTCTGAATTTGGATTGTGATTGAATATTTGACACAGCATAGGTTTGTGACACAAAATGAATGTGGTCAAAGAACTGAAAAAATTGAAATCGGACATTTACCTGTTATGGTCCAATATCCAAAATCTAAGTACATTGTTGGAATCAGCATATCAAAGAATCCCAAGAATTCAATTTTTGATGAAATCAAACAAAATACCACATTTAGGACCCTTTGGATCTCAATGTGGTATTATCTAATCAATAATGCAAATAAATACAGGTTTATTTCAGCATTTCAAAGAACCCTATATATATTCAATTTATGTTGAAATCAAACAAAATTTAATTTTGGACCCCGATTTGGACCAACTTGAAAACCGGGCTCAAAATCAGAAATCTAAATATATGTTTATTAATAGACAATATAAGCTTAGTTTTTAAAGGAGTTCGCTTCATCAACAAAATATATATATAGCATTCAGAAAATTAGTTTATACAGAATAACAAACAAACCTACCACAAAATTCTTCAAAGAATTTACCAAAGAAAAGAAAAAAAAACCAAAATGTCATTTATCATTAATACAATGTCTTTTAAAAATCTATAAAACTTATCTGTAATTATCTTCAAAATGTCTAATAATGAACAGTAAATTTCAAACTATATTTATACTTTCCTACAGAGCTTATCATCATCAACACTTAGGAAACAGAAAATTTTCAAATAAATCTGTCACTCCAATTATAATTATGTGATTGATATTTACCACATGCTTTCTTATCTGATAATTTTAAAACACTTAGTGTAATCAAACTTTAATAAAAATATATTATTATCTAATGAAAATGATATTTGCATATCTGGACCCCCAAACAGGATCAAGTAAAAATTAAACATTAACACACACAACAAAAATAAAATACCACATAACAACTGTGACATCTACCTTCAAAACACATGACTTAAAACAAATAGTTATAAAGAAATTTTTGACAGCTCCTGACTAAAATCAATTGAACAGATACAATCATTGATAGGCTATCTATACATAACTAAAAACTTATTAATTACACCATTTCTGTTCAAAGGGAAATAACTCAATCATATAATAAATATCACTTTTGGCTACTGAAAGGTCTACAACTCAACAAAGAGAAAAGCTAAATTCGTGAAAATTGAACTTGGCCTTTATTTAGTCACAGGAAACAACATATCTAAATTTGAAAAAAAAATCGTCAAATCGTATTAGCGTTTTCATGTTAATGAACGGACACTGTTTGGCAGCCGCCCCCCTGCCCGCATGCCGTACATCCCCAAATCAATAACCGATTTTTGCTTCGAAAATCCGGTTAAAATCAGTTGAAAAAGGCTTGACTAATTAGATTGATACAAACAGAAATACATATAACAAAAACACAGAGTGGACCTGGCAGGGTACTTATACATCCACACAACAAAAAGACATTAAGTACAGATCTGAGAGTACTCGCAGTTACTGACAGCTAGTTCAAAGCCAAGAACAACTAATAAAAAAATCATGCATCTAAGACTAAAATATCAATCAGTACACATCCAACATCCAATGGATTAGTGTAAAGACGTCATTAACAGTTAGAGAAAAAACATGACCTTGTGCAATGCCAAGATACAGGTATCGACAGATTGTACAGCCATGAATGTGCATATGCATATAAAAATAATATTTAGTTTGATTTTTACTGATAACAAACTCAATATTAATACCAATAAAAACAATATTCAAAGATCTAATTACAGTGTTAAATTGGTAACCTTTTAGAATAAGTTTATTTAAAGGATCGATAAGTTTACCCGGATCGTATCTGAATTTCCGGGCTCGGTAAACAACCTCTCCGTAAAAATTAGGATATGCTATCCCGTTTGAAAGAAGTTTTCTACAGGTACAACCAAATTTCAAAACCAAATCTTTATATCGATGGAAGAATTTAGTAAAGGTTTTGAGTAATTTGTGGTAACGAAATCCCTGACTTTATTATTTACCAGTAATGCATAGATTACGTTCATTGAAATCCAAAACGTCACAACAGACACGGGCATATAGCGAACGAGTTGTGATATATAAACACCGTAAGATGGTGCCAAAGGAACATCACGGCCTAAAAAGGAAAATTTACAATAGGGAACGAAAAATCGTCCCTTTTATCGTTTTAGTGTAGAGTTTCCCGTGTAAAACTGAAATATCTAAATCTAGGAAAGGACCGGTATTACCGTTTATATTTGATTTATTTAAAGTAAGTTCCTTTGGGTAAATTTCGGCAGTATATTTAGAAAATTCTTGATTATTTAACGAAAACATATCATCAAGATAACGGTAAGTGTTGTTGAGTTTATCAATTAAATGCAATTTAGACGGGTCTTTACTGAGTTTGGTCATAAACTGTGATTCATAACAATACAAGAACAAGTCTGCTATTGAAGGGGCGCAGTTGGTGCCCATAGAGATACCTACAACCTGTCGATAAACTTTATAGCCGAAACGTACATAAATATTATCAAGGAGAAAATTTACAGCTTCAATCATCTCATCACACCTCCAGTAAGTATATCTAGTATATTTACCTTTCTCATTAGAGAAGAAGGCTTTAAATGAGTTGCGGCAAATATATTTGCATTCAGATCTACCAAACGACCATTTGATTAAATAGGAAAACTTTTGTTTGATAAGATTGTGTG
Organism: Mytilus californianus; assembly: GCF_021869535.1. Lineage (NCBI taxonomy): Eukaryota > Metazoa > Mollusca > Bivalvia > Mytilida > Mytilidae > Mytilus > Mytilus californianus. The sequence continues at coordinate 67,226,934 of NW_026262690.1, forward strand.
GTAGTTTAGTGTAAAGAGTTGAAAAGTCAAAACTGTCAACAGAATCAAAAGGACCATCAAAAGAACGTTATTTATCCAAAACATCCAAAGAATTTTTTACACTCCAAAAACAGTTAATTCCACTATTTTCATACATTTTATTACAAAAGTTAATATAGACTATATATACAATCATGCATATAATCATTGTTTGCATTGCCATTCTCTTTTATCAATGATTCTAAAAAATTCTACTTAGATCTTTGAAAATTTTATTGTTGTAAAAAGATCCTTAGAATTGGTAAATAACAGTAAATTGTAAAAATATTAATGATGTGAAGAGAGTTCATTTTACCTCCATCCAGTCTTATCATAACTAAACGCGCCATCTACAATGCTGGCTACTGTCCTTCCTATAGTCATCATACCAGTACATAGTGTTACCAATGGTCCTCTATACTCTACTGGTGAACATTCAGCAATATAAACTGGAGATATCATCAAAATTACTCCTGTTAATCATATAAACAAGTTAGTTTTATCGTCAAATATATCCCTGCTTACTGGTTGTTTTTGTCGTGCGCAATTCCTTTCGTTCGTTCATAATTTGTAACCGCAACCACATGGACTTGAAATTTGTTTTCCATATATACCTTGTTATATTAAGGTGATTTTTTATCAGAGACAAGTGCCTGAAAACAACTCCTTCTAAACCTTAAGCTTTTGATCCAAATGATTGTTTGTCTCCCATATAGCGAACAAGGACCATGCGATGTCTTTAAATGGAGTATACATCAATCCGCAACTCCTTTCATAGAATCCTTCTAACATAACGCCATTGTACACACTTTTCGATCAGAATATTTTTTTAGTCTTTACGCAGCAGACAAATGGACTTTGTCACAAATTTATGCAATGCCCGGGGGAGTGGGCCCCGTGTGAATTAGTGAACTCTGCGTGCATGGTCACAGTTTTCTTGTTATCAATATATATTGAAACCAAACATTTTTGCTGTTTGCAAATAGCAAATATATCTTAGTTTCCCTGTCATTCACTTGGCATATACATGGGGCTGATCCACTAATTCGTGTAATTTTTTTTTTTTTATATATTCAAAATGGACATTGCAGCAAAAAAAAATAATCTTGGGATTTTAGTTGTATACGCCTGTATATTGGTAGGACAAATTGAAACTTGGCATCAATGAAAATCGCTAGAACCATAGTAAATAATTACAAGTCATGCCAAATAACAATGTGATTTCTATAAAACTGTCACAGGATTAATGACGTGTAAACCACTTTCTTCAGGGTGTTGCTAAACTGCGGAAACGGAATACGGAACGGAATACTGAACGGAAACGGAAAACGGTTATGTATTTACATAGGCATGTTTTATACAGTATATCACATGTTAACAAGAAAGAAAACAGAGTAATGAATTTAAGAAAAAAGATTTTAAAGCATAAAGTATTGAAATAATTGGCAGGAGATGATGAGACTATGTTTTTAAAATATTTGATAAGGGCATGCATATTGTACGTAATTGAATTGCGTAAACCACTGCAATTGTTCCATTGGTTCATTTATTTTATATTCTACTTGGGACCACGAACGTATGTCGTTCATGTGATTTATTTTTGTCTGCTTGAGTTTACTTATTTAAAAAAAAATGAATAATGATAATACAAAGAGAGGTTGGATAAACGTCAATAAGACAGTAACCCAACAACATAAAATAAAAATATACATAGATTATTAATTTCTAGGTTATGAGATGATTCGTACTGTTTAACTTTATAGTGCTTTTGAAATATGAACTTTATGAGATAAATTCCTTAGTATATGTTTTATACTCCACGTGTTTAAATGGCACACTACAATTTTAAAATAAGACTATAACTTCAATACATACATACATACATATCTTTATTTCATCAACGAATAAAATAATTTCAAGTCAAGTAACAAGTATGTTATTTATAAACACGTGGAGACCTAGATGAGATACACATACTCTTTATAACCTCTAGTTTTTTAAAGCTGTTATGTATTTCCAAAACTGTTTGCTATTTTCCTTGATATATCCTATCCTATTTTCAACATACTTGTTGTGTGATTTCGTTATTTCAGTCTTTATTGATTTTCGTGGTTCTCGCCATTTTTTTTTCTTCATATTCCGTCCAAATAAATATTTCTTTCCTTTTCCGTTTCCGCCTTTTAGCAACACCCCTTCAAGCAGACTCACCTATCCCAATGCCTAGTAAACCACGTCCAAGTAATAACATCCAGTAAGTTTTAGAAACTCCATTTATTATTGTAGAAACTGTAAAAACAAAACTACCAATTAACATACAGGGTCTTCTTCCGATTTTATCGCCAAGGTATCCAGTCATGAATGCTGTTATCATTGCTGTTGCTATAGTAACACTTACTAATACTTCTTGATCAAATGAATCTAATTCGAATTCTGTCCTTATAAAGAGTAATGCTCCTGAAACAACTCCGGTATCATATCCAAACGAAAAGCCACCGAGTGCTCCAAACACTGCTACAAAACATAAATAACATGTGAATTTAGAACTAGTATTCGTGGAGTCATATACGGTTTTACCATTATTATTTGTAATTTTGTTACTGGAACTAGTTGAAACTTTCTCCATTATTGATAACTTGGTTAAATCTCTGTTTTCGTGATATAGATAAGTCAGTTCAGATTTCACTATCTCAAGACTAAATATGGAAAGAGTTTCATGAATACATCAATAGATAGTTATTGATAATGGCCCTATACACCCTATTTCTATTATTTAAAAAAAAACTAGGAATAGACAAAGCAACGTGTAAGAATGACGGATACTCGGGGGTTTCTACAGAATAAACACCGCAGTCTTCCAGAAATACCTTTGTTACAATTTTATTAAAACCAAAATACTTATAAAGTTTGTATGAATATCTTTGTTCGATCATCAGTCACCATACTGAATAATCAGCGAAGTAATGTTTACATGAATATCTTCACTATTCGCGCCGTTAGTTTGAAATTACTATAAAAATATAGAAATTTATTCAGAAAAATCCTTTGTCCGATTCATTCTAGTTCAACTGTGACATAACAGCATATCAAAATAATGGAATTAAGTATTTTGGCTTGTAAAAAAGTCTTTGGATGCTTTATAGATATATATTACATGTTTTAATTATCCTTTCTATTTGGTTGACAGTTCTGACTTTTCGACTCTCTACACTACACTTTCACACAATCGTATCAGACAGAAGTTTTCGCCAAAATATTAAGTCATATACGACTAAAAGAAACATCATAGCACGAAGGCAATTCTGACGGTGCAACTGAAATAAAATAGAAAGATACACAACTTCAGTACCAAGAATCTATAACTCAAAACCATCTTATATATTTGAAAAGGTCTTGGTACTTTCCGATTAACTTTTTGAGAAAAAGGACGAGACGTTCTTTAACAAAACCCTTGCTCATTAGTTGTTTGCTTAGACACCGATGATGTTTTACAAAGTCTGAGTAGCAGCTGCTCTTGAATATCGTATGAGTTGACAAATGTATACTCCATACGCGGGTGAAGTTGGTATATTGCTGCTATGGTGAGGAAAATTTATATAATTTCAAAATTGAAATTGTCTCGTTTTTCATAGATTCTGGTACTGAGATGACCGCTGTTGTCAAATTCGAGGGAAATGTCTAGAAATGATGCAAAGGAAGCTGTATCTGTGTTTTTTTTTAATCTCTAGTTCTGGAGGATATCGTAATGGGATCCAAACAGAAAAGTTTTGATTGTTAATGGGAATGAACATCATCAATATACCTGTATGTGAAATTATATAATCTAGCTTCTTTGATCTTTTTGTTTATACAAGTGTCTGAAGGGACTCCGATTCATACGAAAATAAGAAAAGGTCGGCCAGGAGAGGTGCACAGTTGGTTCCCATAGGAATGCCGACAACCTGCTGGAAAATTATATCATACGCGGCTACAAATTTTTTGTTTTGGGATATAATAAAAACTGATCAGTTGTTCTTCGATGTAGCATGTTTTATTTTCTGGTTCATATTAACAAAATGTGTAGAATTATATCCCAAAACAATAAATTTGTAGCCGCGTATGATACCATTTCTATGGAGGAAAGCATTGTGGATTATTTCTTTGATATCGCTTACCGTCCCTTTCTTGATATCATGAAGTTTCCCACTTTTAGATTGTGAAGTTCCTTGAATTCTTAATTAGGCGTATATATTTCCATACTCGTTCATTGTGTCAGCCTGTGTCTGTAGTGATGTTTTAGATTTCAATGAACCTAACCTGTTGAGTCAGGGTTTTCGTTATCACATCTTGCTTTAAAACATTTACTGATTCCTTATAGATACAAAGATATTTTGTTTGGAAGTTTGGCTGTACCTGCAGAAATCTTTTTATATAAGGATAATCAAATCCTAATATGTTACGGTATAATTAGAGTTCGTTATTTTTTTAATAAGCTCATTCTTAAAAGGTATCAATTACACATTGTAGTAAGATCTTTGAATATTGTCTTTATTGGTACTATATGTCTCTATTGGCACTTACATTGGTATTATTTGTATAAATTCATTCATAACTAAACATGTATTCTTATCCAGGTATTCATACTTATGGTCCTATACATCCTGTCGATACTTATATTTTGACCTTACTCATGATCCTGCTTTTCTCAAGCTTCTTATGAAATACAAAATGTATTAGCACTTAATCGGTTCTTTGGGCAAAATAACGATCTGATGAGTCAATCCCTTTCAAACTAATTGTGCGTTTTTAAGTAGTGTTGTTGAACCACTGTCCCAGGACGGTTAGGGAAGGGTTGAGCTGTCGCAAAAATGTTAAAACCCGCCGCCAGTTATTGTCCAAAGACAGGAACCTGTAATTCAGTGGTTGTCATTGGCTACTCTATGCCATATTTGTTTTTCGCTTATTGTTGTAGTATATACGGTATGTGCTTTGCTCGTTGTTGGCGGCTGTACGGTGACATGTAACTGTTCACGTCTTTGTCTGTTGGTCTACGGATATTTGGCTTATTTTCAATCATATCACGCGCACATATCCTTATTTTTATACTGATGGAATTATTCTCTCATAAATGTGGGTCGTTAGGGTTATTCCAATGAATTTTGGTCATCTTTGATACGGAAAAGATCCATTTACCATTTTTATGTCATCATTTTATTATCCCCCACGCTATTCGGATATATTCGTGCACATGTTCACGAATTTGAACATGGTTTTCTTTTGTTCTTGGTTGCTTTCTCGTGTATGTGTTGGGGCCAATAGCACCCGAAAGGCATTCAAATGTTTTAAAAATGTTTTTTTAAGTAATAGAGAGTATTTGTTGAATGAGAGTAACAGACAAAAGTAAAAAAAAACGTCAAGATTTGTCATTTTTTATAATTTTTATTAGTTTTTTTGTTGTTTCCGCTTTTTCATGTTTTATTGTTGTTTTTACTTCTTCATGAGACTCTTTTTTCTGTGGATGTCCTGAAAATCATGACACGACAACTGTAAATAAGACTGAAGTACAATAACGTGGCGGAGGGTCGAATTATTATTTTACTGAAAAATATATCCTTTTTTAATCTTCCAGAATAGCCCGGTATTTGATTTACTTGCAATATGCAAAAGGGTGATGCACATGAAGGACCCTGGTTTACGCTTATTAAAAAAATCAGAATTTGAAATAGAGCTTTAACTGATCTTAACTAATTACATATAAATTATTATGTTACTTGTTGGTAAGACAAATGATAGAATTAAAATATATATGTTGTGCTCACTTTTTGTACTGTTTATCAGTTTACAACTTTGTCACCTGATTAAGAATGGCAACAATACATTTGTCACCATAGTTAAGGACAATATCAATGATAATACTGTTTCAAAGCAACGAACATAAAACCTGATTAGACATACCAAAAATATCATTCTGTCAATGTCGGTTATCATTTTTTTTTTATAATGAAAAATAAATTATACTGTTTACTCTCTCATACAGCTATTTTTTCCACATATAGACTTAGATTTTGAAAAAAATCTCGTAGTAAGTTTGTTTTTTATCTTAATTGTTGGATTGTTTCAGAGTTAAATTTCGCGATATTTGTGGCACATATCCGGGACTGTAGTGTTGAAAGTAGACTCCCCATTAAAAATTTCCGAATATGTGACATTACCAAAAGAAGATTTTCTTAATCTTCTGTTATATAAAGTTTTGGAACCATTCAAACAAGACAAATTAAAAGCTTTGATTTAAAGAATAGTTTATGATGTAAAAATACAGGTTTTAGTATGAAACATTTCTTTTAAATGCTTCAATATGAGACTAGCAGCTTTGCTGCCTATCCAGGCTATGGTCAAAGTTAGAAGTGTTCCGATAAATTTGGCGCAAAATTTTAAACGAACACTGACAATGCAATCGACAGCTAAGTGTAGAGGAGCTCTCATTGTATTTGAAGGATGTGACCACAGTGGCAAAACAACACAATGTAAAAAACTTATTGCAGCTTTGATTGAAAAAGGAATAAAAACGGAAGCCATGCGTTTTCCAGGTGTGTGAGTCGAAAATAACTTAAGTTTCCCACCATTTTTCAAATGGAGATTCGAGAATGATTGGGCAGCTAAATCTGAAAATTAGTCTGTGAATCCTAAAATGGAGTAGATTTTAGGAGCTTCTTTTTACCATAGAACACCCATTGATGCCACAAAAGTACAAAAATACAATAACACTATTAATCACTAGCCCATGCCAGAACATCAAAATTATACTTTGAAAAAACAAAACTGAAACAGAATTAAGCATGGCAGTGGCTACGATTACCCGCAAAAAGTAACAATAAGAAATAATTATTGTTACAGTGTTGAATTGGTAACCTTTGAGAATAGTTTATTTAAATGATTGATAAGTTTACCCAGATTGTATCTTATTTTACTGGCTCGATAAACAATATCACTGTAAAAAATTTGGATGTGCTATCCCGTTTGTGATAAGTTTTCTACAGGTACAGCCAAACTTCCAAACCAAATCTTTGTATCTATGAAAGAATTTAGTAAAGGTTTTAAGTAATTTGTGGTAACAAAATCCTTGACTTAATAATTTACCAGTAATACATAGATCACGTTCATTGAAATCTAAAACGTCACAACAGACACATGCATATCTAACAAGTTGGGGTATATAAACACTGTAAGATGTTGCCATGGTGGTAAGATGATTATTTCTATATGTAAAATTTAGGATGGCCTTATTGAGCTGTTTGAATTGTTTCCTTTGTAGACCGAACAACAACAATTGGTAAAATGATTGATGGTTATCTTAGTAACAAATGTGAAATAGAAGACCATTCAGTTCATCTTCTATTTTCAGCCAACCGATGGGAAATGGTGTAAGTTTAACATTTGCATGTTAAATTTTGTCAAGTTTCTATATTTTGTTTTACTAATTGCAATGGTTAAATAATAACTTAAATTTGTACAGTAACAATCATGACAATAGAAATGAAGAAGCATTGTTATACATGTACTTCTTATTAAATAAATAAAATATATATATATTCAGATTTCTTTTTTTAAGTTATATGTTTGTCTCTATATAATTTTTACAAACAAGGTATTGCATTTTTAATTGTGGTCAATTCCAATAGGCACCATAATATTTCTGTTTAATGATCATGATCATAATGTTAAAAGTTGTATCAAACATGTATATACAGTGTCAGTAATGTCCTCCATTTAAAAAAAGAATCTGGAAATAAAAAAAGTCATTTACCAGATAGAGAAACTAGCTGATTACTGTCATTTCTTGATTAAATTTGACTCCTATGTCCTTTAACCAACATTGTTTTATCACCAATGATGTGTGGATGTAAACAAGTAGGAAAATTACATGTAAATATGATTACCCATTTGAGCACAGGGAAAATTAAGGCAGTCAGACCAAAAGGTTCATGTTCTTTGAAATAGCAGTCTGGAAACTAAAGTTGAGAGGATTTTCAATACACTAAAGTAACAGGTTATTACAACAATTTATCCTGTTAAGATCATTTATTTTGTGATATGTTTAGAAATTGACCTTTTGTTTCTGAAATAAAGGAGTTCAAACAGAAATTGATTGAGAAAATAAGCATGAAATTGATTTATTACACATGGGAAGCCATATGTGTATATACATGTAAGTTTACCAGAGTAAAATTAAAAATACCTTGTTGACACAATTTCTGACGATATTATTAAATGTCCATGAATATAAGCCAAAATTAGTTGAATCTACATTACAGAAAACTTGTACATTTATTTCAGGCCCAAAATAAAATCCAAGTTAGAAGCAGGAATTACATTGATAGTGGACAGATATGCCTATTCTGGTGTGGCATTTACAGCAGCTAAAGAGGTTAAGTAGTTACTCTGTTAATTTAATTCAAACATGCAACTGTAAATTAAGATCAAACATGCTATAGTTTCAATTATTATCTCAAAATTTGGTATGTAGACACATACATGAGTACATATAAACTTTGGTCATTATGTCATTAATATTTTTGTGGGGGTTTCGAGTTATAAATTTGTTTTCTCAAAAGCACAAAAATAGTTTTTTGTCTTGTCTGCGACTTTCGTCACAGAAAGCGAGACAGGGATTGCTCTTTCGGCAACGGCATCAACAATTGTTAAGTTTTCTGCTTAAGTTAGTTTGATAGGAACTTCTTGTGATAGATCATTGATATTTAATCTAAAGTTGCGTCACTATCAGTACATATCAGTTTGACGACTATTTCAAAGCACTGCCCCCCCTAGGTCATGGTCCAGCGACTTTAAATTAATTAGCAATTTTCAGTGTTAAAGGTTTTCTGCTTAAGTTAGTTTGATAGGAACTACTTTGTGATAAATCACTGATATTTGATATAAAGTTGCATTACCATTGGTACATATAAGTATGACAATTATTTCGACGCCCTGTCCCCTAGGTCATTGTCCAGTGACTTTGAATTAATTAGCAATTTTCAATGTTTAGTTTTCTGCTTAAGTTAGTTTAAGAGGAACTACTTGTGATAAATCAATGATATTTTGTATGAAGTTGCATTACTATCAGTTCATATCAGTTTGACGACTATTTCGAGGCCCTGCCCACTAGATAATGTTCCAGTGACTGAATTAATAAACCATGTTGCTGTCCATCAGATTGTCTTTTTCTGAATTTTATGCTGACAGGCGAGACATCTTTGTGTCAGCTTTCCAGTTATAAATTTGTTTTCTTTAAAGCAGAAAAAAGCTAGTTTTTTAATTCTAAATAATGAAAATCTAGTAACAAAATGCATCTTATGTGTAAACATTTCATAATATTTCAGTGACTTTTATGACATTGGCAAAATAAGAATTATTTATAACAGGGGTTCGACATAAATTGGTGTAAACAGCCAGATGTTGGTCTACCCAAACCAGACAGAGTTATCTACCTTACATTAAGTACAGAAGAGGCAGCAGCTAGAGGAACATTTGGAAAAGAAAGATATGAACAAACAGAATTTCAACAAAAAGTCTCAACAAATTTTGAAAAGTTGAAAGATCCAACATGGCAGGTAATATATTTTCATGTGCTGGTAAGCAGCTATAAATTTGAATTCCAGATTTTCTCCATTTATATTATACCAATGCTACCAACAGAAGAACGAAAGCAGTGTTTTGCTTGTGTCTATGATAGCTTTTCATCTTTTAAAATTAATTTTTGAATTTCAGTCAGACTTACCTCATGATCAGTTATGCTCTTCATACTGTATTTTAAGGCCACAATTAAAAGAATCTTTGTTTCCCCACACCTCGACCCAGATTTTATGCTGGTGGGTCGGTAGGTCGTTTTTTTTTGTGTATTTTTTTGAAAATGTATTGTCAGACATATAGAAACCTAGCTGCGGGACAGTAGCTCTTAGGTCCCAATGAAATTTCTTTATTTTTGAGGACCATAGGCATAGAGCTACAGATTTCCTTTGTTCCAACTTTCGGTATGCGACCTAGGTTCAGGTCGCATTTATTTGCAAGAATTTCATTATTTTCCACCTTTACGTAGCTCGTACCTATCTATGTTTGGATATTCATATCCTTGACACAATCATTTAATTATTTCCGTTTATTTATTTCTATGTCTATTTCGTTCAGTTTTTTTGGGGGGGCTTTTTGAATTAAAGTATATTTAATGAATGATAATTACTAATGGAAATACTATATATAAAGTATACTTCGCAGTAATTTTGTGTTTATAAGTGTTCCAAAGAAATAAAATCACACGATTCCTACTATCCAGTTAATCGTAAACAAACCAACACATGTTATCTTTTCATGGAACTTTAATGACATCACGATGAAATTCAATATGGCTGAACGAAATAGAGGGAGAAATAAACAAACAGAAATAATTAGTTGATTGAATCAAGATTATGAATATTCAAACATAGATAGGTACAATTGCAGGCCAATACACATTAAGTGAGAAGTCAAATCCGGATAGCTATTTCCGGAAATCAGAGATCAGATGAAAACAAATTTTTTTTTTAGAAAGGACCCAAATTTTTTTTGAGTCAGCAACCTTTTTTCCAGTAAGTCGGGGTGAGGGGAAACAAACCTATTTTTTTATTTTGGCCTAATTTATACATATACAGTGATATCCATTCTCAAAATCAGCTACTCAAAGACTTGATTTTAGATCATCTCTAGAAAGACCAACTTCCAACCAATTTTTACATCTTAAGATGAGCATGCATCTACCATGCAAAGAGAAAGGTGCTAACTGCTTGCTTTGCTTGCTAAAAAGGGAAGTCCCACTAAAATAGTGTGATCTTTGCCCTTCAAGAAAGCATTTGAATGGGGACATGTCTATTACGTACATAGCTTTTGATGCAGTTAGAGGTTTAAATGCTCTTGATTTCAATCTGCTGTAGGCATGTGGATCTATAAGTGATACATGTGTATATATATTCAAAAATACCCAATACAATTTAGAATTATATTTAGAGTGTGTATGTCTATGATTGTGTATTAACAATATTTATATGAAAACCTTAAATTATGTATAAAGAAAAGAGATACATGTATTAATAGAAATAATGAACTCCAAGGTAAATTAAAAAAGTGGAAGTTCATAAAGCTTATATATTGTTACAAGTTTATATTATTTATTGTAGGAAGTTGCAGCTGACAAGTCTATAGAAGACCTACACAGAGAAATTTTAGTTATTACTAAAAAAATTATTGAGGAATCTGGTGATAAACCTTTACAACAATTATGGTCAGATTAATAGGCTTTAATATTTGTTCAGGTTGCAAAAATATAAAAAATCATGTTTATAGGATATTTAATGTTGGATGGACAGGATGGGACAAAGATAGTATCTGTTTTGTGTTTTTCATCTTTCTGTAATTAAGCATACCCCATAAAGCGATTTGTGATGTGGCTTCTTGAGAAAAAAATAAAACTTTTTTCAGTCAAAATAAAAATTAATTTCTTTGCATACATTAACAACAAAGTATTTACACCTTTATTTTAATGGTCCTCTGGTCTTAAAATCAACACAGATGGTTAAGCTCAGTCACTTGTTAAAAATTGAAAGATGTCCAATATCTCTGCATAGATGTTTTGTTTACATATTATATTTGAGTACCTCAACTTGAGCCTTAGGTGCATTAGGGATATTGACCCATCTATGTGTACATATTTATATAATCTTTGCAGATTTTCCTGGTGGTGAAACTTAGTCAATTTAATCAGTATTCTAGATGAAGGGTATCCATTTCATGTTACCAAGCTTCATAGATATAGGAAGATGTGGTATGAGTGCCAATGAGACAACTCTCCATCCAAGTTACAATTTATAAAAGTAAACCATTATAGGTCAAGGTAATGCCTTCAACACGGAGCATTGGCTCACACCGAACAGCAAGCTATAAAGCGCCCCAAAAAATTACTAGTGTAAAAACATTCAAACGGAAAAACCAACGGTCTATATATATATAGCTAATCTATATAAAAACGAGAAACGAGAAACATGTTTACAACTTAGTCTGCAAACTTCTAAAATGTTTATATACACATTATAAATATGCCCCTCACATTGTATACATATTTTGATGTTTTTGCAAATTTGGAGATATCTTAGTATTGCAACCCAGCAATTTAAGTCTTTACCTCATCTATTCCATTATAATGTAGTATATAAATTATTCTAATTATTCAATTTATTATAACCATAAGTTATTTAGTCTGATACAATAAATGTTTTCTGTGATATTGTGTATGATCTTATGCTGATTACATTATTATACTTCATAATAAATATTTTGTAGAATTGTATTGTTAACTATACTTTATATTTGGCATGGTGAAGGTTCAGATATTCTTACATACTGCAATTTAATCAAACAATTTAATTTGCATGGAATTGTCTTACAGGGATCTTGACCTAGATGTTTATATATATATTTCCCTCTCTCCACATGTTGCAACAAACTGTTTGTACTTGTACTTACTAAAATTGAAAATGATAGCAGAGTTTGGATGGAGTATTATGAATGATGATACTTTAGCCTGTGACAGGGATGGGCACGATTACTAACAAATATAATTGATTGATAATCGATTATTTGAATGTTTTTTGTGTAATCGATTAATAATTGATTACTCAGATTTCTGTATGTAATCGATTGTAATCGATTACTTTATCAAAAGTAATTACATTACTTTTCGATTACTGTCTATTACATGCTACAAAAATATAAAAACATAAATAAAGAACTTTAAACACAATTATGATGCTTAACCTATTTATAGTGGAAATGTAGATCTTTACAAAAAACAGCATTTAAAGCTTTGTTTCCACATTATGTTTTGTTTAAAGTTTTTTCTAGATGGAAGCTCTAAATGAGGATCCAAGATATTTAATTTTCAACATGAGTGAGTGGTAGTTTTGAGTCCTTTTCTCCATATTTTGCAAATTATTGCTGTCATACAAGCTTAAGTTTGGTTTTTAGTTTTTATTCATTATTAACCGGTATATTTGAATATTACAATGTTGGAAGTTTCCTCTGAATATCAAAATATAAAAAAAATAGAATAATTAGTTCAGCTTATTTTAAGGAATTAAATCTATAATTTATAATTACATACATGAATTTACCCTTTTGTTTGGATAATCTCCATAATTACAGGTTATAAAACAGTCAAAGGAGTTCACTTTATAACCTGGTACAATATAATGTAAATCTCTCACCTAATTTGATATAATTGAAATCAAAACAAAGTCTGCATCTCATTGATTAGAAGTCTTTGATCATCTGATTAGTAAAGACAAGAAAGTTGTTGAGAATTCTTTATTCTCGTTTCAAAATTATTAAACAATATATATTTTTATTGTGAAAATGGGATACACGTATCTATTACTGAACAAGATTTTTAATGCATTGGTTCATTTTCAAAAGGATTTTATATACTTTCTGAATTCTTATATCATAACATTACGATGAATCAATGGTTTATCTATTCTAAGCTAAAACTCCAACTCTAATTAAAAATTATGCTTTAAGGAATTTTAATACAAATAAGCTTACTATTTCAATGCAGTACATAACTTAACTTAAGACGATTTTCATATTTTTATTCTATTTTTTTTTGTTTTTAATTAATTGGTCATAAATTTTTGACAAGCATTGAAATTGATTTGTTTCAAAAGCTGGAAATACAGTAAAATTTGTTAGATCTGGTTGAAAATAATGCAGCTTGAGACAACAGAGTTGAACAGACCTGAATAATGCCTTTGATTAATTCTCAAGTCATATTAATACATTCTATTTTATCTGTACTGTTAACTGATGAATACATGCAGTTGTCTATTTTCATTTAAACTAGGTTATATTTCATCAAACTATTTTACTAAAGTAATCGAAATGTAATCGAAAAGTAATCAATGATTACATGCTATTTTTTGCTGTAATCGATTAAATTACAATTACATGTAATCGAAAATGTTGTCAATTACTTGAAAAAATGTAATCAATTACAATCGTTTACGATTACAGATTACAAATACCCCATCCCTGGTCTGTGAAAAAATATTTATTTATTAGTTGTAATTGGCCTTGAACAAGCTTTCTGCAACTGCTACTACTCTTATATATCTGTACTTTGTGTCTATTGTTTTTGTCGAGCCTGCGACTTTTATCGCAAAAGCGAGACATAGCGATCCTTTATTCCGTCGTCGTTGGTGGCGGCGTCCACAAATATTCACTCTGTGGTTAAGTTTTTGAATTTTAATAACTTTCTTAAACTATCCTGGATTTCTACCAAACTTGGACAGAAGCTTGTTTATGATCATAAGATAGTATCCAGAAGTAAATTTTGTAAAAAAAAAATCCTGTTTATCTGTATTTTACTTTAAAATGGACTTAGTTTTTCTGCCAGTTAACATTGCATTCACTCGTGGTTAAAGTTTAAACATTTTTAATAACTTTCTTAAACTATCCTGGATTTGTACCAAACTTGGACAGAAGCTTGTCCATGTTGTTTATGATCAAAAGCTAGTATCTAGAAGGAAATTTTGTAAAAATTTATTTCCTGTTTTTCTGTATATTTCTTTTAATTGGACTTAGTTTTTCTTCCAGTTAACATTACATGATCTTACATACAGTCTGCAGTTAAAAGATTTAAAACATTTATTAGATTCATAAACCATCCTGGATTTTTACCAAACTTTGACAGAAGCTTCTTACAATCAAAAGATAGTATCTAGAGGAAAATTTTTAATAATTTTTTCCATATTTTTGTTGAGCCTGCGACTAACAGCAAAAGTAGGCGAGACACTGGGTTTTGCGGAACCCTTACAAATTTTTATTGTGTTAGTTGGTGTGCTTGTGCTTGTGCTTGCTACCGATTTATTGAGTTGAGCCTTTGGTAACTGATTTTTTACAGTTGGTTCATATGTTGTGCTGTTGACAACCATACCAAATCTCATTTTTTTGATTGGATGATTGGTGTTAGAAGTTTGGTTTGAGTAAATAAATTACAAATTTTGAGAAACATCTTTTTGTGCTAGAATTTCAATGAAAAAATTATATATGGGTATAATATGCTATTCCAAATTTATTGCAGCTGTCAAAAGTTTTGTGCATATTATTTTTTTCTGAAAATTGTTTTTGGTAAAAAATTATTTTTTGTTGAAAAATCACAAATGTTTAATAGGAATACTTATTCAGTCTTCCAAAAAAATGTGAAGACTCTAAACACAGTTTTTGTTTCGCCTCAACAAAGTCATGCAGGCTAAACAGGCTTGCTGTTTCCTGTGGTAGCATCAACATTTTGTTTGTTATTATGTCAGATTAAACTCAAGTGGAACCACTAATGGTAAGTCAATGGTATTTGGTATGTAGTTGTATTATCATTGGCAAATCTCATTTACGGTCTATTGACTGAAAATTTTGCATAGTTTACTTGTTAAAAATTGTGATTAGGTCACATATTTTGGTTATGAAATCACTTTGTCTAAGGTCAAGGTCATAGTAACTATAAATAGACCAAAATTTGTGCAGAAAAGTAGTTTCCAGTTGCTTTATAAATATCAGATTGCAATCTTATTTGTGTGTCGGGATAACTTCCCTAGATAATTAGCAAGCCACGAATGGTGTAGCATGTGAAGTACTTCTTTAGCTCAGTAGGTTAGAGTGCTGATTTACGACACAGGTCCCCGAGGTAACAAGAAATTAGAATATAAACTTTAAGTATAAGGGGAGACAACACTTAACACCTGTTTTTTATGCCCCACCTACGATAGTAGAGGGGCTTTATGTTTTTCGCTTCAGGTTAAAATTATTGGTCAAGGTAGTTTTTGATGAAGTTGAAATCTAACCAACTTGAAACTTAGTACACATGTTCCCTATGATGTGATCTTACTAATTTTAATGCCAAATTAGAGTTTTGACTCCAATTTCACGGTCCACTGAACATATAAAATGATAGTGCGAGTGGGGCACATTCTTGTTTAGGTAGTGAATAGACTATTTTCATATTACAGTCTTTTGACTCTGGGGTATATAATTTTTCGACAGGTTACCTACTTTGTGGTAGAACATTCTTGTTCTTGGTCAAGTAAGAGCAACTAAAAGAAGTAAAATCAAGCTTACGGTCAAAAATGAACTGTTTACTGTTTTTCAAACACAACAAAATCATTGGAAAACATTTAATATTTTCCCCCAAATTGGTACTGGCTACGGTTACATTGAAATGTAACAATAATAAAAAAGTTATTGTTACATTGGAGACAAATTGCCGAAATGCAAGGTAAACCGTTGTGTAAGGAACCGAATAATTACGAATGTAACAATAATATTTGTGTCTACGGATACGTTGTGTTATTGTTACGTTAATATGGCGTACGGAAAGGGTCAAAAGTAAATTATTTCGCATATGCTACAGTTAATACAGCATATGCTATATAAACTACAGCTTAAGCTATAATTTATGTACCCTATGCTGTAATTAATGTCGCTTAGGCTATAATATATAGCATATGCTGTAATTTATACAGCATATGCTATAATTAATACAGCATATGCTTTATTAAATGCAGCCTATGCTGTAATAAATAGCATATGCAGCTTAAGCGTCCAGTTGACGTACCATAAGGGTCAAAAGAAAATACAGATTACGCTATAATTGTTGAAACATGTACATTATTTACATTTAAGTTATAACAGTCCCGAAAGGGTCAAAAGTAAATGTAGCATAAGCTGTATTGTGCCATATGGTTATAAGGTGGGGTTACTGTCAATCACAAATGATTCTATTATATATTTACTGTCAATCACTCTTCAACTTTGAAGGCTTTTTCACAAATTAGGATAACGCCCATCAGAACCACATTTTGTTAAGGATGGGTGAAAATTAAAGAGCATTTCGATTTAAGTAATTGATAGTCGAGTTCAGAGAGTTAATGAAATATTCGGAATATTTACATGAAATTATATCATGCTTATCTTAGAATTATATTTAAGGTAGCACAATACAAAAGCAACTAAATTTTATCAAAATTTAATTTTCATCTGTTTTTGTTACTTCTTTTAACAATTAATGTTGCTGATGTTTATACTAGAATTTCTTGGGGATAATGTAATAAATATGAATTCTTATTAAAAGAATTAAATATTTCATTTTCAAACTGCAAAAATAAAAAAAAATATACTTGGAGTAAAACACCATATTGTCATTGTACTATACAATATATATTTCTAGAAATCCCCCATAAAGATCATCTAAACTGACCGACTGATCATTTTGTATACACATGCGTAACTTACTTTTTGTAACAAAAATGAATGCAAAAAATCAGAATATATTATTTTATGTACTAAGAGGAATAAAATCAATATTGAAAATGCAATGTGTAATTAAGCTTCTGATATTATTTATTGTAACTGTTTATCATAATAAGCGGAGTTTTGACCATATCAGTAGCAACCGTGACTTACAGCAAGGTCAATGATGATATAACCTCTCCCGCCAGATGTATATTGATGCGTAGGTGTGTGCATTTTCTTTGTATATTTAGAATTGCTGAAATGAAATGCTTTCTTACTGGTCAAAACCTAACTGATTTATGCTGAAGTATTCAAATGGTACATGTGTGAATTATATTGAAGTAAATGGGGTACAAGTAGGAAAATTCTTATTTATGCAATTTTGACACATTCATTTTTGACATTAAAATGTAGTTTTAAATGAAATTAGCTACAGTACTAGAAGTGTGCCCCTATATGCCTGATTTTCACACATGTTGTTCCTTGAACAGTTATCTTCAACATATAGTCTCAGATCCAAAAAGCATCAATAGAACAAATGTTTTACCCAATTAAATTTAGTGATCTCTTATAAACTGAGGTTGACATCTTCATTGAAGGTTTATGAGAGAAGGAGGGAAAATCTGAGACATGGTTTCGGAGTTCAAACTGTGTTGTACGAGAATCTTTAAAATATTTTGGGATGGAATGAAAAACAAATTTAGAAGCTTATTTCATTCAAGTGTGGACATCACAATATAGCAACTAATTATGTAATAATTATGTCAATGAAATTCTCATCATTTTAAATACACAGAATTTTGAAATCGGGTTTTTTTGCAATCGATTCCTAAATTTATTTGAAAGAAGTAAAACCATAAAAAAATAGTTCGACATTTAGACTGATATGGCACTTTAATCTTTCTTCTTTCTTTTGGTACCCTATAAAATTTAAAGCTGGATGAAAGAGATTACATCCGTTTAAAGTTGTCTGATTAGGGGTAAAATAATCTTAATTTGTATTGTGCTACCGAGAGAAAGAATAGTGTAGACAATGATACCGAATCCCTCAACATTTCAGGCAAACAACCAAGATAAAGGTACGGGTACGAAAAACAATGCCTTTGAACGTCTTAAAGTCGCTGTGAGACTTTACAAAATTAGTAAAAATCACACCATACAGCAAGCACTAGTTATAAATTGTCTATTGTATGATGAAAAATACAAGAATGAGATTGATGTACTATTCATTTTATGCTGAATTCAATCATCAGAATTTATATGTTTACATGTCTGTTTTATAGCACAGATTAGCGAAATGTGTGTTCGTTATAAGTTTTATTATAGTACGCACGTAGTCTATTCGACTACATGTATATAAGAATTTTCAAGAAACGATGAAATATTAAACTGTTCGAAGTCATGTATTAATTACTAAATATAAATAAAAGTAATCGAAACAAAAAAGAAAAACAAGTTTTATGAACACATCCACTTTGTATCCTTACAATCTAAATACAAATAATAGAAGGAACACGTAGCAATTTCCGTAAAGTGACATACGTGTTTTCTTATTTCGCTAAAATGGGATGTATACTGTCCTTTTTTTTCACCAAATTAGGTTACCGATTTGCTAATGTGTCCCAAAAAGTTTAGCCAGTCTTTATTTCACAGTCAATATATATATACAGCCCCTGCCGGGGAGGAAGTAAATAATCAAATCTAACTCTTAACATTGGTTGATATTCTAGGCACTTTTTAAATTTTTCTAAAGCCTGGATTTTTTACTCATAAGAAATCCGATGGACAAGGTATTATTTACAGTTCTCACTTTATGGGCAGACAACAAGTTTGCATAATAGTTTTGCCACTTCAATATTATGCAAATACCCAGCTAGATTGAATGTCAAATTGTATCGAAAAATATGGCATTACAAATGAACAATACGTTTTATAAAAATATATACAAATTTGGTATTTTTAATAGTATGTAACGTAAAGGAGACATATATTTTTGTAATTGCCAAAGAATTCGTGTTCGATATTCAAAGTTTGTATTTGTCAGCATTTTCGAAGGATTTATGGTGACCAGATTCACCTGTAAAGAATAAACATTATCTTCCGATGTTCAGACAGTTTTAAATCGATACAAATTGACCATGATAATTGGTAAACTGAATTTCAACATTCCTCAGTTCTCTCTTGACTGTTGTAAAGCAGGAAAGAAATGTGAAATAGAACAACAAGGTGGTAGCACAGTGGTAACATCGATTCATCAAACTGGATGTAGCTGTATATTGTCACTGCCATAAAAATGTTATGCCATAGTAAGACATGCTTACGGTGACCTATAGTTAGTTGTTAATTTCTGTGTCATTTTGGTCTCTTTTGGAGAGTTGTCTCATAGGCAATCATACCACATCTTCTTTTTTTATAATTATAATGTCAAATTGATTATCAACAGAAAATGTATACATGCATCAGGGCCAAGCAGGCAGAAAAGATGCAGATTACCGAAATCGGACTACTCTATTAAATGTATGTCCCTACTTTTCCGTTTGTCTATTATACCTGTTTTCCCTTTATTTTCGTCTCATGACCCTGTAACTAAGGCAACTGGTAATCTTAAGAAGTGGTATGAGTGCCAATGAGATAACTCTCCATCCAAGTCACAATTTGTAAATTTAAACCATTATATGTCAAAGTACGGCCTTCAACACGTAGCCTTGGCTCACACCAAACATCAAGCTATAAAGGGTTCCAATAAGGACTAGCGTAAACTCATTCAAACAGGAAAACCAACGGTCTAATCCATATAAAAAAGAAACTAGAAACACTTATGAACCTCATCAACAAGCGACAACCACTGAACATTAGGTTCTTGACTGTGCCATTATTTTTGGTGTAATTCAAACACTAGTTGGTTACAATATTGACATCTTCAAAAAACTTTGAATAAAAAATCAGACAATGAAAGAAAGTTGGAAGTTGTAAGCATTTTGAAACTTAAGGCGATTATGACCATTTTGATTCATGATGAAATTGTGTACACTATTCTCAACGATATTCCTAAACACTTAGAAGTAACTCTTTCTTCTGATGCAAAAAGGAACGAACATGTTGAAAATAGATACAAATATATATCGAAACACTTGGCCAGATTTATTGTGAAAGTTAAAGTTAAAAATGAATATACAAAATCTTGAAATAGTAACTGATAATCTTGCTTAGGTGACTCAAGGAAGTACCGCCGGACCTTAGTTATGAAGAACACTGCAAAAATGTCTATAATTATATTTATCAGAGGGTCTAAAAGATACCTTATTGTCTAACTTTGAACATTACTATACTATGCTGTATACATCATCATACTCCGTGACGGTATCCATATACTTCACTCACGTTTTTTCGTCTATTTTTGTAGCTTTTTCTTCATCCTGTGTGCTTCTTTTTCTAGTTATGCTTTAAATCTATCTCCTCGAAATTATCTTTTGTACAACATTAGTGCATATATATTTTACATATAAACTAAATTGTAGTATTGTTTCCAGGAGAAGACTTCCTAAGTTCGAAAAACGTGCGTCTTAACCGTTTTGACTCTTTGAGCAAATAAAATAATTATAAACTATAAATTCCAACAAAATGTACATGGAAGATACTTGATTTCATAATTGACAGCATATTGTTGATTTTGGGGTCTGTGTTTGAACAAACATTGGTACAATTTGTACACCGCTTTCAGTCGATTTGTTCTTGTATTCGTGTGAAGCACACTTCAGCCAAGCCTGGAAGGGTTTGGTTATTCCAATAGTGAAAAAATTCGGGGACTATTACAGAAAATGATAAGAAAATTTTATAGTTTCAGCTTTCGTTACATAGATATTGTATTGTACATGTGAACTTTCAACATACCAAAGATGTCAATTTACAAAGACATATACTGACATTTCACCAAATATAGTACAGAGCCATATTTTGACACTTCCTGTGCTTGCATCATCAACCGGGGAACACACATCACCGTTTTTTTCACATAAAAAGTTTGAAGTTCATGCATTTTAATTTGGTTCTGTCCGTCCTTTTATACCGTCTAATCGCTATACTGACGTCATCAATTTTGTCAGCTATGAGGTTTCAAATCTGAATGTCTCATATTATACTAGTATTTCATAATACTGAAGGAATCTTACAACTTTTTTGTTTTTTTGTGAAAATACATAAAGACCATTTTCCCTGGTATTCAGAATATAAATTAATTTAAATGACAATTTCAAAAGTCGCTTAAATGACAGTTCCTCAACATGAAGAATTTTTACAACCATGAAGAAGTATTATTGTTTAAATCTTAAAGTTCCTGAAAAAAGAATGTGATTTATGATTAATCCAAGTATCAGCATTTTGGTTTTATCTTTTATTTAAAAAGCACTGTTTAATAATTAAAAAAAAAGAAAAAAACCTCATTACATGTTTGATTGATTTGAGATTGTCTATCTCAATTATCGAACTACACCAGTACGTATATGCACAAATAGCGGGAAAATTGGCCCAAGTCCTTTTCTTTGAAGGTTCAAACAGTTTTAAACATTTAATGGCAGAAGTTCAAAAAAAAAATGTACACTTTATGTTTGGTTTTGCACATTGACACGTGCGTATTATTACAATATGTTACGTTAAATCATACTCGGGGTAAACTGAGAAGAGAAATTGCTTAGACAAGTTAAGAAGGGTTGAAAGGCCTGAATAAACACTCTAAGTGTGATAGCGGGACAAAAATAAGAATATTTAAGCCCTTGACTTGTATAATTATGAGTCACCCTGTCGGATTATCGAACTGTCGGACTATCGAACTGTCGGAATATTTAACTGTCGGAATATTTAACTGTCGGACTATCGAACCGTCGGACTATTGAACAGTCGGACTAAAGGGGCGTTGGACTGTCGGACGTACCCCCACACACACATGTTGAATTTCGCCAAATTCTTTATGTGCCGGTGTCCTATTGCTATTCTTCCCCCATACTTTTTTCCGGGCGGTAGAACTGGATCGATCTAGTTCCCCCCGGAAAAATTGGCATAATCCTACTTTTCCCCCTCAGCCTGATGGGAAAGGGGGGACAAACCAGGATCAGGCCAATTTTCCCCCCTAATAGCACGAGAAGCTAATTTTTCCCCCTAGCTTGTAAATTATTAACATCGGCGATGTCAGTTAGAAATCCAAAAAAATAATAGTAACTTCTTTTGATTAGTTTAGCGGTACCGAACCTTTGGCGTATTAATATACATTTGATATCAGAATACTTATATATATATATATATATACATGAAGCACATTCTTATGTGGTGATCACATCCATTTTCATTCGTGAACCCTTAGTATCATATGACTAGACGAATACAATTAGTTAAACCACTTCAGGTCAGTAAGAAGACATTCCCCTGGACAGACATGTTTATGATGTCTCGTAATACTAGTATGGTAAAATGACTTCATATGAATCATGCAAAGAACCTATTCTATCTCTACCCAATTATGTCACATCGGTATATGTACTAGCTGTACAAGGAAGTACAACTGCCGACTGGTCTTTAACCAGGAGGAATTGACAGTACACTCTACCAGTTAGATGGCTGCCATTAGGAAAGATAACAACTAAAAGAGAGATGACAAAGAAAAAGAACACACCGAAAGCTGGATAGAAAAAAATACTCGCCGCCTGAAAGCTTTCTTTCAGAAGAAGTCCGATACGGATGAAACATCATCAAACCCAGTGGTTATCGGTATACCCGCTCCAACCAGCATGGGAGACGTGGAGGTACAGGAATTACCAGAAACTACATCAATCGAATAGCAGATATCTACCCCATCAGTTGTAGCTGTACAAGATCTACAAAAAGATCCCGCATGCCCTAAACGTGCACAGGGTCGACTCTATCCAGCATACATGAGACAAATATCCAACGTATTAAACTGACGTGGCAATAAGTAACTAGAGGCCACCGTACGGCTTTCAACAATGAGAAAAGCCCATACCATATAGTCGGCTATAAAATGCCCCGGCAATAAAAATGTGAAACAATTCAAACGAGAAAACTAATGGCCTAATTATTAAAACAAAATAGTTTACGAGAACAAAACGAACCAACAACAACCACTGTACTACAAGCACCTAACATGGGAATGGCGAATACAGAATGTGGCGGGATTAAACATATTCGTGGGCGCTCGACACCCCATCCCCCCCAAAAAAAAATCACAAAAAAGCTCAAACCTAGGACAGCACACAATAGGAAAAAACTGTAAAATATCAATTACAATTTGCTTCACTAAAACTGTAGAGGTACGGGTTACAATATTGTTCATTTTCATTGCGTTACTGTATTATATGTATATCATGTGTAATGTTTGTAAGCCATATGTCCACATTATGGGAGTATAAGTGCTTTTTTAATAAACAATTAACTTACAAAAAAAGCACCGAAATAGGAGCACACTCATTTACCGAAAGCTATGTCAAAGCCAATTTCAACTAATATGACTATATTCTTCCAGACGGGTTGTTCTTTAATAACGAAATAACTGCTAACGAGATATATATCTATGAAAAAATGCTAAATTTCATATAAAAAAGGACACCAATCATGCAGAGACAGACATTTACTGCGAAAACATGTATAATTATTATGGTTGTGAAACGACAGTTTGTCAACCGGATATAAGTAGGCTTTTTAATTTTGATGCTTTAATTGCATCATTGAAATACAGGTTTACTAGTTATACTAGCCTGTTGTCAGAAAAAACTAAAATTGCAACGTGAATTGTTTTGGCGATACATATTAAAATTTTCCTTGACTTATAATGAACCCCAACGAAAACTGTTTGGCATTTGAACGCAAACAAGAATTGCCAGTAAGGAATAATTAAATAAAAAAAAAACAACGATGAGAAACCCGTGCAGAGACAGAAAACCTACGTAATTAGAAGTTGGGATATTGTTTTTTGTTTGTATTTATATAAAGTTATGCCTTTTTCCATCTTGAAAACAACAAAATTGAGAACGGAAATGGGGAATGTGTCAAAGAGACAACCATCCAACAAAGAGCAGAAAACAGCACAAGGTTACCAATGAGTCTTCAACACAAGGAAAAAATCCCGCACCCGGAGGCGGGCTGTAGCTGGCCCCTAAAAAAAATGTTTGCAATTTTCAGACCTGTGTTGCACAATACAAAGTTAAAGATCGGATGCACAAACATAAATGAGCACGAAGATTGACTTTGTCATTTACGGACACCTACGATGTGAAAAAATTATATCAAGACGATAAAAAAAATTGAGACCAAATAAGTTGTGCATCTTGCATTACCTGAAAAAAATACTCACCAAGAAAAGCTTTGCATACATTTCATTGTGAAAAATCATGTTAATTAAATGAAAGTAAAAGACGCCTTTTCCCTGGAGTTTGGAGTTCGGTGTAAACAAAGGGTGGTGTGGTGAAGGTATTGGTATGGAGAATACACCCAGTGAATTTTCAGGTGAAAAGAATGCATGTAGCTGTTAGCAAATTGATGATTTGGACGATCAGACGAAACAACACAACAAAATGCAATTACAAACGGTTAAACATGTAGACAGACTTGTGAACATGTTACAGACTGATGGACATGTAGACACAGCTTGGTAGACATAATGACCGACTGGTAGACATGTTGACAGACTGCTGTGTTACATATTTGTTTTTCGATCGTTTTTGTACATTAATTAGGCCGTTAGTTTTCTCGTTTGAATTGTTTTACATTTGTGACTTTGGGACCTTTTATAGCTGATTATGCGGTATGGGATTTGTTCATTGTTGAAGGACGTACGGTGACCTATGGCTATTAATTTCTGTGTCGATCATTTTATCTCTTCTGGAGAGTTTTTATTAGCAGTCATACCAAATCTTCTTTTCTATACATACACAGACTGGTGGACATGTAGCAGACTGATGCACATGTAGACACAGCTTGGTAGACATATAGACCGACTGATAGCCATGTCGACAGACTGTTGGACATGTGGACACAGCTTGGTAGACATATAGACCGACTGATAGTCATGTCGACAGACTGTTGGACATGTAGACACAGCTTGGTAGACATATAGACCGACTGATAGTCATGTCGACAGACTGTTGGACATGTAGACATAGCTTTGTAGACATATAGACCGATTGATGGCCATGTTGACAGACTGTAGGACATGTAGACACAGCTTGGTAGACATATAGACCGACTGATAGCCATGTCGACAGACTGTTGGACATGTAGACACAGCTTGGTAGACATATAGACCGACTGATAGCCGTGTCGACAGACTGTTGGACATGTAGACACAGATTGTTAGACATATAGACCGACTGATAGCCATGTCGACAGACTGTTGGACATGTAGACACAGCTTGGTAGACATATAGACCGATTGATATCCATGTCGACAGACTGGTGGACACATACACAGAATGGTAAACATGTTAATAAACTATAGTGAACACAGAGACAGACTGTTGGACATGTAGCCAGAATAGAAGACACAAAGAAGGATTGGTTAATATGTAGTCACACTTTTGAACATGTAGACACAGACTAGTCGAGTGGACACATAGACAGAATGGTGAAAATGTAGACGGACTAGTGGACATAGTCAGACTTGTAAACATGTAGATAGACAGGTGAACATGGAGACAGATTTGTTGACACATAGACGGACCGATGAGAATGTAGACAGACTTGTGTAAATGTAAATGGGCAAAAAATTTGTCAACATAAAAATCTATGTCTAACACTGATTTTAATTTTTAGACATACAGTCAAACCTGCTTAAGAGACCACCTGTATTAAGCAAAAAACTGTGTTAAAAGACCACCGATTTTAGATCCCTCTGTATAGTACATTTCATAAATATCGAACCTTTATTAAAAGACCACCTGTCTTAAGAGACCACTTTTTTGCTATCCCATAAGTGGTCTCTTAAAACAGGTTTGACTGTATATAGTGAAATCTATACTGTGGGGGAAAGATTTGCATGGGGGAAAGTGACTATATGTATACGTATTGCCAATTTTTCGCTGGGGGAAGAATGGCAATGATACAACATTTCCCCGGGGGTAAAATTGGATCATGATAGTTTTCCCCCGGGGGGGGGGGACTGGCATGGGGGAAGAATGTCTATATAACACCGGTAGTTCAGTGGTTGTCGTTGGTTTATGCCTGTCATATTTGTTTTTTCTGAATTGTTTTGTTATAAATATGACCGTTTGTTTGCTAGTTTGAATTGTTTACATTTTACATGTCGTTGCCTTTCATAGCCGACTTTACGGAATGGGTTTTTCTTATTGTTGAAGGCCGTACGGTTGTCTATAATTGCTTACATCCACTTCATTTGTACTCTATTGCATAATTGTCCCATTGGCAATCATACCAAATCTCCTTAGTTTTATATAATCTGTTAAATTTAAAATTGATATCACAACCTGTATAAACATCGGTCATTTGATAAAGTTATGACGTCATTGCAGCAAATCAATAAAGCGTACGTCGATTAGAGAAGCTAAAAAGTGGACGTCGATTTGAGAACAACAAAAAAGACGTCGATTAGTAGGGTATAAAATTGGCCGTCGATTTGGCATGTTATTTTAATGTCGTCGGATTTGGACGTCGATTTGAGGAACGGCCGTCGATTAGAGACCGATGAGTCTTACATATATATGCAAATAGTTTATATGACAGTACCATTTGGGTTTTTTTAAGGTTTTTTTTTGCTATTATCAAAAGAGTTATTTTGTGTGATGCTACGTTTCAATATTTGGTGTCATGATATATAGTGCGACTGCAGTTTTTCTTATATTTGTTAAGCATCTTACGCCGAATACATTGTAACGTACATAAACATATAATCCCGTTGGTACTTTATATGTATAAAATAACTTGTTTTGGGATTTTGATTGCGCGACCGTAAACGTATTATACGAGCGAACTACATTTGCGCGAAATTCAAAATGACAAGCATTTCGTTTGCGCGAAGAAATTGTATTAATACGCTTGCGCGAATCTACCTGTAATTCACCTGAGTTTTCACCTGACTTTTTATTGTGAGAATAACCTGAATTTTATGGATTTTTATGATTTTTTTTTTTAGGAAAATGAGATAACATGTTGGTGGTTGTCTATCCTATTTGTTAAGAACATAGTTTGCATACCACATTTTCAATTCTTATATTTAAGAAATAATTTGTGGCAGCCGTATAGATTTGTTTTCATTTTACAATGGGTTGGGCATTTATATTGGATTATTTCCGAGCGATAGCGATGGGTATAATACATGTGGTAATAGCTGTAAAAAGACTGGACCATTGTTGGTACGATTTGTTACTTCATTAGACACAGTCGTCCACACTGTAATTTCAGCTCACTAGTTACGTAAATTTCTTTTATGTAGTCGGCAAATTTATTTCATATTTTATTATCAGGAACATCTGACATTATATCGTCAGCAAAACCGTCCTAAACTTCCTCCGCTGGAAGAAATGGCAATCAGAAAATCTGCGTTAACCATTTTTCTATTTCATTTGACCTATCTTTGTCCTCATTAGCTAAACCTAAATTTTGTATTTTGTCCAAGATGAAAACGACAACCTTTGACTGTAGTATTTGGATGAATTTTAACAAAAAGTTCAAATTAATTCTTTTTTTGTGAACTATAAGTAAACTTTGTTAACCTCAGAATTTCTTTAACTCGACCATTCACGACTCATTAATGTCTCCATCAAGACTCCCACCCGACCACTAATTGAAAACATATTCGAATTCCGACCAATTCACAATCTCTAGACGTTCTTTACTCAACTAGCTAGACCAAATCAACTATACTCGATCTCAGCCCGATCTTGACCAGACCAGGTCGACCTGGTCGTATAGGGGTCGTAGGGATAGTCGGGAATTTGTCGGGTATGTACAATTTCAGTATAAAAAATGTCTGAATTTGTTAAGCCCCGCCGCAGCGTAGGGGGCATTAAGTGTTAACCTTGTCCGTCCGTACACGTGTACGTCCAATCAGTTAGTTTCCCTTCTCTCTAAATTTTGCCCCAACCAAATGTTATGACACGTATACACAATGCTTATTACCATAATACACAGATCATGTGCTAATTTGGATGGCGTCACTTTTATCGATTTTGAGTAATGACCCTTTATAATGCTATATATATGCAAGCGGGCCATTATTTGTGTCCCATGGACACATTCTCTATTTTATTCATTTGGTTAGATTCAGTAGTTCACAGAAGCTCTGAGTAAAATCAGACATTTAAGATATCTACGTCGAAATAAAACAGTTGGATTTGTAGGCAATGTGGTTAATTAGTCCTCCAGAATGTCAGGTTAATAGCTGTGAAGTACCTTGAAAAGGGCGTAGAAGACGAACAAAAAGTCGTAGACAGCAGCGTGCGCCAAAGAATCTAGGTGAGACAGAGGTTGACACGATGACAGCTGTATGGGCAAAATGAAAGACTTGCAGGAGTTCAACAAAGAAGACCCCAAATGTTTATAAAATAGTCCTCAAAGTAGAGTAGGAAGCTGATATGTTAAGGTAGCTTTCGTTGCTCTTTTCTTGAAAATGACATCATGAAATGAGATTTGTCCTCATATTGGTACTTATGTTAGATAACAATATACATAAATTTTACCAGCCCTTTTTCTTTCCTTTCTTACAAATTAAGCTTACTGTTTGTGTCATATTTGTGTATATGTATGTAATCAGTATTTTGTATAGATTTGATATCCAGAAGTTGAAAGGTTAAAGCTAGAATGTATTTTTGACGTATCCATGGCACAAACCTACATGTGTTTGCTAAAAGTGGTGTAAAGGTGTCACACATTTCCTCAAAATTTGGTCAAAAGTTGAAATTTCAATCCCTTGGAGTGATACCTTTTCTCAAACTGTTGACATATATCCATCAAGAGATCAAATAAAAATCATTTGACTTTCGTCTCATTTTTTTGTAAAGTTGCGTCAAAAAGATCGTGTGAAAAATAAATTTTGTAAACATTTGGCCCCGCTGCATGTTTGTGCCTCTCCCAAGTCAGGGGCCTCTTCAATGGATTAGTACACATTTTCTTTTAGGGGCCAGATGTAGCCCGCCACCGGGTGCGAAATTTTCTCCCTGTGTTGAAACATATACATTTTGTACTACAAAAATTTCTGGATCTAAGGAAAATACGGACTGTCAAAAAGAAAATAACCCATAAAACGAGTGAAAAATAATCTTGATGTTCATTTAAACAAACTTTGAAGGCTTTCTAAAAAAGATTGTTTTTGCACAATTACTTTCATATTTGAAAAAAAATCCTCCGTGGCCAAAATGCAGGATCTAATTTCCTTCCGGTGCATCTGAGATCATCCCAGTTTTTAAATGGGTTTCGTGTTGCTAAGTTTTTTGTTTTCTATGCTGTGATATGTTGGCTGCTGTTTGTCTTCTCGTCGGTTTTCGTTTTTCGCCATGGCTGTGTCGGTTTGTTTTCGATCTTTGAATTTGATTGTTCCTTTGGTATCGTTTGCCTCTCTTTTTAAATATTAACCCTCCTTGTAGAAGTACAGACAACGTATAACGTGGAAATAGATGATAGTATTACTGATGCTTTATCAATTGACAGTACTGAATTACTACAACAAAACAAATCAAAAGAAAAACAAAATATTCCATTAGTTTTAAATATATTAACTAAATATAATCCATATATATATACGTAAAATAAAGAAACGTATTATGAAACACGGCCATTTATTACAGTTAGACGAAGATTGTGTACAAATATTCAATACAGCACAATTGTTGCGTATAGAACACAAGAGTGTTGGAGATATGCTTAGTAGATCAAAGTTAAAGACTTTAACATAAAATTGACAGTTGGACCCCTGATGATGGCAGATCTGTCATAATAACTAGATCTATTGAAGAAGAATTAAAATATAAATATATCAATATATACATGAATAACTTTCATATTTGATTATATTCAAATATAGCATCTTAAAATGACCATCCCAAGCTTAACTGCCGAAACACTAAATAAAAGTAGTGTCGGGTCCTATCATGCAATATGGGATGCGTGGTTGCATGGGTGTTTTATTATAACAAAACATACACGAACTTTTTCACTTTTAAATTATATATTAATTTTCCCCCATGTTTCTGGATTCTGTCCGGCTAAAAACTTCAAAATTGTGTAATATAGAACTATGACCTCTTGCTCTCGCTCTAAAGCTGAAATTCTGTTTTATTGCTTGTGCTGATTTTCAAGGAAATAGTTAATTCATTCTGTTCTGGTTTTTTTGTGTTCTTTATTTGTCTATTGATGTTACAGAGAGCTCTGAATATTTCCAAAAACTATAGAATTATGTATGATAAAACGTAGATATTGGTATCATTTCAAAAAAGAAAGTAAGTTTCCTGGATGCAATTTTTCTAGAATTAATTTAAGGAATAGCTCGTTAAGACTCTTTTCTATATTTCTTGTTCAAATTAAGAACTTGGCGTCGGCAGCTGAAGAGTAGTCCCCAAAATGTTCCTGTAAATGTCTTATTAAGAGCAGTACTATAGCCAGTGAATATTTTTTAAAACTTTAAAAAAATGTTTTATGAAATTATGAACTTAGTCCCATTTTAAAGCTGAAATCAAATTCTCCTGCTGCATGTACGTACTTTTTTGTTTCTGGCATATCTGTTCGTGTTTCGGCCTTAGCCAAAAGTTCAAGGATTATTTGGACAATGTTTCAACAGTCTTGATAATTTTATTATCAGGTTTTGAAAATTTTATTTAAGAATTGAATGCTTCTTTGTGTAAATTCAAAGGGTTGACCGAATAACATTTTGTATGAAGCGCGGTCAACGCTAATACATGTACAACCCTATGAAATTACTTAAAGAAACATTCATTACTATACTTAGACCTATTGATCTGAATATTTACTAAATGATACTGCAGGTACTTAAGGGCATACGTTACAGTTACAGGGGAGGTAATGACGTTGTTAACGTAAAATTTATTTTCGCGACGTCAAACTGTGACATATCGGGAAAAGATGCATTTTTCGACTGATTTTTATCATTCAAACTGATTTAACTTTTAAACGAGTTCATGGACCCCTCTTTTTTAAAATGACCTTCGGTCTGATTACGTATTAAGATTATTTGTACCAAATTTCATGAAAAAGTCAATGATGCAATTTTTTTAAATTTGATAAATATACAGCAAAAAATGATGTTTTTTTCTACATTCATGAACCTTTGGTATATATACAAAATGTCCCGTTTCTGTTATTCATTATTTTTGTTGTTTTAATACTATTGCAGTTTGAAAATTTCGTAATTCACATGGCTTCAGAAGGGGTCATAAACCTTAATAAGTCCACTGTTTAAATACATATAGATAAAAAAAAATTCCAATTTTTTCCAAGTTTGAAATATTAAATCACATTTGTTTATTGTAGTTAATTTGAGAATATTAAATATTCATCTTTTAAAACAACATGCACATTTAGGTGCACATTTTCGCTGGGTTAGTCATTTTCTCACCCAGCGCTAAACTCGTGAGACAAACGTCGCCTCGGTTGTCTTGTGGAGGCGTCTTCACCTCGAGTGTCAGATGTCGTGGGTTCTGACCCCGGCCGGGTCAAACCAAAGACTTTAAAATTGGTATTTGCTGATTTTCCGTATTACGTTACATTAAGGGGCAAGATCAAAGACTAGTTGGGTCGGAGTCAGAATATATAGTGTCCAGTTAGGGTGATATGTCAGCACATTAAAAATAGTGACACAAACAACCCATGCATTAACACGATGTCCAGTAGTCAGCACTTCTGTGTAAACATGAATTATCATTGATATGGTCAAATTAATAAATAAACTGTTGAGTAAAACTTTGATTTGTTTGACAAACTACGAATTTTATATTCAGGAATAGATAACCTGATCTGTATTTGGCAAAACGTTCCGGAATCTTGGGCCTTTTATGATCTAATGACTTTTTTAATCGACCTTTTGTACACGAAACACACATACAAAATTACAAGCCTGATATCTTTGACTATGATGCATTTTTTTCCTTTGATATTCAATATTCGTTTTTTTTCTTTTCTTTGAAGTATGAATATCTGATTAAAAAAATAACCATTTTTATTTATTTAAGTATGTTTAAAGTCATTATAGTACTGCAAATTAAGAGGAGATATGATTGATTGAATGTTGTTTTCTGACCGTCCAGTGACAAATACTTCATGAATGTTTATGACGGAAAGTAATGTAGAGAACAATTTTCAGACAAGAAATACGAAGTTACACGCGTTGTCGTTGAAAAAGAGCAGCGGGAAGGCGGGGGACAATTACAAATCATAAGTACAATAAATACAAACAAATGTTTTTGTTAGATGTATTTCTATTTGTATCCATCTGATGAGTTAAGCCTTTTTAAACTGATTTTTATAGTTCGTTCTTATGTTGTACTGTTACACCACTGTCCCAGGTTAGGGGGAGTGTTGGGATCCCGCTAACATGTTCAACACCGCCACATTCTGTATGTATGTGCCTTTCCCAAGTCAGGAGCCTGTTATTCAGTGGTTGTCGTTTGTTACTGTGTTACATATTTATTTTTCGTTCATTTTTTGTACATCAACTATGCCGTTAGTTTTCTCGTTTGAATTGTTTTACATTTGTCATATTGGGGACTTTTATAGCTGACTATGCGGTATGGGCTTTACTCATAGTTGAAGGCCGTACGGTGACTTATAGTTGTTAATTTATTTATGTGTCATTTGGTCACTTGTCAAGAGTTGTCTCATTAGCAATCATACCACATCTTCTTTTTTATAAACATCATGGTAAAAA
The DNA here is from genome assembly GCF_021869535.1 of Mytilus californianus. NCBI lineage: Eukaryota > Metazoa > Mollusca > Bivalvia > Mytilida > Mytilidae > Mytilus > Mytilus californianus. The sequence goes on from NW_026262690.1 coordinate 67,260,181, forward strand.
AATTACACAATATGAATTCGCAATAGTGTTGGATAGTTTTGTTTGATCTTTATTACTGTTACAGTTTCACAATTAAATAATTAAAATTATCACATGGTGTCGTCTTATGTCGTATGATACAATGTATGTTATTATTTACTGTTCTGTAGTTCTGTAATTTATTTTCGCCATCCGTAATGATTGCCTAAAATGTTAACTTGGCATGCCATACATGAAAGAAATGCGGACGTGAAAGAAAGGACTTTTCACAAAAGCGTCAACGGAGATTAATAGATTCCAGGGCCACGATTTCGTCATTTATAAAACAAAATACGTGTTTCTGACGGGTAAAGTTGTACTAACATTTAATGTTGACACCATTCATTGCCATTATCAATCTGTTGAGTATAGAATTTATAGGCAAAACTTGTTTTTGTTTAGAATACACCATTCCATGGATAACATGTTTAACAAATCTGTGCAGTTTTTACACTACAAAGACATATCATATGTATGCTTCGACATGCCAATCAACGTATGTGTCACAGTGTTCCAAATATTGAAATTTAGTCAAAAAGGAACTGTTTTAGCATGAACCAGTTATTAAATAACTTTGGTTTCAGTTAGTGATTTACATTCCCAAAATTTGTCTGCAGTTTGTCACAGTTCCTTCTGATTTGTGTCAAACCCCGACAATCTGCTATAATCTCACTTTAAATTCATACAATAATAAATACAGGAATATTCTGTGTTCCTTTCTCGTAGATGTAAAATTTGTCGTAAAAAACTAGCCATTTTAGCACGAAGAAAAGTCTTTTTGTCGAATCCAGCGAATACCGGAAATCATCTCCGGTCCGCAGTTCGTTTAAATATTTCGATGTTTCAATGAAAACTAACGATTTTTTTTCACCTTTTTTTAATTTTTAACTATGAGCGTACCTACGGCCCACTAAGATATTTGAACTGCATCAACATTTATATTCAAGGAATGTTAGGTTTAAATATTATCGTGGGCCGTAGGTACGCTCATAGTTTAAAATGCAGAAAAAAATTTGGAAACTGCCATTTATCTGCCGTTTTCGCGAATCTTGAGGTGTTTACAGCAACAAAGCATGAATAATATCAGCTAAAGTTGACAAATCTATTGATGTTTACAAAAATATAGGTTTTAAACTTTAAAAATATAGTACTATAATTTATGGCATATCACTTTTAATTTGAATCGAAATCGGGGGCCGTTCTTTGATGCTTATCGTACCTAGCTTGTCCTTTTAGTTATTTCATAAATTTATAGGATACTTATATAAAAGAGAACTTATAAATAATTTAACAAAAAAAACAGCTTGTGTTTATCTGTTTATCTTTTAAAACAAAAAAGTTATGCACATCTGTCGGGAGGAAAAATACGTCCACAAATCCGAATTTTGAGCAAATATCTGAAATTTTGACCTCATTTTACCCAAAAAGTAGCACATGAAGGTATATTTTTTATTACATATTTGATTTAAGCAGGTAAAAAATAGCCTATATATCTTAAAGGGAAAAATTCTCACCGTCAGAAATAAACTGTTGGATATGCCCTTAATTGCCACGACAGGGACGTACATGTGAATATTTGTTAGCGAAAAGGCTCTGCTGGGTACATGATTAATACATCACCCGAGACAGAGATGATATAAGAAAATTATTGTTCATGTATGCCGCGTTTCCATTCCACTTGTTTTAAAATTACCCGATGCCAGTGTGATAAAATCCACTAATATACCAGGCAAAACATATGAATATATAAAATGTAATAATATTAAAAAATGATTTGTTTTTCAATAAACTCGGACTTGATCATTAAAAAAGTTTTTTTTGTTTTCAAATTATCGCATTATACATTTCATTTCTATAAGTACTGATAAAAAAGGGCGGAGACTTTAGTAATGATAATTGACTAGATTCGTTAAACACGCCTTCCAACAGTAAGATATACAGTATAATCAAAATAAATTATACAGCCTATGCTACTTTCGAGTTTTGACCCTTTAATGATGTGTTTAAAATAGTACAGCATATGCTACAATTTAAAAATATAGCATAGTCAATGTTTGTGATATAGCATATGCGATAAAAATGCAGCATAACCAGACAAATATATATTGACCCTTTTGGGACGTCAAATATAGCTTATGCTACAAAGCAGCATAAGCTATATTTTATAGCTTATGCACCTCTTTTTACTTTTGACCCTTTCCGTACGCCATACGTTAATGCACTTCAATGTATGCTGGAACTAGTAATATGTATTAAAATAAAACTTGAAAACTTTTATTTGAATTTTACAATATTGCATACATTTTTAAAATTTTTTATTTGCAATGGCATTTTCTACACATCAAGGATTTGTATAGTAAGTCTTACTATACAAATCCTTGTACACATCTTGTATGTTGTTTTGGGAGCATGTTTCAGTCCGACGCATTTGTGGTGAAACCACTCTAGGCAGCCATCATAAACGAGTGATGCAGCAATGTGCACGTCGGTTATAGACTTTTCAATTCCACTCTGCAATATCCTTTTTTGAAGTTATAGAAGAGGGGGTGGACAGCTTTTGAGGGGGGCGGGAGAGAAAAAAAGATTCTAAAAGTGGGAGGTGGGAGAAGGGTACCCCCTGTCCACCCCCTCATAGAAACTTTCAATGTCTGCCATGCTTCAGGTGAAAAATATTTTTCTTAACATCGAACCATTGAACTATATTTTTCGCCTTTGGCACTACTAAACTGTAATAGTATCTGGAAGAACATTTAAAATATTAATACTTAAAACTATTTAAACACTATTTGTTGAATAATGATAATAATAATAATTATAATGATAGTAATAATAATAATAATAGTATTTTTATTATTATTATTATTATTATTATTATTATAAAGTTCATTTGACATCAAGGGTTTACCATAGGCATAGTTAAAAATTGCATTGAACAATGGTCCATGAATAAGAGGTCAAGGTATGGTGAACTCTTGTCAAATAGAATGTACACCTTGCAACAAATAAGGTTGACCTACGACTTATAGTAACTGAGAATCTGATGTAGTCGAGAACACTCAAGGGTAAAGTGAATCCTGTTAGATAGATCAAATACATTTGAGTTACTGAAAATCTTCACGTTGATCCATGGACAAAAAGATCAAGATTGGACAAGTCCTGTCAAACTGACAGGTACAGTTTGATAGGTACATCATTATCAATTTTCAGTGTTAAAAATAAACGTAACGACTTGCAAGTTTTACTTGAATCTAAAAGACCAGATGTCGTACTTGGAACTGAAAGTTGGCTATCAGACAAGATTCATAGCAAGTAGATTTTCCCTGATTCCTTAGGTTTTAACATCATCCGTAGGGACAGAAAAGGGGACCCACATGGAGGGGTGACCATAGCAGCACGACATAACCTTGGCCTCACACAGAGTTTTTGTAGCAATAAAACAGAGCTGATTTCAGGAAATATCAAAATAGGACCTAGAAAATCAATATCACTCAACTGTTTCTATAGACCACCAAATAAACAAGACCCAGAATATATAGATACAGCATTGGCAGAACCCCAAAACATACGAGAGAAAAATAAGAATAACATTTTCCTATTAGGAGGTGACTTTAATCTTCCAGACATTGCTTGGACCTCATATGATACACACAGCAATCAAGTACCAGCACAGGTCAACATAGCTTCCATTAGGATGACTGCAGACCTAAGCGTCCAACAACTGGTGGACAAACCAACAAGAGGAGAAAATACTTTGGACCTTTTGTTTACATCACATCCAAGTCATCTCGAGAGATGTAAGACACTTCCACCAATTGGAAACAGCGACCCCGACATCGTACTATTAGACCTAGCAGCAAAAGTAACAAGACCAACCTCTGGAAAAAAGCCGATATGGAGGGAATCAAGAAAAGTCTTACTGATAACCTCACTGAATTTCAAAACGACATCGACACAATGTGGAATAATTTCAAAAACATCATCAAGAATGTAATGACCACATATGTACCAACAAAACAGACTCAGGAGAGATACAGTCACCCTTGGATGAATGCACAGCTACAGCGAGCAAACACCAAGGTTAAAAGAACCAAAAACACTAAAGATTGGAAACGATACAAATTCCTCAAGACAAAGTTACAGAAAGAATCCAGGGTTGCTCATGGAAAATACATGGAAGATATCATCAGCACAGAGCACAAGGAGCAGCCAAAACGCTTCTTGTCCTACATCAAGAGCAGGAAGTAAGAATCAACAGGCATTGTAACCCTAAAAGTCAAAGATGGCCTTCTCAACATCGACACACAAACAAAAGCTTCAATATTAAACCATCAATTTCAATCGGTCTACACAAAAGAGGACATGCATAACATACCACACATGAGACCAAGTCCATTTCCAACTATGGACAATATCACAGTCAGACAGGCCTGAGTTTACAAGCTACTCCGTGGACTAAGACCGTTCAAAACCACTGGGCCTGATGAATTTCTAGCTTATATACTTAAAAAAGCAGCGGAACATATATCACCATACCTGACTACTAGTATGCTTTACCAGAAATCTTTGGAAATCTTTAAACTTACTGTTGGAACAAATTGTTCACAGCACCATATGGATCACTTTGACCATCACCTGATCCTATGTGTTAAGAATTGCGCTAACGTTAAACGTACCCTTTTGCGGTGCGGCCGCTATCTTTGTGACGTCGCGTTATTGTGATGTACGATTATGTTTATTTGAATAGAAAGTTGTAATGGCAGACGTATTTATATCTATAACGCCTTAGTCAAGCTTACGATCACGATTAATAATACACAACGCAATCCATTAAACTACATTGGTGCCGTTACAAACGGAGAGAATGGACATCAGTCGATTTAAATCTTTGAGAGCGGGGAACAGAGCAGCGGTGACAAAAGTTTTTAAAAAACTGGAGGAAGCCATCGGAGATTCGCAAATAGACACGGAGGAAGTATCAACATTGCTCGACACAGTTGAGAAGAAAAAGAAGACGTTAGCCACAATAGACGAACAGATACTTAATACAGTCGAATCCGAGGATATTACTGATGAAATACTAGAAACAGATGAGTATTATCTAGAATTAGAATTTTTTAAAATTCAAAAATTCAAAAAGTTCTTGAAACCCGTAGCACAAACCACATCTTCAATACTAGATTCCAACACCCCAGAGTTTGTTCCGTATTCAAACCCATTTACACATGCAAGTCAGCAATCATCACAATCAAGTTCGACCTCAAGTAACAACCATCGCCTACCAAAGTTATCGATTTCCAATTTTAACGGAGATATTTTACAATGGCAATATTTCTGGGATTCATACGAAACCACGATACATCACAATCACACTTTAAGGCACGTTCAGAAATTTTTGTACTTGAAGTCTTTGCTACAATTTGATGCTGCAAACGTAATTGCAGGATTAACCATGACAAATCCAAACTATCACAAATTTAAGCAATTGAATAATTGATAAATTGCTATGGCCAACCACACAAAATCATTAATGCATATATGAGAGCACTACTTGATATACCTGCACCTAGTGATAATTTTAAAAAGTTTGAGAACATTTCACGATAAATCAGAAGCATACATACGGGGACTAGAGTCTCTCGGACAATGTCAGGAAATGTACGGATCGCTATTGATTCCAGTGATTCTCGGGAGGTAACCGCATGAAGTACGGAAAAATATTACACGCGAAAACGGGAGCGACCGTTGGAATATTCAATCGCTTAGAAACGCAATAGTTTAAGAGATTTCTATTCAAGAGTCCGGATAATCGGATTATACACAAAAGTATTCAACCGCTACCCCTAGCGCAAATTTCATAACAGGCATTAAACGAGTAAATACAGATAAAACCCGTCCGATATACACAACAGACAAATCATTAACCTCGAATCGGAAGAAACAGTGCACAAATTGTGACGGAAACCACTGGCCAAACGCATGTAAAGAGGTCATAAATCACGATGAAAGAGTAGCCATTATAAAAGAAAAGAGGTAATTATGCTTTAATTGTTTAGGTAAGTACAAATTAAGTAGCCGATTGTAAATCTAAGAATACATGTAAGTGTTGCCACCGGAAGCATCACTCTTCATTATGCAAAAAGAAATCGTACTCAAATAAACATCCTTGGCTATTGAAGTTGAACAACCGCAAAATAAAATAGACACAGAAACTTCTATGTTTTATACCGCCAGCGAAGAAAGGTCCACTTTTATTGAAAACCGCATTCAGTCCAGTCGTTCACCATAATACATGTATAGATGCAAACATACTCTTTGACGAGGGAGCTCAACGCTCATTTATAACCGAACTAGCAGCTAAATTGGACATTAAAAAAGAGGGATCCGAAACTTTGAGTATATAGCTACATTTGGAAGCAATACAAAAAAGGTGAGAAATCTTGACAAAACAACAATTAATCTAAAGTCTAAAGAAGGAGCATTAATTCCTATTAAAGTTTTAATTGTACCAACCATTGCTTCACCACTTCAAAGTCACAACATAAGAATGACGCAGAATTTTCCATATTTACGTGGTCTACAATTAGCACACCCAGTCATGGAAGGAGATCAATTTGAGATATCGTTATAATTAAAATCGTCGCTGGACGAGACAAGATCGGCGACAATGACGCCATTGTCAAAATTCTAGGCATGAGATGGGATAGGGAATCCGACGATCTGAGATTTCAACAGATTGATTTTATGGAAAAGGATAAAATGGTAACAAAGCGTGAGGTTTTGCGCACATCGTCTAGAATTTTCGACCCCCTAGTATTAATCACACCAATGACGGTGAGAGCTAATCTATTTATGCAGACTCTATGGAAGGCAAAGTTGGATTGGGATGAATGTTTGTCTGACGAATTGAGAAGTAAATGGCAGGTAATCGCTTTGGATATCGAGGAGGCTACCAAAATAGTATTTCCACGAAAGGAGTTAGTAACGAGAAAACGTCGATACATATTTTCACAGACGCCAGTCAGTTCGGACGCATGAAATTATTAAACGTGTTGTTTTCAATTTTTTAGCATACGGAGCTTGTGCTCACTTAGTTACAGCAAGTTCATCGGTCATCGTCATGGCTAAAAACAGAGTAGCACCCGTAAAACAGATTTCACTACCACGTTTAGAACTATGGGCGCGCTTATCGGAGCCAGATTAGCCAAGCATCTCCTTAAAATCATAACAACAGAACATGTGTATATGTGGAACGCTAGTCAAATTGTTTTGAGTTGGATTAAATCTCCAAAAGACTTGAAACAGTTCGTAGCAAATCGACTTAACGAAATAAGAAAAAAATTAATAGAGAATGCTGAATGGAATTACTGCCCAACAGATGACAATCTAGCTGATTACTTAACTCGCGGAATTTACGCTAAACATCTTAATCACAACAAATTGTGGATGAACGGTCCACAATGGATTTTAAACCTTGCAAATTGGCCGACATGGACGAGGAAAATAGAAGACTGCAACACGATGGTAACTGTTAGCGATGACTATACAGACGATGAAAGTATAAATGCTTCAACACAAACAATTCCATGTATAGACGTACAACGATACAGATCTTTAGAAATAGCAATTAGAGTAACAGCATACGTCTTGCGTTTTATACAGAACCTACGGAATTCAAAAGATAAACGGCAAATAGGATTTATCAGTGGTGAGGAGCGATATAAAGCATTACAAGTTTTCATAGGAGCAGTACAACAGGAAACATTTAAGGATGAAATTGATAGCTTGTATTCATCTTCACAGAAAAAAGTGCCACTTGTTCGACAACTTAAATTATAGACAGACAAAAATGGACTACTACGATGTACCGGGAGAATACAAAATGCACCACTGGAGGAGAGTACAAAATATCCGTTGTTATTGCCAACACATCATAGTTTTACGTCCTTAATCGTAATGGATGCGCTCACCAAGACTTTACATGCCGGACTTAACAGTACAATTGCTTATATTCAACAGAAATATTGGATACCCAGAATAAGGCAGTGCGTAAAATCACTAATTCGTAAATGCGTTCAATGCATTAAAATATCAGGAATGCCTTACAGCGCACCCGATCCGCCACCGCTACCTAAAGACCGAGTCAACTACGATTATCCTTTTTCAGTAACCGGCGTTGATTTTACAGGAGCTTTGTACACGAAAGGAAAACAAAACGAATTAAACAAAACATATATTTGTTTATTCACATGCGCCGCTACACGAGCTATACACTTGGAGATTTAACCGAGGAGTCTTTTATACTTGCATTCAAAAGATTTGTTGCCAGAAGATCTATACCAAGGATTATGTTGTCCGATAATGCAACAACCTTCAAGACAGCCGCCGAAAAGATAACAAGATCAAACCAAGACAACCGTATACAAGAAAAACTTACCGATCAAGGAACTGAATGGAAATTCATACCCAACAGAGCACCGTGGTTTGGAGGCTTCTGGAAACGCCTTATTGGACTCACGAAAAAGTCAATTAAAGCAATACTAGGAAAGTCATGTGTCACTACGGAAATGTTAATTACAATTGTAATCGAAATCGAGGAACTCTAAACAATCGTCCGATAACTTACATTTCTACTGACATTAAAGATCCCGAACCGCTGACGCCAGCGCACCTGTTATATGGTCGCCGACTTGACACCCGATCGGAACAGAATATTGACAGTGTTACATCTGAAGATTTGCACGTGAAACTGAATAAAAATTTACAGAGACAAAACGAACTAATCAACCACTTTCGACCAAGATGGAAACACGAATATCTGACGTCACTCCGTGAATTCCACCGTACATCTGGAAGAAACGAACAAACAATACAAATAGGAGACATTGTACAAGTACACAATGATACAAATCGTATAATGTGGAAATAAGCAGTTATACAAGATTTAGTTCGTGGAAAAGATGGACTCATTCGATCCGCTGTTATCAAGACCGACACTGGAAATACCAACCGTCCAATTATGAAGCTCTATCCGTTGGAAATACGCAGTACAAATGGTGACAGTGAATGAACTTTTCTGCCCAGGAGAAATTAGTTTATGTATAGACTGTTCTATTAACTACGGTTATTAGATAGACTTGTAAAAGTGTTAAATTATACAAACGTGAACAGTGAAGTTTAAAAAAAAATATTGAGAGACTTTAACTATGATTTTATTTCATTTTGTTACGCAATTGATTAGAAACATTTAATTTTAAACTTAAGTATTTTTCATATTGTATTGCACATTTGAGTTAAATATCATTTTCCGCGGCCCCAGAATGTTAAGAATTGCGCTAATGTTAAACGTACCCGTTTGCGGTGCGGCCGCTATCTTTGTGACGTCGCGTTATTGTGATGTACGATTATGTTTATTTGAATAGAAAGTTGTAATGGCAGACGTATTTATATCTATAACGCCTTAGTCAAGCTTACGATCACGATTAACAATACACAACGCAATCCATTTAACTACACTATGTGACCATCAACACGGGTTCAGAGCAAAAAGATCTTGCGAAACCAAACTCCTGATAACCCTAGATGAAATTGGCAAGAACTTAGACCAAGGAGAACAGACGGACATCATCATGCTAGATTTCTCCAAAGCGTTTGACAAAGTGACCCACAAGAGACTCCTCCAAAAAATGGACCATTACGGAGTACAAGGATTAACCCTCCAGTGGATACAATACTTCCTGAGCAAGAGAACCCAATCTGCATTGCTTGAAGGGCATAAATCCGACCCCCTAGACGTAATCTCAGGGGTGCCACAGGGGACAGTCATTGGACCACTCTTATTCCTGGCCTGCATAAACGACCTGCCACAATCTACAACTTCTGAGGCATGGTTATTCACAGACGACTGCTTAGTTTATAGGACGATCAAGAACAACAATGACAGTCAGACACTACAAGACGACCTAAACAAACTCCAAGAGTGGGAGTCACGATGGCAGATTAATTTCCATCCCGAAAAGTGCATAGTGATACGGATTACCAACAAGAGAAATCCACTGATTAAGAACTACCAACTACATGGTCACACCTTAGATGTAGTTGAGCATGGGAAATACTCAGGAGTCACCATTAATCACAACCTATAGTGAAACGCACATCAACCAGACGGTAGGTAAGGCATCAAGGACACTAGGTTTCCTGAGAAGGAACCTAGGGCGGTGTAAACCTGAAGTCAAAGCCAATGCCTATATCACCATGGTTAGACCAACTCTTGAATATGCTTCCACTGTATGGGACCCAGGCGCGTAGCTACGTTTACGTCAAAACGCCCGGGCATACACATGAATTTTGAAAAAAAATATTTAAATCTAAATAAATTAAAAGAATTGGTTAAAAGCACATTAGGCTTGTAATACTTTCTTCAATGACGACATTAACTTTATGAATCAAATGATATGATATTACATATTTGTTCATTTTCTGTCAAAGTCTGAATCTACTGTGAATTCTACTCAATTTCCTATTGTTCAAAGCAATTTATTATATATAAAATCTTGTTAACAATGAAAGTGGTGGTGTCTGATAGTCTGAAGTCAAGGAGACAGCATTAAGGATTTAACTAGGCAAAACGTTTATTGTACTATTTTTGCCAAACGACATGTGATATGAAAATAAAATAATTTCGAATTTTGTCTCCTGTAAATGACTGGTCAAACTTGTCACATGTAAAACAACACCTACAAGATGATTCTTCTCACCATGATTGTGTAAAATTGGGACAAGACTTTTTGGGTGTTGCAAATTCAATATCCAAGTCAATAGCTTCTCAAGTTCTTCACTGTCATCCTTTCATCATGAGATTCTAACAAAAAACCGACATATACTTTCAAAAATAGTTGATGTAATCATCCTTTGTGAAAAACAGAACATACCACTTCGTGGCCATACTGAAGGAAAAAAGTAACTTTATGGCAACACTTTTAAAGACAATTGCAAATTCGGATGACGTCTTTGCTATGCATCTTGAGACTGTCACTTTGGTCAAATACACATTCCCAAAAAACCAAAATTAACTCATTGTCATACGTGCAGACCAAATATTAGACCAACGTATATAAGGACTCCTGTTGTAGCTCATCCTTTCTTGTTCTACTTGCTGAATACAACAACAGATAAAGCATCTCAAACCCAGCTTTCGGTTTGTGTTACATTTAGGGAGCTATCATTTGATTTTTATGGGGGACTAGGATGAAATTTGGAAAAAAAAGGCAGGACAGGAGTTTTGAGTAAAAAAAAGGCAGAATGGGCAACTTGGCAAAAAAAAAGGCAGGATGACAATTTATGTAAAAAAAAGTCAGGATAAACTAATGTTACACTATTGTTTCAGAAAAAAGGGTGAAGGTTTGGTACCATTAAAACGTTTAAACCCGCTGCATTTGTTTGCACCTGTCCTAAGTCAGGAATCTGATGTTCAGTAGTTGTCGTTTGTTGATGTGGTACATAAGTGTTTCTCGTTTCTCGTTTTTTATATGGATTAGACCGTTGGTTTTCCCGTTTGAATGGTTTTACATTAGTAATTTTTGGGGCCTTTTATAGCTTACTGTTCGATGTGAGCCAAGGCTCCGTGTTGAAGACCGTACTGTGACCTATAATTTTTTACTTTTATAAATGTTGACTTGGATGGAGAGTTGTCTCATTGGCACTCATACCACATCTTCTTATATCTAATAAAAAAGGGCAGGACCGAACAGAGTGAAAAATAAAAAGGCAGGACAGAGATTACAACTAAAAAAATACAGGACAAAGTTTTTCATCCTAGCCCCCCTAAAAATCAAATGGTAGCTCCCTTACGTGAACTATTTTTAGGATTCAATCACGCCAAAGCTTCAACAAAAGAAGCAATTGCAAATCTGCTACTTGAATTTATGAATCAAAATGGTATTTATCTACAAAAATTGAGAGCACAGGGTTATAATGGTTCTAGCATTACACTGCATATACAATGATTTATACAATTTGGGTAACTTTTATTCACAATATCGTTCAAACCTTATCATTTGATTTTTTGATAAATGTACCCATTTCTTTTTTATATTTCTATGGAAGCTGAAATACGATATGTGATTTTCACCCCACATCTCCTGTATCTCTTTCTCGATAACGCGTGAGCTTCCGTGGGGGGGGGGGTCTCCCACATGAGCCCCTTTCAGAGCTACACCCTGGATCCAGACCCCTCGCTGAGGTTCGGGCGTACACTTAAAAAAGGCCTTGCTACGCCACTGGGACCCCTACCATAACAACCTAGAAAAAGAAATAGAACAAGTGCAGAGGAGAGCAGCTAGGTTCGTGTACAATGAATACCAAGACGTATCCCCAGGTTGTGTCAGCTCTCTAATGGAGAGACTTAGATGGGAGCCACGTAAAGGTCGCCCCTCCAAAGACCGCCTCATCATGGCCTATAAGATACAAAACAGATTGGTAGACATTGACCCATCTAATTATTAAACCCGGAGAGGAGGTCATCGCATACACCAACAGCGTACTCTAAAAGACCAGTACAGATACTCCTTCTTTCCAAGATCAACTAGGGAATGGAACACTTTACCGGAAAAAGCAACATCATCAGCTACACTAGAAGAGTTCAAGGCCAGTCTTACCATCCTGCCAGAGGCCTTGACAGGAGCTTCTCACATCTAGAACACCATAGATCCCAGATGTACATAGTTTTAATTTGTAAATAAATATTGTAAATAGCTAATGCTGGATTTGATAATGGAGGAGGAAAGGCCTCATGATTAAACAAGCAAGAGTCATTATACACTCAAGAAAAGTCCGACTCTGTATTGAAAGAAGAAGATGAAGTCAATAGAAAATGTGCTTATGAGATTATAACCTTTTTTAGTATGAAACCATAGAATCTTGTGGTCTCTCCAATAACTTTCCAAAAACCCACTTCCAAATGGTTGTTGTCTTGTAATATATACATGGTTGATGGGAGAATGATCATGAAATCTTAACTTGACCTTCTTTTAGTCACAGGAAACAACATATCTAAATTTGAAAAGATTTTGTCAAATTGATTTCAAGTTATTGCACGGAAAACTCTCCAAAACAGAATCACTTTTCGTTACTTTAAGGTCTACAACTCAACGATGATTAAAGCTAAAATCGTGAAAATTGAAGTTGACGTTCATTTAGTCAGGAAACAACCTTTCTAAATTTGAAAAGATTTCGTCAAATTGTTATCAAGTTATTGCACGGAAATATCAAATTGTTTTCAAGTCATTGCACGGAAACGCTCCAAGTACCACTTTTCATTACTAAAATGTTTACAACTATGAAAGCTAAAATTGTGAAAATTGAATTTCATTTAGTCACAGGAAACAACATATCTAAATTTGAAAAGATTTCGTCAAAAGCATTTCCAAGTTATTGCATGGACAATGCTCTAAGTATCACTTTTCGCTACTTAAAGGTCTACAACCTAACAACGATAAATACTAAAAAGCTAAGCAACTCTTATAAACTGGACGTTTTAGAGCTTGACATATTGCTAAGACACCTGTGACACCTGTTTATTGTTGAAGTCTATCTCTAGATGTGTTTTGGTTATATTTGTCATTGCATCTGATTATCATACCTGTATATAGATATATATATATGAAAATAATTGTAGGAATAAACTTTATTAATAAAATATAACATTTACCAATATAAAACATCATATGAAAATAATGAACTATGAGAAAAACGAAATGTTGAAATATATGAAACTTATAACATTCTATTAAAACTTGTCAAATAAAACTTAAAACTGTAAATATGTAATGAAGACTTAATAATGCTGCCTTACCAATTCTTCTGCATATATAAATGACAAAATGAGAAACAGTTGTACTATATCTTTCCTTACAAGTATACTAAGATTATCTTTGGAGAAAACTCAAACAGGTTTCTCTGAAAGAGGCTATATCGGATCTTTTTACCCTTATTAACGACTGATAAGGACCTACCATATGAAGGAATATTGAAAAAATTTTTAACAGAATACAATGAAAAAGGACCGCCTATAAAGTATTTAGTACTGCTTCACCTAAAAGTTTAGGGAACACCTCCTATAGGGGTTAATTGTCTATCCCCTCCTTGATAAATTAATTCTGGATAATGTTCAAATTGTAAGATCTGACCCTAACTACATTTTATTGCATCTTACAAAAATCAAACACATGAATGTATCAATAGTAAAATCTATGATGATGAATGTACAAAAATACACTAAAATATTTTAAATGCCATTTTCATCTTGTAAAATAAAGTAAAAAAATATATGGAATTAATTATTGCAAGATCATATTTCACAATATAAATATATCATTCATATTTTTCATCAAAGTCATAAAAATTTGTAATATGGATACACAAGTATCAAAATAAACACTACACATTCAAGTTTAATGTAAAGCAGTTTTGATAATAAACCATTCCATCAGAATATTTATCATGGTTTCTAAAATGCATTCTTACAATTTACAAAGAGCCATCATCCTGGATAATAACACTTGAAAAGTTTCAGGGAAGCAGATATTTTGCAAGTCATCCCAAAGGGTCCAATTTTTTTTTATAAAGCTATTTGGTCTTTACTAATTATGGGGTATCAAGAACCACTTTCATGTCTATCCACTGTACATACTACAATAATACATAGCACTTCGACACATATACTAGAATAATTCTTAATCAACGTCTTTAACTATAATAAAAACTTCTTTCACTATAACTTGAATATATCAAAGCAATCTATATACACATAATTACTGCTACTACAACTATATATTTAAAAAAGGCAATCAATAGTCTCAAGCATTCACAGTTACTACGTTATTATCCTTTACCAAGATAAATCTGGTGTAAATACCATTAGGCTGCTTCTATTTCATTTACTTCTTCTGTCTGGTTGGATTTACATTCCACAGACTCCTCAGCAACCTTATTTTTGGATTCTTCCTTTTGAAGTTTTGTGGAATCCTTTGTTTCGATACTTTCCTCCATAGTATTTCCTGTTTTCCTTGTGTCTACATTAGCTCCATCCTCCTTTTCAGCATCAGTTATCTCTACATTAGATTCAGTATCCATCAATTCAACTTTTTCCTTCAATTCATCATTTCTTTTCATTGTAGTTATCTTCTTGGATTCATCTTGTAATAATTCTTTAACATCAGATGCCTCCACACTTGAATCAGTTCTACTTTGATCACATTTTCCATTTGTTTCTTTATCAGTTGTCTTTAGCTCATTAGAATTATCTGATGTCTGTTCGGTCTTCTCCTCTTTTTCAGGTGCCTCTGGTTTTTCACCCTTCATCTCCTTCTGAATTTCATCTTTTCCATCTTGTGTTGTAATCTCATCGCTCTGAGAAGAAGACTGTGAACTACTGATCTGACTAGCTGTTTCATCAGAATCAAAACCAGAGTCGCTCTTTATTTCCTCTGTCAAACTTTGTCCATCACCCTGCAACAATAGAAGTTACAATTATCATACATGTACTATCAAAATTAATTTTGGTGGTGAACTATCCAAGACTTTGGAGATCTACACACCAAAGGAAATAATTAAGAAAATCAGTCTGCTGTATAGAAATTATTCCTGGACTTTATAAATTTAAAAATTGAAGTTTCACCTCTAGAAATAAAAAATCATGAAACTCAAACCTGCATAAATTTGAACCCCCTGATTATATACAACAGATTTTCTTGGTACTTATAATTAAATCTAATTTAACATCCAATAGCTGTTAAGGTGTACAAAAGATATATTTTCATTGAATTTCACATATTGTCATATATTATCTTGTATAAACTTTAATAATATAGAACCTGTAAGTGATATTAATTAATGTTCATTTTTGTAGGTTTTAAGCTGACATGTACCTTATTCAATTACAAACATTTCACACATATGTTTTATTTGTATTTTTCTTATGATAAAATTCATTTCTGTAACAAAATTATGTTCTTCATTTATTTCTTGCAAACTACCGTAATTTGATTTAAAAATATGAAGATGTGGTATGATTGCCAGTGAGAACTCGCCACCATAGACCAAATGATATAGAAATAAGCAACTATATCCAGGTCACCATACAGCCTTCAACAATGACCATTTGACATTGTTTACAATTTTGAACAATATATGAAGGAAAGTAAAATGAGCATAAATATTTCTACATTCATAGTATTTGTCACCTCGATAAAGGTCCATGGTGGTGGTGGTTGATCGGTGCATCTTCTTAAAGCAAACTTCCACACCAAAAACCCAGACTGACCAGTTGTTGACCAAAATTTCTCTACAGTGTATAAGCCTAAAAAAATAAAGAATAAACACATATTTTTATACATCTATACTATTCAGTCAAGGTAAACAAAATTTTTGAAGTGTTTCATTCTTTCAACAGAACAAAGCAATGGATAATTCAAACTTTGTTTGGGAGTGAATTCATGGATTGGTGAAAAGGAAATCCCTCAGACATGGTTTCTAACCAATACTCTTGCTTTTACAATATAATCTTGTCAATATTGATTCATATCATGTAGGCTGTTAACAATAAATGCATATGCAAGAAAGTATACGAAATAAATATACTAGTACACCAAGTTATAGTTTTGTTCTAGGTCACCATGGAGCTATAATTAGCACTTATAAAAAAACAAACCATCATATCTGTATCCATCCTCTGGAGCAAATTGACTGAACTGCTGTAGTTTATATCCTCTAATCACTCTGACAGGGTTTCCAGTTTCTACGTTACGACTTAATGCAAGATTCCCCCGGGTCAGCGTCTGATCTTTAGACTGTGGTGCTGTTCTCAAATTCTACAGAAATGTAAAATTTGTTAATACAAGTATTCACAACACTACACTGTTTTTATGATTGAAGTGATGGTGCTTATTTTCAATAGTATCAGTACACTTAATTACTATGACTTGACTATCTGTTTTTTCCACTACCCAATACCCTTACCTTTTGCTCAACCAGATTGTAAAATTAACAATACAATTGGGACCTTTGAATTGACAAGATGGTATAAGAGTTGATATATAAATGATCACTCATGCATTTTTAGAGTCTACCTTGATGCTATCCCATCACTTCACCTGTCCAATTGTTATTGTTGTAGTGTTACTGGGATAGTTGTTACAAAACTTATCAAACTGGCATACAGGCTTCAGTGTCTCTCTTGGTCAAGAAGAATTACCTGCATACAGTTTAAATTAGTATGGTATGACTATAGCAAGAGTATGGCCACAAGATACAAACTTATGCCAATCCAAATCTATTTCTTGTTTTTTTTTTTTTTCTGATTTTTTAAAAGTTTCATTTCCCCCTGTGTTTCGTTAGAGAGCCAAAACTATGAACGCTTGGACTTCTTTTATATTGTGGAAAATACCTCTTTTGTCTCTTGACTAATGGGAGATAACTCAAAATCTTTTTTGTTACTCATGTGGAAATATTAATATAAAAATAAGGAGATGAGGTATGATTTCCAATGAGACAATGATCCACCAAAGTTCAAATAAATTGGATGTAAGCAATTATAGGCAACCGTATGGCCTTAAAAGGTCCCGATATAAAAAATATGAAACAATTCAATTAAGAAAACTAACGGCTTAATTTATAACAAAACAAATAACGAAAAACAAATATGACAGACATGTACCAAGGACAACCACTGAACTACAGGCTCCTAACTTGGGACAGGCACATAAAGAATGAGGCTCAACCCTCCACTAACCATGGACAGTGGTGTAACAGCACAACATAAGAACAAACTATAAAAATCAGTTGAAAAAGGCTTAACTCATCAGATCGATACAAAGCAGAAAAACATCAAACATAAACACAGACCAGATGTGGCAGGGTATTTATCTATCCCTCATCCCTAACAACAAAAAGGACACTAAGTACAGATCTTAAGAGTATTCCATAATATTCCAGTATAAATAAATGTTTTATACATATCTGAACAAAAGTGTGCATTCACTCATTTAGACTATTGTTCAAAACCTATCGGCATGAGCCTTGTACAGAGGTTTATGCATTGTGAAATATCAAAATAAAAGTTATGAATGAAACCCTTTTTTCTTGAAGTTGTGTGTTACATTGTATATATTATATTTTTCTTTATTTCACTGGCACTTGTCTCTGAAAAATACTATATCATGATACCGTAACTATTTAATTAACGGTATATATGTATAATTGTTAAAGGATAAGTGTGTGTATAAAATTTTCACAATTGTCAGATTTTATTCAAAAAATTTAAGGCAATTAAATATGATAAAAAATAAGATATAACAAGCATTCTGAGAGTATTGCATGGCAATACATAGTCCCCTACCGGTTAAAAATTAATTGTACTGGAACAAAATGCTAACTTGATCTATAACTTGTCATGGTATAAACTATATAACAAATATCAAGTCAATATCTTCCGGCATGTTTCGTTTCTCTCTATCTTCTTTATTTTTTGCTCAAAACACAAAAGAGGGTAAAAAAAATCCTCATTTAAGGGCAATCACTCCTATGAAGAGTGACAGTCTACTAACTATATCAGCAAAATTTGACTTTTTAATAGATTTTGCCTTGCTGATGATTTTTGTGATTTAAAGTGTTTATTTATCTATTATAATTTAAATCATATAAGGCATAACAGAAAAAAAATGTTTCTCTCTAAATATCATAGTTTTCATGATAATAGGCAAAAATGAAAAAATGGTAAAATTTGTCATTTATGGGTAATAACTCCTATAAGAATTTGTCTAACAGTTTTGACGTATATGGACAATTGGTATAGCTCATTATTCTGAACATTTTTGCTCCTTTCAGTTTCAGATTTTCTCTATTTATAACGGTTCAAAAAATAATAGACAAAAGTTGCATTTTACCCCTATGTTCTATTTTTAGCCATGTCGTCCATGTTGGTTGGCAGGCGGGGTCATCGAACACATTTTTTTAACTAGATACCCTAATGATGATTGTGGACAAGTTTGGTTAAATTTGTCTCAATAGTTTCAGAGAAGATTTTTGTAAAAATTGACTATAAAGGGCAATAACTCCTTAAGGGGTCAATTGACCATTTTGGTCATGTCGAATTATTTACAGATCTTACTTTGCTGAACATTATTGCTGTATACAGTTTATCTCTATCTATAATAATATTCAAGATAATAACCAAAAACTGCAAAATTTCCTTAAAATTACCAATTCAGGGGCAGCAACCCAACTACGGGTTGTCTGATTTGTCTGAAAATTTTAGGGCTGATAGATCTTAACCTGATGAACATTTTTTCCTCTTGTCAGATTTGCTCTAAATGCTTTAGTTTAAGAGATATAAGCCAAAATCTGCATTTCATTCCTATGTTCTATTTTTAGCCATGTCTGCCATGTTGGTTGGCAGGCGGGGTCATCGGACACATTTTTTAAAATTAAATACCCTAATGATGATTGTGGCTAATTTTGGTTAAATTTGTCTCAGTAGTTTCAGAGGAGAAGATTTTTGTAAAAGATTACAAAAATTTAAGAAAAATTGTTAAAAATTGACTATAAAGGGCAATAACTCCTTAAGGGGTCAATTGACAATTTTGGTCATGTTGACTTATTTGTAGATCTTACTTTGCTGTACATTATTGCTGTTTACAGTTTATCTCTATCTATAATAATATTCAAGATAATAACCCAAAACTGCAAAATTTCCTTAACATTACCAATTCAGAAGCAGCAACCCAACAACTGGTTGTCTGATTCGTCTGAAAATTTCAGGGCAGATAGATCTTGACCTGATGACCAATTTTACCCCCATGTCGGATTTGCTCTAAATGCTTTGGTTTCAGAGATATAGGCCAAAATCTACATTTTACCCCTAGGTTCTATTTTAAGCCATGGTGGCCATCTTGGTTGGCAGGACAGGTCATCGGACACATTTTTGTCGAGCCTTCGACTTTTGTCGAAAAAGCGAGACATAGCGATTCTACATTCCGTCATCGGCGGCAGAGGCGGCATCCACAAATATTCACTCTGTGGTTAAAAGTTTTTGAAATTTTAATAACTTTCTTAAACTATCCTGGATTTCTACCAAACTTGGACAGAAGCTTGTTTATAATCATAAGATAGTATCCAGAAGTAAATTTAAAAAAAAAAAATCCTGTTTTTCTGTATTTTACTTATAAATGGACTTAGTTTTTCTGCCAGGAAACATTACATTCACTCTGTGGTTAAAGTTTTTGAAATTTTAATAACTTTCTTAAACTATCCTGGATTTCTACCAAACTTGGACAGAAGCTTGTTTATAATCATAAGATAGTATCCAGAAGTAAATTTAAAAAAAAAAATTCCTGTTTTTCCGTATTTTACTTATAAATGGACTTAGTTTTTCTGCCAGGAAACATTACATTCACTCTGTGGTTAAAGTTTTTAAAATTTTAATAACTTTTTCAAACTATCCTGGATTTGTACCAAACATGGACAGAAGTTTGGAACCCTTATGAATTTTTTAAACTAGATACCCGAATGATGATTGTGGCCAAGTTTGGTTAAATTTCGCCCTGTAGTTTCAGAGGAGAAGATTTTTGTAAAAGTTAACGACGGACGACGGACACCAAGTGATGAGAAAAGCTCACTTGGCCCTTTTAGGCCAGGTGAGCTCAAAAGATAGATCATAACATTCTGATCATTTTAAAGGATTTTCTGGTTTCAAGATATAAGAATATCTCTTGGACTGAAGCCTTATGTTCCAATTTAAGCAATGAGTGTCATGTAGGTTGATGGATTAAAATATAATTATCAAAATATAAAATAGACACCCTTATGATCAATCATGTGAACTGGTATTCCAGATGGTTCAGTCGTTTCCAAGGAGACCTTCACTAATAAACTGCTTTGCTGAGCGCAGCTGGATATGCCTGCAGAGGTCCAACCCTGAACAGTTGGGGCAAAAATGGACACAATATTCAAGCTTGATACAGGTCTGAATTTGGATTGTAATTAAATATTTGATATATTATAGGTTTCTGAATAAATGTAGTCAAAGAACTTGAAATTGGTTATATGAAAGATTTCTTGCTGTTGTGCAATACACTGTGCTGTTGCGCAATACTTATTAAATCTGTTGTCAGACTATAAACAAATAAAATCTTATAACTTGGAAACGTAAAATCGAAAATTTATAAAAATCAAAAGGGAGCTTACAAAAATAGATATAAACAATTTACCAAAGTTTCATAAAAAATGCTGAAAGCATTTTTGAGTTATTGTCCGAAAACTGGAAAATCCCCCTTTTTGTAATGAATAAAACCCCATAAATCGGAAACGTATTATCTGAAATTCATAAAAATCAAAAGGGAGCTCATGTCGATAGAAAGAAACAATTCACCAAAGTTTCTTGCAAATTGGAGAAATTGTTTTTGAGTTATTGTCTGAAAACTGGAAAATCCCCCCTTTTTTAATGAATAAAACCCCAAAACTCGGAAACGGTAAATCCGAAATTTATAAAAATCAAAAGGGAGCTTACAAAAATAGATATAAACAATTTACTAAAGTTTCATAAAAATGCTGAAAGCATTTTTGAGTTATTGTCCGAAAACTGGAAAATCCCCCCTTTTTTAATAAATAAAACCCCAAAACTTTAAAATGGTAAATCCGAAATTTATAAAAAACGAAAAGGAGCTCACGTCAATAGATATGAACAATTCACCAAAGTTTCATGCAAATTGGTGAAATTGTTTTTGAGTTATTGTCTGAAAACTGGAAAATCCCCCTTTTTTAATGAATAAAACCCCAAAACTCGGAAATGGTAAATCTTAAATTTATAAAAAACGAAAGGGAGCTCACGTCAATAGATATAAACAATTCACCAAAGTTTCATGCATATTGGTTAAAGGGTTTTTGAATTAATGTCCGACATGTTGACGACGGACGGACAGACGGTCAATGGTATACCATAATACGTCCCGTAAACAGGCGTATAAAAATTCACAGACAACTGAAAGAGAGCATCAAGACTTTCCTAGATAGGCAAAAAATAGAACTATGTAGAAGTGGTATTTATTACTGCAGAAGTTAGAATCATTTGCCCTTAACTGTGATCTTATAAATACTGTTGACGATATTTGTGCTGATTGACCCTTATCATGCATCATAATGTTAAACACAAAAACAGCAGGTAGAGCTGCGGCAAATTCCATGTTCTGCTATGCAAA
Source organism: Mytilus californianus (assembly GCF_021869535.1). NCBI lineage: Eukaryota > Metazoa > Mollusca > Bivalvia > Mytilida > Mytilidae > Mytilus > Mytilus californianus. The sequence goes on from NW_026262690.1 coordinate 67,282,446, forward strand.
GCCCAAAAATCATTTGGAACTGAAATAGGTGCACAATGAATGCCATTAGATATGACAGATTTTGAGAAAAATTATCTAGTAGCTGGATATTTACATTTATAATGTGCGGCATGAGGGACAAACAAACAAGCTGACACTACCCCCACTTAAAGGTAGCGGTATGACTTAATAAGACCTGAGTTTTCTAAGCATGGAGAGTTAAAGACCATATTTTACCTTTGGTTTGTTGGCTGTCCCTTTCAAATCTCTGCCTCCTGCAAAATATTACCTATATTAGGATTCTTACATGCCAACATGATCAATAATACCAGATAACTTTCCAAATTTTCTTCCATTTCCAAGCAACATTGTAGGAATATTTCTGCAATGGTTACCTGCAGAGGTCTTCTCTGCTTTTATGTTGCTGCTGTCTTACTGACCTACACCTTTTTTTAATAACAATAAAAACTAGAGGCTCTAAAGAGCCTGTGTCGCTCACCTTGGTCTATGTGCATATTAAACAATGAACACAGATGGATTCATGACAAAATTGTGTTTTGGTGATGGTGATGTGTTTGTAGATCTTACTTTACTGAACATTCTTGCTCCTTACTATTATCTCTATCTATAATGAACTTGGCCCAGTAGTTACAGTGGAAAATATTTTGTAAAAATTTACAAAAATTTACAAAATTTATGAAAATTGTAAAAAATTGACTATAAAGGGCAATAACTCCTTAAGGGGTCAATTGACAATTTTGGTCATGTTGATTTATTTGTAGATCTAACTTTGCTGTACATTATTGCTGTTTACAGTTTATCTCTATCTATAATAATATTCAAGATAATAACCAAAAGCTGCAAAATTTTCTTAAAATTACCAATTCAGGGGCAGCAACCCAACAACATGTTGCCTGATTGGTCTGAAAATTTCAGGGCAGATAGATCTTGACCTAATGAACAATTTTATACCATCAGATTTGCTCTAAATGCTTTGGTTTCAGAGATATGAGCCAAAAACTGCATTTTACCCTATGTATTATTTTTTTGCCATGTCGGCCATCTTGGTTTGCGGGCAGGGTCATCGGACACATTTTTTAAACTAGATACCCTAATGATGATTGTGGACAATTTTGGTTAAATTTGTCTTAGTAGTTTCAGAGGAGAAGATTTTTGTAAGATTACAATAAAATGCTTCGCTGGGTGCAGCTTGATACGACCGCAGAGGTCGAACCCTGAACAGTTGGGGCAAGTATGGACACAACATTCAAGCTTGATACAGCTCTGAATTTGGATTGTGATTAAATATTTGACACAGCATAGGTTTCTGACACAGAAAGACTGTGGTCTAAGAACTTCAATTTTTTTAATTTACCTATTATGGTCCAATGTCCAAAATCAAAATACATGGTTAGATTCAGCATATCAAAGAACCCCATATATTCAATTTTTGTTGAAATCAAACAAAGTTTAATTTTGGACCCCAACTTGGACAAACTTGAAAACTGGTCCCATAATAAAAAATCTAAACACATGTTTAGATTCAGCATATCAAAGTACCCCAAGAATTCAATTTTTGTTATAATCAAACTTAGTTTAATTTTGGACCCTTTGGACCTTAATATAGACCAATTTAAAAATGGGACCCAAAATTAAAAATCTAAAAACATGGTTAGATTTGGCATATCAAAGAACCCCATATATTCAATTTTTGATGAAATCAAACAAAGTTTAATTTTGGACCCTTTTGACCTCAATATGAACCAATTTGATAGCGGGGCCAACAAATAAAAAATCTAAATACATGGTAACATTCAGCATATCAAAGAACCCCATATATTCAATTTTTGCTGAAATCAAACAAAGTTTAATTTTGGACCCAAATTTGGACCAACTTGAAAACTGGGCCAAAAATCTAAAATCTAAATACATGTTTAAATTCAGCATATCAAAGAACCCCATATATTCAATTTTTGTTGAAATCAAACAAAGTTTAATTTTGAACCCCAACTTGGACCAACTTGAAAACTGGGCCCATTATCAAAAATCTAAACACATGTTTAGATTCAGCATATCAAAGAACCCCAAGAATTCAATTTATGTTAAAATCAAACTAAGTTTAATTTTGGACCCTTTTGACCTCAATGTGGACAAAGTTGATAACGGGGCCCAAAAATGAAAAATCTAAATACATGGTTAGATTCAGCATATCAAAGAACCCCATATATTCAATTTTTGTTGAAATCAAACAAAGTTTAATTTTGGACCCCAATTTCGACCAACTTGAAAACTGGGCCAAAAATCAAAAATCTAAATACATGTTTAAATTCAGCATATCAAAGAACCCCATATATTCAATTTTTTTGTAAAATCAAACAAAGTTTAATTTTGGACCCTTTGGACCTTAATGTAGACCAATTTGAAAACTGGACCCAAAATTAAAAATCTAAATACACGGTTAGATTCGGCATAAAAAATAAACAAATGTGGTCAAAGATTTTACAAATCTAATGCGCCATACTGTGCAATTAAAGATTACTTCTTGAAATTTTTCAATATTTGAAATTTGAAAAAAAAATAATATTTGAAGAATAATTCTTTTTAATTTCTGAAATCTGAAATGAGAAAAAATTGACCCCCACAATTTCTTTAAACCCCCCCCCCCCCCCTTTTTTCCCCCAAAAAATTCTTTCCCTCAAGATATGGTCATAATATCTCAATTCAAATTTCCAATGGAATTTGCAACCATAATTACCCATTTAAATTTACCATAGTGCTAACTTAATCTATTTTATAATAGAATTTAAAATATAGTGTCAAATCTTTCATATGGATTTTGTTGTAAAAAAAAAAGATGCAAAATTTGCAGATATTTTTACTGGTCTTCCTTTATAAATATGCATTTCTTTAAACATAATTTAAAAGCAGTGTAAGGGAAGTAACCAAAATGTTGTATTTGGATTACCTCCCTTACACTGTTTTAAATTATCTTAATTGTTCATTAACCATTACTTTATACATAATTTAAAAGCAGTGTAAGGGAGATAATTTCAATGATGTATTTGATTTATCTCCCTTACACTGCTTTAAATTATGTTTTGTACTAAAGTATTTGTCCATTAACCAGGACAACCTTGTTTTTCCCCCTTTTTTGCCCCTAATTCTTAAACAGTTTGAGCCATAACCCCCCAAAGCAAATCCTAACCATCCCTTTGTGGTATGGAAACTTGTAGTATAATTTCAGAGAGATCCATACACCGTTCCACAGTTATTGTCTGGAAACTAGAAAATGCTTATTTTTGGCCCCTAATTCCTTAACTGTTGGTACCATAACCCCCAAAATCAATCCCCACCTTCCTTTTGTGGTATTGAACCTTATGGTAAAATTTCATAGAGATCCATTCACTTAAACTAAAGTTAGAGTGCGAAAACTAATGCGTCTTCGGACGACGACGCTGGACGACGACGACAACGCCGCCAACGTCATACCAATATACGACCACAAAAATATTTTTGCGGTCGTATAAAAATTTACGAAAAATGGTTAAAAATTGACTATAAAGGGCAATAACTCCTTAAGGGGTCAACTGACCATTTTGGTCAAGTTGACTTATTTGTAGATCATACTTTGCTGAACATTATTGCTGTTTACAGTTTATCTATAATAATATTCAAGATAATAACCAAAAACGGCAAAATTTCCTTAAAATTACCAATTCAGGGGCAGCAACCCAACAACGGGTTGTCCGATTCATCTGAAAATTTCAGGGCAGATAGATCTTGACCTGATAAACAATTTTACCCCATGTCAGATTTGCTCTAAATGCTTTGGTTTCAGAGATATAAGCCAAAATCTACATTTTACCCCTATGTTCTATTTTTAGCCATGGCGGCCATCTTGGTTGGTTGGCGGGGTCATTGGACACATTTTTCAAACTAGATACCCCAATGGTGATTGTGGCCAAGTTTGGTCAAATTTGGCCCAGTAGTTTCAGAGGAGAAGATTTTTGTAAAAGTTTACGGACGACGGACGCAAAGTGATGAGAAAAGCTCACTTGACCTTTCAGGTCAGGTGAGCTAATAATTACTGATTTCTAACTTGTTTATGGCATTCTGGATGGTGTCTGTAACCATTCATTTAAGTAACAGTCATTGTCCATTATTTCAATCAGTATTGTTTTCCATTTTATCTCTGAAATTGGCCTTTAGAATCTTTTATATAGCTGGTTATTTTGTCCGTTACCTCTGTCCCCTCTTGTTCTTTATGGTAACTTACACATGTAACATTTATTTTGCAAGCTAGCTAGATGTATAGTCAGCTTAGACCCTCAGACCTTATACAATTAAGCATATTTTACAGTGTAAAATGGACAAATAAAAGTGTGTTAAAATTGAGGGCATAAAAGTAACCTATCAAAAAACTTAACAGGGGAAAAAAGTGAATAATCTTTATACTTCCTTTAATTTCAATTACTGTAAATTCAGAAATTATTGCGAGGTTTTTATTATTGCGACAAATGCGACAGAGTTGTAAACGCAATAATTTAAATTCGCATTTTGAAATATTTTATATGAACTAAACAGGATTTTTTCTCAAAATCGTAAAAATTAAAATCGCATTTAAGTCTAAAATGACAAAATCGCAATATTAAATGCACGCAATAATTTCTGAATTTACAGTATTCAACATTAGTCAACTGTAAATAATGTTTTTGGTTTCTATATATATGTGTAACATGATTTCATGCTGCCATGTTGTTTATATATTGCTTACAAAAGTAGGCAATTGAAAACATGGTCTATCAAAAAATGAACTGCCCAAAATAATCCTATTAGAAGCAGTTCATATTTAGGCCTTAATTATTTAAATCATTTAAGAATTTTACTTTTATAGTAAAGACAGAAAATAACAGAAATGTAATTACCTTCTCCTGTGTACGTAAAACAATCTCCCAAGTCAATATTGTCTTCATATCCACCAGAGAGGGCAATAGAATATGATCCATCTTGTCCAGCATGGATTCCTGCTACTGTAGGCCTACAAATCACAAAAATTTATCTATGATAATTATCAGGGGCAAAAACAAGGACTAATATGGATTCCTGCTACTGCAGGCCTATAAATTACAAAAATTTATCTATGATAATTATCAGGGGCAAAAACAAGGACCAATATAGATTCCTGCTACTGTAGGCCTATAAATCACACTAATTTATCTATGATAATTATCAGGGGCAAAAACAAGGACCAATATAGATTCCTGCTACTGTAGGCCTATAAATCACACAAATTTATCTATGATAATTATCTGGGGGAATAACAAGGATGGCTTTACCAATACAAACTTAACTTCTACGTCATGTGGTCTCTGGTGGATAGTTGTCATATTGGCAATCATACCACATCTTCTTATTTTTATACAACGTACTGATTTCATTGTGTGCTTTACCTGTTCTGGATGTTACCATAATTCGAGATTGGAATAGATAATTTAAAACAAAATTATGTCATTTCAAAATCTTTTCTTTGAAATTGGAGGTTGATGGACTCCATGAAGATTTATCAACATTTGAGCCAAAATTAAAAACAGGTTTGTTTGCCCTAGCCTGACTGACCTGATTGCAGATGATTGGGAATTTTCTTTTATCTCTATTCACCTAAATCTTAATTTCATTCTGGATTAAGCGGAAATAATTTGACCATTCTAAAAGGTTTTCTACAATATTTTGCAGTCAGGAAGTTAAATGGTGTCAGTCAGTCAGTATGTTGATACATATATCACACATGTAGACCTAACAACTCAAGCTGGGAACCTTATTTTGCTTGAAAATCAAGAAATGTATTGAGCACTAAAACCTAATTGTGGTCCTTGTATTGAAAATCGGTTAGGGGTTTCACTTTAGCCCTACACTTCAATATTTTTACTGCTAACAAAAAAAAACAATTTTCATATGATTTTTTTTCCTTGAGCATTATTAATGAGAATAACCAATACCTGTGAATGCCATCTCGACAACATTCCATTCTGGTGGCCCAGACTGTTCCGACTTCCACACCTAAAATGCAAAGAAAACAACAGGTTAATTTAACTTTGTAGATGTTAAAATATACTGTCTGAAAAAAAAACAATGGCCACTTGCCTGATTAAGAGAAATTTCAATTTCAAGTATCAATGTAATATGAGTGTACCTTTTGCTATGTGTTACCATATTTCTCAATTAACCACTATCTTTGACAAACAGTACAAAAACTTGACTTTAAGTTGACTTCTAAATGTCAACTGTTTTTTGCATAGTTTGTTTGCTCTCTCAAGACTTTTATTTAGGAGTATTAAATTATGGATTGATATTTAAGTTATATCTGTTTCCTGTCAAGTTTGGTTCAAATAGGCCTTTTGATTGAAGAGAAGTTGATGAAAATGTAAATAGGTAAAAGATGACGGGCAACAGAGTGCAGAGTGCTAACTAGCTCCCAAAAAGAATGCAAGCAAACTAACTATGTGTTGCATCTCTAGTATGTAAATGCCGAGTATTAAAAAACTAGAGGCTCTAAAGAGCCTGTGTCGCTCACCTTGGTCTATGTGCATATTAAACAAAGGACACAGATGGATTCATGACAAAATTGTGTTTTGGTGATGGTGATGTGTTTGTAGATCTTACTTTACTGAACATTCTTGCTCCTTACTATTATCTCTATCTATAATGAACTTGGCCCGGTAGATACAGTGGAAAATACTTTGTAAAAATTTACAAAAATTTACAAAATTTATGAAAATTGTAAAAAATTGACTATAAAGGGCAATAACTCCTTAAGGGGTCAATTGACAATTTTGGTCATGTTGCCTTATTTGTAGATCTAACTTTGCTGTACATTATTGCTGTTTACAGTTTATCTCTATCTATAATAATATTCAAGATAATAACCAAAAGCTGCAAAATTTTCTTAAAATTACCAATTCAGGGGCAGCAACCCAACAATGTGTTGCCTGATTGGTCTGAAAATTTCAGGGCAGATAGATCTTGACCTAATGAACAATTTTACCCCCATGTCAGATTTGCTCTAAATGCTTTGGTTTCAGAGATATGAGCCAAAAACTGCATTTTACCCTATGTACTATTTTTTAGCCATGTCGGCCATCTTGGTTCGTGGGCGGGGTCATAGGACACATTTTTTAAACTAGATACCCTAATGATGATTGTGGACAAGTTTGGTTAAATTTGTCTTAGTAGTTCCAGAGGAGAAGATTTTTGTAAAAAATTACAAAAATTTACGAAAAATGGTTAAAAATTGACTATAAAGGGCAATAACTCCTTAAGGGGTCAACTGACAATTTTGGTCAAGTTGACTTATTTGTAGATCTTACTTTGCTGAACATTATTGCTGTTTACAGTTTATCTCTATCTATAATAATATTCAAGATAATAACCAAAAACGGCAAAATTTCCTTAAAATTACCAATTCAGGGGCAGCAACCCAACAACGGGTTGCCTGATTGGTAAGAAAATTTCAGGGCAGATAGATCTTGACCTAATGAACAATTTTATACTCATCAGATTTGCTCTAAATGCTTTGGTTTCAGAGATATGAGCCAAAAACTGCATTTTACCCTATGTACTATTTTTTAGCCATGTCGGCCATCTTGGTTCACGGGCGGGGTCATCGGACACATTTTTTAAACAAGATACCCTAATGATGATTGTGGACAAGTTTGGTTAAATTTGTCTTAGTAGTTTCAGAGGAGAAGATTTTTGTAAAAGATTACAAAAATTTACGAAAAATGGTTAAAAATTGACTATAAAGGGCAATAACTCCTTAAGGGGTCAACTGACCATTTTGGTCAAGTTGACTTATTTGTAGATCTTACTTTGCTGAACATTATTGCTGTTTACAGTTTATCTCTATCTATAATAATATTCAAGATAATAACATAAAACTGCAAAATTTCCTTAAAATTACCAATTCAGGGGCAGCAACCCAACAACGGGTTGCCTGATTGGTAAGAAAATTTTAGGGCAGATAGATCTTGACCTAATGAACAATTTTATACTCATCAGATTTGCTCTTAATGCTTTGGTTTCAGAGATATGAGCCAAAAACTGCATTTTACCCTATGTACTATTTTTTAGCCATGTCGACCATCTTGGTTCACGGGCGGGGTCATCGGACACATTTTTTAAACAAAATACCCTAATGATGATTGTGGACAAGTTTGGTTAAATTTTTCTTAGTAGTTTCAGAGGAGAAGATTTTTGTAAAAGATTACAAAAATTTACGAAAAATGGTTAAAAATTGACTATAAAGGGCAATAACTCCTTAAGGGGTCAACTGACCATTTTGGTCAAGTTGACTTATTTGTAGATCTTACTTTGCTGAACATTATTGCTGTTTACAGTTTATCTCTATCTATAATAATATTCAAGATGATAACCAAAAACGGCAAAATTTCCTTAAAATTCCCAATTCAGGGGCAGCAACCCAACAACAGATTGTCCGATACATCTGAAAATTTCAGGGCAGATAGATCTTGACCTAATAAACAATTTTATCCCATGTCAGATTTGCTCTAAATGCTTTGGTTTCAGAGATATAAGCCAAAATCTACATTTTACCCCTATGTTCTATTTTTAGCCATGGCGGCCATCTTGGTTGGTTGGCCGGGTCACTGGACACATTTTTTAAACTAGATACCCCAATGATGATTTGGCCAAGTTTGGTCAAATTTGGCCCAGTAGTTTCAGAGGAGAAGATTTTTGTAAAAGTTTACGGACGATGGACGACGGACGACGGACGCAAAGTGATGAGAAAAGCTCACTTGACCTTTCAGGTCAGGTGAGCTAAAAAAGGTATCTGCTATTTTATTTACAACTGAGAGAGTCCCAAAATGGAGTAAGTCCCTTTATAAATCCCAATTCAACCACGAGATCTAGTTGTAAATGGTAAAATTTCAAATAAACTGAGGCAGCCATAATTTAAAAAAAAAATTCTAACATCTATCAGATTAGCCCCAAATCCCACTCTCCATTTCATTCAAATAAAATTATTAATACACTTAACATTATTGACTCTTTTGTGTAGTAAATACATGAATCAGTTTTCTGCATAAAAAAATAACATTGAAGGAACAGAGAACATTTAAACTTTGCAAAACCAGATGATGCCACAAATTAAGATGCTTTGACTATTTACTGTAGTTGCAGATTAAAATGCGACAGAAATGTCTAACAATCAGACGAACAAATGGACAACGGTAAACAGGTATATCTCCTCCTTAGAAACTTGGGTAAAATGTTTTATAAATTACCTGGAACTGCTCCATAGAAATTTGGTCTATTAGGTGCAACTTTGGCCGGTGCATCATTTTCATCAATCCATTGGTCTACTTCTTCCTTAAGTTCTGTTTCTGTTGGCACTTCCTGTAATGTAAGCCAAAATACAAAATACTAGTCTGTTTGTTTGTAAATTCACCATTTTATATGCATCTCAACATTTTATTTTATACTTTTAAAACTAATAAAATTCATTAATTCTATTTAGAACAGATACTATTTTCATGCACAATTTATGTAACTTTTTATTGTTTGTTATAAACATACACACCATTTTGTAACTTAAATATGTGGGTATATATATCATTGATATTTTGTTTTTAATGTTCATGGATAGGATGTTTAGAACAGGGCTTCCAAAATTATTTTTAGCCAGCCGGACATTTTATATATTATCCTGATTTTAATCCCTTAAGACTAAATAAACAAAAGGCAATTATGGTAATCAGTTGCCGAGTTGGCCATTCTAATGATTGACATTAAAAAAAAAACAATATTAAACTTTCTTTGATTCAAATTCTAAGTTCTGACGTAAACTGTTAAATTGGCAGTGCATCATTCGAAGTGTGCAACATCAGCGTACTTATATCTAACTTAGACTCTTTATTTGTGGCAAAATAACATTGTCAAAAACTTTACTTTCATTTTTAAATCTAATACCGGATGTTATCTTGACAATGGTAAAACATGGACCAGAGACGGATACGTAAATTCCGTGTACGTTTGCAAAGCATGAATGAGTGTAAGTAAATGTAAGTAGCTCTTTCTACGTTATTTCTCCAAGAAAATATTTGAAATAAACGTGAGATAAAGGTATCAATGACAATTTAAGCATTTTTTGAAGAAATTAGGATGCATAATTAAATTTTACACCTGCACACATGCGCACACGTGTACTAGTTCATACAGAGACATGTCTCTGTTTAAACAACGTGGTTATGACGATTTTTCATTTTCACCTTTTTTAATTTTTTCATCAAATCATATGTGTAAACGTATTTCTGATAATTTAAATCTTTTTGACTAAATTAATTAGATACAAACCGCTGAAATGTAAGAAAATAACTTTGAATAGACTGATCAATGTCAGGTTCAAAATAGTTTACCTGTCACCTGAACAGGTAAATTTCAGCTGTTCGACAACTAATTAGCCTTGATTAAAATGAGAAGGTATTAAAAGTAGGGGTTGTTTTGATAGTACTTAATGATCATGTCACTTTTATGACCGGAAATGTGTGGCTGTTGAAGGCAAAAGGTTGGGTCAAAAAGATAGTGAATTATGTTAAAATGACCGTCTCTTAAGAAAGCCTTGAAAACTAAAAAGAAGATGACCATTTCATGCTTTGCCCAGCCGGACTTTTATCGGACATTATACAAATGTCCGGAATATATGACCGTTTTGGAAGCCTTGGTTTCGAATGTTGTGCTCAATGCACATTATGTTTTTTTTTATTATCTCAAAAGTAGTGATTAAGTCTGGAAAATTGATAACTATCAAGCCAGTCCCATAAGGGTTTTGATTGTATGAAGGCAATGTTTACCCCAAAACATACCATCTGTTACTAACATATAACATTTATACATGTTTAATGGATCTTATAGTCTACATAAAGATGACAGTGACAACTTCTTTATTTGAAACAATCTGCAGTATTAAGGTAATGAAAGAAGCAATATATCACAATATGGTTTCAAAACAAGCCAAATAGTTCAACGATGAATAAAATTAAATTACAAAAGAAAGAGTCTAAATTGCATAATATAAGGTCCTTAAAAATGTATGTCTATCATTCCAATTAGACATTAGAATGGCTTGTGTGGAAATTTCCTACCTTTCCCTTTACACGAGCTGAACGTCTACGACTTCCCCTTATAGATCCAGAATTATCTGGATCTAATTCAACATGCTTTTTTGCTGGTCGACTAGAAGTGCTGTCTTCTGCTTTTCTCTTGTTACCACGAATACTTTTCTTGAAGCTGACTTTTGGCAAGGATTTGTACTGAAATAGAAGAGTCAACTTGATCAAGATTTTTCACTTTAACTGGAAAATACAACAAGGAGTTGAGAATCAGATAAATAGACATATATACATTTACCATGTCTACATAAAGATAAACATCTGAAAGCCTTTAGTTCTGCATTTTTTTTAAAATAGAACGTATACAATCCCTTGGCTTTAAAACTATAAATATCTTACATTTTTTATCCTTCTAAGGATTTGATAAGGTTTCTGAACTTCTAAATGGGATTTTGTGACGCTACATTATTGTCTATAACCACAGGCACTTGTTTCAGAAAATTTTTTTCCTATATACCTTAATATAACACAAGGTACTTAACTCGCATTTTTGAAAAATGTCACCCGGTCGCGAAATTATGTTATATTTCGATTTCTCGGTTGTCAACTCCACTAAAACTTGTTATGCCATAAATTTAAATTGATTTATCTACACAATGGTGTATAACACGCCTACCTTTGTTGTCTTGATTCATTCGTAGCAGGCCTACCTAAATATGTCAACCGTAATTATTTCGTCTACCAACACTTGATTGGAAATATAAGACTAATAAGCAGTAAAAGGTATCTTTCCATGCTCTTTATATATCTTGGTTTCCGATTGGTCAAATTTTATGGGAAGGTCTATTGCTAAAAATAAATGTTTCTCCGAGTTATCTGATCTTATCTCATTTCATATGTAAAGTCCAGAGAGAGAGTCTGAATGACATTGATGGAATTGGAAAATTTGAGTCTAAAAATAGAAACTCGTAACTCATTAGACATACCTCAAATAACACTTGTTAGATTTTTTTTCACAGAATCATTTACAAATTTACTATCTGGATGATAAGTTCTATTCAGACAAAAACTATTAGTTTTTTTATAAATACTTTTTCTAATTATTCATTTACTGCAAGTCTTATATTTCCAATCGTGTGTTGGTAGACGAAATAATTACGGTTGACATACTTGGGTAGGCCTGCTATGCATGAATCCGACAACAAAGGGAGGCGTGTTATACACCATTGGGTAGATAAATCAATTTATATTCACGGCATAACAAGTTTTAGTGGAGTTGACAACTGAGAAATCGACATATAACGGAATTTCGCGACCGGGTGACATTTTACAAAAATGCGAGTTAAGTACCTTTAATTGTGTTATATTAAGATATATATGAAATTTTTTTTAGGAGACAAGTGCCTGTGCCTATAACATGGCTCAGTTTCAGATTCCATTAGTGCAGATGTCCAAATGTTTACTTATCACGCATTTTCAATACGGGGGTGCATTAGCGATATTTTAGTATCGAAAATTTGATGGAAAGCAAACCCAACAATCCATGCTGATTTTGTTTCCTTGATATGTTGTCTTGCTCGATATAAGAGCATTTGAACAAATAACAAAGGGTTTTCGATTCACGATTCGCCAACTACAGGCTAAAATATTGTCCTAAAACTAGTTTAAAATGTTCGTTACGCTGAAGGTACTCCAATAGATATACAAGTGTTTTCACTTTACAGATATCCTCGTTTGAATGATGGGTTTGATCGTTTAACATGTGCTGTAAATGACTTTCCCGTTTCAACAATTACTTACTGCTGTACTATTTCACTCTTTTTCTCACTAAATCAAAAATGCATATCTTTTGACAGAGTAAAACTCCTGACAAAACTATTGAAAGGGTTGTGTTTAATTCCGGAATATGTCAATAATATGGACATTTTGTGTTGACAAAGTTATATACATCCTGCAAATTGTCATGGTATACAAAATATGAAAGTTAATCAGTTCTTAAAGTCGGTATTTTGTAAAAACCATATATTTACCGCAGGCTTATGAAAGTAACGAACATTTTCTAAAAATGGTTAAAAAATAGAATAACATTTTTTTTGTATTCTGAAAGAGAAAGTGTTGGGAAATGGTGGGAAAAAAGATGACAAAGTGCAACATTATAATATGAACTTGATATATATCTCAAATTAAGGACTTCCCGATGTTTCAACCGAAACAAAATGTACGTTACTGTAATGACAACATACAGAAACGCATTTTCTTGTAAATTTCAGAATGAAATATAGCTACTAAAAGTTAAAATTTACTTTCCAGTTGATAGTGATGAGAGTATATTATAGACAATTCAATGAAACAACATGTAAACTTTAATAAACTTAAACAAGTAACGAACATTTCAAAATTTCATTATCTTCTGCTCACGTCAATTGTTATTACTGTAAAGTTCCTCAATTTTTGCTACATCATCAGGGTTTACTTTAAGCATTCTTTTCGATTTCCCGGAGGCTTGTGGATTTGAAATCTTGCACAAAATGTCCTTACGGTCAACCCAAATAACATCGGACCTACTTGGCCACTGATACATTGCTTTCTTCTTTTCTAGAAAAGAGATTTCAATGGTGTTATCTTCAATATCGATTGTTTTTATTTGACCGATGTACCATTTATTTAAGTAGATAGCAGCCACATAATCTGCACTGCTATATTCCACGTCTGGATAAGTTTCCCTGGCTTCATCTGCAGCCTCTGCTGTTTTGTCCGTTTGAGTTCCTGTCTTCAAAACTCTTTCCAGCTGCCAATTTTCACATGTAAATTCATCTGACAAACAGGTTACGCAATAACAACTTGTATTACGAACAGCAAGGCCGCAATTAAAAATATCTTTGTTTTCCCTTACCCTACCCACCATTTTGGAAGTGGGTAGGTAGGTAGGCTTTTATTTTTTTTTTAGAGAAAATCCCTGAAATATATCTAACACACAGGAAAACACAGAAAAAAAACAAATTGAACTTTATTGATACTAAAACAACATACTGTATAATGTATTATCATGATTATGCATGACTAGAAGACCCTACAATTTCAGACTAGAAAATGTTTGTAAATATCAATGTCTTTGTGACTTAGAGTAGACCACATATAAATTGAGACACGGTTCTATATTTTTCTTATAGTTTTATTAATTCAATTGAAAATATAAAACCCCAACGAGACTGCTACCTAGAAACATTCGATGCAAAAAATATGTACACTTGTTTTTCATTTAAGGAAATACTAGAAGCCACAAACCGTGATCCAAGCGAGTATGACTACGCCTATTAAGGCTTATTCTAGAAAACTATGAATTTATTTTTAACAATAAACTTTACCATGAAACCTTGGGCGTGCCTATGTGCGGATCAGCATTCGCTGAGTTAGTAGGCCTTAAAATGTTTGTTAATTCTTGAACACATTTTACAACGCTTTCAACACAGAGAAACAAAATGATAATGATAGTTGAAGTTCACTTACGAATTTTCCTGTAATGAAATAATATTCTTAGACACTGTCATAATTATACAAAGGAGAAAGATTCTTTAACGAAGGCATAGTATGATACAAGACATTAAAACCAATATCAAACCAACTGAAACATATCAATATCTGCACAGACACTGCTCACACCCAAAAAGTGTTTTCATTGAAAGGATTTATCAAGGGTGAAGTATTGAGGTATCTCAGAAACACAAGCAGCAAAACTGATCTTAAAAAAACAGTAAGAAGCTCAAACGAGGATATCAAATATCTGAAATCAACGATTTTTTTTATCAAACACAAAATACAGAAAGGGAAAAATTGCTAACACATTGCCCAGCGGAACGGGAGCAACCGCTAGTAGTGTTAACAAAATTCAACCCATCTATACAGAAACTAAAAATATAATAATGAAACACTGGCATCTTATTTCACAAAACCCTGAACATGTGACCATATTTAATCATCAGCCCATTATAGCTTATAAAAGACATAAGAACTTACAAGAACTTTTATCAAAGCATTAGCTGGTATAGTCATCTCGACTTTTCACAACACAATATGATACTGAGCTCGAAAAAAATCAACTACTATTTTATCCAAAGACAACTAGTGTATGGTCCAATATCACATACGAAATGAAACAAAATAGCATAAATAGCACGCCAATATACAACTTATTGAGTCGCCCACTGATAAAGACGAACTCAGGGATTTACCACAAACATGGCAGAATTTCAGAAACACTGGGCCTAACATTTTAGCTCAAAGGGTGAGCTCGGATGTGCAATCGTAACTTCTCGGCCATTCTCGATACGCATTTTGTTATTGGAGGCGTAGCTAGAATGGAAGAGTAGTTAAGATTGCTCGGATGCATTTATTAAAAACATTATTCCATTCCAATTTCAGTATCCTTGCATACGTAGTTTACCCTTTGCTGCAAACACACAGGCGACAATGATTTCGCGGAATGTTGAAAATACAGACCATTCAAGGAAACGAATTTAAAAAACGAACTTTTGAGCGAAACGAAAAAAAAAAACAACAACGTGATTTTCAGTCGGCGGATTTTTAGTGGGTCGGTCGGGTAAGGGGAAACAAACTTAATTTTAATTTTGGCCCAACTACAGCATTGCCTTTTTCTGCTACAGCGTGTAATTTCATTGTACCTGGTATTGAACGGAGCTTTTGTTCGGAAATAAGTTTGGTTTTATTTTCACATCGGTCTTTAGGCAAGAAGATTAACTTGATGCTCTTTAAACTACACGATTGTGATTGTGTCCATGCGTAGAAATCATGTGGGTCTTGTATTGCGACTTTCCCCGTACGCACCGCTTCGTCTGCCATTCGTTTACTAGTGCCTCCAATCCCATCGCATGGGCCTTTCCCATGACCGGCCTCCCAATAGTTCCACTTGGCCTTCATGCCGTAATCGAGACTGTGATTCGCAATAGCATTGAATATTGCTTTATTGCGATATTGAGATGTCGGACTATCCGTCCAGTAATGGATACATTCTACAGTTGGAAGAAGCTGTTTTATTTCTGGTATAATTTGGTCGATGATGGATAGTACGGTTGCTGAATTGTGACCCATCTCGTCTGAGATAACTACTATACTTTTGTGGAGCAGCTCATCCCCGTCAACCTTGTAGTAAACTACAACTGGATGTATTGTCACGCTAGTCTGATTCCAATAGGCAGACTGGATCTCTTCCACGGATTTGCACTGATAGTTTTCGGCAAAGTCCATATGTACAATGCAATGATTTTTTGGTAGATTTATCTTCAATTCTTTCATTTGTGCATATTGTGTTTGTATTCTTGTTACATGATCTTTAAATTCGTTCATCTGTTTTTCGACATGAGCTATAAATCCACTTTTATCAACTGTGCTGTCTACAACTTTCATTGTCATTTTTGTTCTGCCCTTTTCTTCTACTTTAACTCTTTTCCACTGACTAAATACCACATCACTGGCCTCTGTATTTGTCATGTCTTGTATAATTTCTTGTTGCTTTTCAACTTCTTTTTCTGCATTCAAAGAAACGTCTATACCTAATCGTTTTACAGCTTTTAATGTAAATGACATGTTTTGGTGTTTGGTACATAAACATGTGTCCCTTCTTATGAATGATGTCAGAAGAATATTCTTTGGACGAAGTCGTGTAAAGGTGGTAAATGACAGCTTCACTGTGGGATACTCCATCATAAATTTATGGTACAAGTTTGAAAGGTAGTCTGTCAAGATTCTTTTCTGAACTTTCTTATCATCTGTTTTAACATAGTCTGCCTTTCCTGGCACAACTCTAGAGTTCTCATCCCTCTCTAGAAATCTTGTTACATTGTATCTATGCTTTCCCATCTCTCGGATTCGGTATAACCTTTTGATATTGATGTCTTTAGTTGCTACTTTTGCTAGTTTATTTCTACTGAGTCCTGTTCTTTGTGCTAGTGTCTAGTAGCTAGTCATCCTGTACTTTTTCATGGTTTTGCCGGAGACAATGTTTCGTACTATCCTAGTTCTCATTCTTGCCTGAGTCGATGTTCCCTCTCCTGCTGATCTAATTTCATTACAAATTGTATTAGCGAAAAGTAGTTCTTTTCTGACACTGCTTCTCTGTTCAGCTGATAAGTTCATTTCATCGAGTTGCTGTTCAGTTTTGGATCTTGGTGTACTTGTGTTTTTGTCAACTTTTTTTCGTTTCACTCGTTGCAAAGAGCGCGCAGTTGTTCTGTACTTCCTCTTTAAATTTTCATGCTTGGCTTGTAGACTTTTCATTTCGGCCTTTATTTTAGTTAATTCTTTGCTTATTCTCATTTTCGGACCATTGGCTTTCTTCTGGAATCTCATTTGGACCAGTAGTCGGTTTTTAGTAGGAATGACAGACGATGTTCCACTTTCATATCCACTTGTGGAGGGTTCAATCTGCTGGTTATTGGCATGGATTAATTCTAATACCTCTTTTTTTCTTGCTCTATAAGGTTTTAGGTAATCTCTGTTATATTCGTTTCTTTGTCTCCTCTTTCTTCGAGATAATTGACTACTAGGTACATAATTTTGTTTCCGTCTCTCCCTTTCCTTTTGAAGATAAGCTTCATTGTTTTTTTCTTTCAGGCACTGTCTGTATTCTCTCTGAATCTGGGCCCTCGATTTGACCATTTCTGTAAATGAAAGATAACTGTATTTAGATACGGGTACAATGATATATCGAAAGCTTCCACGGAAAGTCGTTGAAGTCTTAATAAATATTTTTTTTAATAAGCATTTATTTTTGGATACAAAATTTTATAAGAGATAAGCTAAAAATTATTTTGAAATGTTCGTTACTAGAGTAGAAATGTACGTTACCACTACATACGTGGGAATTCTACATTTTGAATGCAAAAACTAAAACGTGACGAAAGGAAATGTAGTACTGTCATCACATTAGTAATTTCTTCAAGAAATTGCATTCAAGTTGCAAGCATTTTTTGGAAGCAGGTAAGTTTTCATAGACGTGAGAATTCGCAATATAAATACATTAGCAAAATGTCTGTTTCTCTAGGATTCGACTTTTTATTAATGTGTAATGTGCTTGTATTTATTCAACTGACATACAATTATGAAATGGAAAGTGATAAATAGACATAGTGGTAGTCCTAAGACAACGTTAAAGAACTATTTCAATGTGTATACATTGTAAAAAGTTCATTACTCTATATAACGAACATTTCACAACTACAATGTCATTTATTAACACATTTTAAGACATCCATGTCAATTACGATGTATGACCATATTGTTTAGGTTGTTATGTAAACAAGTGATATAATATTTAATAGTTGTGTATTCCATTATAAGAAATGCGTGATAATGTAAAATGTAAACGTACCTTATAAATGTGGATCCTTCTCCTGTCAAAAGTTTATAAATGAATGAAACTTTTGTCGTTTTAAATATATGGCGGCAGTCAACTCATCCAGCATCACATACTTTTATGTAAAGCTATCACGTTTATGAGTCTGTTTCATATCCTAGGTAACGAATTTTTCAGTAACGTACATTTCAAGTATACTGAAGACCTTCAATTTAAGAAACCATTAGAGTTTCTCGAATCGAAACGTTGTATTTTTCTAGGAAGGATAACATAAAGAATTACCCAGTGCTGATAGGAATATACTGAGTTTTAACTGAGAAAAGTTTTTAGCAGTAACGAACATGTCATAACTAAGTTAATTACATCCAATATCGTCCCTTCCGACATTTCCAGAATCCGTAAACTACAATACAGAGAACTATGTCTGCCTTGACTTGAGTAACTTTATCAACAATGTTTTATAACCCTGTTTCAGCTCAAGTTTGATCATGTATATATAATGCTCCATTTTGTGAATCCTTTTACAAATTTAAGAAATATATACAAACCAAGCTATCAATATTGTTTATTAGCTGTTGGAAAAAACAAATAGATAAATTTTCAGACAGTAAACTGAAAACCTACCTTTTATATAAAACAAATTTTGGTTTTGAAAAATATCTAACATTGATCAAGAATTTTGAACTTAGAAGAAGTTTTACTAAATTACGTGTATCTTCTCATAGATTACAAATAGAATTAGGTAGATATCAGGGTATTCCCCGAATTAACAGAATATGTAATAAATGTTCTTCCAATACTGTCGAAGATGAGGCTCATTTTCTATTTGATTGTAACAAATTTGAGGATGATAGAAATTGTATGTTAGCTAGTATTGCACAATATAATTCTTATTTTAATCATATGAACAGTCAAAGCAAAATTATCTGTTTATTTAGTGTAGAAAATGTTGAGTTACTTAAAATAATATGTAATTTTATATACAAACATCTTCCTTAGTGAAGATTAGTTAAAGGAAATCTATGTGTGTATATACATTTGATTGGACATAGAAAATTATATTCATCTGAATATCACAAACATACTAGCCGATTAAAAAAAAAAATAATTGTTAAGATATATTATTTATTCAAATGTTCTCTTATATCCTTGAGGCATCGTCCCCTGGTATCAACTGCATTCAAGTTACCTATGATGCTTCCTTGTTTGCTTTTGATACAGGTAGGAAAGAGACATTTACACACATTTTACATACCTATGGCCCATAAGGTATCGCCCCCTGGTGTCAGCTGCCTTTAGGAAACCATAATGCTTTCCTATTTGCTGCTGACACAGGATGAGTCATGGACATGTTTAATTTCTACTTTCTTTTTGGCTAATTATTATATATTTAATTGATCCAACTTTTTGTGTACTATACATATGTGGATATCTATTTTTCTTTTTTTCTTTTTGGGCTGCTTGTTTGTTATCTATATCAACCACACTTGCAATAAAATGCATTAGTATTAAAAAAAACAACATACTATAGATTCTTTATCTACGTATTCTTTAAGAACTTAAATAGTTCTCGTTTAACTTTTTTTTTTTTTTTATCTCATTGTTTGTATTGTATTATGAAAAAATTATTGATGTTGTAATGTTTATGCCCTTTGGGGCCCATAATTGGAAATAAAATATCTTATCTTATATATGTTAAAAATTTCGACATATTTATTTTGGCATAACGAACATGTACCTGCTTTTTGTGACAACCCTTAAGGAGTATGCTGTCATGCGTTTTCGGGAGATTGGCGCATGATAGTTATTTTTTCCTGAAAGATATCACCAATTCGTCAACACTGTGTAACTGTGAGGGATAAAGAAATGCACAAACGAGGCAACTTTTTAGTGATCAACACCTAATTTTAGATTTGGCGACAGTAACGAAAATGTCAATTTGTTGATTCCGTTACCAAAAATTAAAATAAAACAAGTTAAATTGTGATAACATTTTTTAATTTAAAGTGTTGGTCCACATGGATCAAAAATATGCAGCATATAAATCTGAAACTCATACAGGAATTCGCACACACCCTGGCGACAGCACATGCACCCTCTTATTGAAAATGCGTGTTATGGGATTTGTCTTAAATTTGGACGAAGAATTCGATGTTTGGGGATTATTTCTAATCCTCTCACTGTACAGGAATGTCCTTTTAGGTCAATGTTGTTTTCCAGATTATTTCACAGAATTAAATAAAATTAATTGCATGATTTATGTTTTTTAATACTTTGTTAAATTCATGTCGGTTTGTAGACAATTTAATTTCCCTCCCAGAAATATATTATATAATATTTATAACAAAAGCCCATGAAAAAAATTACTGGATTGATCAATCCAATCTCAGCCAAAATTCTTCTGTTATCTTCTAAATTCTTTAATCGGACTTGTTCATATTCGTTTGCCGGCATTGTTAAACTCCAATTCTAAGTTGATAATCTCAGTTAATGTTTACATTTGCTGAATACCATGTGGTATTTTCCCGCCGTTCATCACATGATTTACTGTTCTCTTGTTGCAGCCTCGAATCGCACGATAAATCTAGAGGACTAATCATGTGTTTGAGGTCACAAGCATCACATGACCCTTCAAAATGGTAGTCGTTCCAAAAGTTTTACCGGTTACTTTATTTCTTGCATTTGTGCTTTCTTTAAGTGTAAATGCAGGCATTCCTAAAATTCTTCGAGGGCGACCAAAAGGTGGTATGCTTGGAGTACCAAAATGGCATGGAAAGAAAGAAGAATTGCCTCCTGACATGTGGCTGAAACAAAAATTGGACCATTCTAATGATGCTGATACATCATACTGGGAACAAGTATGTACCATTGAATATTTAAAATAATTTTCATTTTACTTACTCGTCTAAATTATGTGGTTACTTACTGGGGTAACCTGTTAAACATGTTATTTTTTTTTTAAAGTTTAAAAAAAGTTATTGATATATAATTACCTTTTTATTTTAAAGGTGTACCAAATTATAAAATACATGTATATGCTGTATACACAATGTATTAAATTTTCAAAAGAAATTAGACATCTCTTCCAAACAGAATTTCAGAACGCCATTGATTTGGTCAAGGATTTGTATAGTGAGACTCACTATACAAATCCTTGATTTGGTGTACACTCAGATGCATTTTATAAAATTTCAAGCCAACAAGGCAGCTACCATATTTCAACATCAGTTTAAGGTAGCAATACACAGGTAGGAATTTAGTTTCACATTTTGGCCACAGTGAGTTTTTTAAATATGAAAGTTATTGTGCAATAAAATTAATTTTTAGAATGCTGAGGAATAATGTAGCCTTCAACACATTTATTTAAAAACCAGTTGTTGGCATGACACGGGTTATGTTCTTCTCATATATGTTATGATGGTATGATACTAAACCCCTAACGGGAAGGATTGTGCCTGATATTCATATGATGAAGACATAATCTTTCAATCAGTTTAATTGAAGTCTGGAGCTGGCATGTCAGTTAACTGCTAGTAGTCTGTTGTTATTTATGTATTATTGTCATTTTGTTTATTTTCTTTGGTTACATCTTCTGACATCAGACTCGGACTTCTCTTGAACTGAATTTTAATGTGCGTATTGTTATGCGTTTACTTTTCTACATTGGCTAGAGGTATAGGGGGAGGGTTGAGATCTCATAAACATGTTTAACCCCGCTGCATTTTTGCGCCTGTCCCAAGTCAGGAGCCTCTAGCCTTTGTTAGTCTTGTATTATTTTTAATTTTAGTTTCTTGTGTACAATTTGGAGTTTAGTATGGCATTCATTATCACTGAACTAGTATATATATTTGTTTAGGGGCCAGCTGAAGGACGCCTCCGGGTGCAGGAATTTCTCGCTGCATTGAAGACCTGTTGGTGGCCTTCTGCTGTTGTCTGTTCTGTGGTCGGGTTGTTGTCTCTTTGACACATTCCCCATTTCCATTCTCAATTTTATTCAAAGTGAGTTTATATGAACATCAAGATTATTTTTTGCATGTTGTTTTATAGGCCATTTAATGAATGGCTATTATTTATTTGAATTTATTGAACCATAAAATCAATTTTTGACTTTTATGGTTCAATAAATTCAAAATAAATAATAGCCATTCATTATAAATAAATTTCTATCAAAAATAAGGCTCAAAGAGCTTTTTATATTATTTATATTGACAATAACAACGTACACACATGTTGGCGTATGAATACACAACGTCAGAGTGGGCGTGTCGCCATAAAAATTGACAACATTGAAAATAAAAGTAATACTTTTAACCAATCAGAAGACAGTAAATACACCAAATTATTTATTTTCTGTTTGACAGTCCATATTTTCACATCTGTACCATCCATAGGTAATGTAGGTCCAGAAATTATTGCATTATTTTTCAACAAATTTTTTACATTCAAACTTTTCAATTCAATTTTATGGAAAAATGAAGTGAAATGCATAATTATGCTTTTTATTTAATCTCTTGATAGATTAATGTCAATGGTTTCAGAAAATGTATCCCTCAAATCGATTGAAATTCTACTTTGGACCTAATTTTGGGGACATTTGTGACATTTTCACCCCCCTTTTTGCAATTTTTTTGTGTCAAATAAATATAGATTGTAGCCATGGTTACACCAAAAAGAGATTTTATTTCATCATTTTAACTATTGGAAATCAAATCCATGGATGATGCTGTTTCCATTAATATGCACATACATGTACATGACACAAACAGTAACCCTGATTAGTTAGATAGCAAGGGAAAAAGGATGGTAAAAAATTATGAGTGTCAATTTTAATTTTTTTCCTAACTGTGTATTGCTACCTAAACACAACTTACATCGTCATGATAGTAAACACGTCAAATGAAAAGACAAGCTTTTCCTGAGTTGTCATGGACAGAGAATCAGATAAAAATAGATTTAGGTATTATGATGAAACTGTGATCAGTTCCTCAAAAAATCTAACAACAAAAGTTAATAGTAAGTCATGAACAATTCAGTATACTTACGATCAACTTTAGTTGTAAGATTTTTTATGAAACTGATCACTAATTATTGAGCCAAAGAAATTAAGTCGTAACTTTGTTGCAAAGTCAACATCACAATCATCAGCTGATTGAACTCATAACTTTGGAAGAACTGTGAGATTTTGGTAATTGCCACTAAAAAAATAACTTAAACAGTTGACACATACAGTAATGGTTTATTGCAGACAAAAGAAATTGTCCTGAATTAAGATGATCCAATGTATTACACAAATTGACAGTTAATTAAATCTTAGTCTGACTCTGATGTTATGGAAAAATGAAAAACAAAATGAAATCTGTGATGTTGAAAAGTTCGCCTTTTGCGCTCAATTTTAAAAATGTAAAAGATTTCCATAAAAAAATGGTAGTAAAACTCAAAATTGAAAACTTTAATCTGTGTGTACAACTATATTATGTGATATATTTATATATAAAAAGAAATACTATTTTATACATATCTTTGTTTGTATTTAACACACATTTTATTTTCATTTACTTTCTCCTTTGATTTGTTTATTAAAGGTGTATTTTCTTTATGTGTGTTACAATTACCTTTAAGTAATTTTGGAAGGTAAAATTATTTAAAAATTAATCAGTAAATTACAAGATATGAAAAATGATTATTTGTCTCAAAACAAACTGCATCATGTGCATTATTTTATTAATTCACTTTTCATTTTCTTTTAATCAAATTCCTAATGCTGAATATCCCATATTTACAGAGATATTTTGTCAATGATACCTTCTACAAAGATGGTGGTCCTATTTTCATTATGATTGGAGGTGAAGGTACAGCAGACCCCATCTGGATGGTGGAAGGGATGTGGATAGAATATGCAAAAAGTCATAATGCAATGTGTTTCCAGTTAGAACACAGATATTATGGTAAAAGTCATCCTACTAAGTAAGTTTCTCATATAATTGCCTAAGTTCTAGAAATAGATGCCAAAATTCATTCAGAAATCAGACTTGGAACAATCCAAATCTTAGTAGTATAAATTTATTATGTCCAGTACCAACAGGGTAGAAAGGGATGATAACCAAAGTGCTTGAAATCAGCTTTTAGTTTTAATTTTTGTCTCGCCTTGACGGAGTCAAAAAGCGAGACATAGGTATGCAGCGTCGTCAACAATGTATTAGTTTGTGATTAGGTCTAGTTTATGGTGAACCACTAGTGGTAGGTCAATCATATTTGGTATGCAGTTGTATTAGCATTGGCACATCTCATTTCCATGGAGATTATTTGGCCCTGCCCCCTCAGTCATGGTCTATTGACTTTGAAACTTTTAAAATTCCTTATTTTACATGTATTAGTTTGTGATTAGGTCAGTTTATGGGGAACCACTAGTGGTAGGTCAATGATATTTGGTATGCAGTTGTATAAGCATTGGCATATCTCATTTCCATGGAGATTATTTGGCTCCGCCCCCTTAGTCATGGTCTATTGACTGAAAATTTTGCTAAGTTAACATGTATTAGTTTGTGATTAGGTCAGTTCAAGGGGAACCATTTAGGGTAGGCAAATGTTAATTGGTATTCAGTTGTATAAGCATTAGCACATCTCATTACCATGGAGAATATTTGGCCCCGCCCCCTCAGTCATGGTCTATTGACTTAAAAACTTTTGCTTAGTTTACATGTATTAGTTTCTGATTAGATCAGTTTAAGATGAACTGCTAATGTTAAGTCAATGATATTTGGTATGCAAATTTATTGGCATTTGCAAGTATCGTTTCCATGGAGATTATATAGCCCCACCCCCTCTTCATGGTTTATTGACTTGAAACTTTTACATAGTTTACAAGTTAATGTTTGTATTTAGGTTTGTTTAAAGGGAACGACTTATAATAAGTCAATGGTATTTGGTATGCAGTTGTATTAGCTTTGGCACATCTCATTTACATGGAGATTGTTTAGCCATGTACCTTAGTCATGGTTCATTGACTTTGAATATTGCATAACTTATGAAACATGTTAAAGTATTGCTATTTTAATTTCAACAATTGCATAATCAAAATTACAAAAGGGCAAGACATATCTCTGTGATAACAGTTTATTACTACTTTTCATCTGATGATCAAATGTTTCCAAACCATACATATCTCGTTTGAACACAGCTACATGTCTGACTATCCTACTTGTAATATGATAAACTCTGTTTACATGTTGACAATATTATAATAAGACTAGTTGGAGAAAAAAAGTACACACATCTTGTTGTTCTTTTCACCAAAACAATCTTTTTACATGTACTGAAATATTGATGACCTATAAGTATTTTTATGCCCCACCTATGATAGTAGAGGGGCATTATGTTTTTCCGTCTGTGCATAAGTTCGTTCGTCTGTCCATCCGTTCGTCCGTCTGTCTGTCCCGCTTCAGATTTAAGTTTTTGGTCAAGGTAGTTTTTGATGAAGTTGAATTCAAATCAACTTGAAACTTAGTACAAATGTACCTATGATATGATCTTTTTAATTTTAATGCCAATTAATTAGAGTTTTGACCCCAATTTCACGGTCCACTGAACATAGAAAATGATAGTGCGATTGAGGCATCCGTGTACTATGGACACATTCTTGTTTCTCATAATATTTTTTGAAACAGTTGCTGGTCTTTTTATTGGTCACATTGCTAAGTAAAGAATAAGTAAACTATTTGGTTTTTTTTGTATATTTTTTCTGTTATTGGTTACCATAAGGGATAAATAAACTCACCATAGATACCAGGATTGAAATTTTGTATTTACGCCAGACGCACGTTTCATCTACAAAAGACTCATCAGTGACGCTCAAATAATTTATTGTAATGGAATAAGATATAATAAGAAAATAGGTCATTTTGAAAGTTTTAATTTAAATATCATAAAAGTTGTTTTCTACATACTTTTTTTTAATTGCTGTGAAAAAAATGAACAAAGCATAAAAAGAGTGAGATATCACCATGGAGAAGTAATTCATGAAAGCGATTAAGAAAAAAGAAAGATTTTTTAAAGAAGAATGATATGGCCTCATGTTAGGTAAAATTTAACATTGTGCATGTTGTATAAAATGTATTTTTTTAAATTTCCTTGATTGTTTTAGTCTGTATGTGTATGTATGTTTGATTTATTATACCATACATGTTTTATGGAAGTTTACACCATTCAAGCGCTGTATGACTTGGCATCTAATTTTCTAATTATCCACAGATTTAAAAATGGTAATCCTTTTCACTTAAATCCTTCATCAGCTTCTTTTGAATTATAAATTATAAATATTATAAATAATAGTGTATAATTTCAGAGATACAAGTGTAGAGAACCTGCGCTACCTAAGCAGTGAGCAGGCCTTGGCAGATTTAGCCTTTTTCATAAGATATGCCAGAGATAAATATCAGCTGTATCATAACAAGCTTATAACATTTGGTGGATCTTATCCAGGTTAAGTATACTGTATTATTTCATTATGCAATTCTAAGGAAATAATTTTAAAGAAGAGTCAATATATTTTCAGTGGACATGCTAAACTGGTAGCATAATAACATGATAGTGTTATGTTATAAAATTATGAAAAATAGAACAAAGGAGAAGTCATGTTTCACCCTTTTGATATAAATTGAAAGAGAATTTGTTGTGCTTGTCGAAATTTATTCATTCTTGTTGTGGAATTTGAAAAATACTTTATAAATTGTTCTTTTCTGTATTCTTCAGAATTTTCTGTCTTAATTAAGACTGTAAGCTTAAGTTCCTGTACTACCATAGACAACTAATATCACCCTGCCGTTCTAGTAAGACCCTCATTGCTTTAATATAGCTTCAAGTGATTGTTCACAACAGACAAATGGAATAGATTACCAGGTTATTTGGTAAACAGAAATCTTTCCCATGTTTTTTTTTAATTTTATGTAAAAATTGTGACAAATAGGTATCAAAAAAATTGATAAGTTGTAACAATTCTGAACATTGAATCACTACACACACATGAAAAAAACGAAAGGAAAGGTAAAGTGCTTTTATTGGTGTTCTTCATGTCAAAGTCGCAGTGAGGCCTTCAGCATCGACCAAAGACTCTCAACTTATTGTAAGTTCATGACATCCCCTGGCACAAGTTTGAGCAGAATTCTTGTGGGGGTAATATCAACAATTTATGATTTAAACCTCGTAAAAAAGATCTCACAATCTTTCAGTCAAATACAGAAACAATACTTATAGAATAACTAATCGAAGAATTCAATTAGAGAAAAATATTCAGCCAGTGACCGAAAAACACATTAATTCACGAATGCGCGTAGTGCATGAGTTAATTATCAGTGTTGTTCGGTCACGAGTTGAATATTTTTCTTTCGATATTTGAATTCTTTGATTAGTTATTCTATAAGTATTGTTTCTGTATTTGACTGAAAGATTGTGAGATCTTTTTTACGAGATTCAAATCATAAATTGTTGACATTACCCCACAAGAATTCTGCTCAAACTTGTTATTCTTTTTATTACATTGGCAAATGGCTTTTTTTTATGAAATTAAAGTAGAAAATGTAAGGAACTATATCTTGTTCTACGCATTCACAATTTGTTTTGATCCGACGTTATCGACGTCTTGACAACGCCTATTGTTGTATGACGTCAGAGGAGTGAAATAACCACGTTTATTTCACATGTGAAATTATCGGTTTTTATTTCACTGGGAAATCAATGTAATTCATTGCAACCAATGTAATAAAAACATTTAGACAACCATATGTTCCATCACAAAACTTGTTGAGATAATAAATAATCAGGAAACTACTTGTGAATAGGGCAAATGATTTGGATATTCTGCATATTAAAGTTTGTTTTCTTGAGCCTTGCTATGATTTATTTCTAGCTATATTATTTAGTTATTTAAGTAAGAATAGAAGATGTTTACCAAGTCACACTTCAAAGGGTCATTAAAACTATGACAGACTGAAATATTTTTAAGTGTGGACAAGTATTAAATTGAATATGATAATTGGTTGCATATGTATATTTTTTATAAGCCCGTTTACGGGACGTATTATGGTATACCATTGACCGTCTGTCCGTCCGTCCGTCTGTCTGTCCGTCGTCAACATGTTGGATATTAACTCAAAAACGCTTTCACCAATATGCATGAAACTTTATTGAATTGTTTATATCTATTGACGTGAGCTCCCTTTCGTTTTTTTTTATAAATTTCAGATTTACCGTTTCCGAGTTTTGGGGTTTTATTCATTAAAAAAGGGGGGATTTTCCAGTTTTCCGACAATAACTCAAGAATGCTTTCACCAACTTGCAAGAAATTTTGGTGAATTGTTTATATCTATTGACATGAGCTCCCTTTCGATTTTTATGAATTTTAGATTTTACGTTTCCGAGTTACAGGGTTTTAATCATAAAAAAAGGGGGATTTTCCATTTTTCTGACAATAACTAAAAAATGCTTTCAGCAGTTCTAATGAAACTTTGGTGAATTGTTTATATCTACTGATGTAAGCTCCCTTTAGAATTTTATAAAGTTTAGATTTTACATTTCTGAGTTATAGGGTTTTATTCATTAAAAAAGGGGGGATTTTCCAGTTTTTCGACAATAACTCAAAAATGCTTTCATCAGTTCTCATGAAACTTTGGTGAATTATTAATAGCTATTGATGTAATCTCCCTATTGATTTTCATAAATTTCAAATATGACATTGAGAAGAAATTGAACTTTATTTGTTTATAGTCTGACAACAGATTTACTTAGTATTGCGCAACAGCACAGTGTATTGCACAACAACAAGAAATCTTTAATTGAATATAAATTCAATTCATATAACCAATTTCAAGTTCTTTGACTACATTTATTCAGAAACCTTTAATATGTCAAATATTTAATTACAATCCAAATTCAGACCCGTGTATCAAGCTTGAATATTGTGTCCATTTTTGCCCCAACTGTGTAGGGTTGGACCTCTGCGGGCGTATCCAGCTGCGCTTAGCGAAGCAGTTTATTATTTTTTACTCTTCCAATAAATCTGTCCATTTAATTTTTTACTAATTCTGTATTAGTGGTTGTATAATAATGAACAAACAAACAATGAAAACAAATAAAAACAACCAGTGAAAATTTTCAATATTTTAACTGGATGCAAAATAACAGGCAATGAATAGTTTTTTCCCATTTAAATGATACTACGCAGTAAAGTGAAAGTGAAAACTGACGAAGAAGATTTTGTGATCATAAATGATTTTTTTTATATTTCAGGTTCCCTGTCTGCCTGGTTTAGAGTAAAATATCCACATTTAGTCAATGGTGCAGTTGCTACCAGTGCTCCAATATCTGCTGTTTTAAATTTTGTTGGTAAGAACATAGCTTTAGTTTCAAATGAAATGGATTTATGATAAATAAGATTGATTTTTTTTTAAGGAAACAAAAAAAAAATTGTATACTACAAAAATTCAAGTCTCTTCCATTTTACATGTAAAATCATTGCCATATTCATCTGTAATTTAGGTCCAAGAGTTGAGTGAACAGCTTGAAACAATAAGGAAAAATGCAACCTGAGCAAACTTTAATAAAATATATTTGAATACAGGAAATGTATTTTTTGCAATGAAGAATGAACCCTCATTTGATAAAAAAAACAATGTCCATGTTTATTATAAGATATTGCCTTATAAATTAAATTTTTTCCGTCTTTGGACAATAGAATAAAAACATCATAATAATATGATGGAAATGAAAATATGAACTAGATATAATAGAACATATTAAATTGCGAGAATTTCAAGAACCACTTACAATCTACTGAAAAAATTATATCTTCCTAAAGAACTACATTTATGCACCAATATGCAATAATGGTATACCAAGTTTTCCCCCCACCACCATACCTTAAGGGAGCTACCATTTGATTTTTATGGGGGGCTAGGATGAAATTTGAAAAAAAAGGCAGGACAGGAGTTTTGAGTAAAAAAAAGGCAGGATGAGCAACTTGGCAAAAAAAAAAGGCAGGATGACAATTTTATGTAAAAAAAGTCAGGATAAACTAATAAAAAAAAAGGCAGGACCGAATAGAGTGAAAAATAAAAAGGCAGGACAGAGATTACAACTAAAAAAAAATGCAGGACAAAATTTTTCATCCTAGCCCCCCCATAAAAATCAAATGGTAGCTCCCTATTATGCAGAACTAAAAAATGTTGAAATTATAAAAACAACCATTCCATTCTATCCACCAATGCTTTAGATCACTTTGATTTAAGTTGCCTTGTATTTTTTGCAGAATATTTAGATGTAGTATCTAAAGCTTTAGACACAACTGGACCAATATGTAAAAAGATGGTTCAAACAGCACACATGACAGTTGGCAAACTGCTTCAGACAGACTCAGGAAGAAAGCAACTAAAAAAAATGTTCAAGTTTGTATTTCATTTTATGTGTCAATGTTTTGCTGATGCAGCCAAAGTATATGAATTTTGCTCATCTTACCTGCCTTAAAAAATAAGTGTGAGCTGTTGTATTGGCAATAGTCAGCCCTTTTTATTGACTTTTTCATACTCCTTTGAAATGCCTTGAGATGATTGCAAGACTCGAAAAGGGTAATGTAGCTAAGAACCTTCATTAAGAAATTCATTTTGTATGTTTAAAAAACTCGCTTTAATGCCAAATGCTGTTCAAGATTCTGATTGAAATGTTTCAAAATATTTTTGACCAAGCCAGCTGTCAGATCTTTTCTAGATATACAGCTATAGGAATATAATATGTCGTTTTATATTGATAGCATTACAGTATTCCATTATTGAAAATCACATTTCTTTATTCATTTTTAGCCAAATTTAGCCAGAGAGAATTTTTCAATTGTACCTCACATTATTTTGGTTAGATAAAATATATTATTTACTTTCTTTACACCTGTGCAACTTCACATGTTTCTTTTGTTCTCAGTTTTCAAGAAAATGTTTACTATTTTATAGGTTGTGTGATGATATTGATATTGCTAATACCCAGGATGTAGCTAACTTATATTCTAATTTGGCTGGTAACTTTGAAGGTGTTGTACAGTACAATAAGGATAACAGGGCTTTTGAGGTTTGTTTCACTTCATATAGATATCAAAGATAAATAGCTGCTTATTCACAACTTTGCATTTTTTCATTTAATAATCAGGGGCTGATCCAGGGTTCATGGAAATTGGAACCAGAGTCATAGCCAGGCATTTTTAAAAACAATTTTATGCAAAAAAAGGTTGTTTTTTTTCGATCAAAAAAGGGTGGGTATACCCCTCTACATCCGAAACTGAATCTACCACTGATATAGCAAATGGAATAACATGGTTCTACTACATATTGATACTGACAAGTTAATAAATTGTGTTTCTTCTGTCAATTTCAAAAATGGCAGGGTGAACTTTTTCATCTAACGGTATATGTAATATAGTTTGTCAGTAATCATAGAAATAATAAATATAACCCATACATATTCGGAGGCAGTTGAGTGACTAACATTTACTCTTTCCATTTTTTACTCTTAGCAATATATAACAACCTGTTTGTTGTCTGAATATATATTGATGTTCACATTATATAGTTTGTTAAATTTACCTCAATGTCAGTTAACATCTCTAAGAACTTTGAATATAAAGGGTTTTTTTTTTTAAACAGAATTCCAAACTTAATCAATATCAAGTTGAAAGGTGCTGCCACTAATTGTTACTGTAATTTTAGAAAAGAACACTCAAACAACGCTTTTATTTTTTTTTCTCTTGAAACTTCAAATTGTTCTGTGCAGCTTTAAAAAGGATATAGTTTGTTTATCCACATGTAGAAAAGAGCTATAAACACATTGGATATTCTTTATAATATTAAAGTATAACTCTGTTTACAGGGTGCAGTTGGGACCAATATAACTGTTGATACATTGTGTAACATAATGGAAGATGTTGGCCGTGGGGATCCTATTGATAGATATGCAGCTGTTAACTCTTTGATGTTGACTACATATTCAGAAAAATGTATGGATTTTTCTTACAAAAAAATGATAGATGATCTAACCAAAACTGACTGGAACAGTAGTGCTGCAGAAGGCGGTAAGAAACAAATATATGTATAACTTCTCATATTTAAAATGTTCATGTTTTTATTCTGTTTTTCCCCATCTTTTAGTTTTCAATTTACCAATAGAAAGGGTCATATAAGCTTTGCCATTACTTGGCATAAGTTTTTTCATTCAAATTTTCTTATTCTCTGAAACCCCTGCTCATAACTTGCTTACAGGGCCTCTTTTAAGAAATGTCTATTTGATCTATTATCCTTTGACCAACCAGTATGGCAATCATAAGTATGGCAATTGAATTTTGGGGTACAATGTTTATGAGAGAAAATTTTGTTCAGGACCTTTCTGATCCAACAGTTTTAGAATAGAATTTGCTGTTTTATCAATCCTGAAACTCTCCACTTGAGAACAAGTTTTTAAATGGCATATTGATTATATTCTGGTGAGAAAATATACAATTACAGAAAAATGTTTAGATATAACAAATTTTTGATTTGAAGATACTTTAACGAAAAACTTCCAAGCTAATTTTAAAATAAAGATGTGGCATGTTGTATAATGAGTATGAGAAGAAAAAAGAAAAATACTATACAATGTTTTATTTTGCCTGCTTCTTTTAGCCTTTCAATTTTTTGGCTGCAATTAATATTGCAAAGACAATATGTGCTAATTATATATAATGTTAGAGATTGGAAATTTGTGAATGTCATATCTGCTTATATCATTTTAGTTTTTTATTCTCAATTTTAACTCTTTCCAGGACGTCAGTGGATGTATCAGACCTGTACAGAATTTGGATTTTATCAGACTTCAGATCTGAAAGATCAACCATTTACAGGTTTTCCTTTGAAGTAAGCCACTTTCATATCAAATTTATACTATAAAAATACAGAATAAATGTTGCAAAAAAAAAGAAAGTATTTTGAACATGGCTTTGGCGTTTAATGGAAGAGATGTCTAGGAATAAAACTGATGTGTTAGAAATCAAATATGTTTTACAAAGTTAGATGTTATCTACTCCAAATAATAGAAAAAAGGGAAAACCTCTTTTCAATGATGAATGTAGCCCAGAATGAACCCAATGTCTCATATTTAACATATGGACTTGTTTAAAGCAGCAACAAAATACTTTTGATTTCTACTTTCAGTTTCTCTATTCAGCAGTGTATTGATATATTTGGAGCCAAATTTAATGCTGATTTAATACAGAAAGGAATCAACAGGACAAACACTAATTATGGAGCATATGCCATGAAACCTACAAAAGTTGTCTTCCCTAATGGTTCTATAGATCCATGGCATGCTCTTAGTTTTACTACAACCAGTGCAGATCAAAATTTCACTACTATTTATATTGACGGTAAGTTATTTTTGCCTACATTTCTTGATAAGGAATCATTCTTTTCTTCTAAAATATCAAAAGCCATGGTGTATCTATCTACTCAGAACTTGCTAGCCTTACAATTGAAAAAAATATAAATTTAGAGGTTGCCAAAGTATTTGAAATTTGATCTTACATGATTATTTGCTATTGTGGTAAAGTCATTCCTATAGAATTCCTGTAAAATTACTGAAAATGAATGCATGAAAAAAACTCATAAGCTTTTTAAAGCATCTATAAAAACTGATATCCTTTTTTATGTCGCCTATATAAGTCATGTTTTTGTCTTTTCAGATGACACCATTGTGTATCTAACAATATAATCTCTTACTGACTGTCACACCCTTCAATCATATTTGCATAAATTTGAACAGTTGGAGCAAGAATGGTTTATGTCATTTAACCCAGACAAATGTGAAATCGTCCACTTTACTAGTAAACAAAACCCATTATTTTTTTTATATACATGTACACTACATGATCATATACTAAAATCAACAGATAAAGCAAAATATCTTGGCATTACCATCACAAAATGATCTTAAGTGGAATAAGATGAGGCATAAATAACATTTAAAATAATACAAATCCTTACCATTTATCAAAAGGAATGTAATGAGCAACAGCATGAAAACTAAAAGTAAAGGGGCAATTATATATGGTGTATAGAATATTTGTTGGGATCACATGTCTGTCTGACGGGTGATCTGGACCTCAATTTAATGGTTTCATTGTCATAACTTTTTCACTATTAGGTCACTTTCTTAGAAACTATAAGTAGTAGGTCAATATTTTTGTAAGTTATTTCTTTTTGAAAAGTTTTATCTAACCTTGCAGTCATTTTTATAGATCATTGTTTATGTTAAGTTTTGTGATGCATGTATTATTAAAGACCTTAATAAGAATCACTTTCAACATGATATTTACTCTTTGACAGATAAACCTGTAAAATAATAGTACAGATTATTTTTAATGTTTTTATATTGTTCTCTTTTATTCACAATGATTTGATATTATATAGGTACAGCCCACTGTGCTAACATGTATCCATCTACCCCTGCGGATCCACCACAACTTACTGAGGCAAGAAAAACAATAGATACTTTGATTGGTCAATGGCTTACTACATGACAACTCAATGACAGCGATGCATAAAATATGATACACATGGTATAACAATATATATAGCAGAGATGAATTTGAGAATTGTATGCAGTTCTCAGCTAGGATCACAGTTAAGAGATGATAGTCAAAAGAGATCAGGGATTATGTAAAAGATTTTGTATAGTATACATTATATGCATTTTGATAACACTTGCCAATTCTTATTTCTACCTGAATGTTTATTCTTACATCTATATTTATATAATTCTCAATTGTTTTTGTTGATTAAAATATTTTCATGTAAACTAACATCACTATTTGTTTTTTTACAAGCCATAGCCATTAACTAACCTTACATTGAAAATAAACCAGTCACCAAAGTTTCATGAAAACTACTCAAAGCATTTTTGAGTTATTGTCCGAAAACTGGAAAATCCCCCCTTTTTTATGAATAAAATCTAATAACTCGGAAACGTAAAATCTAAAATTTATGAAAATCAAAAGGGAGCTTATGTCAATAGATATAAACAATTCACCAAAGTTTCATGAAAATTGATTGAAGCGTTTTTGAGTAATTGTCGACATGTTGACGACGGACAGACAATGGTATACATGTACAATAATACACCCCTTAAACGGTTTTACAAATGGACATGGTAAGGATGTACATGAGACAACAATGTCATGAGGGAATTTTTTAATGTTGATTGCTTAACATCCAGTGTTAAATATTTAGTTAATGTTAGGACCAAAAAAAATTAACAATAAATACAATAGGTAGGTCCTATAATAGTGGCCTTACCGAGATGATGGTCTGGAAATTTGGACTGCCACTGGAAAATGAGGGTTTATTTGATAGAGACAGAAATTTTGCCTTCCAACAGATTACCTATGGAGCCCCAAAACAGTTGTTGCAAGGGTTTTTATAGTGCAGAGAGCATGACAGTCTCTCTACACAAGGCATCTGATTTAACGTCCCCATTTTGACAGAAAGTGGTTTGGTATGAATACATCCCACACAGCCAAATGTACGCCCCACTTTGGCAAGAGTTTTACTGTTGGTTGGAAGAAGACCAAGAATGACCATATTTCTATTCTCCAGTTACCCTTGGGGGTTATGTCATGATGGAATTGAAAATATCTAATATATCAAAGGAACACTGCTTTAATGCTATTTATATGCCTCACCTACAATAGTATGAGAAGCATTATGTATTTTGGTCTGTGTGTCTGTCTGTCCCGTATCAGGTTTAAGTTTTGGTAAAGGTAGTAAAACATGAAGTTGTGGTTACATCAACTTGAAACTTAATACACATGTTCATTATGAATTGAACTTTCTAAAATATAATCCAAATATCAGGGTTTTGCTGAATATAGAAATGTGATAGTGCTGGCAAAAGCATAGTGTCCTCTGGACATATGTTCTTGTTATCAATTATGTATCGTACTTAAACTAAAATTACAACTTTCTCTTGCTAAAGTAATCAGACAACTTTTGCTGTTCTGTGTAGGCCCTCTTTAATGCTTATACCCTTAACTGTTTTGCTTCTCAGAATTATAGTCATGAGTATACTTAAAAAATTTCTAGTTTAACAGAAAATTTTATTGCACCATTATCTTTCATCTTGATCATGATAGACATTATAACTATGAACTATTCATACACCTTACCTTAAACAAGATTAAGAAACCCCTAGCATCAATTTTCAGCTCTTTCCCAGTCAACAGACTAACAGTGGGCCAACGTTGGCAAATTGTCGGTCTGTTGGTCGACCGTTGGTGTTGGCTGCACAACATTGGCCCAACGTTGGCAAAGTGTCGGTCCGTTGGTCGACCATTGGTTGTTGGCTGCACAACATTGGCCCAACGTTGGCAAATTGTCGGTCCGTTAGTCGCACGTTGGTGTTGCCTGCACAACATTGGCCCAACGTTGGCCTGCTGTTGTAATTCCATATTATTATCTCATGTTGGTTATAAATAATCGGGCCAACGTTGGCATTACGTTAGTAGCAAAACAGGGCCGATATGAAATTTTGTTAATAAAAATTGATTATGAAATATTTTACGCTTTATTTCTCTTGGGAAGACGGATGATTTCGATTGCTGCATGCTTTATGAAAAGTTAATGTTATACCGAAAGGGTTCAACAACTGAAATTACATTTACAACTCTATGTTGGGCCAATGCTGGGCCAACGTTGATCCTATATTATACTCTATATATAAATCAGGTAAAATTTATACTGGAATATCATTACTGTAATAAAAAAAATATATCGTTAACATAGATTGCCTGGTTAAAAGTTTAAATTTATTGCAATCATTATTTATTATAACTTTATTCATTAAACTTGTGAAACATAATGATTTAGCAATTATATACAGAGTGATATTTGATACAGCCAGTCTGTTAATCAAGCACATTCTGATAAGGTTGACCATATGTTAGACAAATTTCAAAGATAGTTGCTATGGTAATTAAGTTTATAGGCAATCTGAATGTAATGGGATGGTCACTTTTGTGGTTATTTCCTGTTGTGTATTTGTAAGAAAGCAGTGAAACGAAGAAAACAAAAAGAGAAAATCATATTATCTGAGGTTCAAAGAAAAAGAAAGTGACATGTAAGTTATAACTTTAAAAATTCTGTTATATATACGATTGTGAATGACAAACATATATGTTTTTTTTTAATCTGAGGGATGTTGTTCAAAATTAAAACATATAATTTCTATCATTTTATAATGTTGATCTTGAAGTTTATACGTTTCTGGCGAAATATTTTCTAGATTTTGTTTAAACCATTTTAATCCTAAATAATCATGAAATATTTGCCACTGAACATTAGTATCATCAAACAAATTGTATATTGCTAATATTTTAATGTTTTATTTGTGAAATCTATAACGATTGCATTTATCACTATTACTGAAGTTAATGGAAAAAATCTGTCTTAAGATGTACCTTGTTCCGTAATGTTTCAGAAATGTGGTATAATGATTTCTACTTCATAGAAATATAAATGAATTTGTTAGTTTTATTATTTCTAAATCGCATGCAAACATATACGATATATTTGTGAAACCTGATCATATACACACTTGCATGTGTAACAGTGTTTTAGATATCAAATAGAGTATTTATTTATCAAATTCATTGCAAGAATGTTGTAATTTATATATAATTATACGGACTCGACTGAATTTAGTTTTTTGTCCTCGGCAAAACTTTTGCAAAAGAAAACGGATATTTGAATAGTTTGTAGGAGTAAATATCAGTCACAAAAAGCTGACGCTTAAAATATAAAAAAAAAAAAAAAAAAATAGGGGGGATGTAAAAAAAGACTATACCACACATAAGGATATTTATAAAAGAAAAAGACTATAAAGATTATTGTCTGAATTACTTGAAGTAGCTTTTCTTTTTAATATACAATTTTACATTTAAATATAAATTTATAGGTTAGATATTTGAGTACTACAGAAGACAAAATAATTCAGAGGGCAAAAGGAATAATACAGAGCTAGGAATAATAGAAATTATTGACAACATCCTGACTAGAAAATGCATGGGAATGGAGATGGGAAAAAATGCATTCTACCATTTGATAGCCCAGAATGAATAAGTTTAAGAAAGTAAGTTAACATAATAGCCATCATTTATGCTACATCGGATTCGAATTTCACAGATATATATGCATAAAATGTTTAATACTACCGTTAATGCTAGTGTATTTAGATTTGACTTTGTGTTTTTTTTCAACTAGTTTTATTTATTTACTTAGAACGTTTTTTGACAAAGTTTCCTGTATCCATTTCTTCACTCAATTGTCCTGCTTAACCTAGCTAGCGAGGTTAAGTCAAGCCATTATGGTAAAGCATGCAATATGCCTTTTGCCTTGGATTGTATAGGCTAGGGCAAATATCAAAAAAGAGTATTTTTTCTAACTATTGTAATGTACCAGGACACCAGAAACAATGCATTTTTTATCTCTTTGTTTATTTTTTAGGATTTAATATATTCTAAATATACATTCATTGAGTACTCATTTATTCATCACTTTATTACAGAGGTACATGTAGTGAAATAACTTTTATGAAGATATGCTAAACTGGATATTAAAAGGATGTAACATTAGACGGAGCCAGAAATAGTGACAAAACAAAGTGTAGCAGAAAACAAAAGTAACACTCTTGTGAATAAAAACCATGTTGGAATACAGAACTAGAAAAATAGCTGTATACAATGAATTATCAAACCGTCATACAGAGCTTGGATATTGCAACATAAACTGTAATGATATTATACAAATGGGATAAATGAATTATCATGAATAGACTTTAAAATTTTCATTCTATAGATCTGATTTAGCAACGTATAGATACAAAAAAGACTTTTTTTAAATTTGCTGGTTGTCTAGCTAATAATAAATTATATTTAATCATACCTTTGTATTTATATTATTTAAGAAAAATAGGTAACATGGATACGTTGATTAAGTTCATACAAATATGGGTATAAAATTCAGAAGTACAATTCCTGGAGAAAGATTGATTGGTTGTTGGTAACTGAAACGTCCATTGACAAATATTTCATGCATGTTCAGGAAGATTGAGAGAAAGTGGCAAAATACAAAATTTTCGGGTAGTATGTAAGACACAACATGGTATAGTGGATCTGTAAAACGCAATAATTGCAACATTTAAAAAAAGTATTACTTTCGCCATTTTGAACTGATGTAAGAACTAGGAATTATTGCAGTTGTTGCCTGGAAGGGATTTTAGTATCCTTCATATGGATAGGAAAGTTTACAGATTGAACCAACGGAGTGCCAACGTTTGTTAACAGTTTGTTTTACTACGTTGGCCCAACGTTTGTTCAACATCGGCAAGTATTATTCCATCATTGGACCAACGTTGGGCCAATGTATTGTATAAAACCTTACAACGTTGTGCCAACGTTTAGCCATCACGTTGGGCCAACATAGGGCCACTTTGCACTTATACATTGGGCCAACGTTTAAAAACAACGTCGGGCCAATGCATGTAGGTACGTTGGGCCAATGTTGTGCCAACGTACCAATGTTGTCTGGGTTGATACTGATCCAGAACTGTTAAATAAGCTTTGGAAGCAATATTTTTAGAATTTATTATTAAATTGCATGTAAAAGTAGCAAGCATATTTTATCCTGCCGTATTCTATATGTGCCTGTCCCAAGCCAGGAGCATGTTATCTAGCTGTTGTTATAGGCTGCTGTCTGCCATAATGGTTTTTAGCTGATTATCTTTAGCATATACCAGGTTGTATGATTTCTCATTTGAATTGTTTCACATAAGTCATCTCCATGCCTTTTAAAGTTAACTATACAGTATGGGTTCTGCTAATTGTTGAAGGCTGTATGGTGACCTGTAATTGTTCACATTTTTGTCCTTTTGTCTTTGTTGGAAAGTTGTCTTGATTGCAATCATACTCCAGCTGCTTTGGGCCAGGTGAGCTTTTGACATCACTTTGCGTCCACCAGTCATACCTTTATTGCCTGTCAACTTTTCTTTGAAAATCTTCTTCTCTGGAACTGCTCAATGGATTTAAGCCATGGTTTGTCGGCTTTATCTATAGAATGTCAACTTAACCACAATAAATCAGTTGTTGTATGCGGCTGCTCTAATACAATTTTGGCTAATATCTCTAAAACTATAGCAATTAAGAGAAAAACTTTTAGGTTTAAAATTGTCTGTCTACCTTGAAAATTTTAAATCTGTTCACCTACTTTGTAGTTAGCCCCTGAATGTTGATTTTTGTAAATTTTTTGCATTTCCTTGGCATTGTTTGAATAACTATAGGAGCTAGGCTTAAAGAGTTAATTGCAAAAATGATCAGCATGACAAGATGATTTCACGCTGAAAATTGGAGAAAATCTGTCAACTTGTTTTGGATTTATTGCCCCTGAAGTTTTTGTTCACACTTTTTGGCTGTTATCATGAAAACCAGAAGCTAGGTTAAAAAAGGAAATGCATAAATGATCAGCACGATAAGATCTATTAATCCATTAATCCAAAAATAAAATGGAAAATCTGTCGGCCTGTTTTTAAGTTATTGACCCTGAAATTATTTTGAAAACTTTTGGTTTAAAATGTATAACTATGTACATTCTGTTGTCCTCTCAGTAGAACTCTTCAATTTGCATTTTTATTTGCAGTTTTTACACATTTATTCATATTATCAGGAAAGTCTGTTAAGGGGTAAATATTCTGTACAAATTTCTTCACATATATGCACTTCCTCAAAT
Organism: Mytilus californianus; assembly: GCF_021869535.1. NCBI lineage: Eukaryota > Metazoa > Mollusca > Bivalvia > Mytilida > Mytilidae > Mytilus > Mytilus californianus. The sequence continues at coordinate 67,323,755 of NW_026262690.1, forward strand.
GATTCAGTTGTCTGCCCCTTGTTATAGAATGTGTGACAAATAATACTTTAAGGAAACACTCTGATAATTGTAATAATCAAGAACCAGGTATTTATAAGCAGAGAAGAAATTATGTGATGATTTATCCATGTTGTTGCACACACCTCCAGTAAATATTAGGTTGGAAGTCATTATTTATCCTACTTCCCAGCCATTGTGCCACCCAAAACCTACTGGAACACAAGAAAGACCATGTACATAATTATAAAATAAGAAACCAGATAAAGAAAACATGGACACTGAATTTAGGGAAAATTTAATTCTGGAAATTGGGGAAAAATTATCTTTTGTGAGGAATGTTACTTTGGCACCTTTCTAGATATCAAGTGCTGCTATTATTGAGTATTTTTCGGCACTGTTCATATATTGGAAACAAAAAAATATTAAAAAAGGGGTTTAGATTAGGTTAATTGTGAAAACACAGTGAAACAGTTGTCAATGAATCAATAGGTTCGTATAATAGTCGGAGTTAAATGAAATATAAGAAAGAGGGAAACAAACATAAGATACCGACCAATTGTCTTTGTGTGTGTTTTGGCGGATGGACATTTTGAAAACATACATATTACAATAAGAAAAGATATTTGACATAAGCCAATGTGGTCAAAGCTGTCATGAAATACCCCGCTTTTGGACAAGAGTCAGAGAAAAAGTATGAAGAAGATATATGATAAGAAAGAGCAAACGTCTATCATTGATAATATCATACGTTTATTGATTTCCCAAAGCTTTTTTTTTTGTTACACATAGTTTCCATCATTGTCATTTTTTTCACATTTTGATTTTCTCCTGCAAAACCACTGACAAATCGGAATACAACTTCGCAGGAATCTTCATTGGAAGATACAATGTTTGAGATGTGTTGTGGATCTGAAATTAAAAAAAAAATGATTTCCGGTACAATAAAGTTTTAGTTTTTATTTGCTTGTTGATGTTTAACGACACTTCCAGCTCCATCGCTATACCATGATGGCCAGGTTTTGTTGATGGAGAAAGTCGGAGTACCAGGAGGGAACCACCGACCTTCGGCCAGGACACTGGCAACCCTTTGATTCTCCTTTGGTATCAGCCTCTTTTTTACAGCGTCTCCGAACAATTATGATTAGAATGAGATGTGATGTTAACCACAATTATACAACAACCCAAGGAAGCAGGACAAATCGCCCCACTGGCAAATCGCCCCACTTTTTCACCAACTCGCCCCACTTTTAAAAAAATCGCCCCAAACTGGTTTACCAACTCGCCCCACTTTTTAAAAAATCGCCCCACTTGTAATGTTACTTTCAAGTAAATACCAAAGAGAATGTCCATTCATTCATTTACAATAAGCGTGTGTCATGTTTTTGTTTTTGTTAGTAAACACGAGTAGTCACCAATAAAAATATTTGAGTTAGTTTGAATTTAATCTTAATTCAAAAATGGAAAAAACTAAGCAGTAATTAAACACATTTTTTTCTTATATCCTTGCATGAAACAATTTGACACGTGTATATACGATAGCACGTGCCATCCATTCAAATTCTATTTATGTTTGATATCTCATTCTGTATATTGATGTAATGAGACACGTGTTTTATTTTGCCAGAGACATATAATAAAGTCTCTGATTTTGCCAATATCCAATCCAAATTCACGTAGTTATATATTCCTGTAAACCCATTCCAAAATGTATATCATTATATTACTATTATTGATATTATAATGTTATATTGATTAAACATTATTATAATCATTTTCTATTGATTATTATTCAATCATTATTATTTTCTTAATTGGTATTATTAATTTAATCTCATTTCATTAGGTATTGATTTTATTTATAAGTGGGGCAGGGACATAGACATACATTTGTACATCGGGATTGCATCTTTTTTCATAAGTGGGGCGAGTTGGTATTACTAAATTCGTCGTGGTTTATCTTTTTGTCATGAGTGGGGCGAGTTGGCAGACCTTATTTCAGCGGGATTTTAACCCTTTTCATAAGTGGGGCAAGTTATCCAACCTGTTTTCAATGGGATTTTACCCTTTTCATAAGTGGGGCGAGTTGGCAAACAAAAGTGGGGCTATTTTTTTAGAAAGTGGGGCGAGTTGGTGAAAAAGTGGGGCGATTAGGTGTGGGGCGATTTTCCAGTGGGGCGATTTGTCATGGATTCCAACCCAACAAGATGTTTATTAATTGAATTTAGAAAAACAAATATCTGACAACAGTCAAGTCCGAAAAAAGCCTGGCGTCTTGGTCGTCATGTCCCGCTTTACTTTACCCATACATTTACACTCCTGGAAATCGGTAATAATAAAATAACTACCAGACAGAACTGATATTAATAATGCATAACTAGTGTTGGATAAAACATACATTGTGTTCAAGGGTTTATTTTCAAAGGCTAGCTTGAAATGGTAAAGGCCTAAATAAAGACTTAATGTCAATTAAAAAAAATATGTTGGTGTACTCTCAGATCTGTACTTAGTGTCTTTTTTGTTGTTTGGGATGAGGGATGGATATATCCCCTGCCACGTCTTGTCTGTTTTTGTTTGATGTTTTTCTTTGTATCGATTTGATGAGTTAAGCCATTTTCAACTGATTTTTATAGTTTGTTCTTATGTTGTGCTGTTTCGCCACTGTCCCAGCTTAGGGGAGGGGTAGAGGGCTCAAAAATATGTTTAACCCCGCCACATTCTTTGTGTGCCTGTCCCAAGTCAGGATCCTGTAGTTCAGTGGTTGTCGTTGGTTCATGTCTGTCATACTTGTTTTTCGTAAAATGTTTTGTTACAAATGAGGCCGTTAGTTTTCTCAATTGAATCGTTTCATATTTTTCATGTCATGGCCTTTTATAGCCGACTATACGGTATGGGTTTTTCTAATTGATGAATGCCGTACGGTTTCCTTTTATTGCTTACATCCACTTCATTTGAACTTTGGTGGATAGTTGTCTCATTGGCAATCATACCACGTCTCCTTATCTTTATATTGTTAGCTATATCATGGAGGTATATCTGTATATGACATACATTTTTTGATCGATTCTGCATTTCCCATACGGACTAATGAAAATAAATAACAAAAAAGTGTCAATGTTTTTAACTTTCCCTAATATCTTGCTGGCTTCAATCATTTTATATAAACTCAACGAAATTACCGAATTTGGATTTACTTCCTTGAAGTATCATATATAATGCGTTTGAGGATTCATTAAAAAAAGTTACAAATGCAAAATATAAAATTAACTTGAGCATATTAAATCTTAGAACACAGGTTAACTCAGATTTTATGGTAAAATTTGTTCATCATTTGACTTAAAAGCTTACCTAAGCTTTGATATACCAAAATATGAGAGATCACTTCTAAAAAAAATAGAAGAAGTGCACATTCACTTATTATTGAAACGGGGAAAACAGTAAACCAAAAACTTCAGCAACTGAAAGATTCTGCAAATCTTGCGTAGATAAAGTAGAGGATGAAGTGCAACTACTTTAATATTGTCCCCTATATAAAAACGTTCGAGAGAAGTTTAGTATTTTCAAAAATCTGATTAAAAATTATGATATCAAATCAGTAATATATTTACTTAATACAAATGATTTGGATAATGCCAAACAAATATGCAATTATTTGCGACAAGCTTTTGAAGTTCATTATAACGCTTAGTGTCAGTTATGGAAGTACTATTCCAAAAATAGACTTGTAGTTATATATACATGTATATAGCATACCATTAATTTTCTCTTGTTATGCATTATGTTTTATCTACATTATTTGTCATGTTGTATATACCATGCATGATGTACACTTGGATTACGCATTGTCATATTCATCATATTTGCTTTATCCAATAAAATATTTGATTTTGATTAAATTTGATTTTGAATATCTAAAAATACTTACTAATACCTAGCTGGGACTATTATACTAATATGTCCCAGCTTATACAACCATTTTTGTGTTTTGTTTGTTTGTTTTTGCTTTGGGCGAGGGCGGGTAGAAAGACTTGTCTGCGATGACAGTCCATTTAAATTTTTTTGAATAAGGGGTGGCAGACCTTTATTATTGCACCAGTTAAATGCTACTGATCTGACGTTCATTTTTCATTTCTTTCTCAAAAACCAATCATTTTACCAATTAGCAAATCATAATATTTTCTCTGCAAAAAAAGACATTTATTACAGTCTTATATTCTATGACATCCAGCTTTAGTTTTATATGTAAAGAATACTAGTATATACTTCAGTGAAATTGGTAGATATAATCTTATTACTACTTCAAAAAACTACACCGCTCAGAGACCGGTTATTATGTAAAAATTGTTTAGCAGCGTTTACGCCACAGTTATAGTTGTTTATGATGTCAAGAACATTGGCCCTAGTTACGTTAGTAACGTGAAAGATGGATACACGTAAGAAGCTGTATGCAGCTTTTGTGATTTTGTTAATTCTAAACATACTTGTAGAAATCATTTCATGGAACATATCACCAATAGTACCATACGACATCAGTACATTAGAAGATGGATGGAGCACATTACCAATAGTACCATACGACATCAGTACATTAGAAGATGGATGTAGCACATTACCAATAGTACCATACGACATCATTACATTAGAAGATGGATGGAGCACATTACCAATAGTACCATTCGACATCAGTACATTAGAAGATGGACCCGTTATTCATTGGATCGTCAACAGGTTAGTATTTTCTATGGTTTTATAAGAGCAGTTACACAATTTCAATAACATTTATAAACAAGAGGATTATATATTTTTTTCTCATCGGTATTCAAAAATAATTTACTTCATCTGATGACATGCAAGAACAACTATCTAATATCGATTCAATATCAGTTTTCTTACTCTCCGATGGAGAGTATTACTATTGCTATTATATATTTGTTCTTACATGTACATGTATACTAAAATAGCTTGCCATACTGGAGTACACTAATATAACTTTTCGGTCAATTATTAAATTCCCGTTTTTTGTGTTTGTGGATTGTCTTCTGGATTATTTTTATTTGTTTGTATTTCAAAATGAATGAGATAATTCGTGTATTTTAGTGATTTTGCGAAAAACTTCCCGCCCTCACCTATAAACAGTTCTGATCTAATGGAAGTTTTGATAGAGGAGATACAATTTCACAAGAATTTCCTGCAACAATTCCTGATAACGTCCATGGACATGTTGACAGTTTTAGCAAATGTAAGTATTAGTAAATAAAGATATGGATATACATGACTTAGAAAGAGCACATGGGCATGTTGTGAGGTTAAAGTAATCTATAAGGCACTCAAATATTTCCTTCTTTATTTCTACCTGTGGAATAACAAAAGATAGACAGAAAAAACTACAATTTATACACCAAAGAAAAGCCTTTATCTTTATCCTGCAGATATAACAAAACACAGGAAAATGTTAACCCTTGGTATACCATTAAAGAATATTCGCCTCTACTAACAGGGATCAGGACTATACTGATATAAAATGGTGCCGGTCTTAACTGTAATAGAGGCGACTGTACTTCGGTGTAGTTTTCTTTCAGCAACATTATACACCACATGCGCAGCAAGTCATGATCTTGTGTAATTTAAAAAGTAAAAATATACAGAATTTCAATGCAAAATATAAACATTATCACCACAGGTACGATACGATATTTTTCAAATATATGTATATATACTGAATTATACACTATTCAGTATATTATATGTTATTCGGGATCTTCACAGGGGATAAGTACATATTCCCTGTTTAAGCATTACCAATCAAATTGCAGGATTAACCTGGATATTTCAATCCATTATAATATACACATATATATTTTTAAAAAAAATCTCGTCTCTTACTGATTATAACCTGTACTTCGTGTTTCAAATCTTTAAAACAAACGTTTTGGTCACTTTATGATATCTTAACACAGTTGTTATTTTTTTTACATTAATGCAAATATCAAATTCATTTAAAAGACTTTAAACACGAGCATATCGAAGCAGCTAAATTAATGTACAGTCAATAAGAAGGAGGCAGCGAAACATCAGCGATCAAGCGTTCATTCGTTTTTGAGACTTTTTGTTTGTTTGTGTAGTCTAATATTTTATGAACGTACTATTTACCGACCCTTTTCTCTGTTTTACTTTCACTTTTCTATTTCTAACATATAGTGTACGATTTGCCTTATGTATATTTTCTATTTTATTTCTTTTTCTTTTCCAGTGGCTTAACCCTTACAAAATACATATGATTCTCTTCTTCGTTGCATCGTATTTCTTCTGTAATCTTCTGCACGAAAACCTGTCCCATTCAAATTTACTCAAAGGTACGTGTGAGACTCGGATGTATTTTTTTCAGAAGGATTTGTGATTAAAACAAGAAACATGAAAAGTATCCACCACCAATGTTATATGTATTTCGTTAAACTTGTTACATGTTATTCTTTCCTTCTATCCGTCCTCTTCTTTTATCAACTACTCAATATGTCCTCATATATTTCATCATCTGCATAAATAATGCCTCAATTTGAGAAAACATGTGTTGTTATATTAACTCACCTATCTATTCTATTAAAACAGAAATGCGAATTGTTCAAAAACTGACTTTACATGGAATGTGGCAAATTGACGAATCTTCAGAGGAAATGAAAGGTATTTGTGTTTTTTATATTAAAGTAATGATATTTCGAACAAGTTTTTACATACATATTTCTAAGTTGAATTTTAAACTCAATTTTAGTGCAAGGGAAATTACTTTGTTGATTTTCACACTAAACGACATATTATTTGCGAAGTTAAAGTTATTTAGTGTGTACAAGTTCGTCTAGTTGTCGCGCAATAATCAACCAAGGTTTAACTAATTCATCGAGTTTATGTCGTCTATGACAAATTCAATTCCCACTTATTCTCATTTGAAAGATATTTGGCTTTAATATTGCTAAGTTAAATTTGACGTATTTATTCAATTTATATTATTTGGTCTTCTTTTATAGGTAATTGTAAGTTGTCTTTTTGTCTTTAAAATTTTCTTGTATTTTTGCTATTTTTTGAATAATTATTGCAGCTCTCATGTTCCGACTAGACAAAAACCGGAATTTCCGTATCCCTGCCATCGTGACTAGTCTTAAGGACATTTACAGCAAACTAGATGCAAAGTCACAGAAGGCGATAACAATTCTCTCTGAAATCAATATCTGGAAAGAAACAATTATACATTCCTCAAAAAAACTGAGACAATTAAATCATCAGCTATTGGAACATCCAGATTCAGCAGAAATTAAAAAGATTAAGGACGCTGGCTATTATGCGGGTTAGTATTTGTTTTACATAGTAATTTCACTGAAGAAGAAGTATAAAAATGTACAAAAAAGTTGAAACGTAAGGAGCTGCATAACCAAAAAGAGACATAAAAAAAGTAGCAAAATTCATCTAAAGTCAACTTTGCCTGAGAAAATTAGAATCTTAGTTTCATATTTATATCTTAATTTATCAACGGAGAATTTATAGAAAATAAGTCATAAATCATGTCAGTACCGTAACACTGACTTCTAAGCTTATATCCTCTGGGACTAATAGACCAATAGCAGCGGTATCGATAGTCAATAAAACTAACAGTGTGTATGGCTTTAAACCACTGTTTGTTTAGTTGATGTCGCAATAACATTGGCATAGACTGTGCAGTTTAACCTTCAAGACAAAGATTCAAGTATACTAGTAGTTTAATGTTTCCATTTGATGTGGTTTATACATTTTACACACCCATTACATATCATAATTTGCTTGCTTAACGTTCAGTGTAAATGTTAAGTATGGTCTTAAGGTCTAAAGCAGGCACGTATCGATTTTATATTGTTTATACCAATAGAATTCTTTTAATTCATGTTGCGTTTTGTGTACTGTTTTTTTTTTCTTTTTAGCCATGGCGTTGTCAGTTTATTTTCGACTTGTGAGTTTGAATGTCCCTTTGGTATCTTTCGCCTCTCTTTTAAACAATTTCTGGCCGTCAAAATTCCGCCTGTCCAAAGGCAGGAGCCTCTGGCCTTTGTTAGTCTTGTATGTTTTCCCGGGTGCGAGATTTTCTCGCTGTGTGGAAGACCCATTGGTGGCCTTAGACTGTTTTCTGCTATTTGGTCTGGTTGTTGTCTCTTTGATACATTCCCCGTTTCCATTCTCTATTTTAATTTTACAGTTAGCATGTATAAAATAGAAGGGTTCAAATAGTTTATTATGAATGTAAAATACAACACAATTACAATACAGTTAACATTTTAAAGACAGAAGGATTGAAGCATACATACTAGTAGTTTAATAATAGATGCATATATATTTGTCATGTTTAGCTGGGAAAATCTTACTGACAGTAGAAGATCTGCACGACCAAATTGAAGTTATAAAGACGGTTCTGGATAATACATCAAGGTTGATGGATGTCAAAGGTAAAAACAAAACTCATAAAATTGTTTTCGAAATTATCTATATCCATCAACGAATTTGTTAACCCTGTATTAAACGCACTATTCTGCACCTCGGATACTTTAATGGCATCAAATTTAAATGACGTCTTTTATATTGTGATTTACAATAGAACCTTGCAGTCATCTAGCCTTCTTTGTGCTTGCATATTTATCAATTTTCTCTTTACAATAGTCCTTGTTACACAAATACGTAAATTAGAATAGTATATTTCTTATAACTTACATATGCGATATTGTTTTGTAAAGATTGTTTTTAAATTTTAAGCTGTGATTAAGTATTACTAGTATATATTTTTCAGGTTTACCGATACGATGTACAAATGGAAACAGTAACCTGTGAAGGAAAGTGTGCTTTTAATAGCCAATTTTCATTGTTTGTTTTTTAGATAAATACACGAATAGTTTGATTCTTTATTTGTTGAGAAAAAAATCAGTTGCAAAAGGGAAGTGAAAAAATAGTTATTTTTCTAATTGAATTTATTATTAGCCAGACGCCCCGCCAGGTTTGGGAAGAATCTGCCAATTAAAACTGCTGATTTTTTGTCAATTTATACTGCTGATTTGTATGCCCTAAGCTGAGGCAATGGGGGCATTACGTTTCTTCCACTCTAACTTTTAAGTTTTCCTGATCAAAATGTTATGAAACTCATACACAATGTTTAGAACCATTACTCAGATAGTTTGAATTTGGGCAGTGAGTCTCTTACCGTTCTAGGGTTATGCCTCTTTATAACTTCGAAAATTGCAGATGTTTTCGTTTCCGCACTCTAACTTAAGTTTAACTCCTCTGAATTTTATGAAACTCATAAACAATGCTTAAAACAAAAACACACAGAGTTAAAATATGGGCAGTAAGTCACTTACCGTTCTAGAGTTATACCCCTTTATAACTTGGAAAATTGCATGTTTCCGAACTCTTACTTAAGTTTTCCTCATCCAAATTTTATGAAGCTCATACACAATGCAATGAACCAAAATACGCAGACATACTTCGAATTTGGGCAGTGAGATATGCCCCTTTTTAATTTGGAAAATGTCATAGCTTGAAATTGGGGGGGGGGGGGGGGGGCATTCGTGTTGTGGGCAGTCATGGAACAGAGGAACTATGATCAAGAACGTTTGTTCGAATCTTCTATATCAGTCTTTGTTCTTGCTCATAAATACCATGTGCTTAGCGGACCAGAACTGTTTCTTGGAATTTACCTAAATTGGAAACACAGACTTTTGAAAATTCAATTGTTGCATGCATAATTAGTTATCAAAGGTACCAGGCTTATAATTTTATACGCCAGACGCGCGTTTCGTCTACATAAGACTCATCAGTGACGCTCAGATCAAAATAGTTGAAAAGCCAAACAAGTATAAAGTTGAAGAGCATTGAGGACCCAAAATTCCAAAAAAGTTGTGCCAAATACGGCTAAGGTAATCTATGCCTGGGATAAGAAAATCCTTAGTATTTCGAAAATTTTTTACTTTTGCAAAAAGTTAATTTATAAAAAAAAAAATACCATATTATTGATATTCATGTCAACACCGAATATATACAAGCTGTGGTCATAACTTTTTCCAAAAGATATGTTTACTAGATGCTTTTCAAAATAATAATTTTTTGGATATCTCAGCCAAAATAAGAATTGCCTCGATGTTGCACGACTCGAGAGTGCGGAAGGCTATGGGTTCGATCACCGGTCGGATGAAACCAAAGACTGAGAATAGATAATTGCTAAGCATGCGGTATTAAGGCTACCCCTTTTGACTGACACCCAAAATATATGCACCCCCACACATATAATATGCAAACGTTGTCCTTCAGACCCAACCAGGTTCATGATGCTAGCATGCTCTATATATCTGACTCACGGTTTCGTAATAAAATGATTTTCTTGACAAGTATGGTGATATAAATACACATCTTATTGCGTTCGAATCAACATTGCCATTTTTTCCCCAAGTAATGTATTTTTATGCATGTTATTTATTAATGTTGAAGTAAAAACATAATGAAGACTAATATAAAAAATCTTTTTGGACAACAAATTCAGTACTGCAACAAATGTCATGAATGAATAGCTTCTTTTATTTTTCCCCAGAACACAATATTTCCTTCTTCGTCATTGGGATATTCAATGTAAGACTGTTTCTCTATAAGTTCGAGCATCATAAGTGGCATTTCTTTTGGTTGAATTTGCTCCAGAAATACTAGGAAAATGATATTCCTTCCATCTCGAGAATAAATGTTTTCCATCCGGGCCATGTTAAATTCAAACATACAATAGTAAGACTCCAAAAACTTTCTTGTTATAATGCAGACTGTCTTTCTACTGTCATGGATAGCGTTTGTAATATTGACTGTTATCTCTTGGCCTGGTAGGAAGTCACGTTGATGCACGCACAGTTTATAATTCCCTTCATTTTCTAAGCTTCCAATGCAATCTTTTAACACAAATGCTCTATCATTATCACAGTACGAGATAAACGCATCGTAAGTGTATTCACCATGGTCATTGGAAGCCTTGTTACTATAGTGTTTACTTTTGGCAAGATAAAACATGTAGCGGAGTTTCCATCTGTATTTATACACTAAAGCCAAAATAAGAACGGTCAACATGACTGCCAAACATATAGACAAAGCAATGACTAAGGTCGTATATGTCGTACATCCTTTCTGTACTTGCTTTATTATTGAATTAATTGGGTTGAAACTTACAACAGTCCCATCTTCTAAATTACACTTATCGTTTAGCAACAAAGCAACTTTTGTTTTTGAAATCCACTTTAAAAATGGCAGTGTGTTACAGGTACATAGCAATGCATTTTTTTGTAAATTAACTGTGAAGAAAGTATTTTTAGACAGACCATCGAACATTGCCATCGCTTTCTCGTCTAATGTCGTAAAATTGTTGCTTGATAAATCTAAATAACGGAGATTTTTCAATCGAGACACATCAAAAGTAATCTTTTGCAACTTGTTATGATTCAGATTGATATATTTTAAATTTGGCTGTCCCTTGAATAATAGAAATGTTAGCTTTTCAATACCATTCATCGACAAATCTATAAATTCAAGAAAACTGTTAGATATAGTTGACCTTTTATAACTATAACTATGAGTACTTAAAAATCCTCCAAGAACATTATTTCGTAGACTAAGATTTCGAATATTTCCTAAATCTAACGCAAATTGCTCAAGTTTATTACTTGAAAGATTCAGTTCTTGTAAACTTAAAGGAGGTGGATAAAGTTTAGACGGTGGAAAGCTTTCACCAAGTCTATTTTCGGTCATTATTAGAATCTTTAGAGACGAGTTGTTTAAGCTTTTACTTATTGGATTCCATGGATAGTAATCAAAACTATCTGGAAAAGTGTTTTGAAATGACAATGTTTCTATTGGTGTCAGTTTTAATTCGTTTGTAAGATTATTAAAATATAGTAAATTATCTACCAAATCTTTAACTAAACGGTGCACGTAAAGTTGTCTTATGCTCTGTAGACTTCGATGTCCACCCGGGTGGATAAACATATTACACTGAATGTCAAAAGAAATTATTGTCAAACGTGACATAAACTGGAAGGTGTTTTCGTCAACTAATACTGGATAATAACATCTGCCGATATTGAGAGAAATAAGATGATTCAAATATTTATATCCTTCTCCAAATATAATAGGTGTGGCAGATTTTGTAGGAATGTCTATTTCCAATTTCTCCAATGTCTTCAAGTCTGACATTGTTTTATCCGAGAAAATTTTTGCACGTTTACCAACCGCTTTAGTTGTACTTTTAATGCAAAGATGACTAAGCGAGACTAACGGGATAAAAGTACCGTTTGGAAACCTTGTATACGCTATTGGGTTGTCATTTAAGTTTAACACTTTCAGTTCTCCCAATCCCTTAAAAGAGTGTAATTTCAAAAGTGTAATCTTATTATGTGATAAATCCAACAAGGATAAATTCGTTAAACTTTGAAATACGTTATCCTCTATTTCCTTTATACGGTTATGTTGCAGGTTTAGAATGTAAACATTTTGAGGAAATTCTGGAATTTCTACTAGTATACCGTTTGCGCAATCCACATGTAATTTTGATGTTCCTGTCTCATTAAAGCACCGGCACTGTGTATTGAAAAAACACATAGAGGAGAACTTTAAATCGGCGTCCATCTCCACACTAAGGAAAGTTGACACAAATAACAAATTAACCATTGCAGTTATTATCATTGTCCTTTGTTTGTTAAGGTTCCTGTAAAATATAAAAAAAAAATCCTATAATTGTATATTTTAACATAATAAAGCCAAAGGATGTGCGTTTTAGACTTCTGTTATAAATATTGATATCATGGAAAATGCCCCAAAAAGTTTTGCTTAAACACCACACCCGAAGTTCACATTCACAAAATCTTACTCTCGCAATTCTAGTTTGACCAACGATTGATACAACAACCAAGTTAAAAAAATCCTACAATCGTGCTTTCGCGATTGCATCTTCTGAAATATTCTTTTGAATATAAACAGCGTATCGTTTGTTCCCAACTGAGGGTTGTTTCGGAATATGGTAAGTATTAAATGTTGTCTGGTATCAAAAATGAAAAGTGTCAACATCCTTTGTCTTCATAGGAAAAAATAATTCTTGTTAAAGGTAAATGTCGAAAATAAAGATCACCTGTATGGCGCGAAATCATGGTATTTTTTTTACTTATACATGTATGTAAATTGAACAGAAAAATACCACTTGAAAGAAGGTAAACATTCCAAACCCCTGCTGGGCGAGGGAAATTTCATCTGAAGACTGTCATTATCGCAACGAAGCTGCTAAGTGAGAGAAATTTCATCTCAAGACTGGTATTTTAAGCAAATACCCAAGCCATGCTGAACATGATATATATGTTTTATTACACCGAATAGCAACATTCGAAATTTAATTCAATTATTCCGTTAGCAAAACCAGTCGGATTTAATGAAGCCTACAAGTAATTAAGTGTCTCTGTGGAGAGAAAAAAGGCATATACGTTCCGGCGAATACCATGGCAGAGACTGATGAAAATTATATTCTGACAAAAAGTCAGGACACTCGAGCTCTATTAAAAGATTTGAAAAAAAAAGAAAATATTGTCTCATTATGGTGAAATGGAATACATCTTTGTTAAGAATTGTCTATATATGAGTTTCAGTTAGAAATTGCAGATTTTATTTTATATAAGAAGCAGTAATTACACTTACTGACATGGATTTTGTTTTTTATTTTGACAGTCTATAAAAATGTTCTGAAACTAAAACATAGAACTTGAGCATTGTCTTTAAATTATTCAATTCACTGTCCTTTAAATTGTCGATTTTTGATTGGCATGCACGAGAGGGAAACATTCAAGAAATTGTCTCCCGCTGCTCCATGGGATAGAGTAAATTATCTTCCTCGTATTAGCCAATCATAATCTGGCATTTTAACGTGAAGAATTATAAAACTAAATATGTTATGCTGTACAATTATAAACACTTTTTTATCTTCATCGTGACGGTACTCATAGTTTAGGAGTCCCAAGGTCCTGTTTTTCTATAACTTCTTATGATGTATTTATATTAAATCCAATGAATTTGTGATTGTTTAAATTTTAGATGAGAAAACAAGATTGATTTGTTAGTTGTAATGAGATATTTTTTTCAGAAACTGCGAGTACTTTTAGATCAGTATTCTGTGTTGTTTGTGTTTTTTTTGGTTAGATTTCTTCTATGTTCGTGTTGATCTGATGAGTCAAGCCCTTTCCAACGTATTTTACAGTTAGTCCTTATGTTTTGCTATCATACCACTGCCTAAGGATAATGGGAGGGTTAAGCGCTCAGAATTATGTTTAACCCTTCATATTTTTTAAGTGCCTGTTCCAAGTCATGTACCTGCAATGCAGTGATTGCAGTTGATTGCTGTAAGTCATGTACCTGCAATGCAGTGATTGCAGTTGATTGCTGTCTGCCATTATTGTTTTTGATTTATTGCTTTGCCAAAAATCAGGCCGGTGGTTTTTTCGTTTGAATCATCGTATTTACAAAAAAAAAAAAAAAAAAAAATTAAACTTAGTTTGATTTTAACAAAATATTGAATTCTTGTGGTTCTTTGATATGCTGAATCTAATCATGTATTTAGATTTTTTATTTTGGGCAAAGTTTTTAAATTGGTCCAAATTGGGGTCCAAAATTTAACGTTGTTTGATCTTATCAAAAATTGAATTATTGGTATTCTTTGATATGCCGAATCTAACTGTATATTTAGATTTTTGATTTTGGGCCCGGTTTTTAAACTGGTCCAGTTTTAGGTCCAAAGGGTCTAAAATTAAACTATGTTTGATTTCATCAAACATTGAATTATTGGATTTCTTTGATATGCTGTATCTAGCCATATTTTTGGATTTTGGATATTGGACCATAAAAGGTATATGTCCAATTAAATTTTTTTATGTTCTTAGACCACATTCAATCTGTGTCAGAAACTTATGCTATGTCAAATATTTATTCACAATCCAAATTCATAGATGTATTGCACAGTTAATAGAAATTGAAAGTAGAATCATAGTTAAAAATAGACCAGCATCATATTACAATTTTAGAAATTATGTATAAATATTATAGTTTGAAATTTACTGTTCATTAATAGATATTTTGAAAAAATAAAGGTAAGTTTTATAGATTTTTCAAAGACATTGTATTAATGATGACTGATATTTTGGAAATTGTTATTTTTTTTCTTTTTTTTTTTGGAAAATGTTTGAAGATTTTTATGGTAGGTTCGTTTGTTATTCTGTATAAATTAATTTGCAGAATGCTATGATATATATATATATATATATATATAAGTGAACCCCATTAAAAACATAGCTAATTTTGTCCATCAATAAATATATAAATTGAATTCTTGATGTACTTGGATATGCTGAATCTAACCGTGTATTTAGATTTTGGATATTGGACCATAATAGGTAAAAGTCCAATTAAAATTTTTTCAGTTCTTTGACCACATTCATTCTGTGTCAGAAACCTATGCTGTTTCAAATACTTAATCACAATCCAAATTCAGAGCTGTATCAAGCTTGCATGTAGTGTCCATACTTGCCCAACTATTCAGGGTTCGACCTCTGCGGTCGTATCCACCTGCGCTCAGCAGATCATTTCATTTAATTTGTATAAATGTTAATTACAACACTGTTCTTTTTTATACCACAACAAAACTGCATCTTATTGTACTGGTATCACTAATATTTTTATCCGTATAACAAAAATCTTGAAACAAGAATAATTTTGCAATACCTTTTTCATTTCAAATATCAAAATATCATAGTTCATATTTCTTCAAGTCTACATTATTTGTCATAATTTAATTCTAGAAATTAAGAACCATAAACAAATTCATTGGATTTACCAAGTTATTATACCCCACACAACAAATTAATTAAATATAATGTTTTGACCCGTCAGTCCGTTTGTCCATCAGTCCTGTTCTTTTCATCGCAACTCCTCTGAAATCATACAACAGAATTTCAGGAAACTCTGTAGATAATTAGAACATATTATGTAGATGTTCATATCCACAAGAATTTTTATCAGTTTACTTTTGTAAAAGTTATGAGTCTTTGCTCACAAAGGTTCTTTAATTGATAAAATTTTCATACTTCGACCAGGCCTTGGAGAAGACATTTTCGACGAAAGAACTCAAATAACACAGAAGTGAACTTTCTAGCTCATCTAGCCCCAAGCGTCATGCCAGGTGTTGTCATTTCTTAAAATCATTAGATATCTTCTAAGAAACAATTTCGACATTTAAACGAAATCTTTTACTAATGATACTGGGAAGATCCTTAACTAATTTACAGTTTTGTGGACAAACCCAAGTAAGAAATGACCACTACATAAGAACATAAATAGAACCATACAATAAGTACATGCATGCAGGATCTAAGATACCATCTCGCATATTAAAATCACATCATGCATAAATGCACCTAATGTGTTCCTCTTCTTATTTTGAGTTTTTGCTGCTATCCAAAATCAAAGTTGTGGAACAAATTTTATCAGAATCATTTGGTAATTCATGCAATTAGTGTCTCCTCCATGACAGTGTTGAACATTAAAACTAAATATTAAATGACCGATCCTGCTAATTTTTAGTGTTTGATACAGGTTGGCTGTCACTGTGCAACACATTTTAACATAGAACCCTATGGGGGAAAACAGAGAACTCTTTTTGTCAGAAACACTGTCAAACATCCAAACATACTATCCACACTGATCTCTGTCCACACTTGTTTAAAAAAAACCACGAATGGACGTAGAAAGTAATTTAAAACTTTTAGTAATAGAGTTTAGATAGTCATTGCAATCTCAATTTTATAAGCATCTAGTACTTTTATACATTTATAATAAAAAAAAAATGAATTACAAAAAAGTAAAACTTACTTTTCATGTACTGAATGTAACAACCTGAACATGTAGAGATCCACAAATTGATTGAAGGCTGTTTTCAAAACTGAAAATTATATAATTAAGTCAGTCTGGTGGAACTTTCTGTTGATACGTCATAATCAATCATCACAAAGAGGAAATTAATTCCCTTAATTTGTTTGAAATAATAAACTTTTGACAGAGATATATCCTGCCTGTATGTAATTTTGATAGTATTGTGCAAATGGTGAAATTAAATTGGCAACAATTTTACATGTAAACTATGCACACTTTCAAAGTCAATAAAACATAACAAAGCGTGCATGGCAAAAATACTTATAACTTTGCGCATGGTGTTGGTATAATATTCATTTTGATATAGATTACTACTGAAAGCAATGCATTTAACAGTCAGATCACTAAATGTGTCGGTTTATTTAAAGTATAATAGGCTTGTAAATAGTAAAAAAGTAAGACTTAAAATTTGAGATACCCTTATACCAGCATTCGATAACTCCATTTATACGGAATAACGTCATGTCCAACATTTCATTCCGCATATAGTAGATTTAATTTGTGTCTATATATCGTATATCTCTTCAGAATGTTAGTAAATGTTGACAGGTATATTGCTTTTGTTACACTAATCATAAAGATAAAGCAACATCAACGTAACCGGAAAATGGCCTGTTTATAAAAGAACTTAAAATGTTAAGGAAAATGCAAGGTTAGCAAATAGCCGGTTTGTGCTTGAATATTTTGAAATTTGAAAAGATGTAAGAAAAACATTTTATAGTATATCAAGAGTGGACACAGATCAGTGTGGATAGTATTAATCGATTTAGTATGTTTGATGGTGTTTCTGACAAATACGTTTTCTATGTGTTTTTTTCCCTAAGAATCTATGTTAATCTGTGCTCCACAGTAAAAGCTATTCTGAATTTTAGACTAGTACGAAACATCAAAATAAGCAATGCTGTGTATTCAAAATACTTGGTTTTAATGTTCGAGACTGACATCACTGTGTCTAAACTACTCCGGCAAAAAATATTTTTGGGCTCAATAGTATATAATATCCGGTACGGTGACGGACCATCAACAGACAGAGAAAAGGTAGGATTTCTGTTTATTTATTTGTTGACGTACCATCAACAGACAGAGAAAAGGTAGGATTTCTGTTTATTTATTTGTTGACGTACCATCAACAGACAGAGAAAAGGTAGGATTTCTGTTTATTTATTTGTTGACGTACCATCAACAGACAGAGAAAAGGTAGGATTTCTGTTTATTTATTTGTTGACGTACCATCAACAGACAGAGAAAAGGTAGGATTTCTGTTTATTTATTTGTTGACGTACCATCAACAGACAGAGAAAAGGTAGGATTTCTGTTTATTTATTTGTTGACGTACCATCAACAGACAGAGAAAAGGTAGGATTTCTGTTTATTTATTTGTTACTCAAATAAACAGAAATCCTACCTTTTCTCTGTCTGTTGATGGTCCGTCACCGTACCAGATATTAGATAATATTGAGTTCAAACATTTTTTGCCGGGGTAGTTTAGACGCAGTGGACATGGATAACACACTATTTGTCAAAAACTGAAAATTAGTAGAGGAATGCGTACTTAAGGTGCATTTGTACATGATTTGGTTTTTATGTGCAAGATGGTTTCTCAGAAGCTATATGTAAGTACTTCTAGAATGGTTCTATTTATGGTCCATAGTGATGATCATTTCTTAGTTGGATTTGTTCACAAAAAGTGTAAATTAGTTAAGGACTAACCCATTATCATTAATGAATTTCGTTTAAATGTTCGAAATTGTTTCTTAGGAGAAACTATGTGTATGTAAATCTTATAGTTCTAAGTGATGACAATACCTCGGTTGATGCTTTTGGCTAGGTGAGCTTACCATACTTCTGTTGTGTGATTTTAATTTGAAAGCATCTTCTGTCTAGACTCTCAAGGCCTTGCTGAAGTTATACGAAAGAAAATTTTACCAGAATAAAAAAAATAATAATTTACTTGGATTAACACCGTCCTCATCTCTCCGCGTTTCAAGATAACAACTGTATTATTTGGTTTATATTTGAATTTTATAAATGTATGACACTCTATAATCCATATTTTGTGTCCTAAAGCAATAAATTTCGTGCCCTGAAGAAAAGTCTTGTAGTCTTCACTGGAATATTTGTTTTATAACATAAAAAAATAAATAGTATTAAGCTTAATGAAAATCAGGAAAAAATACATTTTAAAACTTTAATTTGTCAAAATAACTATTTAATTGATCTATTTTGTGACTTTATATTTCCTGTCACTTTATTTCTAGATTCGCTTCGGAAAGAGATTAACAATAGACAATAGACAATAGACAATAGACAATAGACAATAACACAAACGCAATTATAACAATCGGTAAAGGCTCAGTACACAGTACATTGTATTATATTAAATAAAGGATATGACTGGAAACTTGAATACTAAAAGGTTGTCTACATTTTATATAATTAATATTTTTTTGTAATATATCATTTCCAGAAATTGACAATGAGGGTTGATTAAGAACTAAATTCAACGACAAAAAAGATGATTTCAGCTTCTGAATTGTGAACTTTCCATTTCTATGTAGCAATATTCCTCGGTGGCCGAGTGGTCTAAGTAGTCGAACTGCTCCATCACTAGCCTGTAAACACTGAGGTTTTTCTACCGAAGGTAGGTGATTCTCTCCGGGCACTCCGGCTTCCTCAACCAATAAAAACTGACCGCCACGAAATAGCATAATAGTGCTGAAAGTGGCGTTAGACACCAATCAATCAATTTAGATCTACCGACGAAATGAAGAGGTAACAAACGCAACTGTGTTTGTGTTATATTTTGAAATAAAATAAAAGACGAAAACCCCTTCATGTGGCATTGTCAAAATTGTTCAAGGGGAAAATCATGATAGTGTTATTCAAAACATTTTTTATTCAATAGTGGGGGTCTTTACAAATACTCAAGATGTGTTTTTCTTATATTTCTGATCTGTCTAAAGTAAGAAAAGAGAGGCAAAGGGACATTCCAACTCATAATTCGAAAATAAACTGATAACGCCATGGCAAAAAGTACTAAAAGACAAACAAAAGTATACAAAACTCAACATAGAAAATTAAAGAATAAGCAACACGAACCCCACAAGGGTTCATTCCTCCTATTCCCACTTTTTATAAATCTGGTAAGAAAAGTTCAAATTTTATGTGGGAATAGGGGGAAACTTGTGCAAACAAAGGATTATACTGTATAAACATTGTTTAATCAACTTTTAATTGACAAGTGTTTTTTTGGATAGGAAATAGGTTATTTTTGTATGTGTATGAATTCTGTGTTTTTAATTAAAATAAATATGAAAGAAATGGAAACAAATATAAGTAAATTAATTCTTTCTTAAATAACACAAATTCAACAGTAGATTCAAGCAAGCATTATAATATGAAACAAACAATACAAATTAACAGCACTAAAACAAATCACACATTGTAGCACACACATTTAATTTAGAAATTCACTGTATATAAGTTTATTAAAGTTTATTTATCTATTCAACGTGAAGAAGGTGGGAGGCTGCATCACCAAACTGTACTGTTGTGATTTCCTGGTTGGGGTGTCTAAACTTAAGCTCTTCTAATCTGTTGTTGATTTCGAAATACTTTCGTTTTTGGGCCACTCTCTTCCCACCGGCTGCATACTGGATCATGGTCGGGGCGTTGAAAGCTTCGGCATGTTTCAGTAGTTTTATGAGTTTAAAGATGTTTGGATGTGGGTGCTGGACATGTTTCTTCAGCTTGCTGTGCCATCCCTCTAGATGATGTGTAGTCCTCGGTCCCTGTGTTGTGTAATGGTCCCAAAGGTGACTGTTCTATTTGAAACAGTATGTTGTTACATAGTCTGTAAAGGGCGTGTAGTTGATGTTAGTATCAATCTGATCTATGTCGGTTAGGGAATTAAACCACACGTTTTCGACCTCAACAGTAGGTACAAGTGGAAGGACAGCGGTATGAATGTTGTTGTCTTCCTTGTATGGAACCTGAATCCCTGTTTCATGTGTTTTTCTCCATATGCATTGTGTGTAGTGGAGAAAGCAGGCTTTTGCGTTGACGCCAGGAAATACAGAATAGGCTGCATTTCGGATGGCGACTTCATAGTCTAGGCTAGATAGTGGTAGGCTGAAGTTGTAGTTGCTGTTGGTGGCATACATCTTTGAGTAAAGTCGGGAACCTTGTGTATACTAGTTTGCTCTTGGCTGGAAGAAAACTGTGTACCAGTGGATACATTGCGCCGTCAACCATTGCGTGAAATGTGTAAAGTTGGAAGAATAGGCTCGGACAGGAATGGGTCACCTTTGGTAGTATATGCCCAAACACCATCTATGTTGATTTCATCAACAGTTTTTGGTAAAACTGGTAGGTTCTTCTTGCGGTTGTTGTACATGGAAATCTTGCAAGATGGGAAAGTTTGTTATAATATTATCTATCATCAATTTATTTGTTCGGATGACAATTTTTTAAGTTTACAAATTCAATGATTTTTTAATCTTACTTCTATTTATCTGACCTATTCTTTATTTTTAAGTAATTCTTTGAAGAAGAAAAACATATTACAAACAAACAGTGTATTAAATTTTTTTTTTTTTTTTTAAACTTTAATATTATACTTAAACAGTGTAAGAAATATGTTTTCTTTTAAAAAAAAGACAGGTAAATCTTAGGTGAATTTTTAATTAACCTTGATTTTCATAAAAACAAATTATTTATCAAAACATCTATTGTTATTTGCATGTGGGAATAGAAGGAATAGTGATTTTTAAAAAGTGGGAATAGGAGGAAGACACCCCCACAAGAATCGCGGGTAAATGGTTTCCTAGTAAATCTAAACAAACTTGTGACATGTTATATACAGGGGCGTAGCTGGCCTTAAATAAAGTGCAAGCATAAGTCTTTTACGCCGAGCGGTGCGAGGCGAAAAATTTTTTGGGACCTTTTTATGCAGAAAATAATCATTTTTCGGTCATTTTCCAGGTATGCCATGCTTATGAAATTCACATTACTCCTTATTAACATGGTTGTTTTCAAATATAAAATAAGTTTTATAAAACAGGAATTTCAGTCGACAAGTCAACCGAAGCGTTTATCAATAGAAGGGCAATCAATGGACACATGACCAACCCGGGAACAGATAAGACACAAAAGAACAAACAAAAACATTCAATATTGAAAACTAAATACAGATAAAAAAAACACGAACCCCCCAAAAAAAATGTGGCGACCTCCAGTGCTCCGAAAGGGTAAGCAGGTCCTGCTTCTTGCAAGACACCCGACCGTAGCGTTTCTCACTAAGGTCATTTTCGAATCAAAGGAAGGGTTTCTACGACAACGGTAGAAGGACACAGATACCCAAGGTGAATTAGTAGTCTTTTGGACGAACGGATAATGGGAATACGAAATCAAACGGCGACTTTTAAGTCTTGACTTATAAGTGAGGGATATAAATCTAAGATGTTTTCAAGGTTATTGTATTGAGCCTGTATTACTAAATGTTAATACTGCATGTAAGACTTAAAGTATAGTTAATATCCAAAGTCCATATATCTATTTTTTGCCAAGGCAAATGATCGCAGAACTCTCTCTGTGTCGATATTCATTTCTCTGTGAACATGTATGAGCGCCAACGAAGATAGTCTGTCCTATACCATGGTTGAACAAAGATAAGTTTTCAGTCGCCGTAATGCACTAAATGACCGTTCAGTAGTTGATGTAGTTACTGGCATTGTAACTAGGATTGACACGATTGCAAACGATTGAAGGATATAGTTCCTTTTTAGTCACTGCTAGAGACGACATCAGAGATTTGGGCTACTCTATAACATCTGGACCAGCGTCTCTGCCATCTCTTTACCTCAGAGTTGAAGGTTTCTTGATTGTCCGTCAAGTCGTGTCTAAATGTTTCGTATAGTTTGTCTATACACTCTGCTGTCAAAGATTCCAAACGTGCAGGTATAAGGTTCTGGCCTTGAAAACGATCGGAGTTATCCAGTAA
The DNA here is from genome assembly GCF_021869535.1 of Mytilus californianus. Taxonomy (NCBI): domain Eukaryota; kingdom Metazoa; phylum Mollusca; class Bivalvia; order Mytilida; family Mytilidae; genus Mytilus; species Mytilus californianus. Next base: position 67,346,748 of record NW_026262690.1, read on the forward strand.
ACGTCCTAGGCTGTGAGTTCCTCAATGAAATAGTCAAGAAAGGAGAAATACAAGGCTCGCTTCCAATACTGACTTGGAGTGTCAGCTGGATAGTTAGCCCGGTTGACCTGTCTTCCTACTCATTCGTAATTTAATTTCAGAATTATTTTTTTTGTGAAAAAAATGTGCAAGCAAATGATTTTTTGCGTAAAGGCAGCTACGCGCCTGATATATCATTGAAGAGTTAATTCATTTTAATAATATGTGTTATGTCGAACCCTATCTGTTTTTGGATCTACAGAATAAGATATATTAATGCTATCACATTTATGATATCATCAACACTGATGTTAATTTATTTACAATAATCCAAAAAAAAAATCATTATTTTTTTTTAATCGCGCTTATCGAACCAACCGAGAAATGTACACTACATATAAAAGAAGCTACAAACATGGAAATTATCCACCACCAAAGTGATATGTACTTCATTACACTGTTATGTAAAAAGTACAATAACAAAAAACCAAACTCCAAGGAATATTCAAAACGGAAAGTTCCATCGAATGGCAAAATCAAAAGCTCAAACAAATCAAACGAATGGAAAACAACTGTCATATTCCTGACTTAGTACAGGCATTTCCAAATGTAGAAAATGGTTGTTTAAAACTGGTTTTAAAGCAAGCTAAACATCTCACGTGTAGGACAGTCGCATATAATTCCGTTATATTGTCAACAATGTGTGAGCCAAAAAACAAAAACAAAAAAAACAGACATAATAGGTAAAAATGTTAAAAGTTGGGGTACAGCAGTCAACATTGTGTTAAAATCTTTATCACTTCAAAAACTATGTCAACAAGAAAAACAAAATGGCATATAGATATTCTATAAACAAAGCACATGAGCAGAAATGAAAGACAAGAATACAAAAATGACCATAGCACAATAACACAATGGCGTTCTTCTGCCCTTCTCTCCGTCCTCTACTTTTATAAACCACTCAATGTGTCCAATTTCTTCATCTGCATATGTTATGCATGAATTTGAGAAAACAGATTGTGTTGCATTATATCATATCTATTCTATTCATAGAAATGCAAACTGTCGAAAAACTGGTGCAGCATTGCATGTGGCATACTGACGAGACTTCCGAGTAAATGAAAGGTATTTTTTTGTCATAAGGTCTTTAGTGCAATTTTGGGAAATAATCCTTACGATTTCTTTACTTAACGGCATATTATTTGTGTAGTTATTAAGTGTGTACTAATACGTCTAGTGCGACTAGTTGCCTTGTATTGGTCAACCAAAGTTTTACTTATTCTGCGAGTTTATGTCATCCTTGACAATTTCCACTTATATAAAATAAGGAAATGTGGTATGATTGCCAATGAGACAACTATCCACCAAAATTGAAATGAAGTGGATGTAAGCAATTACCGTGCGGCCTTCAACAATGAGCAAAACCCAAACCGTATAGTCGGCTATAAAAGGCCCCGACATGAAAAATATGAAACAATTCAATTGAGAAAACTAACGGCATTATTTATAACAAAACAATGTACGAAAAACAAACATGACAGACATGAACCAACGACAACCATTGAACTACAGTCTCCTGACTTGGGTCAAGAACATAAAGAATTTGGCTGGGATAAACCAAACCTGGGACAGTGTTGTAACAGTACAACATAAGAACAAACTATAAAAATCAGTTGAAAAGGGTTTAACTCATCAGATCGATACAAAGCAGAAAAACATCAAACAAAAACACAGACCGGACATGGCAGATGCTCCTTTGAAAGATATTTGGCCTATTGATAAGTCGCATTTGAGGTATTCATTTCATTTGTATTATTTAGTTTTCTCTTTTATCGTTAATTGTTAGTTTTTCTGTTGGTTTTTTTTTTTAATAATTCAACATAAGCTGATGTGTACATTATTATTATTGCAGCTCTTATTTTCAGATTAGATAAAAACAAGAATGTCCGAATTCCTGCCCTCGTAACCAGCCTACCGGACATTTTAGCACAATCGATGCAAAGTTGCAGAATGAAAATACTCTCCTGTCTGAAATTGATTTATGGAAACGAAACAATGATGCATAACACAAGAAAACTGAGGCATTTTAACCAACAACTATTTTAACATCCTATTTCAAATTAAATTAAAGGAATTAAGGACACTGGATATAAGTCTGGTCAGTATTTGTTTAAACAAAGCATTTTGCAAATAGATTAAATAGGATACACACACACACACCCCCCCACACACACACACATATATATATACTATATATATATCCTTATATCAACACATTCGTAATTGCATATGAATAACAGGAAATATTGGGTAAACGTAAATCGTTGGTTTGTTTTTGTGTAGTGTTTTGTCTTTTCGTCTGTCGATTTTCTTTTTGCAAGGTGTCTATTTATATTGACATGCATATTGATATTTGACATGGTAAAAATTGTTATTACCATGCTCTTCACCATATTACCGATTTTCCAAATACCTCGATTCCCGCTATTCTGAGAGATTGAGAATAATACAGTAACTTACCACACAGACAGGTTTTGTCGTAGTTGATCGAGTGAACATTGTATAATATTTTTATTTGATATGCTTTTTTGCAAAACATGTTTTATTAATTTAACACAACAGTTTCATATTATGATTTTATGTGGTAAACGAAATCTGTGAATCAGTAATATTAGTAAGCTGCAAATTTAAATTGCCATTTATATTTGATTGTTTGAAAATTCCGCAAAATGCTCTATATGTTATTGATTGACTGATTGTTGCTTGCTTAAAATCCAGTGTAAATGTTATTGAGACATCAACTAACCACAACAACATTAGATACAGTGGTTCCGAACAATGAACACACTGCTACTCTGTATGTGTATGGTAATGTATAAAGGCTTAAAACCGTTACGGATCGATTTTGTGTTGAAAGTAAATCATATTGCTTTCTGCAATTTTTGGGTCGTCGAACGAGAAACATTTGAGAGATATAAGATAGAAAGATTCAGATAGTTTTATTTTGAATGTAAAATAAAAGACAATGGCAATGCAGTTAACATTTTTAAAGACATAACGAATCAAAAATACATACTAGTACAGTTATGTTGAGCTGGGAAAATTATACACACAGTAGCAAATCTCCATGGTCAGATTTTAGATGCAAAGATAGTACTGGAAAAGACGTTCAGGTTGATGGATGTCAAAGGTAAAAAAAAAAATCATAAAAGTTTCCAAAACGAGTGTTAAACTGGCATTGAAGCACACAAATATAAACCTTGGATACTTTAAGAACATCTAATTTAAATGCTTAGTTAGAATTGATCATACTTTAATACTTCTTCCATATTGTGATTTTCAATAGAACCTTTCTGTACTCTAGATTTCTTTGTGCTTACATATTTATCAATCCTCCCTTTACAATAGTCAATGTAACACAAATTCGTAAAACGAATTTTATTACTAAGAGTGTCTTGTAAAAGAATTAGGAATATATGAGCACTCAGGTAATTGCACATACAAGAACATGTCATTTGACAAGGATGAGATTTTGTTAGATCATAAGTCTTTCAGGCATCAATGAAAATCAAATTGAACAGCAAATCTGAGGACTTACCTTGTTTGTATTGGATACCTAAGTTTCACAAAATTCCGTACACACAACGGTACATTGTGGGCTCATCTGCATGTTCTACAAAGGAATTGTCCATTTGATTGACAAAAATTCTGTCCGCAGTGAAAGAAGGTCTTCAGAAATACTGCGAAACTTTTTACTCGCGTAGTGGTATTAACCATATGTGGATTCTAAAAGAACTTCTGGATAATTTTAAATCTCGATCTTTCTCTGATACAAACTCTACCAAAACCTTTGATTTGTCAACCCTTTAGAACACCATTCCCCATGTCAAATTGAAAAATCGTCTAAAAGAAAAAATACATAATGCTTTCCCATATAAAAATGGCAGCATACGCTATAACTTTATTGCTTTCGGATACCATGCGACATATTTTGCTAATAGTGAACAAAAAGATAAAACATGTTACACCGAGGAACAGGTGATCAGTATGCTTGAGTTTCTTATTGAAAACATATTTGCTGAATTTGGAAGTAGACTTTTCCAACAATTTGTCGCCATTCCTATGGGAACGAAATGTGTTCCTCTCCTTGCCGACCTCTTCTTATTTTCATGTGAGTTGGAGTTCCTTCAGACACTTGTCAAAAACAAGAAGATAAAAAATCTAGATCATTTAATTTCACATTCAGATATTGATGATGTTCTTTTTATTAACAATCCAAACTTTCCTGATTGGGTTCCATTAATATATTCTCCAGAACTAGAAATTAAAGAAACAACAGAAACGGCTTCCTCCGCCTCATTTTTAGACTTATACCTCGAATTGGACATAAGCGGTCATCTCTGTACCAGCATCTATGACAAACGAGACGATTTTAATTTTGAAATTATAAATTTCCCCCAACTTAGCAGCAATATACCAACTTCACCTGCATATGGGATATACATTTCCCCAACTCATTCGGTATTCAAGAACTTGCAGCTGCTACTCAGACTTTATAAAACGTCACCAGTGTCTGAGCAGAAAGTTGATGAACCAGGGTTATGTAAAAAAACAAATTCTAAAAAAAGTATTTTCTAAAAAAGTTCATCGGAAGATACCAAGACCTTGTTGATAAATATTTCGTATCAACTTCACAAATTATATATGAAGATCTTGAAGTATAGATTCTAGGTACTGACGTTGTTTATAATCTTAATTACGTGTGAAAGTGTGTTTTTTGTTTGTCTTTGTATATTTGTAACCTTTACTGTTGATTCACTTTTTGATAATATCCTTTTGGCGTGGTTCGTTATGTATACATCCCGCCATAGTGTTATTGTGCTTTGGTCATTTTTTTGTATTCTCGTCTTTCATTGTTGCTTATGTGCTATGTCTATAGAGTGTCTACATGCCATTTAGTTTTTCTTTGTTGACATAGTTGTTTGTTTTTATACCATGGCTATGCGGACCATAATTGTCTTTGAAATTTTGACATTTGTTAGTTGGATACAAGAAATACCGATACCTTATCCCGGCCTCGTTAGTATATAATTATTTGGTCAGTACTTATTAGTTAACTTATTTCTGAAATATATACATTTCTAGATTATAATATATCCAAATAATACATATATCAATATAGAATGATCCATATTGTTGAAAAAGAAGAAAAGAAATAATAAAATCACAGAAATTTGTAATTTTGACAACGGCAAAAAAAAAGAAAAAAAAGAAAAAAAAAGTCTTACTTACAGCATTCATTACAGCTCACAAGTACTTTTTTTCTTTTGGATTATATTTGTACAAGTAACTTTGAAATTTACAAAAATTGTAATCACATAATTTTGAAATTCAATTATTGCATGTATAAGTTTTATTCATAACGTTTTCCAAAGGTTTTTTTCTCTAATAATATTTTGTTGACATTTCAGCAAAAATTAGAATCGCTTCGATTGTGCTCGCCTCGAGTGCGGACGGTTATGGGTTTGATAACCAGTCGGGTGAAACCAGACTTAAAATTGATATTCGCTAAACATGCATAGGCTTCCCCTTTTGAACAACCAAAAAAAAACCACAAACCACCGGGGCTTCCTCTTTTGGAGATTTATAATGTGGATAGATCGAAGAATTGGTATTGAAAATCATAATGTTTTGCGTAATCTATACAATTTACACAACCCTTTTGACATGGGTCCTACAAATGGACAGGAAAAGACCAGAAATAGCCTTAGTTACAACATACAATTTAACGTTCGGATCAACATTACTTTCTTCTTTTAAACGATGTATTTTTTGTTTGTTATTTCTTCATATTGAAGTTTAAACATAATGAAGACGAATATAAAAAATCGTTTGGACAACAAATTCAGTACTGCTACAAATGTCATGAATGAATAGCTTCTTTAATTTTCCCCCAGAACACAATATTTCCTTCTTCGTCATTGGGATATTCGATGTAAGATTGTTTTTCTATAAGTTCGAGCATCATAAGTGGCATTTCCCTCGGTTGGATTTGCTCAAGAAATACTAGGAAAATTATATTTCTTCCATCTCGAGAATAAATGTTTTCCATCCGGGCCATATTGAATTCAAACATGCAATAGTGTGACTCCAAAAACTTTCTTGTTATAATGCAGACTGTCTTTCTACTGTCATGGATAGCGTTTGTAATATTGACTGTTATCTCTTGGCCAGGTAGGAAGTCACGTTGGTGCACGCATAATTTAGCATTCCCTTCATTTTCTAAATTTGCAATGAAATCTTTTAACACAAATGATCTATCATCATCACAGTACGAGATAAAAGCATCGTAAGTGTATTCATCGTCGTCTGTGGAAGCCTTGTAACTATAGTGTTTACTTTTGGCAAGGTAAAACATGTATCGAAGTTTCCATCTGTATTTATACACTAAAGCCAAAATAAGAACGGCTAGGATAATTACCAACCCTATAGACAAAGCAATTGTTAAGTTCGTATATGAAATACACTCTTTCTGTAGTTGCTGTATTATTGAATCTATTGGGTTGAGACTTACGATGGCCCCATCTTCTAAAGTACACTTATCATTTAGCAACAAATCAACTTTTGTTTTGGAAATCCACTTTAGAAATGTCAGTGTGTTGCAGGTACATTGCAATGCATTATTTCGTAAATTAACTGTGAAGAAAGTATTTTTAGATAGACCATCGAGCATTGCCATGGCTTTCTCGTCCAATGTCGTAAAATTGTTTCTTGATAGATCTAAATAATGAAGATCATTCAATCGAGAAACATCAAATGTAATCTTTCGCAACTTGTTATGACTAAGATTGATATATTTTAAATTTGGTTGGTCCTTGAATAATATACACGTAAGCGTTTCAATACTATTCGCTGATAAATCTATAAACTCAAGACTGCTAGATTTTTTTGAAATTTTATAACTACGAGTACTTAGAAATCTTCCTTGCTAATTATTTTGTAGACTAAGATTTCGAATATTCCCTAAATCTAACGCAAACTCCTCGAGTTTATTGCTGGAAAGATTCAGCGCTTGTAAACTTGAAGGAGGAGGATCGAGTTTAGATACAGGAAAACTTTCGCCAAGTTTATTTTCAGTCATCTGCAGATGTTTTAAAGACGAGTTCTGCAAATTTCTAATTATCGGATTCCATGGATAGTAAAGGTCTTCAAAACCCTCTGCAAAAGTGTTTCGAAATGACAATGTTTCAATTGGAGTCAGTTTCAATTCATTTGTAAAGTTATTAAGATATGGTAGTAGCGTGTCAACTAAACGATGAACGTAAAATTGTCTGATGTTTTTCAAACTTCGATGTCCACCTGGTATGATATGAATCTTACACTTTTTGTCAAATGAAATATGTGTTAAAAGTGGCATATACTCGAAGATTTGTGCATTAATAAGTAAATCATCACATGTGCCTACATTTAGAGAACTAAGATGAATTAAATATTTATATCCTTCTCCATATATATCACGTTTTTGATAGATTGCAGGAACATCTATTTCCAATTTCTCCAGTGACTTCAAATATGATATCGTTTTATCTGAGAAAATATTACTCACAGCTGCCATGACAAGTTTACTTTTAATGCAAAGACGTCCGAGGGATACCAATGGGATGAACATTCCATTTGGATATTTTGCATATTCTAAAGGATTGTAATTTAAGTTTAACTCATTCAGTTTTCCTAAACCCTCAAAAGAGTGTAATTTTAAACCTTTGATATTGTTATATGATAAATCCAAGATTGACAGATTCGCTAAACACTGAAATGCGTTATCGCTTATTTCGCGTATACGGTTATGTTGCAGATTTAAAATGTAAGTATTCGATGGAAATTTCGGAATTTTCGATATTTTACCGTTTGCGCAATCCACATGTAGTTTCTCTGTTCCTTCTTCATTATAGCATCGGCAATATGTATTGAATGTACACACATAGGGGAATTTCACAGTGAACTCCGTCTTTACACATAGGAAAGTTGATACAAGTAACAAATTAACAATTGCAATTATCCTCATTGTCCTTTTAGTTTATCAAGTAACCTGTGAAATATAAAATTCTTGATATAACAATCCTTTCTGAAATTTAAACAGGGAATACTGTGTTCTCCTGTAACACGAAACAAATAGACCGAAATGTGTCTTTTAACATAAAATGCTTAAAAATTATCAGCCGCCTTTACCATTGTCCTTAAAATAATATGATTTACTATGTTTTCTGATTATAATGATGCATGTGAGAAAATGTTCAGCTGTTACATGTGCGTTAAATATTTCGTAAACTTTGGACAAATTATTTTTAATGAGACTTTTTGAAACAGCTAAGAATGCAACATAAGAACACAACATACATGAAGTAAAGTCATTTAGATTTTTACCTGGAAGAAAGGTCTATGTATATTTGCGTCCATTTGTATTTCGTTGTAAGAAATAAAAAGATAAAAAAAACGACAAAGAAATGTATTAATCTTTTTTGTATTATTCAATGAACAAACGAAAGAAAGTTGTGGAAAAAATGTAGTTTTCAAACATTATCATGATTATATTTGATAATTTTTTAATAGTAACATGTATACCACTTAAGAATAATGTTTTAAAACATAAAGAGCTTCAGATTATATGTATGAAATAACTGCACACATTTACATATGTGTGTGCATGTTTGTGTGTGTGTGTGCGTGTTACACTCAGAAACGTGTCCATCCCCCTAGTGTGTCCATAGGACGTCACTTAACTCCCGAACATGTCTAGCTGCTGAAGAACGCCATATTTAGCCATGCACAGTTATTAATGAAAAAAAACATAAGGAGTTCTGCGGTACCCTGTGTCTCGCCTGCGAATGCTGTTGTCAGTGTAAAAGTGTTATGTTGACCTAAAACGTGAGTCCATTAATTAATAAATTACAGAATTTAAAAATAAAATCAGATGCTATTTCTTGTCTAGTAGATTAGCGTTCGTCCAAGTTTCATAACAATCCACGAAGGTTTACAAATTTATTGCGTTTTTGCTTAATATCTGAATATTTGTAGATCTTGTCCTGCTGATACTTTTTGCTTATCTAAGTTTCTATCTATCCATTATAGTTTTGCAGATATTAGGTATGTGATTATGAATAATAAGAAACAGCTAGTCTTAATAATGGACTTATTTTTATTTTTAATTAAGAGACTTTGAAAACAGCAGAAACATCTGCTGATAAAAATAACCATTCAATGACAGTATAGTAGTTACACCAGCCGACATATCGGGAGCAATGTAATCCATCTAGTGGCAGGTTAAGACTGATCAGCCGAGCTTGCGCGATTGGAGGATCTGGTGAATCAGCTCCGAAACAGCAATGGAAGGAAGATTCCACTGGATGATGTAACGTGATCTACATTTTTGTAATGTTTTTAAGGTAATAGGTTCATAGTTTTTTGTTGATTCCAATCTTTTTATATTTTTTTCTAGATAATATTTGATGCGCAAATGTCCTAACTTTTCAAAAAATCGTCTAAAAAGTCAATGAAATTACAATTATATTAGCATCTATTACATTTATCCACTTTCGAATGTGAACAACAACTGAAAAATACTTACTTGTGACTTGCTGACTGTAATAACCTGAATAGGTAGAGAACTACAACTCCTTAAATCAATAGAAAGTTGAAACAGGGATGTTTTTTAAATTGAATTTTAATTAATCTTCTTTCACTTCCTGTTACTACCTGATGACCGACAATAACACAAAGAAAATTAATTTTTTTTTATTTTGTTTGAAGAATAATGTAAACATATATGACACGGATGTGTTGTTTCTTATTCTTACCATGAGTTTGTCGATCATAACAGTTGTTGTTAGATGACTTTCACGGTACTGTCTATAAAAAATAAAATAACAAAAATACCGAACTCCGAGGAAAATTCAAAACGGAAAGTCCCTACTGAAATGGCAAAATCAAAAGCTTAAACACATCAAACGAATGGATAACAACTGTCAAATTCCTGACTTGGTACATACATTTTCTTATGTAGAAAAGAATATTATTATTAGAGTAGGGATGTCGCTGTCCGTCAACTAGACCACACGACACAAATAACTGTAAGACAACTAGAGGTCAACATACATTTTTAAACAACAGACACGTGTCTATACACTAAAGGCAACAGTAGTATACCGCTGTTCAGAAGTCATAAATCGATTATGAGAAAACAAATCCGGGTTACAAACTAAAACCGAGGTAAACACATCAACTATAAGAGGAAAACAAATGAACAACAGAAACACTAAATGCAACGAAAAACAAACGCAAAAATATATAGAAACAGACTATTTGAGAATAACTGCCATATTCCTGCCTTCGTACAGGACATTTTAAGAAAACATGGTGGGTTGAACCTGGTTTTATGGCTAGCCAAACCTAAATATGTCCAGCTCTTAATCTTCCTGTGTCTTCAGTAAAGAAAGTGTAAATTAATAAAACAGAAGCTATTAAAGAAACTTTCCAATAAACAAAAACATTACAATATGACATATACAATCTCTAACGATGTCTGATTATGGGCAGACACTATACGGGGCTACATTATTTTATCAGAACTTAAACCTCCCTTCTTTAATGTTTCTATCAGTGAACAAATAAAAGGGTACCTCAAAGCGGGAAAATAAAATCAGTATAGGAAAAGCATTTAAGTGATAAAAATAAAATAGATATCAAAACAACAGTAAAATCAGAATAAGAAGTCGATAAGTACTAGAGAAAACTTAGTCACCGAAAAAAGGCTAAAGGTACTTAACTTGCTGATAAAAAACCACGCGTCTATACTTTACAGTAGATTTCATGCAGTATTGACACGAACTGTTCATGGAAACGTGAACATGTACAATGGCAATAAATAACAATGTACAAAATTTCAGTACATTTCAGAACAAGAATTCATTGACTTTGAAATGTCGCATAGTTTTTATCTTAAAGTGTTGCTATGTCAATTTCAACATTTGCATAATTACACACATGCGAGGCATATATCTAATTTATTATCACTAATAAAACACATTAAGAAAAGCGATTTTCTCTTTATTATTGTCGATTATTACGTGAAAACAGGAAGTTTTCAGTTTCGAATATTTTCTGTTATTTTAATGAGCAGATTGCTACACGTGCAGGTTATAACAGTCAGCACATGAACAGTAAGTTTAACTTTTTTGAAATTCAGATTTTTTTCAAAATATATTAAAGTACTTAATGCTTATACATTGAAATTGCGATGACTATTTTATTGACTTTGAATCTCCTATAACCGACATGGTTAGGAAATACAACTTATTTCACCATTACTAACACAAGTATTGCATACCACATATAATTGAATTATGATTAAAGATTGCCCTTAAACTGACCTAACCAGAATCTTTAACATGTAAACTATTCAAAGGTTTCAAAATCATTGAACCACAATTAAAAGGGGGTGGGGGTTATAATCTCCATGGAAATGAGATGTGATAATGCATATGAAATTGCATACCAAACATCATTGACTCAAAATGATTGGTCCCCCTTAAACTGACAAAATCACTAACTTTAACATGTAAACTATGCAAAACGTAGTAGATTGTGACTGAGATGGGATGAAACCAAATAATCTACCTGGAAATGAGATGTGCTAATGCTTAATCAAACGCATACCAAATATTAATCTACCATCATTGGTTCCTCTAAAACTGACATAATCACAAACTTAAACATGCAAACTATGCAAAACTTTTAAAGTCCATAAACTGCGACGTAGAGGGATGGGATCAAATAATCTCCATTGAAATTACATGTGCTAATGTTACTACAATTGCCTGTTAAATATCATTGACTTGCCATTATTGGATTCATATTTAAACTGACTTCATAACAAGAAATTGTTGACGACGCGGGAAACAACACACTTAGTCCCGCATCCGCTACTTCTTCGAAGCGAGTTTAGAATAGTATGTGTTACGGATCTATTGTTTCTTATTCTTACGATGATTTTGTCTGGCAGATAATGACAATGATAAATATTTCTATATCTTGTTAGTAAAAGTTTTTAATCTGTTTATATATTAAGAAAAGGTTGCCGATGTTGGGCACTCGTCATTGAGAGAGCGATCAAATGACACAAATAACCAATGGCACCGACCGGTCAATATACATTCTTCAACATCTCACAGGTGTCTGTACAATGATGAGTCTTTTGTGGATGAAACGCATGTCTGGCGTACAATTATAAGCTGTAGTCGAAATAATAAGAATTTGCTATCCCAGGAATATATTCCCTTAGCTGTATTTGGCAAAAAACTTCTAAATTTTGGATCCTCAGTGCTCTTGTTTGGCTTTTTTTTTTACTTATGTAATTCGAGTGTCACTGAAGAGTCTTTTGTATACGAAACGGGCGTCTGGCGTACAGAATTATAAGCGTGGTATCTATGATAAATAAGGGCAACAGTAGTATACCGCTGTTCAATAGTCATAAATCGATTAAGCGAAAACAAAGCAGGGTCAAAAACCAAAACCGAGGGAAACAAATCAACTATGAGAGGAAAACAACGGATCAACAGAAACACTGAACTGCAACAAAAACAAACGCAAACATACATAGAAACGGACTGTTTGACAACAAGTGCCATATTCCTGACTTGGTACAGGATATTTTAAGAAAAAATGGTGGGGTGAACCTGGTTTTATGGCTAGCCAAACCTCCCGCTTATATAGCAATGTTAAAAATACCGCTAAAATGACAACATTACGTGACAGGAATACAGTACAAATAAACGAAAGAACACTCAGAACAGAGAAATACATGAATAAATAATATAATAGTACATTACAACATGTAAACCACAGAATAACAACGGACACCTTCTATTTGTATACGACAGTACACCAGTACACGACAATATAATTATGAACTGTGTGTCACACAAATGTCTCAACGCCACAAAAAGAGACGCCACAGGTAAATTTCTAAAAATAAAATTTAAAATTGGGACTAAGTTTGTTATGGTGTTCTTTTATGTATTCTCTGACCATTACAATAATATTAATATATAATTGTGTTAGTAATGGTGAAATAAGTTGTATTTCCTAACCATGTCGGTTATAGGAGATTCAAAGTCAATAAAATAGTCATCGCAATCTCAATGTATAAGTATTAAGTACTTTAATACATTTTGAAAAAAATCTGAATTTCAAAAAAGTTAAACTTACTGTTCATGTGCTGACTGTTATAACCTGCATGTGTAGCAATCTGCTCATTAAAATAACAGAAAATATTCGAAACTGAAAACTAACCTGATCGAACTTCCTGTTTTCACGTAATAATCGACAATAATAAAGAGAAAATCGCTTTTCTTAATGTGTTTTATTAGTGATAATAAATTAGATATATGCCTCGCATGTGTGTAATTATGCAAATGTTGAAAGTTTGTTATGGTGTTATTTTATGTATTCTCTGACCATTACAATAATATTAATATATAATTATGTAAGTAATGGTGAAATTAGTTGTATTTCCTAACCATGTCGGTTATAGGAGATTCAAAGTCAATAAAATAGTCACTGCAATCTCAATGTATAAGCATTAAGTACTTTAATACACTTTGAAAAAAATCTGAATTTCAAAAAGTTAAACTTACTCTTCATGTGCTGACTGTTATAACCTGTTGATAGTTGTATTTCCTAACCATGTCGGTTATAGGAGATTATATTAAGCTCTGAATCGCCTCGAGTAAAAAAAAGTTGTAATTTATTTTAACAGACACTGAACAAAATATTCTATCATCTTAAGATATGACGTAGTACAATCATTAACGAAGTAGACGCAAGAACGAGCTATTCTTCTTTTAGCTCTATTTTTTAGAATCTCGATAAATTAGTAAACATGCAAACAAAAAGTAAGTAAAACATATAATAAAATCGTAATGAAAAGCTATTTTCTATATAATAACGGCAACAATATATATCCTTTCATAGGGCAGACAACAGAATAAGTGACACGATTTTGCTTAAACCTCAACCCTTTCATTTTTTAATCTTTATCAATAAATAACGGCAAAACTATATAACAAACAATATAGCAATATCGTCTCAAAGAATGCTTACAGTTACTGACAACTAGCTCAAAGTTTAACTGAACCCGCTGGTATTAAATAGGGCCATCCTACACTCTAATATCGATGGTTGCACCAAGATGAAAACAAAGCCTACAAGATTGCACTTCTGTTAATACAGACAATGAATATGAAGTTTTGTTAACAATTACATCCTGGAATGGAAAGTTCACATAATGCTCTTATTTTTATCAAAGGTCTAAACATAGGGCTGTGTGGCACATTTTCAACATTTAAATGCCTTGAACTTCTTAGAGTTTTAACATGTGTTTAAATGTTGTACTACCCCCCCCCCCCCCCCCCCCCCCCACACACACTTCTGTTGTTTTGAGTCGTCCTGAGAATTCGATTTCATCAATATCCAACTGTATTTATACTGGTACAATTACAAAAGTGCGTCTCTATGAAACACGGTGATCATCAGTAGGTAAAAAAAAAAAAATTGGTATGAATTTTAAGTATCTTCCAAAAAGTTTGTGAAACAACTTGCAATGATGTGTTTACTTTTGCTGTGTATAGAAGCTATTACTATGATTTGAGATATTAAGTTATGAATTTAGTCATAAATCCTTGTTTCGGTTTCCTGTAAAATTTATTTTGTACTACTGTTCATGATAACCCGGACATAAATAATCTGAAAATGTTAATGTATTCGTGGTTTTTTTTTAATGAGAACCAATTACTTGCCTGACTTTCTACTTATTTTTTCATAGCTAGAAAATATCCAGGCATGGTTTTTTTTATTTTAAGTGTTAAGGCTTGTTCTAAGTATTCGATCGCTTATAACAAACTTTCAATCTGACCAAGAATACAAAATGAATTGTCAACTAAGTAATTATCGGTATTATTGAATTCTTAAATATAGATTAAAGGGATGCGTAACCAAGTTAACGTGTCTAGTTGGTGACATATCTAGAGCATTATGTCAAAATTTCAATATGTTATTTTTTTTTGTATAATATATCATGCTGTCTACCAAAACTCTACACGTATAAATTCAACCATTGCATTGTTTTACAATGGAGCAATACCTTCCATTGCAAATCCACGATTTCCCGCATCAAACAGGTAAAATTGTTAGCGTGTATACTTGCAAGTTTTGTGCGAAATAGGTTATATTCGGGAATAAAGTAGTTCGGACAATAACCAGATTCAACCCAATCAAACAGCCTTCCTAGACACATCTCCAAACATTTAAGAAGGCACCCTGGACGCCAAGTATCCGAGTCTGTTTCCTCTGACATCCAGAATATCAACATCTTCATGACATATGACGATACAATATCTTCACCGGGGAATCGTGGTTCTATGTATTCCTTAAGTATTATCTTAAGCAGGATATAACATTGTTTCTGACAATCACTGAGAGATTCTGTTAGTAACTTTTCCATGGCTCCATAACCGAGTCTAAACTCAACCTCTGTGAATTCGTCAGAAGAAACCTTTGAAGGCAGACTAATTACATGACATCCTTGTTCTAACGCTTTCTCTATAGTGTTTGTTGAAGGCCATGTTTTTCGCGTTCGTTTTGCCCATTTTAGTAACACTGGAGGTAGTGTTTTACATCTGAAAGCGTCCACGATATCAACATCAAATATCCAAAAATATGTCTGTTTGAATGCTGGTCCGTGTGGGATCCAGTGTGGCAGAAATCGATTAATAAGGGGGAAAGAAGTTAAACCACTCTTAGCCCTCTGTTCATTTATATTTTGACAAGACAAGCATTTGTATCCTTTGATATCTACAAGATTCCATTTAGCCTCTGTTACTTGTTTAGTCAGTCCATTTACCCTTACATAAGGAAAAGAAGTTGAACCTGACGGCAAATATTTTCCCATGAAAGCAATTTTTTGATAGGCTCGTAGCCAACAGCATCCGGGTGGTATATCATTGTCCTCGGTAAAAATAACTAGTTCCATATTACATGAATTGCTCATTGTCATTTCAGGGCTAGAATTAACACACATGTTATCCAATATTATATCAACATCTGATGTGGACATAGAAAGGCTATCAGCATAGCTGCCAGTCACTCTTCCCCAGGGTCCACATAGACGTTCATACATATCATGGTAAATGTCAATCAGTTTCAATTTTAAAGGCGGTGTTGCTATTTTCTTTGCAATAAACTCGCTAACCTTTATTGATATTTGTTCTTCTTGTTCTTTAGTCTTCACATACGTGTCCTTTGTAACAGAGCTTTCTTTCGATAACAGATAGCCCATATTAGAACTGTAAATGAATCAATAATATATAAATATATATATTTATATATTGCTCATATTTAATTCAGCTACTATTTCGAGTACGTAAAGGGAAGAATTATTTCCCATCAGAATATGTCCAAAACATTTTAAGATTCTTCTTTTCAAGTGTCATTCGAAAATTTTACGAAAATTTAAAGGGATTTTTATGATTTTTATTTTGGTTTCAGTCAGAAAGGAAATGTGGATATACACAAATATTTTCCTCATAGTCTTTCGACTTTAATAAGAAACTTATTTCTAACAAACAAATGATAAGATTTCCGTGAGCACAAAACCAGGAAAAAGTAAAATAACAAAAATACCAAAAAACTCCAAGAAAAGTTCAAATCGGAAAGTCCCTTATCAAATGGCAAAATCAAAAGCTCAAACACATCAAACGATGAGGAAATTTATCCTCATGCATCCACGTGACCAAATCCCAATGGGTTAGTTTCTATCTTAGTTTTAGTACATTGACATAATCTTATGAGCTGGAAATCTCCAAACAAAATTAAAAAAAAATATATGCCAGTTTCGAAGCACTGACTTCTGAGGGGATGGCGCCATTTGGACCTTGAAGATACCTCTTTTCTTTTCGATATCAAATAATCCATATCATCACCATGAAAATGAACCAATATACTGAATAGTATCTGTCGTATAATTTCCTTTCAGAGCCCCTGACTCCACCCTTGGTTCTATCTAGGATTTTTGTTTTCTGTGGGATATTTTAAAATTGACTTTAACTTTATTAACTGGACATATAACAAAGTAATAAAGCCATGCCAATACCGAAACTCTGACATCTGGGGGTATAGTACCATTTAGGACTTTAAGAAACCTCTCTTCATTTCGATTTCAGATAATCCATATTGTCACCGAAAATGAACCAATATAATTAATATCATCTGTTCTATGTAAGTTTTTGATTTCTTTGGATACTATATGTTGTATAATTTTTAAATCACCGCCTTTTTTTCTGTTTGACATTGGTGTTATCAATTCTTCTTCAATGCATGATTTTCCATTGCCACTCGATATCTGTTTTTTTTTCTGTACCAGATCAGACAGGATGAACGATCATTCACCCATCATATTCCAACTAGTCACTGTAAATGGATGTCGATTTGAAATATTTTGGTGTAAAGTTTATTTGGTACCTTTTACAAAACTAAAATTAAATTGACAATGTTTCCCTTTTATTTCACCTCCCAGTGTAAGCTATTGCAGTCATTTGGCGTCATCGTCCGTTAACTTTAAAAAAAATCTTCTCAGCTGAAACTACTGTGCCAATTGGAACTAAAATTATCAACAATTATCCTTATGTTTTGTCTAAAATGTATGTCTGATGCACCTTCATGTTAAATAACATGGCCACCAGGACTATAGATAAAACATAGGGTTTTATATATATATATATATATATATATATATTCTCTATCAGTTTGAAAACCCTTTAAAAAATATGGCAAGGACAGAATATTCAAAATGTGAATCTACCTACTGTATATTCTCACCAAAATTTTTGGACGACGCTTATTGGGAGTGATTGCCTTCAATTCTTATCTAACCACTTTTGCGACTTTGGCTATTATCTTGAAATGTATGATATTGAAAAACTGAAAAGAAAATAATAAGCAGAATAAAATCTACAAACAATTCGACATGTTTAAAAGGGTCAGTCAACTTTTTATAGGAGTAATTTCCTTTGAATGACAGTTTAGGTGTGTTTTTGTTGTTGCTGGAAATATATAAGATAGAGAGAACTGTGAATGGTAAAATTTATCAGGAAATTAATATCTACAAAAGCATCAATAGGTTCCTTATAAGGATTATTGTCCTTGAATTACTATTTGACCCTTTTTTATAATTTTATGGAAATTATAGTTGATTGAAACTGATCAAGCAAAAATTATCTACCAATAAGAATCTACGAATAAATCAACAAAGCCGAAACTGTTATTTCTTCCTTACAAGGGTTTTTGTCCTTCATTGACTACTTTACTCGTATTTTTCGACTTTTTAAGAGCTGTAGTAGATAGACACTGTTTTAAAATATGAATTCAGCAATACATATTTATTTATAACATCTATTTCTCTATTTCTTGCACAACATGTTTCTTGTCAAGAGTTTGAGAAATATTCCATGAACTTAAAACAACAGAGTTCGCCGCCACAACATATGCTGACTGGAGAGTGTTCATGTTTATTTATTAGATATATTGACCGAAAATCATCAACAGTATAAAACACTGCTGATGATTTATATATATATAAAATTTATAGAGGTTGAAGACTAATAAAATAGATAACACACACAAAAAATGAAGTTTTTTTGAAGTTATGCATTTTTAAGATCCACTTGTATATATATAAATATTTTGCCCCATATCACCCACTTTTCTTTTCATAGAAGACTTCCATAGCTCACAAAAAGGTCATTACAAAAAAGGAAGCAGATTCTCGATTTTCTTCTTACTATTTGAGACCCAAATAATTCCAATGCTAGAAATATAAGGTAAAAGTCCAGTCAGCCTTTTCCCGCCATTCTTTAAGAATCAAATATCTCAAAAAGGAGTTCCA
Source organism: Mytilus californianus (assembly GCF_021869535.1). Taxonomy (NCBI): domain Eukaryota; kingdom Metazoa; phylum Mollusca; class Bivalvia; order Mytilida; family Mytilidae; genus Mytilus; species Mytilus californianus. The sequence continues at coordinate 67,365,760 of NW_026262690.1, forward strand.
TAACCTATCAATATTTTAGCTTATTTTGTCCCTTAACTAATGCTCTTCTGACTTATTGAATCAATTTTTAAATTCTAGATTTTTAAAATTTCATCTATATAAATACATCCTTAAGTCAAGCAAACTTCGGCAATAAGTCACCTTCGGTGCTGTCATAATGAAAAAATGTAAATGGGATTGTGGCTACGACAAGTTAAACACTTGTGTTGTTATCGGTGACACATATATTCATGTACGGTCAAACCTAATCGTAAAAGGTTTGAAAATATTATGTCAAAGTTACCATTTAGAACAATTGATTCTATAGATTCATAGTTTATAATAAAAATCATGATAGGAAACTATGACTCCCGCCTTGCATGCATCACCCACCATGCGAATCCACACTGCGATAACATGTTATAATCGGCAATAGGACACAAATAATTCCAATGCTAGAAATATAAGGTAAAAGTCCAGTCAGCCTTTTCCCGCCATTCTTTAAGAATCAAATATCTCAAAAAGGAGTTCCATAACCTATCAATATTTTAGCTTATTTTGTCCCTTAACTAATGCTCTTCTGACTTATTGAATCAATTTTTAAATTCTAGATTTTTAAAATTTCATCTATATAACTACATCCTTAAGTCAAGCAAACTTCGGCAATAAGTCACCTTCGGTGCTGTCATAATGAAAAAATGTAAATGGGATTGTGGCTACGACAAGTTAAACACTTGTGTTGTTATCGGTGACACATATATTCATGTACGGTCAAACCTAATCGTAAAAGGTTTGAAAATATTATGTCAAAGTTACCATTTAGAACAATTGATTCTATAGATTCATAGTTTATAATAAAAATCATGATAGGAAACTATGACTCCCGCCTTGCATGCATCACCCACCATGCGAATCCACACTGCGATAACATGTTATAATCGGCAATAGGACACAGATCAGACGACTTTACTGGTAACTTAAAATCTATGACCGTGAGAACCTGTCACGAGTGAGCTGAGACACCGACACATCTTATTGGTCAACCAATTTGTGATGGTGACAGTTCAACGTATGTAGCGTTGATTTCAGTAATGCTTTCTCATAACTCTATTGGTGCTGTTTGGGTTTCAGGAACTCATACCTGTGAATGGAGTCCATATAGTGTGAACATAAAAAGCATAAAAGAAAGGCGGAAGATACCAAAGTGATACTCAAACTGATAAGACTACGCCATGGCAAAAAAACAGAAGACGGAGAAAAGACAACCAACAGTCTATTCTACACAACATCGAAAACTAAAAACTGCATGAGCAACATGAACTCAACCAAAACCAGGGGATCTCAGGTGCTCCGAAAGGGTAAGCAGCTACTTCTCCACATGTGGCACCTGTTTTGTTGCTTTGTAATTACAAAAATTTGTGATCAATCTAATTTGGTGATGTCACTTACCAGGAAAAGAGGACGGGATTGCGGTTAAAACAAATTGGAAGATATCCGTCGTCATCTGTGACAAAGACATTCCATAACGGTGCACCAACTCGTGAAAGCGTCTGCACAATTGTCGAAGGGATGATTTCAACTTCACCACTTGGAACCCTTAATTTAACAACTTCCGTGTAAGGAGCAATATTCTATCAAGGAAATCGTGATAGGAAATGCAAATCTTGGAATACTGTATCAACTGTGAGATACATATTCCACATGCAGGCACTGCTGGAATGTTGCGGCATAGAAATAGAAAGTTCTTTTGATGTGTTTGAGCTTTTAATTTTGCAATTTGATAAGGGACTTTCCGATTTGAATTTTCCTTGGAGTTCGGTATTTTTTGTTATTTTACTTTTCACAACAGGAAGCTTAACCATTTTGTATTTATTGTATGTCTTGATCTCAAACACCTTCATTATCAATTTCTGGATTCAAGTCAAGATATGATCCAGACTTAACTGTATCTGGTGTATCCTTTATCTACAGTTCGATGAGATAGATGTGTTCAACAAAGTCACCAAAATTTGAATATGTATTAATTGAGAGATGTTAACGCCATGCAATCCAGCAGTTTGTCCTTAAATCTTGATTAGGTGCAGAACATAACTTTTCATTTTATCTTTGAGAAGATTTTGTATGAAATCGGCTTCAAATAAGCACAAAAACAAGTCGACTAGTTGTGGTCCACAATTAGTATCCATTTAGAATATCGACTGTTTGCCGAAATATTAATCCACCAAACTCAACAAATATGTTATCGATGAAAAATTCTATCATTTTAATGACAACATCTTGAACTCATTGACAATCATACCGCATCTCCTAAATTTTTTTTTGACGTGCAAAATACAAACAAGTTGGTCTTTTCTGATATTGATCTCATTTTGTTAATACTGCAGCTAAAAATTGTTAAACAAATAAACTTACTTTCCATCCCTACATGAGCATCAAATTGTGAAGATAATTGACTTGACATTAAAAGTCATGGCACGAAATATCACTTTTTAACTATATTTTGTAAGTAAAGACAACGGGAAGTGTTCTAGTTGCAGTATAAACTATGTTATTGTCTTTTCATCTGATAGTTCAAGGTAATCATAAAGACTTTATTTAGCTTGTTTTAGAATCCCACTTTGACATATTATAACTGTACTGTGTAAATCTAGAACTAGATATGTTTGTCCTGTCACATATCTGATCTTACTCTGTTTTCAGTTTGATGCCTAAGCGCCTAAGCGTCGGGGATTTTCATAATCACTCTGTTTAAGTGTTTTAAAAGTTAAAAAAAAAATAAAGAAACGTGAGACCTTAATGAGAATTGTTTTGTTACTTACGGTACCTAGTTAAAGTCTATAATGAGTCCAACATTTATACAAAATTATAATACAAGGATATTTAACTTTTAAATATCTAGCAAATGGAATATAACTTTTGAAGGGTTGTCAGAAAAACACACCCGATAATAGAATTCTTTTACAAAGCAGAATTGAAATCCCCCATACAAACATGCATCAGGCTGTTAGGATTTTTTTTAATAATAATAATATAGCTAAAACAATAACGAGTATTATTTACCAAATCGCTATTGCTTTAAACATAATCTCTGAATAAAATGTATCCATGCTATTAAACAGGAGTAACACTGTGGTTTTCACTAGAGGAGCAGGAATTCACTGACCTTTTCAGAGCATCTGAGTTCATCACAAATGTTTCGTGGTGTCCGATCTTAAGTTATATGTGTAGTGATTATAATAATCTGTGGTGGGTGCAGGATTTTTTAAAAGAGTGAAATAAGGGGACGGGCTGACAAGAATCAGACCCTCTCGATCAAAGGCTTTAGATTCAGTAAAGATATGTTTTTGATCGAAATTGATTTTAAGAAGTCATCTTTATTATATTTGACTTTGTTAAACATTTAAAATATTTATACTTTGTTGTTAATTTTAGCTGATATTTCAGAAAACGGATTCATAAAGGCTCTATTCGGCTTTAAATAGACTATGATAATGATTGTGAATTATATAGAAACAAATATTCTAAAAATAAAATGTGTGTCCTGTCAGCGTATCTGATTTGATTTTTGTTATTTGTTCGAGGTATTTGTTTTCCCTCTCATGTATAAGTAATAGAGGCTATATTTCTAATTTTCTATTTTCTTCTACTCTTACTGATTTTTTTTTTTTCAGTTTAGACTGTTGCGGTAATCTTCATCAATCTTACAAAATATGATTTAATTTTTTACATTTAACAATTTCATTTAATGGCGCTTACTTATATAAATATATATTCAAATTTGACATGAAATAATATATATTTAAATAGACATTATACATAAATTAGATTAATTGAATTCATCGTTAGTCTGCATTGGAAATCCACATGATATGTGTATACTTCTGTATTGAATTTTCATTGGCACTCAACTGAAGCGTTTTATTATATTATACAAAGAAACACTCGAGACCTTCAAATAATCTATTATAAAATTATTATACATTAATTGTCGGCTAAAAATACCAATTACGAGCCTAATATTTAAACTAAAATTATGATCAGTAATACTAGGACATTTTCATTAAGTTAAACGTTTATTACTGAAGTAAAAGCTTATCATAAAGTGTCTTCAGTATAACACACCTAGTTACAAAATGGTGCATAATAAAATATTTGCTCAAATCAGGATTAAAACCCCCAAACACTCATGATTCAGTCTGTAATGTCTATTTTTAACATAAAAATAAGAGAAAATTACCAACCCGCTACTGTTTATTATATTATCAACGGATAATATTTATCCAAATATTTTAACACGAGTGACACGGTCGGTATCATACGTGGAGCAGACACTACTGATCCTTACAGAGCATCTAAGTACATCCAGGGTGTGTGGTGGTGTTAAATATTCAGTTTAATGTTCAATTAAAGGGACGGGATGACAAAAAACAAGAAAAACTAGTATCTCAATTGTTTGTAAAACAATTGAAAGGTCTTTCCTGTAAAAGTGATGTTTTTGTAATGTGCTCTTTAAGACCTTTCATTTGATAAACGACAAGCATACCTTCTGAAAATTTTCACTTTTTACACTTAATGACCCCATCCGCCTACATTTTTGATATCGGAAGTATGATATATGTAATGTAGACTTGATGATCTTTCATATGATATGCGACAACGCCATGTTCTAGAAAGTTTGATTTTTGCATTTAATAACCCCATCCACCTCATTTTTGGAGGACATGAATTTGATATTTGAAATGTACACATTATGACCTTTCATTTGATATACAACAATCTTACCTTAGAAGACAATTTATTTTCTGAACTCAATGACCCCACCCAACCCATTTTTTGGGGACGTCAATTTGATATTTGAAATGTACGCTTTATGGACTTTCATTTGATATGCGACAACCTAACCATCTGAGAAGTTTGAATTTTTTGCACTAAATGACCCCACCCTTCGCACTGGGATGAAAAAGGGGTTTGAAATTTTCATTTTTTGAGTAGAGCTCATTAAGACCTTCAATTTGATATACATAATGACCGCATTTGGAAAAGTGCCAAAAATGATGCAATATCAATTATATAAATAGAACTTATGAAACTTACAAAGTCAATGTAAAAGATAAAAATTTCAAATTGATTTTTTTTTTCAGTTTTTCATTGAAAGTTTCTGATAATTAGTCAAACATATAACCATGTTTAAGTCTTCAATTTCTGAAACTTTCAGGTGGAAAGCTGTTGTTGATTCAGAAATACATGCCTCCGCTCGTAAAATTTCAACCTGCATTATCTCAAAAACGACAATAGATATTTCAATTTTGTTAAATGATAAATGATCTGCAGTTAAAGGACAACATTGTAGACAAAAATTTGGGACAATTTCAAAGTTCATCAAGGTCACAATGAATTATCAAATATATGATGCAATACCAAACTTGAGAACCGGAAGTCGTAGAGGCATGGGACTACCACCATTCAACTCAGGACCACTTGACCTTTCAAATGTCAAAGGGTCAAGGTTATAGTACACTTTGAAGGTCAAGGTAAAATTTCATCATGACCTGACATTGACCTCAAACTGAAGGTCTTAAAATACTGATAATTTTTGCAGTTTATAGTAGGTTCATATCTGTTACCTTTTAAAAGATATGCACACAAAACTATACTTTAAAGAATTATCTCGTCGTAACTTTTGAACAGACGGTCGGACATTTTTGAGCTTAATGTATAAAATATAGAGCTCGTCGAGAGAAACATTTTATACACAGTATGTATGCAGCAAACTCTTATCGTTTTCTTAATATGTAAGCTTGAAATTGCAGCGCAAATTGTTTTTGCACTCAGTGACCTTTGACCTTGGGTGCAAATTAAAGGTCACATGAATTAAAGATTATTGGTGAAGGTCCCAAGTCTCTATGACTTCCGGTTCTTGAAATACAATTTTTTTAAAATTGTGTAAAATTTTTCAAGGGAAATAACTCCTTATAAGGATTGATAACATACTAATTGTTTATGTTTATTAACATTGACATTTGTTACTGTAGATGCTGCCATTTTCAATTCGATTCTATCTCTTATACTTTTTAAGAAAAATGCAAATAAAAGAAATTGCTTCAAGGGGATGCAACTCTCAAAGGGGATAATGAAATCATACGTGCCCTCATATGGTAATACATCATGATGAGATCTACCTATTGTCCACATAAAGTTATGATATCTTTAAAAACAACGAGGGGGGCCATGTTGAAAAAACCCAATAAAAGGGAGATAACTTCTACAGGGGATGATGAAATCCTACGTGCCCTCATCTGGTAATACTTCATGATGAGGTCTATCGATGGTCCATATTTGGTCTTGATAACACCAATAGAAACGAGGGGAGGCCATGTAAAAAAAAATGCTGGATCTGCTTACCCTTCCGGAGCACCTGAGATCACCCCCAGTTTTTGGTGGGGTTCGTGTTGCTTAGTCTTTAGTTTTCTATGTTGTGTCATCTGTACTATTATTTGTCTGTTTGTCTTTTTATTTTTGGCCATGGCGTTGTCAGTTTGTTTTCGATCTATGAGTTTGACTGTCCCTTTGGTATCTTTCATCCCTCTTGTATGGTTACCTATAATTGCTTACATCCACGTCATTTGAAATTGCATTGATAGGTATCTCATTGGCAATCATACCACACCTCCTTGTTTTTTTTTGACATTTTCTACATGAAAATCAAGGTAACAAAATCAAAATATTTATCAAAAAGCAAAATAAAGCAAAATCAATCAAAACATAAATCAAGATAAAAACATCTTAAAATGACAGTAAGGTGTGAGAGTTTGCTCCGTTGAAGGTATCACTGTGACTTTGAAATGCAGTTAAATTAATTTTCCTGTGCTTTTGGTTTTTTTCAAATGCGTATTTGGATTTTGTCATGCAAAAAATCATATTTTTCCAATTATAGTAAAATTGAAAATGGAAATGGGGAATGTGTCAAAGAGACAACAACCCGACCAAAGAGCAGAAAACAGACGAAGGCACCAATGGGTCTTCAACACAGCGAGAAAATCCCACACCCGCACAAAAATGTGTACTAGTTCAGTGAAAATTAATTTATACATTAGCAAAATTCAAATACTATAGTTCAGTGCATTTGTTTTGCATAACGACATAAATGTTACCCAGTAAGAATGCAGGAATGTCCCTTTCTTATAACAACTTATTTTGTATACACATACAAATGTAGGTGGGGTAATAATCTTATATTTAGATCGTTCTTCGAGGTTATAGTAGGTTGTGCAACTCTAAGTCTTCAATAATCATGATAATACATAACTGGAAAATCCCAAAACCATAGCCTAGATAATTTCAAGAAATTAGGCTTTCCTTTTAAATAGTATTTTAACGCGCTGTGTTTTCGTTACAAATTTTTGTTTCTTTTGTCATAGGTTAAATGTATCCATTGTTTATTTTCATCATTAGCAAATTCAAGTGATTTAAATGAACTCAAGATTATACAATGTTTCTCTCTGACAAGCAAACATTTTGGTACTTTCAATTTCACTTTAAACGTTAAAGCATTTAATTATAATTATGAAGGAAACTTTTAGATATAAGCGAGTAAGTATACTTCTGATTAAATGTGTGCATCTAGGGTTAATTGATAGATTATTTTAATCTAAATAATAGGTGATTTCAGAATAATAAAGTCAAGAAAATTTAAAGGATTGTGAATAATAATAATGCCCACAAATTATGAATCTATACTTTGAAAGGAAAATACACTGTTCATCCTCAAATTAAAAAAAAATACATATCTTACTTTTGTGTGTTTGTGCACTCCTATACATATCAAATAATACGTTAGTACCATCGTACTTATACACGTAATATTATGCATTTAAACAGGAAATCCCAGTTAAGTTATATATTAGGCAGGCTGTCGAGTGTTAAATACAGATACTATGCAATAACCAATCTGTTAATTACTTTTTGTCTTACAGAGTCATGAAATGTAAAAAGATTAAAGGCGTTGTATTTACGGTAAACGCTTGAGGTCAATTACTGTATTATAAGACACATTGTTGTTTTAATGTCCCGTCTATGATAGTAGACATGGTAGGAACAGCATGTTTTTTTTCGGCCTGTGCATCCGTCCCGTATCAGGATAAAGGTTTGGTTTAAGATAGTTTGTGGTCACACCAGTACATCTTAGTGCAAATATGCCTGTCAAATTATGGTTCATAATTTCGTTGTTCAAAGTTAGTCCGAGCGGGTCATGGTCGCTTATGAAAACATATTCTTGAAATTCTAATATGCATGTAAACCTATATCTTTTTGTATATATGAGGCCTCTATTTTTACACTTACGGCCAATGTTTCTCTACCAAAAGCAATGATCGAAATATTTTGTGTGTTTTTATGGAGGTACAAGTGAACAACTCATATTGACAAGTGATAATCGTAACAGGGATTTTTTCTAGACAGAAATCATATTTTTCTGAAAACCACATGGGGGCTAATCAATGATCCACTGGGATAAATAGTTATTCATACCAAGAACTATTTGCTTTCAGGACGGGCGTTCGATGTAACAGCCTGGTACCATAGGAGGCCATACCAAGTAGGTGGTAAAAGTGTCGATTTCTTTATGACGCGAGTCAGGCAGAATGTCCTCGTTTAACAAAAAGTAAAATAACAACAAAAAAAAAACCGAACTCCAAGGAAAATTAAAAACGGAAAGTCTTTTATCAAATGGCAAAATCAAAAGCTCAAACACATCAAACGAATGGAAAACAACTGTTATATTCCTGACTTCGTACAGGCATTTCCTTATGTAGAAAATGGTGGATCAAACCTGGTTTTATAGCTAGCTAAATCTCTCACTTGTATGGCAGTCGCATATAATACAGAAAGGTACAACGGGAAGTTTCATTATAAGAATTAAAATTCAATATTCATTAGATTCTTTGAATTTAAACTGAAATAAACAATAGCAAAGAAAGTGTAACAATTAATCCCAATCCGAGTCTTTGAATAACGTTTTGTCGATATTTAGTCCGTTTGTTGAGTGCATCAGAGTCCCTTAATTACTAGTATCACAAAGTACCAGAAATATATGAATGCCCATCAGTTTAGCATGTTTTACTTCCAATTGCAAAATCGTATCAGTCATATACAAAGAGTTTAAGGAGGCACACCACTAATTATTGGTCCCATTGCCTTCAACGTTAGATTCTTCAATTTCAAGCATTCATAGCTCTTTTGTCTTAAGTTCAAATAAAGTGACAGCCATGTCATGTCAAAGCAATACCTTAGCCTGTATTGTGCTGAAAACAATCAAAGATTTACAACACATGGCATTCTTGAAATACATTTTTTTTAAAACATACAAATTCTTTTCTCTGCATCAGAATAGCTGTCACTCACAACATGTATTCCGATAATTAATTAAACATGTTATAAGTGAAGCAATACGGGAGATAAGAAAAACGTGTGAACATAACAAATTAATACACAATCTGACCAATTTCAAAGTGGTTTATATGATAACGTGGAAATAGATGGTAGTATTACTGATGCTTTATCAATTGACCGTATTGAATTATTATTACAGCACAAAAAAATCAAGGAAAAACAAAATATTCCTTTCGTTTTAATAACTACACATATATAACCCATATACAACGTATACGTAAAATTAAAAAAGACGTATCACGAAAGACTGGAATATATTGCAGTTTCAAGAAGAATGTAAACAAAGGTTCAATGTTGAACTACTTCAAGATTGCGTATAGCAAACATGCCGAAAATATCTATTGATGGAGAATTTATATATAAAATAAAATACATCAATATAATTAATTATACATGAATAATATTTATTTTTATTAAGTTAAAGTAAAGCATCTTTTGATGACCATCCAAAGCTTTATCTGCGGAAACACTAAAAAAGTATAGGGGTCTTATCAGGCAATATAGGATGCGTTGTTTTATGGGTGTTTTGTAATATCAAATTGAGTGGCTGTCAAGATCTCTGTGCTTGCGATGCATTATTGTTTCTCAAGATGAATGACTGTCAAGATCTCGGTGCTTGCGGTGCATTATTGTATCTCAAGATGAGTGACTGTCAAGATCTCGGTGCTTGCGGTGCATAATTGTTTCTTAAGATGAGTGACTGTCAAGATCTGGGTGCTTGTGGTGCATTATTGTATCTCACTATGAGTGACTGTCAAGATAAAAAAAATTGAAATGCCATTAGCTTATTGTGAGATCTTCAAACTATGATTTAGGATTAGAATTAATTCTAAAGCCGTTGATTCCAGAATGTTGTTGGATTCTGCAGGACAAATTTCCTGTACTGCTACAATTAAAATAATTGAACTTAAGGGGTTTTAACCAACCTATGGTTTGGAAGTCCAAATTTTGTAAGCGTTTCGCACATATAAAACTTTTTATTTTCCTATTTCAGGTAAGAGAAGAGTTGTGACAATTTGGAAATGTTGCACTTAAAAGTGTCTTTTTTGTAGATGTCTTACCAATAAACCGATGTCTGAAATAAACAGGACTGTTAAAAAAAAAATAAACATGCCTTTGGTGGTTCAAGCTTATTTGAAATAATAAGAGGTGAGTATTGAAAAATATAGCATTGTTTTTCCACTTTGAAATTGTGTAAGATTTTGTCACAATTTCTTTTAAATGTGCTCTTTGTCTACCCAAATCTATTGGGGTTTTTTTTCTTAAACATTTTGTTTACCATATCTGAAATCAAATTTTAAAAAAGCACATAATTGCTCTCAGTAAATATTAAAAAAATGACAATAGTAGAGATTATTTGTTCACATATTACAGTAGTGTTCTTAATTTGAGCTGCTTAAGAATATTAACCAAGTTATGATAAAGGTAGTATAATATGTTTTTCTGTTGCAGATGCTATAGTTACAAGTCACGAATCTGCAACAGAGACCACAATATTGAACTAGTGTGCAAGATACCTAAAATATGCCCCTGAAATATCTGGGAATGTGTCTAGTAAAAGACTAAAATTTTAAATAAAATCAAGTATTCAGTTTGTGTTTGTTTGAAATTGTAAGATGCATATGTGAGCAACTTGTAATATAATTATAGTTTTATGCCACAGACATATTTTGTGTATGAACAGAATAGTTATAAGTATATAAAGAAAAATGAAGGTACAAAAATGTATGTCAACTGACACTACAAAAAAGTTTAAGATAGTCTATGTCTGGTTAGATTAATAAATTGTGCCTGTTCTTCTAAGCAAGTATTGTATTATAAACACCAGATTCAGAAGTAAATGGTCTCCTTACCAGTTTTACCAAAACAAATGGAATGACTTATTTTCCACTAAATTATAAAATGTAGAGAAATATAAAAAGGGAAATATTCGAACAGGCAGAAATCTCCAAAATAATGAACTCTGCAACAGACTACATGTACATCAACCACCGTCACATGACTACTCCCACTTAGTACATATAGTTTTGCAAAAGTTTTATTGCACTTAAAATGACATTGATGGATATAATAAGGGGTAATGATTTCAGCTGTTGACAGACCTCAATTTAACCAATGTTCAACAAATTCACATCCTTTTCTCAACATTGACCACATTTCGAGTTTCAACTTACATTAACCCTAAAACAGTCGACCTGGACCCAAATCCCACCTATTTCCAACATACACTGACCACAGTTCAACCAACATTCGACCTGATTTCAGCATACACTGACCTCAGTTCATCCAGGATTCGACCTGATTTCAACATACACTAACCACAGTTCAACCAGCATTCGACCCGTTTTCAACATACACTGACCAAATTTAGACCAAAATTCAACTCATTTTCAACGTTGAAAGCTGAAGTTGAATCAACGTCATGTTGTCAACGTCATATAAATTTTCATTCCAGACCTACTTTTCAACATTGATTCAACGTTTAAATGTGACGTTTATTCAATGTTGAAACAACGTTGTTGTGTCTGGTAGGATATATAAGCTCAAACAAGGATTTTTGTGTTTTCTTTTTTTATTAATTGATTTTTAAATAAAAACGAATGTACAGGGTGAGTGCGAACCAATAAATGGTCGACTGTTATTTACGAACCTATAAAATGATTGACGGTTGTTTGGTAGTCTATAAAAACAAGGTTGATTTGTGTTCCTATAATGAATATCAATCTAATATTTTATCAGTGAGTCAAGAACATCAAATAATTATGGAACAGTGAATGTCTTTGGAAATAAGAAAGTATGATAAGGCCATATTTGGCTCCTTGAATTCAAAATTAAAAAGTATCATATGAATCTATCAAAAAAAAATCCTTCAGATGTTCACAAGACATCAGTTTTTTTGGCCTTCAGAATTTATATTTTTGAATTCTGTCTAAAATATTGGCATTATTGGCTTCAATCGTTTAAATTTAGTGAAAAACAGCAAGAAACAGCAAAATAAGCATCACTGTACCTGTAGAAAACATATTAAAAATGGTATTTCACATCCTAAATTTTACAGTAACATTGTACTAAAAGCGCGAAAATCACTATGTGATCCGTGTAAACTTATCGAACCTTTAAACAAACTTATTAGTAAAGGTTATCTGATTAATGTTGTAATAAGATCTTTGAATATTGTTTTCATTGGCACTAACATCGATTTTGTCATCAACAAATTAAAACATAACTAAGTTTGTATTTTTTCGAATGTTTTTTTGGGATGTATATATACACATCCACGTTTATTTTCTGTTTAGAAATTATTTTATCTATACATAACATCATACATATTTATTATAAGGTTAAACCCAAACTATCCTACTGCCTGTCGTTACATTTATTTTGGCATTGCACAAGTCATGTCTTCTTTGACTGTCCATGGCGTTAAAACACTAAATCCCTGCCTGATGTGTTTTATTTGATTTTAGCCTCTGATGCATGATTTTTTATTATTAATTGTTTTTGGCTTTTAACTAGCTTTCAGTAACTGCGAGTACTCTCAAATCGTACATTCGTGTTAATTTGACCTGTTTACACAATTTGTAATGCATCTCTTCAATGTTTACTTATTTGTGAAAAGTATTTAGTATGACGAAAATTTGTTCACTTCGGTACTCGTACTATCAATAACAAATTTATTTTGTAAAACATGTTTCTGTACTCCTAACAACAAAATAATTATATTTAAATTTACCTGTTTACGTTACTTTATTTAACGCCATTTTTGTCCTAGGTTAAAGTTGTCTTTTTGACATTGAAACATCTTTTTTATTTATATTGTGTCATAGATCAAACTTATTCGTTCAGTGTATATTTACTTGTTTTTGTGTATTGTCTTTTGATCGTGTTAAGCCATTTCAATTGATATTTTATTGTGTTGTGTCTATTAATATTGTAATGTCATACCACCGTTTCAGGTTAGGGTGAAGGTTGGTGCCTGTTAAAACGCTGAAACCCGCTGCATTTGTATGCACCTGTCCTAAGTCAGGAGCCTGTTGTTCAGTGGTTGTCGTTTGTTGGTGTGATTCATAAGTGTTTCTCGTTTCTCGTTTTTTATATAGATTATACCGTTGGTTTTCCTGTTTAAATTGTTTTACACTAGTCTTTTTGGGGCCCTTTATAGCTTGCTGTTCGGTGTGAGCCAAGGCTCCGTGTTGAAGGCCGTACTTTGACCTTTAATTGTTTACTTTTTATTACACATTGTGACTTGAATGGATAGTTGTCTCATTGGCACTCATACCACATCTTCTTATTCATATCATATTTAGAAATTGTCATTTATATTTAAATATAAGTGATAGCTTTAACCTAAAAATATTTGCTACAAAGATTTTGATATAAAAATAAGGATATGTGGTATAATTGCCAATGAGACAACTATCCACCAAAGTTAAAATGAAGTGGATGTAAGCAATTATAGGCAAGCGCACGGCCTTTAATGTCTGTTAAATAGTTTTTTGAATAAAGCTGTTCCTCATATTTATTTTGACCAAAAACTATGCGTTAAATGACCATTGTAGATCAAATACTTAAATTTCGACATGTTTATGACGTCAAAGTGACATCACAGATGATTTTTTGGCATCTTTAATTAGTTTATATAAACCTGTTCTTTTATCAATAAAATTAAAAATTTAAAAATGCTTAGATAAGATCACTATTTTTTCAATTTAACGGGTCAACGTATGGCTCTAATCATACCTCCTCCTTTAGTAAAAATTCCACTACTGACTAGCATTGAGTATGTTCAGTATAAGTGTTATGTTTCGATAGTCATTCTGATTTTTGATATAGGTCCGCTAGTTGAGTCAATGGGGATCCATAAGTACAAAAATAAAGAAATATCTTGAAGATTGGTATTATCTTCAATAAACTAAATTTATATCTGTTATTCAACTCTGGTAAATCAAAGCTGGCTTCGAAGTGCATGTGTACACATATGAATAAAGTCGTTTTAGCAAAGTCTTCAAAATGAAAATCGTTTAACCAAGGTATGGTTGCATGCAGCGTTCTCCATGTAAAGATTAAAAAATAAACTATGAATGGTAGTTTCATTTTGTCACCTTTTTTTTAAAATAGTTATTATTAGAATAAAGATTATGATATTTCTAATAAACAAACAATCAATACATCATATCATTTGATGGGTTCGTGTTTAGTTTTCTATGTAGTGAATTGTTAACATGTTTGTCTTTCGTCGTCTTTCGTGTTTTGCCCAAGACTTGTCAGTTTATCTCGACTTATGAATTTTGAATGTCTCCTTGGTATCTTCCGCCTTTAAACAAATTTTAAATACAAATAACAGATTTGTACAAAAGTTTTAACACTTTGCACATCTGTCGTATAATACTAATTTATAAGCCTAGTATCTTTGATGATTTTTTTAAAAATAATGTTATTAAATATCTGAAACCTTCAAAGGAGGATATCATTAAGTGTGTTGTTCATATGATGAAGGAAAAAATCAAAAGAAGGAATTAAGTCAGTGGTGCAGACAAGTTTTTAGAATACGGTAGGTTTGTTCTGCTTATCTTTTTCTGAAATATATTGTTGTTCAGTACTGATATCCTTTATTTCACACTATCATTGGCTTTCTCCATGTTAATCAACGCTAAAAGTAAAACCTGAGTTCACCATTCATTAACACTGCCCTTAAAAAGTTATAAGGTTGTGCGATGGTTCCATTTGTTCATATTAGCAAATGTGACAAAATGTCGTATATTGTTTTAACATTTCGTTTTTCTCATATAAATAGTACGTACGTGGTATTTACATAGGATTAATCTTATACAAGTAAACACACTTTATATTTTACCGCTAGTTTCGATTTCCGCATTGATAGTGCAAGGTACATCAAGTCATAATTATTCTCTTAGCGATACGTTCAATATAATAGTAATGTCCGATATTAATTTCAATCTTCGATATAAATCTGGTAGTTGAGTCAAAGAGGATCCGTTAGTACACAAATAAAGAAATATCTTGACGTCGTGTAAACATACGAATAAAAGGATGAGATCAATGCTTTTGTGGGTATACGTCAATTAGACAGCAATCTGTCAAATCATTGGACTAATGCATATATTGTTCCCAGTTCATGACCTTCAAGACTAAAACACCAAATGTGTTTTGTGTACACTCAGTCACGCCTAATATAGTCACTGTTTCTTAAAATAAAGACGGAGATCGCGTACTATTTACAATTTTATAAGTGTATAGGAATAAACTCATCATATATACCAGGTTTAAACTTTTGTACACCAGACGCACGGTTCTTCTACACAAGACTCATCGTGTACTACAGGCTCCTCACTTTGGACAGGCACTTACAGAATGAAGCAATGAAGCGGGCTTAAACATGTTTTCGGGCGCGCCAACCTTCCCCCTAACATGGGACAGTGCTGTAACAGCACAACATTAGAACAAACTAAAAAAATCAGTTTAAAAGGCTTAACTCATCAGATCGATACAAAGCACAAACACAAAAGGCATACAGTACAGATCATAGAGCACTTGCAATTATTGAAAGCATGTTAAAAACCAATAACTAATAATTACAAAAATTTTGTAGCTTCAACAAAATATCAATCAGTACACATCCAACTTCCACTGGATTTAGTGTAAAGACGTCATTAACAGTAAGAGAAAAACATGACTTTTTACAATACCAAAATATAGGTATTGACAGATTGTAGTACCGTGAATGAACATATGTGTATAACAATAATATTTAGTAGGGTTTTAATTCATTATAAATCAATATTCAAAGATCTAATGACATTGTTGTGTTTTATAACACGTTTATGTAAAAGATCGATAAGTTTATCCGGATCGTATATAGATTTAAGGGCTCGATAAACAACATCACCGTACAAATTAAGCTGTACTATCTGTTTGTAATAAGTTTTAGACAGGCACAGCATAACTTTCAAGATAAATCTTTGTTGCTATGAAGAAATTAAGAAAAGGTTTTAAGTAATTTGCGGGTAACGAAATCATGGACTTAATAATTTAACAGTAACACATGTATTACTGTCAATGAAATCTAAAACGTCACTGCAGACACGGGCATAGCGAACGAGTTGGGATATCTAAATACCGTAAGATGTGCCAGAGGAACAACACCGTCCAAAAATGGAAAATTAACAATAGGGAACGAAAAATCGTTCCTTTTGTCGTTTATTTTTTTAGAGTTTCGCGTGTAAAATTGAATATCTAAGTCTAGGAGAGGACAGTAATTGACGTTTATATTTGATTTGAATAGACACTTTGACTCGCAAAGTCAACAAAACAGTAGGACTACGGGCCATATTTTACATTTTTTTTTCCTGTTATTGTTTGTTTAAACTATTTATCGTTGCTTGAACCTTTTATATTGACTCTGAAAAAGGACGTTTTGAAGACCACCTGTGCATATATCGATAATTCAATTCAATATCTAGTGAAAATAACAAACAGAAACGCGATCAAACTATTTCATTTTAACCGTCATTGGCCTTTAAAACAAACTATAAAGGGTAAAACATTCTATTTACTAGGTCTGTCTCCATATCAGGACTTTAACCCTCGTACATGCATTTAAGTTGCTCCTGTGAAATTCAGTTTTGATTCCATGATATTTTGAGATATTCGGCTTTCAACCATATCCATGTTAAAGGTCAATCAACTTTTTGAGGGTCCAAGGTCAAAACCACAATGACCTAATCTTACTGACAAATCACCTTCCCGTAATGCATGTGCACCGAACACAAATCAGACAATGGTTTACTTTAATAGAGGTTAAAGTTCAAAGGCATAGTGACCTGGCTTTGGTATATGACAAATCATCAACCCATGCTGCATCTGAATGCCAAGTCTGATCAACCTATGTTTAATGGTACAAACGTTATGCACCGTGCACGAAGCGGGACAGAAATACAGACAGACAAACATACGGACGAGGGGATTCCAAAAATCCCCAAACTTGCTTTGCGGGGGCATACTAACAAAAAAAATAGGGAGTTGCAGGAAGGTGCGAGAGTTTGTTCCGTTTGTTTTGAGGGTCTCACTATAAGAGTAGTTAAAGCGCTATATATTCCTTTTGCTTTTGGTTTGTCAAGACTTTTAGCACGTGTTGGGATTTTTTCATGGATAAATGCACTATATCCTTTATGCAATTATAACAAAATATTTATGTATACATTCAAGTTTTACAACAAAGTGCAATTATTTAATATGTCCCATTTATATAAAGCTCCTTTTGTTAATATATCCCGATTGGTTATTTGTTTAGTAGGGGTTATATTAATTGGTTTGATAATAATATCATTTGAAATGGGTAAATTATCAATTCCATATTTATATCCTATATTCCTACAGTAAGATAAAATCCTGAATCAAACAAAGCCAGGAAATACCCAATCTATATTATCATCGTGGATTGGTTTAACTATGTTGTCCTTTTTAAATTTTAGCATTTTGTTTCTTTTTCCTTGGTTAAATATATATCTACTATTCTTCTTCATCATTTGCACTTACAAGGGGGTCTAAAGGAATGCAAGATTCAAATATTTTCCCTCCGTTAAGATTATATTTGTGTACTTTGACACTTACTTTTCACTTGTCATTTTTAATGATGAGAAGAAGTAAATTTCACAAATGAATTTGTATAAAGATAATTAAGTGAGTGGGTACTATTATACATTTGACAAAATGTGTACGTCTGACGGTTTGGATGAATAAATGAAAAGGGAATTCTGATCCAAATAATAAACGATTGATTAAAAAGCAAAGCCACGACAAAGAAAATTAATAAAATGTTTTGTTTTCATTTAAAATAATAAAAGTGCTAATAATAACCTAAATAATTAATAGAGGATCAGAATGTAATATACCTATAACAACCCTCACATGATCTTATGTTTGAGTGTGTGTACACCTACATAAATCTTATATTTTAGTACAGTCGTATTTATATAACCTACATATGAACAGGAAATTCCCAGTCTTACACATAACGCTTTCTGTAAATTAGTTTTTTTTCTCTTTCAATATCTACAGGTCATCATAGAAATGTAAAAAAAAATTAAAGGTAAGTAACTATTATTTAATGTATGCTTCTGAATTTGAGGCTACCGCTGATTATGTTAGGACACACTGTTGTTTAACTATAATAGATATAATTAATGAACTATACTATTTTGTGTACATTAATGATATTTTAATACTCTACAAGAATTAATTATCAAAATATTTTGTGTCTTTAATGCGTTACAAAAGAATAATTCCTATTGACAAGAGATTTTCTATCACGAAGGTCATATGACAGTCTCGCATAATACTTTGCATTGTTCGAAAAACCATGGAATTGTTACCCCTATGAAAAGAATACCTTAGTTGTATTTAGCAAAACCTTTCGGAATTTTTGGGTCCTCAATGCTCTTCAACTTCGTACTTGATTTGGCCTATTAACATTTTTTTTTCGAGCGTCACTGGTGAGTCTTTTATAAACGAAACGCGCGTCTGGCTTACAAAATATAAGCCTGCATGGTATCATTGATGAGTTTATTTTAACACAGAAAACAATTTCTGTAACACCACTTGCTAGAACAATAGTTTCAATGAAATAACGGTTTATCTTAAGCAATTATTATGTTCTTTCAGGACTTTTAAATTTCGTCATGAAAGGGGGCGTATTATGATAATGCATTGTCCGCGTTCGGCTGCCGAACAAAGGCTAAAGATCTAGAATATCATGAAGCCGGTAAAGGAAAATGAATCGATGAAAGAAAGCCCCTTTCTATCTTGAACATTTTTCGGTTTGTCGTTCGAAGATACGGAACTTAAACAATCAGATTTAAGGCCATTTTTCGAGCATGCTTCGACAGATTGAAGTGAAAATTAATATTTATCCTGTGTATGGTAAAAGTACTAGTAACCTGCATTTGTTATTTTCAAAAAAATCTGTTTTGTCTTCCATGCACAGTAATGGAACGATAACCATCAGTTTCAAGCCAGTGTACTTGGATCTTTTACTTCAAGCTTGTTTTTTCTTTTCTTTGGGATTGGTGAAAGTAAGCTCCTGTTCGATTTTGAAAATTATCTGATACAAGTATTTGTCGTTACATTTTTTACTGTTTAATTTAAGGCAGTTTTCTCACGCCTAATGATACCCACATGCAAGTTTTTCTCCGGGGCAATTTTTGGGAATTTTATTGAATAGTTCTACAATATTTTATTTCATTCCTTGACAATCTTAATATGCATAAGGTGCACGTATCGTACGCTTCTGGTGCGGCTGTTAATTTTATGTTGCTAGTTAAAACGAATAAAATCCGTAAGCTTGTTACTTATTACTCTTTTTTCAATGTGTATACCTTCATAAATAAAATGTTAATGGTTTTGCCATTTTCATCTCTATTCATTTGTATTTCTTACCATCGAAATAATCATGAGGTCAAAACAATCCTTCTCAGTCTAATGTGTTGCAATTTTGTTGTTTTAATGGTCTTTTCGTTTGATTAAATATGGGTTTTTTTTCTTTCGATAAAATGACTTCTAATGTATAGCAATCTAACCGTTTTGAAATGTTCTGGGGTATTCCATAGGCTCCATGATGCAGTCAAAAATTCCTAATCGCTTTTAATTTAGCTATCTATCATCCGAACTATTTCGTTTTCCGTAATGTCTGGTGTTTTTATAAATGTATAGTTTCCTGCAACGTTTCGTTTTCCGCATAGATACATGTAGTTCAATGTATTTATAATATTCATATTTTCCGATGTGACCCATGAGCTTTTTAATACAAAATGTTTTAGGAACAGCCAGTGACTTGACGTTTTTGGCAGCATGTCCTTGGTTAACAATACAAATATATACCACAAGAATGTACATTGTTAGTATTAAGTTTCGATATGCATTGAAATCGTTGATATATAACTAAAAACTAGAAGCACACATACTGTTATGGCGATTCAGATCTGCAAACAACTGTCGAGATTTTGTTTGTTGAATCTTTCAGTGTCCGTTTTCACATAATAGAAGAAAAATATTAAAAGTTTATACATTTTTATCATACATATTTATGATGACTTGTTTTAATTTTTGCAAGAACATTTTTTTTTCTAATATCATCTATATATAAAAAAAAAAACTTGAACTCAAAGTGAAAAGTAAAATAACAAAAATACCGAACTCCAAGGAAAATTCAAATCAGAAAGTCCTTTATCAGATAACCGAGAGATACCTTTATATACTTAACCGATAGATGTGGATTGATATTTGGAATCGATAAATTAGTTGCTTCGTGTTCTTTGCGAACCTATAAAACAGTTAATATGTGTTTTATCAGTTTAAAGCCAACGACACCAAATGAGCAATTTTCGGTTCACATACACCAATTCACCATTTCGAGGTTCACACTTTCCCGCCGGTGCAACTTACGCGTTTTTCGGGATTTGGTATTGGGATATCTAGGATTCAGAATAAATGTATGTCCATTAATTGGTAAACGATGTCGCGGCATAGTCTCTTACAAAAAACTTCTTATTTGCAATGCAATATGGCTATATTTTTAAGTAATATTTTATCATCGTTACTAACAGAACACTTTTGAGTCAACTACTTAGATACTCATTACTGATCAGAAAGTAGATATTCCAACAAAAGGTTTTTAATTTGATGCGAAAACTTCAAAGTATATATTCTGGAAATCATGTGTTCATTATGCTTGTGCAAATTCCCTCTGATAAAAAAAAAATTATGATATGGGTCGAAACGTCGTTAATTACATCTACAACGTTTCGCAACAGCAATGATATAATTTCGATTTTTTTCCATTTTTTAAAACGCTGACATTGCTGTACAAGCTAATACAATGTATAATTATATAAACATAAAATGAAAATCTCTTCCGATTTTGACGATTAGAGGACTATATATGATAAGACAATATAAAAATGTGCTGATCTTTAAGAAATTTCTCTTTAATTTGTACCAAAGGAAATAACGGACAAGAATTTAGATAAAAAATACAGTTGATAGACTGTCGTAAATTCTTATTTTTTTAATCATGAAACAGCATTGGCTAATCAAGCACATAGCAATTTCAATAAAAACATATCAAATATAGTATCATATTCACACTCTTATATTAGAATTTTTATTGAATATATATATAGTTTCAGTTATATGTTTTCCCGTGGAAGAATGATCAGAAAGTGATAAAATATATGAACATAATATTCCTTAAATTGTGTTCGTTCCTATAATTCACTGAATATGGAATATTTTCAGTCAATTTGCATTGTCATTGTCCACTGGAACTTTTCTTGTCCATGCGCAGTGATATATGTGTATATATTAGAACTGTTTATTGTATAAATTCTTCATCGTGTGTACAACTGTTGATTGACTTGTTGTAGAAGGTATTATATAAGTTTTGGCAACCATGCCAGAAATTGGGAATTAATGGGTTTGCTTTCAGATTTAAATGGATTGAGATTTTCGTGTTGGATAATAGGTGATATCTCAATTAGTAAAAAAAGTAATTTTAGTTCTATGAAAGTAAGGTATAGGTTGTTTGATTATTACAGTAGTAACATAATCACTATTTTAACTTCTTTTAAAAATAGATTGACAAATTGAAAGTAGCATTCATAGTTAGCTTTTTTTTAATCAATAGCTAGGGAAAGCTGCTTGCAACGATACCTCACAATTCTTATGGTAAATTTAAGTATAATAATCAACAACAAAAAATGCTTATCAAAAAAGTTTTTTTTTGTGTTTCAACAAGTTAAAACGGAAGAAGGACATATAGTTTAACATGTTTAATGTACTGGTTATCAAGATAACAATTGAACCGGGTATATATAAACACGGTGATTTACCGTCCGGATACAAGAAATACTGAGATATAAATGGTGTATTCGTCGTCCTATAAATGACAGATCTGAGAGAAAATTTCCCGGCTGCATGCATCTGTTGTATATACTTCTTCTTATTTATATCATCTTTGTTGGTTGTTTGAAAGAGTTTTGCTCGGGAATTTTGTAACATATCGTAAACTTTCCAAAAAGGATATCTTAACTTTGTCGTGCATAAATAGGGTGTATGAAAGCCAAACTGAAGGTATTGGTTACACAAGTTTTAAAATAAGGTATGTTTAATTGTTTTGTTCCTACCTAATCACCCTTTCTGAAAATTGTTTTTTCAGCACTGACATCAATTATTTAACACTAGCATTCACCCGCCCCCTCCATATTTCCCTTGAAAAATGTAAAGTGCGATGGTTCTATATGTTTATATTTGTATGCCCCGCGGGGAAATGACGTATACTGTCATTCTGTCCATTAGTCCCATGCAGATAAGCGCGTGATATGCACAGTTAGATCATGTGGGTCAGATATACAGTTTTCATATTATGTAGGATGACAGTACATTTGCTTTATGTAAGGATATGCATAATATCAGAATTTTAATTTTCGGCTTTAAATTTTCAGTAAAAAACAGGATGTCGAACCAGCTAGTAGTTTTCCTGTGTTTAAAAAAGAAGTAGAAATGAAACAAAGATTTTTCTTCTCTGAATCGTTAAGAACCTCATGTTGAAGGTCAAGAAGCCATAATCGCCTTGAAAATCAAATGTCTTTCTTCCGTGTTAATATATCATTTTCCTCATATGTAGTGTATAATATCTACATAGATTTAGCCTATACAAACTAATATCATATATTTGTTCTATACGTTTCGTTTTCCGCATTGAAAGTGCAACTTGAACTTGTACTTCAAGTCACATATATGTGGGCTATAATATTAGGGAACAGCGAATGTTTTGACGAATTTGGTAGGAATATAAACCAAGGAGATGTGGCATGACATTGCAAAATGAGACAACTATCCACCGTTGTCCAAATGACGTAGATGTGAGCAACATTAAAACATGTTAAACGATTCAAACGCGGGAAAACCAAAGGTCTGATTTATAATATATAATATCATAATAAAACAATTAACGAAACACAAATATGACAGACATGACCCAACGAAAACCACTGAATTACAGGCGCCTGACTTGGGACAAGCACATAAAAATGTGTCGGTGTTTAACATGTACGTGAGCGCACAAAATTACTTGACTCATCAGATTTGCATGGTGTGCAAAACAACTAACATTAAGACAAAATGCACAACGAGCATTATTAGCATTAAGGATGTAATTAGGTCAGGTTTAGGAATTTGTGTCAGATGTTCGGACTACTTGTTTTTTCCTACAGGGTAAACTATTTTGCCCCATAACACTCATTTTTCTTTTCATACAAGACTTCAATAGCTCATAAAAGGTCATTTACCAAAATTTAAGCAGATCCTAGATTTCTTTTCTTTCGATTTGAGACCCAAATAATACCAATGCAAATATATTAAGGTAAAAGTACGAGTCAGCCTTTTTCCGCCATTTTTAAAAAATTGAATATCTATGAAGAAACCTATCAATATTTTTAGCTTATTTTGTTTCTTAACTAATGCTTTTCTGACTTAATGTATCAATTTTAAATTCTAGATTTTTTTTTAATGTCACCTAAGTACATCCTTAACTGAAAGCTAGTACAAAATCTACAACAACTGATAAATAAATCATGTTCTCACAGACTAAATTATCAATCAGTCCACTGTTCAAAATACACTGCTGACTAATTGATAGTAATGAAAAAGTTAGAAGTTATTTAACGATAATCATTTTAATCTTTTGATTTAAGGTGGGTCTAATGCACTGATGAATGTATCTAATGGTCCAAGACATAAGATTTAAATTAGGCTGAAGCCCAGGGCCGAAAGCCCGTGTTATCACCAAATACGTATACCATATTGCTGTTGTTGAGAACTTAAAAAACGCTTAATTTGCTCACCAGCAATGTACACTATTCAACTGTTTATTGATAAAATTGTAGCAAAGAACGCCAATTAACAAATATATCAGTTCGTATACACTGTCCAGTCATTTCCTGGTTTGTACATTAAGGTCAAAGAAGTGTTTGCACAAGTAATGAAACATCAATGAACAAAATATACCCTGAAATTTCCACATTAAGATCAACAGTCATTATTAAGATTTCTCTGGCATGGCTGTTGCAGAAAATTTTCTGTATCACTATGTTAATGAGAAACACTTACGAATTAACAAAAAATACCCGGTTATTTTTGCAATTTATATAACTGTTGCAGAAACGTTTAAGCTATTTACTGAACCATAACTTGACCGAAAGTTTTCTGCGTCAGTTATATCTTAGTAATGGCTTTTCGCTTTGACGGATGTTTATTCTTAAACTTCAGTGATCAATTTTCTTATTTGATTTTGTGTATGCCCCACCTAGGGGCATTATGTTGTTCGGTCTGTGCGTCCGTTCGTCCGTACGTCCGTCTGTCCCGCTTCAGGTTAAAGTTTTTGGTCAAGGTAGTTTTTGATGAAGTTGAAGTCTAATCAACTTGAAACTTAGTACACATGTTCCCTATGATATGATCTTTCTAATTTTAATGCCAAATTAGAGTTTTGACCCCATTTTCATGGTCCACTGAACATAGAAAATAATAGTGCGAGTGGGGCATCCGTGTACTATGGTCACATTCTTGTTTTAATTATTTGGGGACGTTCAATTTAAATCCGATGCCTCGTGTAAAGCTCTCTTCACGTTAAAAACCCTTACAACAACTCTTTGAGGAGTACGAAGTTACCTGTTGCAAGGCAGAATGTCTGTCCCTAACCAGCATATCCTCATTTTTCAGTGGCAGTCCAAATTTCACCAACATTCATCCCGGATGGCCTCTATTACAGGACCTACCTATTGTATTTATTGTTCATTTGCTCTCGTCCTGAAATTGCATGAAATATATGCCACTGGACGTTAAGCAGCCAACAATCAATCAATCAATTGAATATAGCGCTATGTTCTTTTTAAAATGTTGTGAGTTGGTACCCGCACGCGGTAGGTGTGTTCGACTGCAATTTAAACTTTTGACTATAATTGTCAGGTTTCCTGCCGAAGGTCGGTGATTCTCTCTGGGAACTTCGGCTTCCTCCCCCAATACAAACTGATCCCCACGATAAAGCTAATAATGCAGCCGAAAGTGGCGTTATCCACCATTTTGATATATATATACAGCGATCACTCTGTGAATAAGATTACGATCATACATTTTCTCTGTTATTCATTTTGGAACTTTTCTTAGCCTAGTACAACTTAAAATGTGCATCAGACATATGTTTACATTAAATGTATATGTAGGTATTCACAGTTTGTATGTATAACAATTAATTGACTAGCTCTTTGGAAGGAACTGCGTCATGATCATGACCTTTTTTTTTAATCCATAGAAAAAATATTTATAAGTCCCAGATTTAATGTTTTATCGAAGTTGTTGACAGGTTTTCCAGAGACATATAACTGATATATAATACATTCAATTATTGCATATTGGTATTGTCCTGTATGTCTATGGTCGTTTATAGTTTTGGCAACTGGATGTGCAATTTTTTAAAAATTCGAAAATCCATAATTAAGCTGGTTTTCCCAATCATTTTAGGGAATTTTCGTGAGTTGAATACTATATTAAAGGTGATATTATATATACATGTATAATAACAAATGTAAACCGCCGTTGAAGGAATGTAATTGTGGTTATATTGACTGTGAGTTGTAAAGCACAAAGAATTTTAAAGAAGAACTTATTCAATACACCAATTTATCTACCAAAACAAATTGGAATAAGCACTAAGAAATTTTAGAATAAAGGTAAAAATCGTGATAAATTTGATATTTATAAACATGATAAACAAAGAAATTCATTAATTATCTAAAAGAAAATATGAGTATGAGCCACTTTAAAATTTTAACATAATGAAAAATCTAAAATTGAGGGCGTAAAATTGGAGATCAGTGTTATTATTAAAAACTAAATAAAATCAGAGACATATATACACATATGTGTATATATGTCTCTGATAAAATGAAGCATAAGCATTATATTAAACTGTAAACAAAGAGTCTATTCAAGCAAACAAATTAAAAATGTATTTAGCGATGCCAAACCACAAATTTGTTAACATTGAAAAATTTGATAAGCTGAACATATATCTAAGCAGGAACCCATGAGGACAGGTAATTGCAGATTCGCATATCGATCAAGGATTTGTATAATAAGTAGACAAATCCTTGCATCGATCAATTATGCTAAAATAATATCCGTCGCTCAGAAACATGCAGCATCTTACAACTGGTTTCCTGTTAAGAAATATGATATGAGTATACGTTTGCATTTCGAAAGTAACCAGACCTTACTTTCACTTTCTCGCTGTATTAATAGATGTAACAAGAGAAAACGCAGCTTGCAACTTTAAGAGACACCTTACCAAAATGAGTATGATTGCAAAATTGCATAGCAAACAAAAGTCACATATATGCCATTACAATTCATGACACCACTACAACTGATACTTTAAAGTTTAAAAAATCGTTATGCACTTCATTTACATTTTATAGTACTTTAGTTTAGATGTGTGTTAGAATGGAAAATATTGGATCAAATAATGAATATTGTCTAAGCTTTGGAATTTATATACACCTAAGGAAAATATATGTAGTGTATAGGAATTCTGCAAGATAAATATAGGTAATACAATAATGAAACAGATACCTAACAACAACAAAAAAATATCTAGAGATCATTAATTGTGTAAGTCAACAGTGGTTTGATTCCGCCAGTGTACTTTTTCTGGAGAAGGAAAATCCCCATTGATTTTTATCCAAAAATTCACTAGGTTTTTCTATCCAGGTCCAGTGTAAAACATCCACCTGTCATTATAAGGTTCTAAAAAGAGTTTTTTTTTAAGGGGAAATATATATAAAATGTGGCTCAGTAGTTTTTAGTGTATTTGAAACTTGCATAGTTGATTTATGTAAAAAGTGGAGAGTTTTCATCCAAGGAATGTTCACACTAGTGTTTTTGTACCGGAATGATTGCACTATATATAGTTATTTTATACCGGGATTAAATTACACTAGTGCTTTAGATCCATACATTGATGAAGTTATTAATACTCATTTTGAACACACGATAACACAATAATGCTTATTAACGAATAAGATTTAAATAATTTTTCTACGCAAATCTATAAAATCACTGATATGCTTTTAAATTGTCACTAATTGTAATATTTATATTTATTGGATTGCCGAAGTTTTTCTGTGTATTAGCTTTTCGGTCAACTTAGATATAAAATCATATCTTCTTTGTCAATATCAAAGGATGCTTCTATAATTGAAACTTTATGTAAGAACAAATCTGCTCTTTAAATTTGGTTTATATCAAGTTCAATGTCCTGATCATTGATAAAGTATTTTGAGTTATAAAAATATCCTCCTCATCATCATCTATATTATTTACTGGACTGACTCAGATTAATGAAACTAGTTCCTTGAAAATCATTCTAATTTTAACCCATTTATTTATGTAAACAATAAACCGGTCTAATATAAACAAAACAACGATATCAAGATCGACGCTTTCACACTATTTACATCCAATATTCTCTAGTGAAAAACAGTTACCCAGAATAAATACACAGCGGAATGAAAGTACGCTTACAATTGCACTTTCTGAAATGGTGAGTTATGTGCTCATTTCCCATATCCCGCTTTTTTTATAATTTCCCCCTCTTTCCCTCCTTTTTCCCCCCAGATCCCTCTTTTTTCCTTCTTTTAATATCCCACATCCAAAAATCGTGTCATGCCACTAAATGACAGATGAGTGACCCTTAAGTAAACAAGATATCAAGCTATAAATTCTACAAAAGTGGATAAAAAGTTAAAGCAGCTAGAATATCAAAGATCAACCACCAAAACTGAATTTCTATAAACATGATAAAGGACAAAAGCATTAGAATATATAACTTAAGAGACAATCATGATTGGTGAGATAAGCAATATGAACATTATTAAATGGCAGCTTTAAACTAATCCAGACTTTTTACTGGTTGCACTCTAAACTTTGTCTAGTTTGGGGGACTGCGGGCCATCCCATTTTTCAATATCCTGGATCTGCATCTGGTCAGGTTTGTGCCAAGAAGGTATGATGAATGTTCCCAACACCATAAAAGATAGATTATGCACTTTTAAAATTTGTTTCAGGAAAAAAATGACTGCCATAAAAGTATTCATTTCTCACAGTAATGAACTTGAGGATCAACAACTGGTTTTTGATGAAATCCTTCCAAAATTGAAAGATTTTAAAGACATAAGCATCCTTACTCAGGATGAATTACAACCAGGACAAATTTTTTTGTCTAGTTTAACAGAATTGGTGGATAAAGTTGATAAGACACTCCTATTCATCACGAAGAATGCCATGCAAAGTAGCTGGTGCAATCTAGAATTACTAATAGGTCTAGAGAGATCCCAAAGGAAACAGCAACTTTCAGTTGTTCTTTTACTACATGGTATTGAAGAGAAAGATGTATGTATAATAATTTTTGTTTTTGTTTTTGTTTTTTTTAAACTTAATTCAACCCTTCATTAATTCAGAAGGAATCAAAATTTGTGTTACTTATATCACATAATTGTGTGGTACATCATCAGCAGGCACATTCTTTGTAATTTTATTAAATGTTTGCTATATTCAGAAAAAGTAACAATGTTCCTTAATATGAATAATCTTAAACCTATGATCATGGAATTGTCATTGATGTTAAGATTTGATCTGAAAAATGGTCATTAATGAAGATTAATTTGGACCAATGCGCTATTTTCTTATCAAAGATGAGATGATTAAGATCATGATGGTACCCATTCACACACATACTTTATTCCAACTCTGAGGTGACCATGTATGCTCTAACTCCTAAGAGCAGAAATTTGATGAAAAAAGTAGCATCAAATTCGAATTTTCAAGTCTTTGACCTGGCTAAAACTTGACCCTATGACCTCACTCACTAGCTGCACTTGAGGCGAGCACATTACCATGAAACCAACTTTGGTCAGTTTGTTGTCTCTTTGACACATTCCCCATTTCCATTCTCAATTTTATTATTCTGTTTATTGGTCTTTATATAAGTTTCATATAAAAATAAGGAGATGTGGTTTGATTGCCAATTAGACAACTATCCACCAAAAAGTTCAAATGAACCACTAGCTAAACTTCATAGATATAAGAAGATGTGGTTTGATTGCCAATGAGACAACTATCCACCAAAGTTCAAATGAATCACTAGCTAAACTTCATAGTTTAGATTTTTTATTTTCTTTATAGATTCCACAAATTGCAGTATTACAAGAAGCTAGAAAAATTGTTTTTACAAAAGAAAATGATGCCTGGGTTACCAAGACCATTGAAAGGATAAGAGGTATGTTGAAATAGTTTACTGAAGATATCAGCTATAATATTTACTAACAAATGCAGACTGTTTTAGAAATTAAAAATCCATATAAACAACACAAGGACCTAAACTTAAAATGTTAGGTTGTTGTTTTATTGACACATATCCCTCATCTCCTTTCATCATAGATGTATGTTATACAAAATAAAAGACAGAAGATGCCAAGGGGACTTTCAAAACTCATAAGCCTAAGAGAAAGTAAAAATGCCATGACAAGCAAAATACAAACAATTTCACAAAACACTACACAGAAAATCACATTCAAAGCTGAAGGAATTTGCAAAATTGAGATTGGCATTCTTTTCTGTTATCCCCATGTATATTTGCAAAAGCTCCCTTTCAAAATATGCTGGATCCACTCATGTCTTGAACTATTTAAAAACCACTTAGTATTTCATGAACATTTAATTTAACCATTAAAATGTATTTTTTACACATGCTTGTGGTTAATTGGGTTGACAAATAAAATTGAGAATGGAGATGGGGAATGTGTTAAAGAGACAACAACCCAACCAAAGAGCAGAAAACAGCCCAAGGCCACCAATGGGTTTTCAACACAGCGAGAAAATCCCGCACCCAGAGGCGGGCTTCAGCTGGCCCCTAAAGAAAAATGTGTACTAGTTCAGTGAAAATGGACGTCATAATAAACTCCAAAACATATAAATGAACTAAAATTAAAAAAACATACAAGACTAACAAAGGCCAGAGGCTCCTGACTCCTAAAAACTGCCTCCTGTCTGAAATTATTTAAAATTAGGTGTATAAAAGCATGCATTTAAATGTAACAACACA
Source organism: Mytilus californianus (assembly GCF_021869535.1). NCBI lineage: Eukaryota > Metazoa > Mollusca > Bivalvia > Mytilida > Mytilidae > Mytilus > Mytilus californianus. The sequence continues at coordinate 67,396,415 of NW_026262690.1, forward strand.
GGCGTTGTGAAATAAGATGTATAAATATTCATCATAGTTTATTAAATCCTCCATATATATATCATCATAATATCACAACTTTTTCTTCTTTTATAAAAATTTCACATTAAAAATCTCCTAGTTTCAATTTATATAAATTTTAGGCAACGTCTAATATACAATATGAAAGAAACAAAATAAAGAACATAAGTATGTTTCATCTCTGTATATAAATTTTATACAATATAATCAAGTGCATAAATTTCTATTTCCACACTAAAATTTCCTTTCTTATATTTATCATAAAGTTTAATAATTAATCAAATCTATAAACTTTAAACAATGACTAAAATGTAATTTTCATAATGAATTTCCATACAAAATAACCAAATAAACTGTTTCTAAGTATTTTCAATTGTGAAATATGTTATCTCCCTTATCAAATTATCTCCCCTAATCAATACTGATTTTATAACATGTACTTCAAAAATATGACTAAAAACATGTTATCATTTGTAAATAACAAACAATTTTAACCAACTGCTAAGCTAGCAAAGCATTCACAATTAATAGCAGTAAATTTAATCTGTATTAACAATTCAAGGAACTCATGGTTGATAAATATAATTACTACCAGAAGTCCATTACTAGACGAAGTGTGCAACCCGCTATATAGTAAGGCGATCACGTTGTCCCCGTACTTCCAACTGTGATTGAAACGGGATTTGAGCGAGATTGCTATTAATAGCAACAAAACTCAATGGCCAAAATTTTTGAAATGCATTCTGGGTAGAGATAATTTATGCAAAACACCCTATAACTTAATTAGTACACAAATAATAATGTTTAACTATCGACGTGTTAATGAATAGCAGATCCTAGCATATTATATCAGTGTCATGAGTCATTATGATGGTTTTAATATTAAATGATAAATATGTTTGTATAATTTATCAATTTAAAAACTACAATTATAACCGTAGAAAAATTGTCAGACGGAATAAAAAAGCTCACTTCTTAATACAATTAACGTTTGGTTTTAGAGTTAATTGTGAAAAGAATTGCCATTAAAAAGTTGGCAAGGAAAAATTAGGTCGGAGAAATGTGTATCCATATACAGTACAAGTAACACTGGTTTAGAAATGAGTTTAATAGGAATAGACATTCTATTATATTTATTTTAAGAATATATGTTACGAATTACAAATTTCAAGAAATAAGTTTTTTTAAAAGTTACACGGGAATTCTGCCGATATAACCATTTTTAGCAAAATTAACAAATTGTACCCTCAATTTTGAAAAAAAAGAGGGGACATTTAATTGTATAACCTTTCTTCAATTTCGAATATCATCGATCCTGCGAAACTGAGATCTTGATGGTAATACTAACTCGGATGATGGTGTGGACGAACAAAGGTTATCATTTCAGTCAGATATTGTTACATTTATCCGTTAAAATACAAGTAAAAATGCCGTTCACAATACGTGCGTTCGACGTATAAATTTTATAGGTTAAAATTGTAGGACAAGTTGAGATCACGATCTTTGTAAACAAATGAGTATTAAATATATATTCTTTATGTAAGTATATCTTTATTTAAGTATACTTCATACAGAATTATGACGAATTCTTACTTCAAAAACCTATAGCTGTAGTTTAATTTGTTCAAATACTAAGTTAATCTCAAGGGTTAAGTTGGGCCGTAAAGAAATAAAGTAATACCTGGAATTGTCCGGTTCCAACAGTAAAACCCATTCTTACAAGCAAGGAATTGTATATTCAAATATACAATTCCTTGTTACAAGTGTGGGGTGTATACATTAATAGCAGCCGCGTCAGGTCGGATTAATGACTTTAAATCCAGTATCTCGCGTATTCAGAATGAATGTTACGATCTCTGATGTTAAATATAACACTTGCGACAACTCTTTGATGGGATATGCATGTTATATTTGACACTGAACGTAAAGCTAGCAACACACGATAAATCAAAACTTTAATCCGCATGATCTACAGATGTCTTCAATCTTGTGAGTATAAAACAAAAAATGGACTATTACACGTTGCAACACTGACTCACGTATACATCTTATGATGGCGAACGAATAGTCGGATATTTTGGACAAATGTATTTCGGGAGAAGCGAAGAAAAAACCCCGTCTTTTGCTTGCAGTAAGTAACCGAGACATAATTCGTCAACACAACGTTCTATTTAAAAAAAGAGGCAATTATGACTATATTTTGACAAAAAACTATATCTTTTAAATAGACGATACATTTTTAGTCCGACACGGCAGATTTTATTGTTCTCATTTGCCTTTGCGCGATGAAAAATGGTACTAATGTATTCGTTTATAAAATTTTATATCATTTTCTAAATGTTGAATTAAAATGAAGTTAAATAACTGGCAATAAGAAACAACCGCACTTAGTCGGCTCACTTCATTTACAACAAACTGATAATTAATAAAACACTCAAGGAGACTAATTAACAGCTATCTTTTTAATGATAATATTTGTTCCCATGATTCCATAGTTATAAAACGAGATTTGGGAGGACCACCTATGGGGCTTTCCACTGATAATGGGGACATCGTGATCGCCTTACTATATAGTACAGCTTGCACACTTCGTCTAGTAATGGACTTCTGTTACTACACATACCCTAAGTAAGGTGAGAGTAGACATCTCATTGCGAATAATCACAATCTTTATCAATCATTCTGACAATCATAGCTGATTACAATAATCTATAACACCTGCAAATAACATTTATAGTTCTAAATAGTTCCCTCTCTCAGAGTAATACAGATAGTATTTCTGATTTTCAACAAATTCTTTTTTATTTCTTCGCTCTCATTTTATTACATCATTACATCAAAAAAACTTTGATTCATCAAAACACACAACTAATCAAGACTCTTAAATATTAAAATATTTGCATAACGCTTTCCAAAACGCAATGTACCTTATTCCGGACTTATCATAAAAATCTAAATAGCTTCTCCATAACTAAACTTATAACTTGTGAATGAATTATGACTTTAATAACTTCTATATCTTTACTCTAAAACTGTCTTAAATGTATAATAACTTTAATTATCGTTTTTCACCTAAACCTTATTTTTACTCGAAAAAATTACTATTCAGTCAGTAAAATGTTCAAAGAATATATAAAAAAGAAGATAAAGATAAAATAAATAGATTTTAATTTTTATCTTTATCTTTTTTTTTATATATTCTTTGAATGTTTTACTGACTGAATAGTAATTTTTTTAGAGTAAAAATAATTTCTAAACTAAGTTTCAATAACTATACAAAAGGAAACAATTCAATCTAAAAAATTATCAAAATCTCCATCTGTCATGCTACATAAACTAAAACAGTATGACAATGAACAGATGTACCACTAGCTTAGAAGGTAGCAGAGTTGTTTAAGTAGTTCGCCTGCAGTAAACACTAGGCTTTCAACATTGAGGTTATGAGTTGAAACCCCAGTCTTGGCAAGGTGCATTGGACTCAGATCTTAATTGACTAGGATTGCTAGTTTTCCTGTCAAAAGTCAATGGTTCATTCTGGGCACTCCAACTTCCTCCACCAATAAAAAATGGTGGCCGGAATGTAACCAAGAGTGCTCAATGTGTCTTTAGCTGTTTAGCTTAAACATACCATAAAAAGAAAAAGAGTACTAATACTTTGTGTCCTTTTTACTTCAAAAATATTTTTAAATGAGAAGTATATGGAACAAGACTGATTTTGATACAACCACAGAGATCATAGACTTTAACACATCAGACTGCATAATTCCAGGTAAGCAATTCAAAACATTTCTTTTAGGTAGTATAGTAAACTTGTTTTTGCAATTTTAGAACAGACAGCGATTAAGAAATTAAATGTATAATAAAAATTTGTTGGATTTTTTATTTCAGAAAAAGAGACTATAAAACATTTGATGCCTGCAGGAAATGTAGCTCATGGTCTGGTATGGTCACATTATGCAGGGTTACTTCAATACATTCTACCAGGTATACTTTTTAGCTCACCTGGCCCAAAGGGCCAAGTGAGCTTTTCTCATCACTTGGCGTCCGTCATCCGTCGTCCTGCGTCCTGCGTTTATCGTCCGTAAACTTTTACAAAAATCTTCTCCTCTGAAACTACTGGGCCAAATTTTATCAAACTTGGCCACAATCATCATTGGGGTATCTAGTTAAAAAAATGTGTCCGGTGACCCGGCCAACCAACCAAGATGGCTGCCATGGCTAAAAATAGATCATAGGGGTAAAATGTAGATTTTGGCTTATATCTCTGAAACCAAAGCATTTAGAGCAAATCTGACACGGGGGTAAAATTGTTTACCAGGTCAAGATCTATCTGCCCTGAAATTTTCAGATGAATCTGACAACCCGTTGTTGGGTTGTTGCCCCTGAATTGGTAATTTTAAGGAAATTTTGCCGTATTTGGTTATTATCTTGAATATTATTATAGACAGAGATAAACTGTAAACAGCAATAATGTTCAGCAAAGTAAGATCTACAAATAAGTCAACTTGACCTAAATGGTCAGTTGACCCCTAAAGGAGTTATTGCCCTTTATAGTCAATTTTTAACCATTTTTCGTAAATTTTTCTAATCTTTTACAAAAATCTTCTCCTCTGAAACTACTAAGACAAATTTAACCAAACTTGTCCACAATCATCATTAGGGTATCTAGTTTAAAAAATGTGTCCGATGACCCCGCCCGCGAACCAAGATGGCCGACATGGCTAAAAAATAGTACATAGGGTAAAATGCAGTTTTTGGCTCACATCTCTGAAAACAAAGCATTTAGAGCAAATCTGACCGGATAAAATTGTCCATTAGGTCAAAATCTATCTGCCCTGAAATTTTCAGACCAATCAGGCAACACGTTGTTGGGTTGCTGCCCCTGAATTGGTAATTTTAAGAAAATTTTGCAGCTTTTGGTTATTATCTTGAATAATATTATAGATAGAGATAAACTGTAAACAGCAATAATGTACAGCAAAGTAAGATCTACAAATAAGTCATGATGACCAAAATTGTCAATTGACCCCTTAAGGAGTTATTGCCCTTTATAGTCAATTTTTTACAATTTTCATAAATTTTGTAAATTTTTGTAAATTTTTACAAAATATTTTCCACTGCAACTCCTGGGCCAAGTTCATTATAGATAGAGATAATTGTAAGCAGCAAGAATGTCCAATAAAGTAAGATCTACAAACACATCACCATCACCAAAACACAATTTTGTCATGAATCCATCTGTGTCCTTTGTTTAATATGCACATAGACCAAGGTGAGCTACACAGGCTCTTTAGAGCCTCTAGTTTTTAACAAAATGAAAGTTTTTGCCTTTTTTTTATTGAAGATGTTAGTAACTACAAGTGTACCTAAGTATTTACCACTTCTTAGACACTGTCCGGTAGAAGGAAGAAAACAATACATAAAAAGTCATGAACAAAAGATTAGTTCAAATCAGTCATTGCTTAGCATATGTTATAATCAAAAAACACATTACAAGTTATTTGTTAACTTCTGAGGGGCCCTCTGTGATGGCTTCTGTCACTTTTCTCTAGTTTGTTCTTGTATTCAGTGCATTGATTTATAGTATTTTAAACTGTAGTTCTGATGTTATTAGCATGCTTACTGATTTTTATGCCCCCACAACTGAAAGTTGGAGGACATTTTGTTTTACCCCTGTCCGTCCATCCTTCCTTCCGTCTGTCCATCCCATTATGGGTATATAGTTATTCCAGATAACTCCTCCTACAGTTTGAATGCTAGGAAGTTTTCACTTTGCTGGCTGTTTGTACACATAATGAAGGTGTGCATGTGGTCAGGGTTTTGATTTTTTATTAATATTTGCTCTTTTGGGAGATAGTTGAACTTTGTCATTTTTGGAGTATATACTTGCATAAGAGGTGCATAGTGTTTCTGCATAACTCCTTCTACAGTTTGAATGCTAGGAATTTTTCACTTTGCTGGCTGATTGTACATATATTGAAGGTGTGCATGTGGTCAGAGTTTTGATTTTTATTGATATTTGCTCTTTTGGGAGATAGTTGAACTTATTTTAAAATAACACTTTGCATCTGCGGGGGCATCATTTGTGTCTCCCAGACATAATAAAATCTCAAAGAAAGTTCTACATTGACTTTGTTATGATACAGTTACTTCAGAGTGGAGTGAGGGGGCATTTCTTTGTCTTGTCTTCTTTAGTAATTTATTTTGAATTTAATTTTACCTGCAAATGACATGTACACTTTTAATTATTTTGTTTATTTTTCACAGATTTGCAAAATAAACTGAAAGAATCTGAATGGTATAGAAATCAATCCACCAACCTTCAGAACCATGTGTCAACAAAGTTTTATGAATTAGTACCAACATCATGTACTTGCCATTTTGATCTGTCAAAAGTAGATGAAAATATCAAACTGGTCACAGTTTTGGAACTTTCCAATTCAATAAGAGGGGGAAACATTAGAAAATTTGCAGTGAAACTTTACAGTGTTACTGATGGTGATCAGGTGAATATTTATGTATGATATCTTTATCTAAGAGCTTTGATTATTTAATTTTTTCTGGTTCTTTATCCTCAGATTTGGAAAATCAATTGCTCAGGTAATAGTTCCTTAATTTATGTTACCTTGAGCTCCTTCCAAGCTGGTAAAAGCCTTGCGATATGGTTCATGTTTGCATGTTTTATCAAAACAGTCATTTTTAACTCTTCCACAGGGGTATATCAGTTTGTGCTTGCATGAGACATTGTAGTTGAATTAAGCAAACAATGTTTTTGTTTTCATTTATTAACCCATTTGAAAAAATCAATATAAGTTTTATAAAGATGTGGTATGATAACATGATTGCCAATGAGACAACCCTCCACCACAGCATGTAACAAAATTCTAAGATTTCCCAAAGTGTGGTTATATATTGCAGTAATTAAGATTAATGTTCTCTAAACGGTTTTAGGAAATTAAGTATTTTTATCTATAGACGTTACGAAAAAATTGTTTTACTTGAAATGTATCACTCATATTATATATAGTGTTTGTTCATGCTTTTCAAATACCTTTTCAGACATATTTCTGCATTTGTGAATACCCATGTGCCATAGGGGCAATGAAGGCAATGGAAGATCACCATTTAGCAAAGTTTAATATAGATGACAAGAAGTTACAACTAGCAAGATTTTACTATACCATGAACTCTGTGATAAACCATTTTGACATATGTAGAAATAAAGCAAGAGTTGTTCTTTTCAATGGTAATATACAAAAATGTAGTCTTGATATTGATAATAGTAATAATAAATGATAATGATAACTTTTTGCACATCATATAAAAAGGCCTCATGTGTACTATATGTAAATGTAACAGCAACCCAATTACACAAATAACCAAAAGACATTAAGAGATAGTCCTCAACAATACTCCTGTTTCTTTACAATATGTATAGTTTAAAATCACCCTGAGAAAAAAAGTTGTGAATAAATTCATCAGGAATGTCAATTAGTTGAAAATTAGTGTGTTTTAAACTAACACAAAACATAAGCCATTCCTCCCAAATAGGAATCACTTCCTGTCTAGTATTTACCAGTCCTAAAAAGACTCTACAAAATGCAAACATTTTATTCCCAATTACTATTTATGAAACTCTAATGTAGCATACAAAAAATAAAAATGAAATCATCCATCTTAATTTTTACAGATGAAACTGAGAAAGTGTCTGAAGTTTTAGTGAAAGCAATAAAAGAAGATTTACAATTAACTGAAACAGTTAGGACAAAGGTTTGTATTACTGTCTAACTTGTTTTCTTCTCTTTTCCCTTAAAAAAAATTGTTCACTTGCTCAGTTTTGACACATAAACATTGATCAGTTGTATACAAAATTAGGCTGTAGACACAACATTGTGCTTGACACAGTTAAGTATAGGCTAAGTAATAGGCAGGACACAGTAATCGGATTTTATGCACCAAATGAAAATAGGATTTTTGTCCCCTTTAGCCCCTAAAAGTATAGGAACTGTAAAAGAAATGCAATAGTCCTTAAAAGCTCATACAATGTGGAACTAAATAAGGCAATGAGAACAATGTTTCATGGCTGCAGGCTTTTTGTTGTTTCTAGATCTTTGATGTTTTACTCTAATTGGTATAACTAGAGGTTTTTATTTAAAATGTACAGTATTTATAATTTAAAAACACTCTTATCTATGATTGACCTATACCATCTAGATAGTTTGGATACCTTTAATCATTTTCAGGAGAGCCCAATCAGGCCTAAGTTGGAAGACTTAGAACCTACACCAGAACTTGAATACCAATATCAGGTCTATATAGCTCATTCTGAAGACAGAGAAGACAAACAGTGTGCTAAAGAAATTATTGAATACCTGGAACAGAAGGGGATACACAGTATTCTTAAAAATCCTGACAGCCCAAATGACCCAGAGGTGAAGTCTAATACACTAATTAAAGCTGTGAAAAATTGTAGGTGGTTTATTTTTCTGATGACACAGAATTCAGTTAAGGACAAGATGCTTCAGCTGAGGGTACTGGCTGCACTCCATGATGGTATCCTCAAAAGAAGGGTTAGGGTAATCCCTGTGGTAGATAGACGTAATGACATCTACATACCTGATGCTCTACAGTGGGTTACTTATGTACCTTGTAATGGACAAACAAAATCTCATCTTAAAAGTCTTCACAATATCGTCAGTGGTAGGTACCTGTTATTAATCAAAGAAAGATGAAACTTTTCTTTGTTTGGTTTAGTTGGTTTGTTATGGATGTATAATGCAAACTTTTGTGCAACCGACACATGTTTCTTGAATAAGCTTCATCAGGTCTGCTCGAAATCAAAAGGTCAGGAAACCATATAAATAATAAATTTAAGAGCATCAAAACCAAAAAAAAAGCCTTGACCAAAAATTCAATTTTTGATTTTGTTTACTTTCTCAAGCAGAATAAAAAAACAATTGTGCTGCAGTTCTTACAATCCTATCTGACTTCAGTATTTATTGCATTACTGAAGAAGCCTTTCCACTGATCCTGAAAAAAATATGCATATATCAATTTTATATCTGTCCTTCAACTACCCAACTTTACACAGTGTTTATGCTTGCATTTTTGTTTTATAAGTTCAATGAAAAAAAATTTGAAGATCTAGTCTGAATATTGTTAAGTATTGAAATCAATGTTGCTATGATGGAACAAATTAATCCTGTGATTTCAACTATTGATTTACAAGAGTTCATCCTGAACAATTTTGGTTGGATTTGGTTCTTTACAGGATATTTTTTGTATTTGACCTGTAAAATTAAAATAGAATTTACAACTTGCAAGACAATTTAATTAACACATTATACTTTAAAAGAAACTGACAGATCTGTAAATGATTGGCTCTGTTTTAGGAGAAGACTTTCCTTTGAAAACAGAGATGTTACTTCCTGCTGGAGATGTAGCCAATGGTCTTGCCTGGGGTTATGTTGTTAATTATCTTAGAGTCATCTTACCAGGTAAGTTTATCAGTATGCTGGAGATGTAGCCAATGGACTTGCCTGAGGTTATGTTGTTAATTATCTTAGAGTCATCTTACCAGGTAAGTTTATCAGTATTCTGGAGATGTAGCCAATGGTCTTGCCTGGGGTTATGTTGTAAATTATCTTAGAGTCATCTTACCTGGTAAGATCATTAAGTACACTATGCGAGAGAGAGCATAGTTTGTCAGTGTGAGAGACTGTTGTGATGACAGAGGAATATTGAAGCTATTTTCAAGGACTTTATCTTATAAGAAAGATTATTTGCAGAGGTATATTTAAGGGGTGGCACAGGGTGCCCAAGGCCCACCCTTTATGGAGCTACATTTATGGTTAATGCATAGACTTTTTGCATTGTTCTACTCCAAAGGTTGCCTAGTTTGTCCCCCCCCCCCCCCCACCCCCAAACACACACACACTTTCAAAATCCTGGATTTGCATCTGATTTGATACATAATTTTGGTCTATTGTTCAAATGATATATGAAGAAAATCATTGATTTTTCAGTTTTGCATATGCATAAAAGGAGTGGAAACTTTTACATAGAAGATTAAACAAATTTCTGATTTCAGATATTTGGTCTGTGTGTAATTTAAAATTTTGATTTTATTAAGGGTTAAAATAGAAGAAAACCCTCCTAAATAGTAAGCAAAAAAGAATGAGTACTAAGGACCTTTTTTTTTTAGATTAAATGATTAATCTCTATAGAATTATATGAATTACTGATAAGTATATGCAAAGTATTGATTGTAAAATCTAATTATTGTTTTGGATTTTCATGAAAATTATAAGATTGAAATAGGGGGAGGGGTCAATGGGTCCAAAAGTTTATGCTTTCTCATACTTTTCAGAAATTTTTACTGCAAGGCTATACCTCTTTTATATAAAGCCTTAGCTCTCCCTTTTTGAAAATTTTGAAAATCCTGTATCTTCCACTAACTGTCTCTCACATGTTATCTTGACCTTGACATCATATCATATTATGATTTTTTGGCAAGTGGACTTGTAAATGGGTATTTCAACATAAGGCAGTGTGTTATGTACCATTATCACCAACAACTGGTGTCTCTTGTTATATCTTATTGCTAAGAAGATTTGATGTTGATGTCTTTTTGTGGATTTTTTGTGTTGGATTGTTGTTTCATTAACATATACCACACATTTTGTTTGTGTTTCCTGCTTACGAGGACTTTTTTCTGTTGGTAGCACTTTCCCACCTTCTTTCCCTTTATCTAATTTCATGTTTTAATGTCTATTACAGCAATTAAAAACAATTAAGGAATTGATTTAGTCAGGCCCCATACATAAACCTGGAATATGTCGATCAAGCTATTATTTAAGTAATTTGACATGCAAATTCAAATTAGTTCCATTAGAGAAACTTGAACATAAATATTTTCAGATAAGAGATTTTTTGAGGATTTTGAGTTTTTTCTTCTTTTTACAGATGCTTTGAAAAACATTGAACAGTCATTTGAGAAAAAGAATATCAGCAATTATAAATGTCCTGAAACTCTGTTTATAATTATACCAAAGAGTTGTGATGCCAGAGGAGTGATGAAAGACAAAAATGACAGAATAACTAACTTTACAACTACTCCTGATATTCATCCTTTTGGTGGAAGCAGACCCTTTTCTTGTCAAATATATAAAATTACTGATCGGCCGGTAAGTCTGTTTTCATTATAACTCTTGTTCATACTTTAAATACTGGGAAGATGATATTGTAAGAGAAACAGAATGCGACCAGTGGGCAGGGTAGAATATAATGATATGATAACTGATTATTAAATGATTGTATATATATAGAATTATGAACATCGTTTGAATGTCAACTATATAACCAATTGGAAGCACTGAATCAGTAATTATGGCATAGAAAACTTATCTTGATTGAGGTCTACCACAGATTACCAGATTTGTTTTTTGTGTCCAGAGACAAATTCAGGGAGGGGGGACATAAAATTATATGGTTAATGCTTCCCATTCCTATGCTTCCCATTCCTAACATTGCCCCACTTCTTTGTAAATCCTGAATCTGCTTCTGGTAACTGTATCAATAAGTCTATCATGCCAAAAATATATTGAAATACAATTCTTGAAAAACATGATTCCTTGATAGATAATATTATGAAAAAAGCAGGGTTTCAAATTAAGTTTTTTTTTATAATATTCCATTTTATGAAATGAAGTTCAGGGGATGTATAGGAATCACTGTGTCCCTCTGTCTGTCTGTGTCAATTGTGTCTAACATAGAACTTTTGAATGCCATGGAGATTATTATTGATACTTGGTATTGGTGATTCCCACCATTAAATGTCTGCCTGCAAGGTTAAGGTCAAAAGCTTAGTTTGGTTTTACATCCCTACTTTCAAATATACAAAGTTGTGTCAAACAGAATATTTTAATGCCTTGAAGATATTATTGATGCTTAAAATTAAGGTTGACCACAACCAGAGAGTGTTTGGGAATAAGGTTGGGATGGTTGTCGGCAAGGTTATGATCAGTACTCAGGCAAAGTTGACATTTGATGGATTTGGCTAATTTTTGGTCATATATATCTGTTTGACTGATTCGGGTCTAATATATATCCTTGGCTTTCAAATATTCAGCTTTGATCATTCCTGATGAAGATAAAGCCAGAAAAGGGCTTCAGTCACATGAAATTTGTAAAGTGTTGTTTGCATTTTTATACGACCGCAAAAAAATTTTGTGTTCGTATATTGGTATGACGTTGGCGTCGTCGTCGTATTGTCGTCCGAAGACACATTGGTATTCGCACTCTAACTTTAGTTAAAGTGAATGGATCTTTATGAAATTTTATCATAAGGTTCAATACCACAAATGGAAGGTTGGGATTGAGTTTGGGGGTTATGGTACCAACAGTTAAGGAATTAGGGGCCAAAAAGGGGCCAAAAATAAGCATTTTTGTAACTTCCAGACATAGCTTGTGTGTTAGTTTATGGATCTCTCTGACATTGTACCACAGGGTTCCATATCACAAAGGGAATGCTGGGATTGATTTTGGGGGTAATTGCCTCAAAATTTTGGGAATTGGGGGCCAAAAAAAGGGGAAAAAAACAAGCATTTTTCTAGTTTCATGACAATAACTTGTGTATAAGTGTATAGATCTTTCTGAAATTGTACTACAAGGTTCCATATCACAAAGGAAAAGCTTGAATTTAGTTTGGGGGTAATTGCCCAAAACGTTTAGGAATAAGCGCCAAAAAGGGGCCAAAAATAAGCATTTTTCTAGTTTCCAGACAATAACTTGTGTTCAAATGTATGGATCTCTCTGATATTGTACTGCAAGGTACCATACTACAAAGGGAAGGCTGGGATTGATTTTGGGGGTAATTGCCTCAAAATTTAAGGAATTAGGGGCCAAAAAGGGGCAAAAATCAAGCATTTTTCTAGTTTCAGGACAATAACTTGTGTGTAAGTGTATAGATCTTTCTGAAATTGTACTACAAGGTTCCATATTACAAAGGAAAAGCTTGAATTGAGTTTGGGGGTAATTGCCCAAAACGTTTAGGAATTAGGGGCCAAAAAGGGGCCAAAAATAAGCATTTTTCTAGTTTCCAGACAATAACTTGTGTTCAAATGTATGGATCTCTCTGAAATTGTACTGCAAGGTACCATACTACAAAGGGAAGGCTGGGATTGATTTTGGGGGTAATTGCCTCAAAATTTAAGGAATTAGGGGCCAAAAAGGGGCAAAAATCAAGCATTTTTCTAGTTTCAGGACAATAACTTGTGTGTAAGTGTATGGATCTTTATGAAATTGTACTACAAGGTTCCATATTACAAAGGGAATGCTGGGATTTATTTTGTGGGTAATTGCCTCAAAATTTTAGGAATTATGGACCAAAAAAGGGGCAAAAAACAAGCATTTTTCTAGTTTCATGACAATAACTTGTGTGTAAGTGTATGGATCTTTCTGAAATTGTACTACAAGGTTCCATATCACAAAGGGAAAGCTGGAATTGAGTTTGGGGGTAATTGCCCAAAACGTTTAGGAATAAGGGGCCAAAAAAGGGGCCAAAAATAAGCATTTTTCTAGTTTCCAGACAATAACGTGTGTTCAAGTGTATGGATCTTTATGAAATTGTACTACAAGGTTCCATATCACAAAGGGAATGCTGGGATTGATTTTGGGGGTAATTGCCTCAAAATTTTAGGAATTAGGGGCCAAAAAAGGGGCAAAAAACAAGCATTTTTCTAGTTTCATGACAATAACTTGTGTGTAAGTGTATGGATCTTTCTGAAATTGTACTACAAGGTTCCAATCACAAAGGGAAAGTTGGAATTGAGTTTGGGGGTAATTGCCCAAAACGTTTAGGAATAAGGGGCCAAAAAGGGGCCAAAAATAAGCATTTTTCTAGTTTCCAGACAATAATGTGTGTTCAAGTGTATGGATCTCTCTGAAATTGTACTACAAGGTACCATACCACAAAAGGAAGGCTGGGATTGATTTTGGGGGTAATTGCCTCACAATTTTAGGAATTAGGGGCCAAAAAGGGGCAAAAAAACAAGCATTTTTCTAGTTTTCAGAAAATAACTTGTGTTCAAGTGTATGGATCTCTCTGAAATTGTACTGCAAGGTACCATACCATAAAGGGAAGGCTTAGATTGAGTTTGGGGGTGATGAATCATAAGGGGGTTCAAAAAATTTGTGGGGAGGGATTTTTTTTCCCCTTTTATTTTCTTTAAAATTTTCCATTTTAAATTGATTATTTCTGATTTATATGTAAAAGCAAATATAATGATATGGTTTGAATAGGTCAATTAATAATTTTTAAGTTCTTAGACCACATTCATTCTGTGTCAGAAACCTATGCTGTGTCAAATATTTAATCACAATCCAAATTCAGTGTGTATCAAGCTTGAATGTTGTGTCCATACTTGCCCCAACTGTTCAGGGTTCGACCTCTGCGGTCGTATCAAGCTGCGCCCAGCGGAGCATTTTATTTACAAATGATATGCTTTCATATATTTTTTTCCCTCTTATTTTCTTTTGCCATTTTCTCAGTGTTGGTATACACATGTTTGAATATATAAATATTTTATTCTATATTACAGGACAAATATTTTATTGGACAATACGCTGCACCTATTACATGTTTACAAGAGATGAAAGAATGGAGGATTGCTGGTGTTACTGCCGACACAATTTTATCGGAAGCATACAGTTTTTATGAGATTGTTAAGAATCTTATGGAGTCAGCTGATCCTCAAAAATCCAAATGTTGTGAATTTATTTATTTTGATGGTGAGTTTTCCCTTGCATTTGATACATGTTTATCAGTAAGATTGATTTGCACAATTGAAAAATTAAGAAATTCAATGTTGTGCAGTCTTATCGTCTTTATGAATGACATCTTGATCATCTAAACGTCCTAATATTATTATTCACACCATTTCTTAGATTGTTCATTGAATTGTAGCTTTAATTAACGGGTATATATTTTGAGGATACAAACTTAAAATGCTGGTGAAATTTAAAAAAAATTCAGAAATGAAATAAAAGAAATTGTTTTTACATTCAATACAAAAGATAGGCTGATCCATTTAACACTGGTTTGATGGTGGTTTCCTGATTTTTGGAAACTTAAGTCTGGACCTAAAAGTATAATATAAAAACTACTTTTATTCAAACAGCAATTGAATATATTGAATATTTTAATATCCCACCATTTCTAATTTGCCAGGTTATACAGTGCTATTCATGTCAATCATTTGGTTTTTGGAAAGATTGGAACTTGTTCTAAATCTCTCCTAAGGCATCGGCCTCCCTAACAACAAGTAGCACAGGTTAGCTACTTAATCTACAAAATATATACACACTGAAATATAGTTCCCTATAATTCTCAAGTCTGTTTACATATGCACATATAAACTTTGAAAAATTTGGGTATATTTTTTGAGCAGTTGATTCAAGAATGTATGTCTTTAAGGTGTGTTGATGTGCAGGCTATTTTTGTTATTTTTATTAGGTAATTAGAGTAATGATACAATATCAGTATGATTGACAACTGTCATGATCACCAAACAATCAGAGACAAGGTGGGGCCTTAATTACAATGCCCCACCTCCTCAAATGCCAACCACATTACTAATCAACCTCAATCTTACATAATTATACATGCAGACCCTTCATTATACATCTCAATACACAAAGTTTTGACCTCATTATTTAATACACAAATGTATATATTCATTGTTAAAGACCCTACATCAACTGTCAAGATGAAGAACAGGAATAAAAGCCCTGTTCATTGATAATTTTTTATGTTTTCTATGTATTCTGTGCGATTTTGTCCCATGTACATTTACTCCATATCCTTTCATTTTCTATTGATTCAAGAGTTTGTCTCTAGTGCTGTGTGGAGGCAGTAGAACGTTTCCCCGTGCTTGAGGTGTATGCTCTTATAATATTTACAGTTATGGTGTGCTTGTTCATGTGAGAATTTATCATATTAATACACCGTCAAAATTTCATGTTTGGTTAAATTTCTTCAAAATACTGGTCTGGTCATCTGTTTTGTATATTGCCCTTTCATACTATTTTTAAACTGGTAGGTTTTCTTACATATATTTCGATGTGCCCTGTGCTAGCTGTCTATCATTTGTTGTTTAGTTGTATATGTATTGTCTATCATTTGTTGTTTCGAAGTTATTGGTCTTTTGTTGGGCAATGTATGACAAATATATGTTTAAAAACCTCGCCTGTAATTATAAATTATGTATTTCAATGACTGCTCCCGACATGTGTAACTTTAAGGCATATTTTAGCAGCGATCGATGTCCTTGTAAAATTACTGCACTTTTCTTGTATTCCTGGTGCTTTCGACTGGAGAACCGTCGTACACAAGCATCGCACAAGTTGGCACTCCGAGGCGGGTGGGGAGCAAGAAGGTGAACTGTGGTTTATTTTTATCAATAGTACCGCTTAAGTCGACACTTATGTAACGGTTTATTTTTTCCTCTGTGATATTTTATCCTGGGGATAATTTGTCACAGACATTTTTTTCGAGACATGGTATTTCACAGGTAGATTTTTTCCAGAGGAGTGAAATTCTATCTGTCTTATGCGGATAGTATTTACCAGTATATATTTTCTGTTCCATATTTCACAGAACCTTGTGAAATAGAGTCCAACTGTCTACTATGTAAGGTACTCACAATCAATATATACCTGACCATAATTATAAATGTTTCACCAAGGTAGAACATATTTCCATAATTTATCAATCAAAGGGAGGTAATTATGAGCCATTTATATTTTACAGATATTATATTCCAGAGACCAGAATCTATTTCTTAGTGAAATTTTTCCTGTATTCTTAATTTTTTATATTAATTTATATAAAAAGATGACTTAAAACATGATTTAAAAAAAAAAAAAAAAATTCTACTTACTTTTTTATTTGTACTGAGATCTGAAAACAACTCACTTTTACCTGTATTTCACTTACCTTATTTTATATATTAAATTGATCGTGATATTATTTCACAATTAAGATCTGTGAAATTACTTCTTGTTTTGTTTCATATGTTTCATGATATTTGTCTTTTAAAAGAATGATATTTACTTTAATATTTCAGGATATTATTTTCAATTATAATCTCTGAAATTATTTCCCATTATAACACATTTATTTGGTTTTTTATTTACTAATTAAGCTTATATTCAAATACACTATTATTAGTACATAGTATTTGCAAAGATTAAGTTTTTTTATTAACTATTCACTAGATAGAATTTCACGGCAATGGATAATATATCACAGTGAAATATTTTCCTCCGGATAAAAAAATAACAACAACTTCTGTAACATTTTTTCCCCCAGATGATATTTCATCCGGATAAAATTTTACTTTACACTAGGGGCCGTCTTGACCTTGTTGTAGGGTATGAATGATTCGTTCATAGTTGAAGACCCTACATCAACTGTCAAGATGAAGAACAGGAATAAAAGCCCTGTTCATTGATAATTTTCTATGTTTTCTATGTATTCTGTACGATTTTGTCCCATGTACATTTACTCCATATCCTTTCAATTTCTATATATTACTGTAAATTCAGAAATTATTGCGATGTTTTTATCATTGCGAAAAATGCGACAGGGTTGTTATCGCAATAATTTAAACTCGCATTTTGAAATTTTTTATTTGAATTAAACAGGATTTTTCTCAATATCGCAAAAATTAAAATCGCATTTTAGTCTAAAATGACAAAATCGCAATAATAAATGCACGCAATAATTTCTGAATTTACAGTAGATGTTTGATATATAGAAATGATAGATTTATTTGTTGCCTATTACTTTTGATATACACTACATAAGTGATTTTGTAAATTGTGTCTGAAAGATAAATGATTAATAAAGGATTAACAAGATCTGTTTTCTAAAGAAAAAAGACAAAGTATGAAATATAAATATAAATATATAAAAGGAATTCAAGTAAGGCCTATAAATTACTTGATAAATCTGCAAAAATCATCTGTAATTAATCAATAATTTAGTTTAGTACACTTATCAGCGATTGGCTTGAAACAGCTAGTAATAAAATTTTAAAACTCTTACTGTGTATTAAGTATTATTTGTTGGATACCAATTTTCGTGGAATTCATTGGTACAGGTGAACTACGAAATTAAATGTTCAACAAATAACAAATTTTCTATAGGCTTGTAAACAGACTTCGGCAAAACCACGAAATTAAAAATCCGCGAACATGAAAGTTTCCATGAATCCACGAAAGTTGGTACCCATGAAAGTAAATTAATCCACAGTAATTAGAACAAACCAATTTTCTTTTTAGTGTATTCCCCATCAAATGTCTGTTATCAATTTTAGTCATTTGAATATAAAGAAGTGTATATATATTTTTACAATCAAGAAAGAATCCCTATTTTAATAAAATAAGTTTTTTAATTTATTTATGTTGAATTAGTACATTTTCAATGCCCTTTTCTGGAAGATAATTAAATTATAAATTGATTAAAAAACACTCTACAACTTGTCATATAATCATGATAATTGTTTTCAAAATCAATAAGCAATTCTCAGAGGAGACCTTAGGAGAAAAATAGTATACCTATGTTTCAACTTACAAAAATCCCAAAACAACCTTTTTAGATTAATTTTTTGACACAATAAAGTTATTAGCTTCAAGTCTATCTATCTGTTAGTCCTATGTCTTACAAGGATAATTGATAAACTTTATTAGAAGAATCTTTGTTTTGTAATTTCATTTGTTACAAAAGATAAAATGTAAAAGGTGAAACATGTAACAGGGAACATTATTCGGTTAAGATATAAACTGCAATGTAAACAAAATTGTTGTGCAAATTAAGGGACCCACTATCATTGATTCACATTTAGCTCATTTTATCTACTGAAAAATTGCTTATCCTTCTAAGAACCTGCAGTTAATGCAATTGTCAGCAATAGCGCTTTATTAATGTTCTTTTTTGTCCATACCATACCTAAATATGATTTGAAATTATTCAAACTACTCTTCCAATCTTTTCATGAGTGATTTCAATCACTTTGATTCTGTCATTTCATCGTTCAACCTATCTGTCTTTCTTACATTTTTCTTGTTGGGACTATTGTTTTGTAATGCATGATGTTATAGCAGCTTTTAGTTAAAATCAAGGATTTAAGTTAAATATAACATACAAAATTCTTATATTAATAAGATTTAAATGTTTAACTTCATTTTGTTAATTCGTCTTGTCATATTGTTTAATTAACCCTGTTAAGCAACTTACAATCAATCAATCAATCATTTAATTAACCCTGTGACTTTATCTTGATGAATCAATGGAAAATTTTTGCAAGTTTTGAAGTTACACAAATTGCAATAATAAAAATTTGTTTTAAATGAATTTATGTTTTTTTTTAAGATGAGAAAGAGTCTTTGGCTGATATAATAGAGAAAAAGATTGGTTGAAGACAAATGTGTTAACTCAGCATGCAGGATATAGATGAGCAGACAAATTCATGACAATCATACAACATTGCTTTCTTATCTGTGTTATAGCTGTCTCTTGCTTATTTTATGATTTTCTTTGAAACAAGTTTGAAAGAATGTTTACATTGGTATTTCCATAGTGCTCCCTCCTTCTTGATTTAATTTGATAAAAAAAATTACACTATTTTCTATAAAAAGTTGATGATAATTATGAATTCTAATTTTATTTTTATAATAATGTCTTTACCTTGACAAAAGCTTTATTAAAAAGACTATGTGTATATTTCATTGAATAAGCAAGTTTATACAACAGACTACAACACTATCTTGCTTCTAAGTAGTTATTTTGTCATGTACAATACATTGTATCTACCTCTGGACACTAGAAATATATTCCATGAAAATTGTTAGTCCGCAAAAAAGTCATGGTCTTCCTTTTTTATTTATTTTCTATAAATGCTTGATTAAAGTGCCTACATATGTTCTTTAGGTCACCATATATCAATTACTTGCATCACTGTAATGAAAAAGTATTGTTTTATATTTTTGTATATTGTTTTAAAGATATTTATTTAATGTTGATGTAATTTATTTTTTATTTTTTCCAATATGTGTGCCCATTAGTTTATTCAATATCAGATTAACATTTTGGTTTAAGTTAGTTTATTAAGAAGTTAATGTCACATCAACATCAAACACTCTACACATGCATGTTGGTTATGATGTCAAATTTAAAAAAAAATGCCAAATAATTTTTTTTTAACCAGATTTCACAGTTCACTGAACATGGAAATTTCATATAGTATGAGGAGGATATGATATATCCTATTGACAATTTGAAAATTATCTAAATTGATAAAAAGAAGTTTACTTATTTTTTACTGCTTATTATCTTTTTGTAACATTTGTCTATTAGACTATTGAACAAGGTAAAATATGAAAAAAATTGCAAAAGTATCTTCTATAGTATGTTAATACTGATTATACTTTTAGCACAATGTCTAAAATATGTCAAATGGTGCCTATGTTTAGAGTTTATATGCCATAATTTATAAAGTTTTTAAAAAATCTTTGAATTGTTTATTTCAATCAAATTTAAACTGGGTGATGTGTTGGGCTTTCTAATCTGATATTCTTATCAATCAACAAACATGGTGATCCCAAGTTTTAAATTTATATTTATCGTTATATATTATTTGTTTTTGTTTTTTGGATGAGTTGAAAGTTGATGGTTGGTACAATCATACTTTGGGGTCCAATTTAAGGACATCACATATACCATAATATGTTATAAATGTTGGAGACAATTGTTTTAATTTTTCCTAGCCTCCTCAGATATTTTGTGGCTGAATGTTTGTATATCTGTCCTTTGGTGATTCAATTTCATAATGAAGGTGATCCTGTTTGGTTTTGCTGCCATTATTATATATACAACATTAAGAAAGATTTAAAAAATATTGTCATTTTAAAATGAAACCATGGATATTCAGCCAATAATGTACCCAAAGGTCTTTCATAGATTTTGTGCTGATATTAATATTTTTAATGGAACTTTTTTTTTATATCCATGCTCTTTAGAAAGACTTACTAGTTACCTTTGTGAGCTAATCAGTTTATTCATCTCTGAACCAAATAGTGTATGAACGTTTCAGTTGACTGATGAAATGAAAACAAATAATATTTAACAACCAATCCTGATTGATGTTGTATTTTTTATTTCAAATTCCAGTGGAATCATTGATTCTTTACATCGATCAGTTCTATTCCCCTAATACTTAAGGGATGTGGGGAAAGGATTTGTCTAGGATCTCAGGTCCAATATTACCATATTATAGAGATAGCTGGCCTATAAAATTGAGAATGGAAACTGGTATTGTTTCAAAGAGACAACAATCCGACCAAAGAGCAAAAAAACAGCCCAAGTCCACCAAAGGGTTTTCAACACAGCTAGAAAATCCAGCACCCGTAGGCAGGCTTCAGCTATGCTTTTGTTAAATAGTTAAGTTGCAAAGCAGACAAAGCCCCCAGGAAAAAATATAAGATGCACTAGAAAGGCCATGACAATTTAGAATATATGTGGTTAAAAGTTGAAAATCTGGGCAAATGTAGATATACTTGCATATCCCCTGGTAACACACAGTAGTTCAGTGTAATGTTCATATAATGTCAATTCATAATCTTTTTGGCTTAGCGGTGTTAGTCTTAAAATTATTTATATGATCATCAGTTTATGATTTAGGGAGAGGGCCATGCCTGGATGGACCTTTTGTGCACTATGACTTCAAAACCTTTTTGTGCACTAATCAGGTATGCTAGGGCAAACAAGAATTGTAATATGTTTAAAAGTACAAGAAATTGTTCTTCAAAATCACTCATCTGACCTTAATGTGAAGGTCAAATGTCATCTTCAAGAATACATGACACTTCGTCTTGAGGTGCAACAATGTGCCCAATATAAAAAGCATATGTCAAAGCATAAAATCTCCCTTCTGGACAACAAAATGTCATAAAAATTAATTTAAATATCCAGGTCAAAGACCAAGGTCACATGAAGGTCATGATTCTACACAAAACCTAGTCTTATGGTTATACACCAGCATGTTCAATGTCACAGGGCACTCAAGTGTCAAATGGTAAAAGATTTTTTTTTGCTTTGTTATAAGCTGTTGGGTGTGATATATATGTTTATGTCAATACTTAGATTAAAGTTGTAATTATTATTCTTTGCACCATTTTTGTAAAGGTAGATGTTTTCATTTCAAAAGTAATTTTGGTAACAGTTTCCTAATAATGGGGTGTTTGATTTTCTAAACTGGAGTTAGTCACTGGGGGTATCATAAGCCAGTGGCAGATCCAGAGAGGGGGTGGGGTTATTGGGGGTGTTCACCCCCCTTTTATCACAAACACAAATTATTATATTATCTCTTTTACGATTTATATGATTTTTTAGCCTAAAATCGTCTAAAAATTTATATATATTTAATCCATTTTATGAAATAATACCCCCTTTCAAAAATCCTGGATCCTCCCTGCAAGCCCTTTAGTCAGAACTCCTGTGCTGACATAAAAGAGGGACGAAAGATACCAGAGGGACAGTCAAACTCATAGATCGAAAACAAACTGATGCCATGGCCAAAAATAAAAAGACAAACAGACAAATAATAGTACAGATGACACAACATAGAAAACTAAAGACTAAGCAACACGAACCCCACCAAAAACTGGGGGTGATCTCAGGTGCTCCGGAAGGGTAAGCAGATCCTGCTCCACATGTGGCACCCGTCGTGTTGCTTATGTTATTACAAATCCGGTAAATAGTCTAATTCGGTAAGTCACATTCGTGAAAAGGGAACAGTATTGTAGTTACGACATAAGGAACATATCCTCTGTGAAACGGTTATTCCATAACGGTCAACCAACTCGTGATGGCGTCCGTAAAATTTACGAAGGGATGATTTCAACTTCACCATTTGGAACTCTTGGCTTAAGGTAGATGGGGTGTCTAAATTATAATCCATAGAATTTTTTAATAATTTGCCAAAATGTAGTTTATATCATGCTTTTTAAAAAAAAATAATAAAAAGAATGGGTCACGGGGCTTATTTTCACGCTACAGGTTGTGCAAAATTGACAGATTTTGTATAGATTATGCATGGAAAACCCAATTTTCTGCCATAAAACGAAAACTACACCATAGAATTTTGAGATAAAATATGAGAAGATAGCTCTACTAGTATGCTTTCAGATAAGAAAAAGAAAAAACGGGGTCACGGGACCCGTTTTCTTGCTACATAATAAAATAAATAAATTCCTAGCACATTCTATTGTAAAAGTAACTTTATCTGAATTATCTGCCCTTACATTTGAGTTGCCTCCCCTTATGTGGCAAAGTTGGAAAAAATAGAATCAAACAAAAGTATTCTTTTTTTTTTTATAGAATACAACCATAAATATGATAAAATAGGTCATTTTCTATATTGAAATGAAAATTCTTACACATGAATTACCTACTACTCTCAAAATTTGCACTTTTTATTAAAGATCTACACCGATTGTTTTCTTGTATTTCAAAATCCAAGATGGAGGAAGACACCCTATCTACCTTAATAGCTTCCTTGTGAGCACAATCCTCTATCAAGAAAATCATGATAGGAAACACAAGCCCGGGAATATCGTATCAATTGGTATATATACTCCGTATGCAGGCGCTGCTGGAATGTTGCTACATGAATATCATTCATATGGTCATTTGCTGTTCATAAAATCAACAACAACATAAAAATGTGTAACCGGGCAGTGGTTGTAAAGCAAAATATTATACGAATATACATATATGGAGAAAGCTTTATTTAGATTCAGTATTATGAGTTACAAACTTCAAAACATAAGCTCAATAGAGCTTTTAACTGAATACATACAAACATATACAACAATATAAAAAACATAATCATGCAAGCTGAAGCAAACTAAAAATAGAGAAGCACACATAAAATTAAGCA
The DNA here is from genome assembly GCF_021869535.1 of Mytilus californianus. Taxonomy (NCBI): domain Eukaryota; kingdom Metazoa; phylum Mollusca; class Bivalvia; order Mytilida; family Mytilidae; genus Mytilus; species Mytilus californianus. The sequence goes on from NW_026262690.1 coordinate 67,420,438, forward strand.
CAACATAATCATGGCACAGCATATTATAAATGCCAGCATAACTTTAAAAGAGAAAAGTATTAAATTTAAAATAACCACATTGAAATAAAATGATACTTATCTAAATGCAGAACAGCAACATGATTCCAAGCCATTCCAGGACAAACTAATTGTTGAACGGCCTTTCCAGCATAGAGGATACCTATTAAAGAAAGAATCACTTGCCTTACAACTGTAATAAGCAAAAGATTGACAAAATATTTAACCAGGGAATAAGTTTGTATCTTTATTAATGTTCCTTGTAAACTATGTTAACAATGTTTTACTTTTTCTGTAAAATATCATATGGCTTGATATTTCCTTTTTCTGTGCAAAATATAGTCAGCATGCATTATGTGACCAGGGTCAATGGAAAGAAACGGGGTAACATAGATGCATACCCATGTGGGCACAACGTTATTTCTATACATGACTAATATATAAAAAGTAAAAAACAAGGGATACTGGTGGACACTTGTAAGTAGACCCATCACTTTTTTAAAAATGATCCGAGTTTTCACAAAATTGACTGACTTATTTTACACTATACTTAAAATAAATGATACATATAAACATATATTTCCCCTAATCTGAAAAAAATATTATTCCTAAACGTCCGTACTTGATCCGTTTTTAGTATCTCCTAGATCTGGTTCCTTTGGACATGGGAAACCAGTCCGCTCTACTTTCGTTTTGAACAGTTAAAAAGAAAACCAGCAACTTTTTCAAACAAAAGCTGGTAAGCTTAATTTCATCATGTTCATTATTATCTGAGAAAGCGTCACAAAATATAAAGAACAAAGGTAGACTAAAAGAAGATTTGATGTAAACTTTGCCCGATACTGGCGAAGGACCACATAAATAATAATTTCAACGTTTGATTACTGTTCCTTACCTGGAAGAAGAAAAAGGTAAGTGAGAATACCCAAGGATAATATACAAAGTAAATCGTCCAATGTAAATTTTTTACCGTCTGATAGTAATAGTTGAGTAAATAAATACTTGTAAATTCGTTATAGCAGCTTAATTTCTACGAATTATAGTCATCTCGTATACCATTGCAAACTTGTACCAATGTCAACTCGTACCACTAAAAGCAAACTCGTACCACGGTAAATTCGTACCATTGCAAACTCGTACCAACTTATTTAAATGCATTCAAATGGTGTTAAATGACGAATAAATATTTAAATTTCCCTAAATAAATGACCAATTTGTAGCTGATTGTTCCTTGTCTAATTGGATGAAGAAAACTGGCAGATTGGCTTTGTTGTCTTCCTTGAACCGTTCCATTATTTAACTTTTACTGATAAATATTTCATTTAATGTTTAATCATTACAAAGTAGTTAAATTGAATAGATTTTTGCATTTATAGCTGTGTAAAGGTTTTTGTGCAGTAATAAAGAAATTCAAAAAAAAATTATAAAGATTTGCAAAAACAATTCAGAAAACATTTGTATATTGTATATCTGTTCAATCTATAATTCAATAAAATTCAGGAAAATTAATTAATATTTTATAAAGATTTGCAAAAACATTGCATATATATTGTATATTTTTAATGGTACGAGTTTGCAGTGGTACATTGAGTTCGCTATGGTACGACTTCGCAGTGGTACGAGTTTACATTGGTACGAGTTGACTTTAGTGGTAGGAGTTGACATGGTACGAGTTTGCAATGGTACGAGTTGACTTGCTTCCATTTCTACTCAGTAGACTACTGATCCTGTCAGGATTTTAACTAGTTAAAATAATAATCTGTGACGCCTTCCTACAACCCTTGCAAGGCTATTTTATTTTTTCTGTGATGGTTGCAGTGATGGATCCAGGGTTGTTTTTTTTTACGATCAATGCATGCTTTTGTTATATTACACAATAAATATACAATATATGTACATTGTCTTAAAATATAAAATTTATTTGTATGAGCTTTAGAAACAGGACAAAAAGCGAGGCTGAGCATTTCTCCTGTTTCGTAGCGAGTACGAAGAAATTTTATATTTTCCAACAATGTACATATATTGTTTTTGTCCTGAAATTTACACCCAAAACTTGAAACTTTAGTTGTTAAAATCAAAATGATTGTCTCTAATTTTCAAAGAAATCAACATAGTATAAACACATACTGCGAAAGTCTCAGGACCCAAAAATGAACTGTTACACAAAAAGAAATATCCACATTACCGCTTGCTCAACATGGAAGTGGGATAACAGGAGACTTTATTTGTACAAGTACAATTAAAGCAAAAATTTATTTGTGTACCTGTTATTTGTACAATAGTTGGCTGATTGCAGGATAACAAGGTCATGAAGGTATATTTGAGATTCGATATAGTCCTTATAAAATAAAATTGAGAATGGAAATGGGGAAATTGTGTCAAAGAGACAACAACCCGACCAAAGGGCAGAAAACAGACGAAAGCCACCAATTGGTCTTCAACACAGAAAATCCCGCATCCAGAAGTATTAACAACCTTTCTTAGTTCTTGTTTTTACAAATTAAAAGATGAAAATCATTAATTCCACATTAAAAATTCAATCTTTTCTTTCAGTCAGAACTTGCTGGATTAACTTTGTAGTTTTAACAGGTGAATGTTGACTGTAGCATGAGCTTTGCCATATATGTAGCTTCAAGGCTGTTTATGCAGTTTGCATGGATGCTTTATGATTATAGGTATAATTTTAACATACACCAAGTAGAGAGGAATATTCTTCAAAAACTATGACTGTTCAAACAGTCCGGGATCTTTTCAATAGTAGTCAGTGACTCTCTAAGTATTGCCTGTTTATGGTTTCATTTTGTTTTGGAGTCAGATCTATGGTTGTTTGTTGAATTCTTTCATAGAGATTAATAGCTTGCCATATGATTCATTTTTTATGCCCCTGCTGAGAGTTGACACTGGCATATTATACATAGTTGGTTTATAGATGAGAACTTGTGTTGTTTAAGCCTCCAACAATCATTTGAAGTAATGACTACTTAACACAAATTATTGCCTCTCCGGTGTTTATATGCCATTTGATAAAGTGGAAGATATCCTTTTTATACGACCGCCCGCAAACATTTGTTTGCGTCGTATAATGATATGATGTCGTCAGCGTTGTCCGACACATTTGGTTTCCGGACAATCACTTTAAATAAATTTAAGGTAAATGGATCCCTAAGAAATTTTACCAGAAGGTCCAATACCACAAAAGGAAGGTTGGGATTGATTTTTGAGGTTATGGTACCAACAGTTTAGGAATAAGGGGCCAAAAAGGGGCCAAAAACAAGCATTTTTGTAGTTTCCAAACAATAACTTGTGTGTAAGTGTATGGATCTCTCTGAAATTGTATCACAAGGTTCCATATTACAAAGGGAAGGCTGGGATTGAGTTTGGGGGTAATTGCCCCAAACGTTCAGGAATTAGGGGCAAAAAAGGGGTCAAAAACAAGCATTTTTCTAGTTTCCAGACAATAACTTGTGTTTAAGTGTATGGATCTCTCACAAAATTGTACTACAAGGTTCCTTAAAACAAAGGGAAGGCTGGGATTGAGTTTTGGGGTAATTACTTCAAATGGGGGGGGGTTCAAAAAATTTGGGGGGATTTATTTTTTTCCGATTTTTTTGGGGGTTCATATTTTTTTTCTTGAAAATTTTTGAAATTTCAAATAATTGCACAGTATTGCTCAATAGCAAGAAATCTTCAATTGCACAGTATTGCACAATAGCACAGTATTGGGCAATAGTAAGAAATCTTCAATTGCACAGTATTGCGCAATAGCAGTAAATCTTCAATTGAAAATAAATACAGATCTTTTAACCAATTTAAATGGGATTAATTTAAAGTCTTTAATTTTTGGGGGTTCTAACCTTGTATTACTTTTTTTGATATTGGGCCCCATTTTTAAATTGGTCTACATTGAGGTAAAAAAATTAAACTTTGTGTGATTTCATCAAAAACTGAATTAATGCGGCTGTATGATATGCTGAATCTTATTGCGCATTTAGATTTTTTAATTTAGGCCCTGTTTTCAAATTAGTCCAATTTTATTTAGGTTGAAGGGTCCAAAATTAAACTTTGTTTGATTTCAACTAAAATTACATTTAAAGTTTGCCTCAACCAAATGTTATGAAACTTATACACAATGCTTATTACCACCAAATACGGATCAAGTTTGAATTTTGGTAGCATCACTCTAACCGTTTTAGAGTTATGCCCCTTTATAAATGGAAAAATTGCAAAATATATAGTTTCCGTTCTCTTACTTAAGTTTGCCTCAACCAAATATAATGAAACTTATACACAATGCTTATTACCACAAAATACAGATCAAGATTGAATTTTGGTAGCGTCAGTTTAACCGTTCTAGAGTTATGCCCCTTCATAAATGGAAAAATTGCAAAATTTTTAGTTTCCTTTCTCTAACTTAAGTTTGCCTCAACCAAATGTTATGAAACTTAAACACAATGCTTTTTACCACAAAACACAGATCAAGTTGAATTTTGGTAGCATCACTTTAATCATTATCGAGTTATGTCCCTTTATAAATCGTAAAATTGCTAAATTTTTAGTTTCCGTTCTGTAACTTAAGTTTACCCCAACTAAACATTATGAAACCTATACATAATACTTATTACCTTAAAACTCAAATCAAGTACAAATTTGGATAGCGTCACTTTTATCGTTCTTGAGTTATGTCCCTTTATAATGTTGTATGCAAGCGGGGTCATCATCTGTGTCCATGGGGACACATTCTCCATTAATTTTTTTTTATATGCTGAATCTAACCATGTTGTTAGATTTAGATATCAGACCAAATTCTAGGTAAGTTAAATGTCCTATTTCAAAATTTTAAGATCTTTGACCACATTTATTTTGTGTCAGAAACCTATATTATGTCAAAAATTTGATCACAATCCAAATTCAGACAGTATCAAGCTTGAATATTGTGTCCAAACTTGCCCCAACTGTTCAGGGTTCGACCTCTGCGGTCGTATCAGTCTGCGCTTAGTGAAGCATTTTATGTTGTTGGTTATACACAGTTACTTGAATAACCCTCTGCCAAATCTTTTGAAGTTAATTTGCGATGTGATAATGAACCACAGCTCACTACACAAAGATCCAGTTGAGTTTTGGCTACTTTTTTGGCACCTATATAGTCCATTTGCATATATTCAGTAATTGAACTAGAGATCCATTCGTAGTTGTTTTCTTTGGAGGATTGTTCATTTTCATTGACAATGAAGAGCTAGCAGAATGAGCAAATTTTTAATTGGGTAATGTTTGTTATATTTAATTACGTTTTTTACAATTCGTTTTTTTTTTTAAAACAAAATCTTTTGATATCAAAAGTTATTTTTCAATGAAAATTAAAACACTTATATATCACTTTCAACTTACCAATGTATTATGCTATACATGTGCAGAAGGTAATTTTGTCCTGGATAAGAACCAGTCTACTAATTGTGTTAAAAGTGTGTAATAACAGAATCAAATAGTTAAATTGGCAAATAGACTATTTAAAAATTAAAATGTATTGTAAACCTAACAAATTGTTCATGAGACATTATTAGAATGCAGATTTTAGTATTCATAGTTTAGAATTTTGTCTTGCATATTTGCATTGCATCAAGGTTTCATATATTGAATTTAGTGCAAAACTGCACACAAACTGCTGAAATATCCACATTTTGAGATCTTTGCATTGCTATTAAGATACGAACAAAGGGTTTACCCAAAAAGATATTTGGCTACAAAATGTATATAATGGAGGTGCTTAAACGTCTATAAAAAATTTTTTGTGATAAAGCCTTTGCGTATCACTGTTAGGTCCATAAATGGCTAATTTGGATTAAATCATATCTGTAACTACTTGGTCAATTAGAACTAAACTCATTCTTATGGTAATAAGTTTAAAAGATGTGTCTCAGACATGATCCAACTGGTCAACCAACATGGCCCCTATGCTACAAATAGAACAATGGGTAAAATGCATGATAGATAGAGAAAATGTGACAAGAGTAAAATAGTTATACAGTGAAGATCGACCTACTACTGATTTATGTCAAATATATAGGAGTTTTGGCCCTGTAGGCATTTTTTACTATTTTTTTTTTAGCTTTTTCCAGTTATCTTAAAATCTTAAATAGATAGACAGAAACTTTATGAAGCAAAAATGATCAGTAAAATTATATATTAAAGATATACAAATAAGCAAACCTGTCAGAATTATCAGTCCAGTCTCCTTAATCTCTTAATCTAAATTCTTTATTAATCCCCTACAGGGGACTTTAGGTTTGCACTCTGTCTGTCTGTCTGTCCATCCGTCAGTTCGCAAATCAGTTTTCCACACTTTTTTTCTTCGTGCTTGAAGATATTGATTTGATATATGGTGTATTGTTTAATCATGACAAGTTACAGACCAAGTTCGAATTTTGTTTTGGTCTGATGATTTTGTGCAGAGTTATGGTCCTTGAACTTAGAAAATTCATTCAAATAATCAGTTTTCCGCACTTTTTTGTCACGCTTAAAGATTTTGATTTGATGATTGGTACATAGTTTTATCATGACAAGTTACAGATCAAGTTCAAATTGTGTTCCGGTCTAATGATTTTGTACAGAGTTATGGTCCTTGGACTTAGAAAATTCACTCAAATAATCAATTTTCCTCACTTTTTTTCGTAATGCTTGAAGATAATGATTTGATAATTGGTATATAGTTTACACCATGACAAGTTATAGATCAAGTTAGCATTTTGTTTTAGTACAATGAATTTATAACCGGTAGGGGACTATGTATTGCCAGGCAATACTCACAGAATGCTTGTTTTCTATAGACTCTTGGTTTTCGATTGCACTATTGTTTTGTTCCTACCTTCTTTTTATACCAATGTGATCTTATAATAAAAAAAATATTGGTGATTCAACAGAATGAACTTAGTACATAAATCTCATTAGCAAATATTAACAGTGTAATCAGCGACAAGCAGACACTATGGTAAGGAAATTTAATTTAAAGATACTTTGACTTCCTAACCACATAGAATTGTGTAAGCAAGTAATTTGTTTAAACCAGGGTCTTCATGTGAAACAACATTATTATGACAAATTTTAATTGAGTTAAAAACTCAGTTGATGGGTATAGCTAGAAAAAAAGTGATTTGACTGGTTTTATTTCAACTCTCTGTTAACATGTTTTAATGTATAGTTTTGTCCTTAAATAGTATTGAAAATATTTGTCCATTTAAGTGCTTTTGGCTTGCATAAGCAGTGATTTTTTTTTCTTCTTTTAAGAGTTTTCTATCTTGTTATGAATACTATTTTCCAAATCAAATTTGGTTTTATGTATATTAAACACCAATTGTATTTTTATTTTCAGTAAAAGAATGGCAGATAATACTTCCAGATACTTCATATCTCATAGCAATAAATTTGAAGACCGTCATCTTGTAAATGAGGTAGTTATTCCAAAACTGAAAAAAAAAGGTATTATTATTTATGAACAGGATGAATTACAACCAGGAACACATGTCTTACCAGCCATTACAAGCTTGGTAGATAAAGCAGACAAAACATTGCTGTTTATCTCAGAAAATTCCTTAGGCAGTTCATGGTGTTCATTTGAGCTGCTGATTAGTTTGGAGAAATCTCAGAGGACCAACAGACTTGCAGTTGTTTTGTTACTACATAAAATAGAAGAGTCACAGGTATATAATATTGTATTTATAATTTCTAGCTCTTTTTAGTTTTACCACAGTTTCTTTTGATAAAAACACAAAAACAAAAATATAGCTGGCTTTGTATATTCAAGTTTCTTATTGCGAGGACTTTTCTAAAAAAAAAAATTGAGCAAAAATTGACAGAATGTTCCTTTGATGGTCTTTGATATTGTTACTTTGCTGCCTGTCTAAATCAGAAATTCAAAGTCGCCTCCAGCAGATTGCAAAAAATTTCATTGCAACACATTTAGAAATATAATTTGGATTTTACTTTACAATGACAGATGAATTGAAATGATATAAAACAGTACAGAAATGATCTTTAGAGGGTACTTACTAATGTTATATCTTTGTTCCTGATGACCCAATATAGCTTAAAAGGGCAAAATTTTAAGATTGTCTGCTAGCTAAAGAAGTAGGAAACCTGTTCATATCAAACGTGCTAGATATATTTCTTTGAATGTCCTTTACTAGTGTTGTAACTTGCTTCCATTTCTACGTGTTATTTGCTTGGTTCTGATGGAAAGCCCAATGGGTCTTAACTTGTCTAAAAAGGGTCAGATTCGTCCAAAGTTTAACCAATGAAACCAAATTTGACAGATATATTTATTTGAAGGTGCCAATTTGATATTTTAAACTACCTGAGAATGAATCACTTTCTGCTTGTTCTCATACAGTCATGTCTTGGCCGTATATTTTTGTTGTTTGTTTCTGGTCAATTTCTTGCAACTTGCAAGTTGTAAAATAGTGATCAGTAATGAATAAATCTGTTACAGGGATTGTCATCCGTCTGACAATCGTGTCACCTTGATCTCTATTTTGTAAGATAAGATCTACAAATAAATCAAAATGGCTAAAATGGTTGGTCATATCCTTATTGGAGTTACCCCATAAATGATGTTTTTTACAATTTTGTTTTTGTTTTTCCTTGTAATCTTGAAAACTTTAATAGATAAAGAGAAACTTTAAGTGAAATAAATGGAAAATGTGTCCATGGGACACAGATGATGACTCAATCTGCTTACATATAACGTTATAAAGAGACATATCTGAAGAATGGTAAAAGTTACGCCACCCAAATTCTAACTTGATCTGAGTTTTGTGGTAATAAGCATTGTGTATAATTTTCATAACATTTGGTTGAGGCAAACTTAAGTTCGAGAATGAAAACCATTTTCGGGACGTAGGGACGGAAGTACAAACGGACAAGGGTAACACTTAATGTCCCCTCCGGTGCGGCGTGGGCATAAAAATGATCATCAAAACTGTGAAGATCTACCAATTTTTCAGCATGGCTGAAATCATCTGTAGACTTCTATAGGAGTTATTACCCTCAAATAAAAAAAATTACCAATTTTGGGGTTTATGCCAAGATAATGTATATGATAACAGAAAAAAATTGAAAATTGTAATATAAAAAAAAAGTAAACAGCAAAAATGAACAAGACACAAGATCTACAAATGAGTCAACATTGCAGAAATTTTCAGTTGACTCCTTGTAGGAGTTATTGCACTTAAATGATGATTTTTTTTTTACCCTTTTTATGTGTTTGGCAAAAACTATAGAAGATAAAGCGAAACTGTAAACAGCAAAAATGATGAGCAACAAGACAAGACCTACAAATAGGTCAACAAAGTTATTGCCCTTGAATGACAATTTTTACCCATTTTTGTATTTTTGGACCAAAAAAAAATAAAAACTATAGTAAGTATAGGGAAACTGAAAGCAGAAACAAGTTACCAGTATAAAGTTACAAGTATAAATACAAGATCAACAAAAAAAAGATCTTAGTCATGAACTATATTATAGTCTTTAATGTTGAAGAGTGGTCATTGTTGAAAATGCCCCTAAATCCAGGTGAGCAGTTAGTCTAGTTAGATACATTTCTTTAGTTTTAGTGACTCACTGAAACCTTGAATATAAATTCCTTCTAAGAATAAATACTTTCAAAGTAAGTTTAAAAGCATATTTTCAAATTTTGGAAAGTGAAGAAAAATAATTATACACATTTTTATCTCACCTGGCCTTAAACCCAACGTGAGCTATAGCCATCACTTGTTGTCTGAAACTACTTTTAACCAAACTTGGCAGTAATAATGTAAGGAAAGTTCTCTACAAACAATCCTCATTTTGTTCTGAACAGTAAATTACATTTCTTAACTAAATTATTTTTAGCTTCCACATATTGCAGTTCTTCAAGAAGCTCGTAAAATACACTTTGATGAACAGAATGATGAATGGGTGAGAGAAGTAGTTGAGGGATTAAGAGGTTTGTGCATTACATTGACTTTAATTCAATAGGGAATTTGTGATAATCGGTTTAGGAGATAAGGATCATCTGCTTGCAATATAATTTTCTTCTATAAATTTCTGTGTGATGTCAAGTAATATGTCTGACCTGCAACCTTTTTTTCGGGGGAAGCAAGACATTAGTGTTATTATTTGTCACTAGTCATTAAACCTAGACTTTAGTTTTTCTGATAAGCTCAAAAGTCAATTTAATTTTTTTTATGTTAAGGCCTTTGTCATGAACCAGTTGATGTCTCTCGATAAGTTGCATAGATATTGCATTCTACTGTCTTCCCTAGACAAAAATTTATATTTCATTTGGAAAGTTCTGATATCTGTGTTCAAATCAAGACAGGAAAATGTCCAGTTTACTGTATTTTAGGGCATCAGAAAGATTTATGGGGAGATACATGACTTTCAGATTAAAAAGAAATATATTTTTTTCTGACAAAGCATAATCTTAGCTCTCCTTACTATACAAATTTCTTTCTAAAGAATTTAAACAGGTTCAAAACTTTCAATATTAAAATCCATTCTTCTTGCAAATACATGTACTGTAAAAGTTATCGATTTCATATCACATAAAATCAGGATAAGTTCTGATTTCAGAAAAGGAGGTCCGGAATTTATTATTGGAATGATGTTGTGTTTAGTTCATATGACATTCTTTCTTCTCTTCTGGCCACACAATATTAGAACATGACAGATAAAGTAAAGAGTTTTCTATCATTTAGTGTCTAGATTTGTAAGTGAGTGATGAAAAAATTTCCAAACTAATAACCCATAGATCATTTTAATACTTTTTTGGTTTCCAAATAAGCAAATGTAGGTTAATTAGAATCTGAAAACTGTACATGTATGCAGATACAAAAATAAACAAGGATACTCCAGTAGTACCCCCTAAGCTTTCTTCAGGTGAACTAATACAGTTGAATATTACTGATGAGCTAATTGCATAGGAATTTCATTTTTTTAAAAGATGTTGGTTATAAAAACTGAAAAGAGCATAGGGGAGTTTTTTCGTATCATTTCTTCTTTGATTATTAGACAGCTTTTCTTGATTTTTCCTTGCAGAAACAAAGACAATTGGTGACATCATGCCTGCTGGAAATGTTGCTCATGGATTAGTCTGGTCCCATTATGCAGGACTTCTACAGTATGTCTTGCCTGGTAAGACTAAAAATAAAAATATTTATTATGAGCTAGTGCCAAAGACTTTCTCAAAGAAATCTTGGTGGTTTTGCATTTTTTTCAGGAATAAAGGAAAATGGAAGAATGTAATACCTGCTCCAAATGAGACAGGTATACTGTTTTACCCCTGTCGATCTGTCTGTGTTCCCCATTAACCCCTAAAATATCCATCACATTTTTCTCAGGAACTACAAATCAGAGCTTCCTGAAATTTGGTATTTGGCTTTATATGAGCATGCTATACTGTTTGATTTGTTTTCACCTTCTTTGCCCATCCACTTCTTGTTAACCAAATACTTCTATATAACTATAAATTCAGAAATTATTGCGTGCGTTTATTATTGTGATTTTTATACGACCGCAAAAAATTTGCATTCGTTTAATGCTATCATGTCATCGTCGTCCGAAGACACATTTGGTTTCTGGACAGTAACCCCCTTTTTCAAAATCCTGGATTTGCACCTGAAATCTTCTGTTTACTGCATACTTGAATATTTTTTGGGCATGTATGAAATTTTCCTCGCATTTTTATCAGGAACTACAAACAAATCAAAGCACCCTGAAATTTTGTATCCAGTTTCAATTGAACTTTAAACTATTTAGATAAACCTTATTTATGTAATGTTAAGGAGATTCTTTTATCATATTCATCTTTAAAACTAGCCATAAAAAAGAAGATGTGGTATGATTGCCAATGAGACAACTCTTCACAAGAGACCAAATGACACAGAAATTAACATCTATAGGTCACCGTACGGCCTTCAACAATGAGCAAAGCCCATACCGCATAGTCAGCTATAAAAGGCCCCGAAATGACAAATGTAAAACAATTCAAACGAGAAAACTAATGGCCTAATTTATGTACAAAAAAAATGAACGAAAAACAAATATGAAACATATCAACAAACGACAACCACTGAATTACAGGTTCCTGACTTGGGACAGGCACATACATACAGAATGTTGCGGGGTTAAACATGTTAGCGGGATCCCAACCCTCCCCTAACCTGGGATAGTGGTGTAATGGTACAACATAAGAACGAACTATAAAAATCAGTTGAAAAAGGCTTAACTCATCAGATAGATACAAATAGAAATACATCTAACAAAAACACAGAGTGGACGTGGCTGGGTACTTGTACATCCCAATAACAAAAAGACACTAAGTACAGATCTGAGAGTACTCGCAGTTACTGACAGCTAGTTCAAAGCCAATAACAACTAATAAAAAACATCATGCATCTAAGACTAAATTATCAATCATTACACATCCAACATCCAATGGATTTAGTGTAAAGACGTCATAAACAATCAGAGAAAAACATGACCTTGTGCAATGCCAAGATACAGGTACAGACAGATTGTAGATCCATGAATGTGCATATGTATATAACAATAATATTTAGTTTGCTTTTAATTTACTGATAACAAACTCAATATTAATACCAATAAAAACAATATTCAAAGATCTAATTACAGTGTTGAATTGGTAACCTTTTAGAATAAGTTTATTTAAAGGATCGATAAGTTTACCAGGATCTTTTCTAAATTTCCGGGCACGGTAAACAACATCTCAGTAAAAATGAGGATGTGCTATCCCTTTTGAAATAAGTTTTCTACAAGTACAACCAAACTTCAAAACCAAATCTTTATATCTATGGAAGAATTTAGTAAAGGTTTAAAGTAATTTGTGGTAACGAAATCCCTGACAATAATAATTTACCAGTAATACATAGATTACGTTCATTAAAATCCAAAATGTCAAAACAGACATGGGCATAGCGAACGAGTTGTGATATATAAACACCGTAAGATGGTGCCGAAGGAACATCACCATCCAAAAAGGGAAAATTAACAATAGGGAACGAAAAATCGTCCCTTTTGTCGTAAATCTAAGTGTTGAGTTTCCCGTGTAAAACTGAAATATCTAAATCTAGGAAAGGACAGTTATTACCGTTTACATTTGATTTATTTAAAGTAAGTTCCTTTGGGTAAATTTCGGCTGTATATTTAGAAAATTCTTGATTATTTAACGAAAAAATATCATCAAGATAACGGTAAGTGTTGTTGAATTTATCAATTAAATGCAATTTAGACAGGTCTTTACTGAGTTCGGTCATAAACTGTGATTCATAACAGTACAAAAACAAGTCTACTATTAAAGGGGCTGAATTAGTGCCCATAGGAATACCTACAACCTGTCGATAAACTTTGTTGCCGAAACGTACATAAATATTATCAAGGAGAAAATTAACAGCTTCAATCATCTCATCACAACTCCAGTAAGTATATCTAGCATATATTCCTTTCTCATTAGAGAAGAAGGCTTTAAATGAGTTGCTGCAGATATATTTGCATTCAGATTTACCGAACGACCATTTAATTAAATAGGGAAACTTTTCTTTGATAAGATGTCAATTTAACATTTCAGAAATTTTCTTTATATTCTATAATTGTCCCCTGTGTAACACGTTGCAGGGGACATAGAAACACCGAGCGTCCGTCAATCCGTCCGGTCTTGTTAGCGCTCTCACATGTACAATTCTTGCCAGATTTTTATAAAACTTATATCATAGGTTTATATCAGCAATGTCTTGGACAAGTTCTGATATCAGTGCCGATCATTTATTTTTAAAAGAGTTATGCCCCTTGGAAATATTGATTATATGGAAAATTGCATTGTTAGCGTTCTCATTTGTACAATTCTTGCCAGATTTTTTATGAAACTTATATCATAGGTTTATATGAGCAATGTCTTGGACGAATTCGAAAATCAGTGTTGATCAAATATTGTCTCGCCTGCAACGAAAGTCGCAGTTTGCGAGACATAGGTATTACTCTCCGGGGGCGGCGGCGTAAACTATTTTGTAGAAAGCTTTATATTTCAGAAGGTAGAAGACCTGGATGCTTCATACCTTGTATGCAGATACCTTATGTTACGAAGTTTCCGTCTGTCATATGCCCATTGTCCTTGACCTCATTTTCATGGTTCAGTGACTGTTTTTTTCGTCATGTGAATTTCTCACTTATTATGAGTAATAGGATAACTATATTTGGTATTTAATATGGGTTCCATGCAACGTCTACTTGCTACTTGTCCGTCAGACAGGGTTAACCTGACCTCGACCTCAATTCAGGGATCAGTGATCAAGGTTAAAGTATATGATTAGGTCCGTTTCTCAGATACTAAAAGCAGCAGGTCAACTATATGTGGTGTATGGAATGATTGTAAGGTGTACATGTCTGTCTAGCTGGTGTCATCGGACCTTGACCTCATTTTAATGGTTCATTGGTCAATGTTAAGTTTTTGTGTTTTGGTCTGTTTTTCAAGTACTAATAGCAATAGGTCAACTGTAATTGGTGTATGGAATAATTGTAAGGTGTACATGTCTGTGACAGTTTTATCTGACCTTGACCTCATTGTCATGGATCTTTAAAAATGTTAAGTTTATGTGATACTTGTAGTAACACCTTTATCTTTAAGACTTTCAATATAAAACCAGTGGTCAGTAAAACAGGCAAGACAATTCAGCATGTGCACTCTTGTTTTTAAAAGAGTTATGTCCCTTGGAAACATTAATTACATGGAAAATTGCATCGTTAGTGCTCTCATGTGTTCAATTCTTGCCAGATTTTTATGAAAATTAAATCATAGGTTTATATCAGCAATGTCTTGGAAGAGTTCGAAAATCAATGCAGATGATCTATTATAAGACATTCGTATGATGCTATCATGTCATCGTTGTCGTCCAAAGACACATTTGGTTTCCGGATAATAACTTTAGTTTAATTGAATGGATCTCTATGAAATTTTACCAGAAGGTTCAATACCACAAAACGAAGATTGGGATTGATTTTGGGGGTTATGGTATCAACAGTTTAGGAATAAGGGGCTAAAAGGGGGCCAAAAACAAGCATTTTTGTAGTTTCCGGACAAAACATTGTGTGTGAGTGTATGGATCTCTCTGAAATTGTACCACAAGGTTCCATATCACAAAGGGAAGGCTTGGATTGAGTTTGGGGGTAATTGCCCCAAACGTTCAGGAATTAGGGGCAAAAAAGGGGTAAAAAACAAGCATTTTTCTAGTTTCCAGACAATAACTTGTGTTTAAGTGTATGGATCGCTCTGAAATTGTACTGCAAGGTTCCATACCACAAAGGGAAGGCTGGGATTGAGTTTGGGGGTAATTTCTCCAAGGGTCGGGTTCAAAAAGTTTGAGGGGGATTTTTTTTTCAATTTTTTTTGGGGGGGTTCATACTTTTTTTTTCAAGATATTTCAAAATTTCAAATTTAAAAAAAATTTTTTTTAGGGGGATTTGTTTTTTTATAATTTTTTGGGTTTTTTCCTAAATATTTTCCATTTTTACATTGATTACTTCTGATTTATATATAAAAGCAACAAATACTGATATGGCAGGAGATAAACACCAAACACGGTGTGTAAATTATTATATATAACAGATTAACTAAGAATTGTGCAACAGCACAGTATTGCGCAATAGCAAGAAATCTTCAATTGCACAGTATTGCGCAATAGCAAAGTATTGCGCAATAGCAAGAAATCTTCAATAGCACAGTATTGCAGATTAACACAGTATTGCACAATAGCACAGTATTGCGCAATAACACAGTATTGCGCAATAGCAAGAAATCTTCAGTTGCACAGTACTGCACAATAGCACAGTATTGCGCAATAGCACATTATTGCGCAATAGCACATTATTGCACAATAGCAAGAAATCTTCAATTGAAAATAAATACAAATCTTTTAACCAATTTCAATGGGATTAATTTAGTCTTTAATTTTTTGGGGTTCTAACCTTGTATTACTATGTTGGATATTGGGCCCCATTTTTAAATTGGTCTACATTGAGGTGCAAAGAATCCAAAATTAAACTTTGTTTGATTTCATCAAAAACTGAATTATTGTGGCTCTATGATATACTGGATCTTATTGTGCATTTAGATTTTTTATTTTAGGCCCTGTTTTCAAATTAGTCCATATTAAGGTTTGAAGGGTTCAAAATAAATCTTTGTTTGATTTCAACTAAAATTATTTTTTTTGGTGTATTTTAATATGCTGAATCTAACCATGTTGTTAGATTTTGGATAACAGACCATACTAGGTAAATTAAATGTTCCATTTCAAATTTTCAAGATCTTTGACCACATTTATTTTGTGTCAGAAACCTATATTATGTCAAAAGTTTGATCACAATCCAAATTCAGACAGTATCAAGCTTGAATATTGTGTCCAAACTTGCCCCAACTGTTCAGGGTTTGACCTCTGCGGTTGTATCAGGCTGCGCTTGGCAAAGGATTTAATTTTTAAAAGAGTTATGTACCTTGGAAGCATTAGTTATATTGAAAATTGCATTGTAAGCACTCTCATGTGTACAATTCTTGCCAGAATTTTTTGAAACTTAAATCATAGGGGTATATTAGCAATGTCTTTGACCAGTTTGAAAATCAGTGACGATCAATAATTTCTAAAAGAGTTATGCCCCTTGGAAATATTAATTACATGGAATATTGCCTTATGAGTCTAATGTGTACAATTCTTGCCAGATTTTTATGAAATTTACATTATAGGTTTAAATCATCAATGTTTTTGACGAGTTTAAAAGTCAGTGCTGATCAACAATTTCTAAAAGAGTTATGCCCCTTGGAAATATCAATTATATGAAAAATTGCCTTATGAGCTCTCTAATGTGTACGATTTTTGCCAGATTTTTATGAAATTTATACTATAGGTTTAAATCATCAATGCCTTTGACGAGTTTAAAAATCAGTGCTGATCAACAATGTCTAAAAGAGTTATGCCCCTTGAAAATATTAAATATATGGAAAATTGCCTTATGAGCGCTCTAATGTGTACAATTCTTGCCAGATTTTTATGAAATTTATATTATAGGTTTATATCATCAATGTCTTTGACAAGTTCAAAAATCAGTGCCGATCATTAATTTTTAAAAGAGTTATGCCCCTTGGAAATATTGATCACATGGAAAATTGCATTGTCAGCGTTCTCATGTGTACAATTATTGCCAGAATTTTATGAAACTTATATCATAGGTTTATATCAGTAATGTCTTGACACTTTCAAAAATAAGTGCTGATCAAATATATTTAACCAGTTATGCCCCTTGGAAATATTAATTATAATGGAAATGATATTGCATTTGCTCTGAAGCCTTCATTTTTCTTAGATATAAATAAAAAGTTTTATTATTGTAGTAAATAAACCATTTTGTAAGACGTTTCGGCCACTGGCCTTCTTCAGTTTCTTTACTATCCTTCTTAACTACATGGTAGACATTTTGCTTTCACAATCATTATGATGTCATAGATTAGTTCCTTGGTAATGTTATGACGTCACAATAATTTGACGTCACAATAACATGACATCATAATATCTTTTTATGAATGAAAGTCAAAGTAAATGAAACTAGATAAATTGAAGTCATTCTTTTTTAATGTTGACTCCAAATGGCCTAACTAGTCCCCTACTGACGAAGTCGAAGGGGACTTTAGGTTTGCACTCCGTCCATCTGTCTGTCTGTCCATCTGTCTGTCTGTCCATCCGTCAGTCCGGCAAATCAGCTTTCCACACTTTTTTTCTTCGTTTTTGAAGATATTGATTTGATATTTGGTATATAGTTTTATCATGACAAGTTATAGATCAAGTTTGAATTTTGTTCCGGTCTGATGATTAAGTCTAGAGTTATGGACCATAACTCTGGACCATATCTAATGTTAGAGTACTATGTTAAACCATATTTCTGTACAAAGGGAGATAACTCATTTTTTAAAAGACATTCTTTGTTAAATTATTTGAAGAATTTTTTGACAGGTTTGTTTGTTATTTAGTATAAACTAATTTTCTGAATGCTATATATATCCAAAAAAATTATGAAGAGAAATCCTTTAATTAGATAATAATCTATTTTTATTAATGTATATATTTCAATACATTACATTGTGTAGATAAAAGTTGTTTACATTTTATAGATAAGTTACAAATCTTTATTAGTTTGTGACAAATGAAAGAAAAAAATATTTGGAACTATTAATTATATCTGATTATAATTTGAAATAGATATACACTGTATTACATCATATCTAATTCTAGAGAACTATTAATCATATCTAATGTTTTTTTCATCATGCTTATAAGATATTGATTGATAATTGGTATATAGTTTTATCATGACAAGTTACAGATCAAGTTCAAATTTTTGTTTCGGTCTAATAATTTTGTGCAGAGTTATGGTCCTTGGACTTAAAAAATTCACTCATATAATCAGTTTTCAACACTGTTTTTAGTCATGCTTAAAGATATTGACATGATATTTACTTTTTGTTTACACCATGACAATTTATAGAACTAGTTAGCATTTTGTTCCAGTATAATGAATTTTTACCCGGCAGGGGACTATGTATTGCCATGCAATACTCTCAGAATGCTTGTTGTATTTAGTTTTTGCATCCACTGTGCTTCAATATATCTTCTATAATTGGCAGATTTTTCGTAAATTTTTTGACGAACTTGAACTGTCCTGTTCTCTTTATCATGGTCTTTCTGGTTTAAAGTGCTCAGCTACAGCTTTTTATACGACCGCAAAAATTAAAAATTTTTTGGTCGTATATTGGTATGACGTTGGCGTCGTCGTCGTCGTCGTCGTCGTCGTCCGGCGTCGTCCAAAGACACATTGGTTTTCGCACTCTAACTTTAGTTTAAGTGAATGGATCTCCATGAAATTTCACCATAAGGTTCAATACCACGAAAGGAAGGTTGGGATTGATTTTGGGGGTTATGGTACCAACAGTTAAGGAATTAGGGGCCAAAAAGGGGCCAAAAATAAGCATTTTTGTAACTTTCAGACAATAACTTGTGTGTAAGTGTATGGATCTCTCTGACATTGTACCACAAGGTTCCATATCACAAAGGGAAGGCTGTAATTGATTTTGGGGGTAATTGCCTCAAAATTTTAGGAATTAGGGGCCAAAAAAGGGGCAAAAAACAAGCATTTTTCTAGTTTCATGACAATAACTTGTGTGTAAGTGTTTGGATATTTCTGAAATTGTACTACAAGGTTCCATATCACAAAGGGAAAGCTGGAATTGAGTTTGGGGGTAATTGCCCGAAACGTTTAGGAATTGGGGGCCAAAAAGGGGCCAAAAATAAGCATTTTTCTAGTTTCCAGACAATAACTTGTGTTCAAGTGTATGGATCTCTCTGAAATTGTACTGCAAGGTACCATACCACAAAGGGAAGGCTGGGATTGAGTTTGGGGGAGATGAATCATAAGGGGGTTCAAAAAATTTGGGGGGGGGGGGATTTTTTTTTTTTTTTTTTTTCTTTTTTTCCTTTTTTTTTCTTTTAAAATTTTCCATTTTAAGTTGGTTATTTCTGAATTATATTTAAAAGCAAATAATAATGATATGGTAGGAGATACACACCAAACAGGATGTGTAAATTATTATATAATAAGTATTGTGCAATAGCAAGAAATTTTCAATTGCACAGTATTGCACAATAGCAAGAAATCTTCAATTGCACAGTATTGCGCAATAGCAAGAAATCTTCAATTTAACAGTATTGCGCAATAGCAAGAAATATCCAATAGCACAATATTGCGCAATAGCAAGAAATTGTCAATTGTACAGTATTGCGCAATAGCAAGAAATATTCAATTGCACAGTATTGTGCAAAAGAAGATACTTCGTATAAATTGCTTATTTCTTGATCAATTTCAATGGGGTTTTATTCTTGAATTCTTGGGGTTCTTTAATATGCTGAATCTAACCGTGTATTAAGTTTTTGGATTTTGGGCCCCGTTTTTAAATTGGTCAACATTGAGGTCCAAAGGGTCCAAAATTAAACTTTGTTTGATTTCATCAAAAATTGAATTATTGGGGTTCTTTGATATGCCGAATCTAAAGGTGTATTTAGATTTTTAATTTTGGGTCCTGTTTTTTAAATTTGTCTACATTAAGGTCCAAAGGGTCCAAAATTAAACTTAGTTTGATTTTAACAAAAATTGAATTCTTAGGGTTCTTTGATATGCTGAATCTAAACATGTGTTTAGATTTTTGATTATGGGCCCAGTTTTCAAGATGGTCCAAGTTGGGGTCCAAAATTAAACTTTGTTTGATTTCAACAAAAATTGAATATATGGGGTTCTTTGATATGCTGAATCTAAACATGTATTTAGATTTTAGATTTTTGGCCCAGTTTTCAAGTTGGTCCAAATTGGGGTCCAAAATTAAACTTTGTTTGATTTCAACAAAAATTGAATATATGGGGTTCTTTGATATGCTGAATCTTACCATGTATTTAGATTTTTTATTTGTGGGCCCGCTATCAAATTGGTTCATATTGAGGTCAAAAGACTTTGTTTGATTTCATCAAAAATTGAATTATTGGGGTTCTTTGATATGCCAAATCTAACAGTGTTTTTAGATTTTTAATTTTGGGTCCCGTTTTTTAAATTTGTCTACATTAAGGTCCAAAGGGTCCAAAATTAAACTTAGTTTGATTTTAACAAAAATTGAATTCTTCGGGTACTTTGATATGCTGAATCTAAACATGTGTTTAGATTTTTGATTATGGGACCAGTTTTCAAGTTTGTCCAAGTTGGGGTCCAAAATTAAACTTTGTTTGATTTCAACAAAAATTGAATATATGGGGTTCTTTGATATGCTGAATCTAACCATGTATTTTGATTTTGGACATTGGACCATAATAGGTAAATTAAAAAAATTGAAGTTCTTAGACCACATTCTTTCTGTGTCAGAAACCTATGCTGTGTCAAATATTTAATCACAATCCAAATTCAGAGCTGTATCAAGCTTGAATGTTGTGTCCATACTTGCCCCAACTGTCCAGGGTTCGACCTCTGCGGTCGTATCAAGCTGCGCCCAGCGAAGCATTTTATTCCCTGTTATGTCTAATATCTGCTAGGTGTTCTTTGATTCTTTCATTGAGGGATCTTTCTGTTTCTCCTACATAGACATAGTGGTCACATTTCCCACAGTGTAGTCCATAAACAAGGTTTACAAGTTTACATCTGTGAATGTTGTCTTTGAAAGTGAATGTCTTATCTCCAAGTACAATTTTTTCTTCATTTCTTTCAATATTGCACACTTCACATTCTTCTTTACATGTTTTGCTGTTGCTAATCATTTTTTTAGTGATTTTATTTAACTTCCCATATACTATTATGTCTGCCAAGTTCCTATCTCTTCTGTAAGCTACAAGCGGTGGTTCTGGAAATATTTCTTTCATAATGTTACAGTTATGTAAAATATGGATTCTTTTTTTCACAATGTTGTGTATATCTGGTAGTAGGTCAGTATAGGTAATCACAAGAGGTACACGTTCTGTTGTATTTTTGATTTTTGTTTTTCTTTGTAACAGTTCTTTTCTATTTAGGTTATCTGCTCTTTTCAGTTGGTTTTCAATAAATTTTCCATAGTAGCCTAGCTCTTTTTCGCAGTTGTAATTTAAGTTCTTGTCTGTGTCTTTGATAGTCTTCTTCACTTTTGCAAATTCTCCTCAATCGTAATGCTAACCCATACGGAATTCCGTAAATTATTCTAATTTGGTACCGATCTGGCTCCATGCAATATTGCAAAGATGTCTATATAATTCTGGTGTGGCACCAATCAAATCGCGTGGAAAATGTCACTTGTATCTTTTTTAAGCAATAAATACTGTAAACCAACTAATTTTTTAGGATACTTTATTTCAGGTTTAGCCCTTTTTTACCATCTTCGCAACTATTTTTCTTTGCTATTTTCCAATTTCCTTGATGTAAATGAAAATCAGAGTTTTACATATTCGCAACAACTTATATTCGCATTATTTTTCTACTCGTGAAGGTCGCAAAAATGAATCACTTGCGAAAATTTGCTTGATTACAGTAGTTGGTCAACTTGAACCAAATTTGGCAGGAATAATATTTAGAAGTTCTTTTATAACAATTACTCATCATGTTCTGTTTTGATATGATTTCAGTTTTACAATTAGACCCTTTTACAATTAGACCCTTTTACATTAGAAAAGTTGGATGGGCATAAAACGGAGATTATGATGAATAATTTTATGCTATTTTAATGTTAGCTTGATGGGGGATATATAGTTTTGTAAGTGGAATAGTGAATATTTCATTAGTTTTTTTTTGTTTTTGTTTATTTCAGAACTTGAAAAAACAGTGAAAGAGTCTGAATGGTACAAGAGTTTGACTGAAGAAGTTAGAAAAAAGGTGTCCTGTAAATTTTATGAATTAGTACCAAGGACCTGTGCTGTTAAATATGATATACCTAAGGAAGATGACAACATCAAGAATGTTAAAACATTTAAATTAGAAGTGATGAGAAGTGGAAATTACAGAATTATATTTCTTAAGATGTACAGTATTACCATTGGCCAAGAGGTAAGCGTTGACAAGTTACAGTCAAATCTTTATTCCAAACCTATTGAAAGTTTTCAATTTTTCAAAGATTTTTTGTTTTAAATTTTGGGTTAGAAATGTTTTCAAAAAAGGAAAATGAATGTATGAAAATAATTTTGACATGAGATTACTCAATTTATAGATTTTGTTATCACAATTTCTGCATCAGCTCTGGAAGAAAATGCTTAGAACAGGTAAACCATACCATACTTTCACAAAAATCTATCAAGCATCTTACAACAAAAAGAAAGTTGAAATGACATCTAGAGATGGACAAATATGGTTATCAACAACATAGAAGTTGTCAAACTTTTTGTAAAATCATGACCATATTGTTCAAATTGTACATAAAAGTAACAAACTACCAAAATTTGCTGTTTACACCATAGTTTTTCAAAGGACAAGAAAAAAATCTAACTAAGATAAACAGTTACTAGTTTCCTGATGAAGGACGTGGAAAGCACATCAAAAAGTGGCAGCATTATACAAGTTAAACATATGGTACATGCAGTTCTTGTATAGACATATGTCTTTTTGTTTTTTGCGGTATAGTTAGCTGTATCATTGATGTATACACCACATCTAATTTTATTTCGGTTTGATTTGTATACACCACATCTAATTTTATTTCGGTTTGATTGAAATAATTTTAGACTTGTTACTGTGTGTGTGAGTTTCCTAGTGTGATTGGTACAATGAAAGTAATGGAGGACAATCAGTTGGCCAGATTTTCTCATGCATACCCAGGAGAAGTCAGAGAAGAAGAAGGCCCCACAACTGCTGCTCAATTTACCACTGAAGACAAGAAGTTACAGTTAGGCAGATTTTACTACACAATGAATTCTACTCTTAATCATTTTGATGATTGCAAAGACACAGCTAGAGTTTTGCTGTACAATGGTATGTATTAAAGGAATTCTTTAAAATTGTTAGTTCTTAATTTCATTGAGTGCCAATAATATAATTTATATGCTACTGTATATGTTTTGATGAATTTATTTACCAGTGCTAGATTTACAGGTTTTAGATTAAATAGGGGTAATATTATTTCAATAACATCAATGTCAATTATTTTACTTATAAATGTTTTCATACGTGTAGATTATATAGTTTTAAGAATATAAGACCAAATAACCATATCATTGGTCTCATTGGTAGCATGCTTGCTCCAAGTGGATCTTGTAAGTCAAAGTTCTAGCTTTGTTAAACAAAAATGGGCAAAACTTATACTACTAGCTTCTTCATTCATATTTTGGAGAAAGGGCACCGACTGGTAAGCTAAGAGTAAGAATAATTAATCAGGTTATACATCTTTTCAAGTTAATCATGAAATAGTTGTCAGTAAAAAAATAACCAAAAAAAAAACTAGATAGATACCGTCATGACCGTAGAGCGAGTTTTTTGCATGGATTCAAAATTTCGCATTTAAAGGGCAACAAAGTGTACAAAAAGTTTTGACATTTTAAAATTTTTTGGCTGATTCTTAATTCCCAATTGAATATTTTGGTGTATGCTGAAATGGTTGTAGTTAAAAAGTTGTAAAAATTTCCAGAAAGAAAACGGTGAAACATAGCTTGCTGAAGTTCTGTACAAATACAAGAAACTAAAAGAAATGATTATTTTAATAGTAAAAAATAATAAGAAATACATATGGATAATGAAAAACAATGTTTGAGGTAAATCAATAGAATAACGATAACTTAGATATTTGTCACAGGTGTACAAACTTCTTGTAAATGTTACGGTTGATTAGTTATCAAATTGACCAGACCTTTGATGTACTAATTAGGTTATAAAATTATCAAGTGACCTACAACTCTTATGTAATTTGACATTCATTAATAACAGTTCTTTGGTTTTGAGCCATTTGGCATTTCTTTTGACCTAAACCATATTTCATTTGCTCCAAAATAAAGCATTTCATTTGCACCAATGATGCAGGTAAATTAAAGTAAATAGTATAGAAAATAGATATATTCTAAAGAGACTTTTAATAATAACTTTAAAACACAGTTTTTGGTTACCATAATAAAGCACATTCATTTGAAATTAATTATCATTATTAAAAACCTTAATCTTAAAACACAGTTCTGTTATCAATCAACTTGATCTTTTTTACCTGGTAGTTCTGTGCATATAATATTTGATGGTCTTTCAGTGATGTCATTAGATGCTTTTTAGTCCCCTTCCGACTTCGTCGGTAGGGGACTTTAGGTTTGCACTCCGTCCGTCTGTCCGTCTGTCCATCTGTCCGTCTGTCCGTCTGTCCATCCGTCAGTCCGGCAAATCAGCTTTCCACACTTTTTTTCTTCGTTCTTGAAGATATTGATTTGATATTTGGTATATAGTTTTATCATGACAAGTTATAGATCAAGTTCGAATTTTATTCTGGTCTGATGATTTAGTCCAGAGTTATGGACCATAACTCTGGACCATATCTAATGTTAGAGTACTATGTTAAACCATATTTCTGTACAAAGGGAGATAACTCATTTTTTAAAAATCATTCTTTGTTAAATTATTTGATGAATTTTTTGGCAGGTTTGTTTAAACTAATTTTCTGAATGCTATATATTTTATATATAAAAAAAAAATATGAAGAGAATCCTTTAATTAGATAATAATCTATTTTTATTAATGTATATATTTCAATACTTTACATTGTGTAGATAAAAGTTGTTGACATTTTATAGATAAGTTACAAATCTATATTAGTTTGTGACAAATGAAAGAAAAAATATTTGGAACTATTAATTATATTTGATTATAATTTGAATAAAGATATACACTGTATTACATCATATCTAATTTTAGAGAACTATTAATCATATCTAATGTTTTTTTCACTCGTATAATCAGTTTTCCACACTTTTTTTAGTCATGCTTG
This sequence comes from Mytilus californianus, assembly GCF_021869535.1. Taxonomy (NCBI): domain Eukaryota; kingdom Metazoa; phylum Mollusca; class Bivalvia; order Mytilida; family Mytilidae; genus Mytilus; species Mytilus californianus. The sequence continues at coordinate 67,445,987 of NW_026262690.1, forward strand.
AAGATATTGACATGATATTTACCTTTTGTTTACACCATGACAAGTTATAGAAAAAGTTAGCATTTTGTTCCAGTAAAATGAACTTTTACCTGGTAGGGGACTATGTATTGCCATGCAATACTCTCAGAATGCTTGTTATCTATAATGCTATGATGTCGTCGTCGACGTCGTCCGAAGACACATTTGGTTTCCGGACAATAACTTTAGTTTAAGTGAATGGATCTCTATGAATTTTTACCAGAAGGTTCAATACCATAAAAGGAAGGTTGGGGTTGATTTTGGGGGAGATGGTACAAACAGTTTAGGAATTAGGGGACCAAAAAGGGGCCAAAAACAAGCATTTTTATGCCCCCGCTGTAGTGGAAGGGGCATTAAGTTTTAACCTTGTCCATCTGTACGTCCGTCCGTACGTCCCAAAGTTGGTTTCCGTTCTCTAACTTTAGTTTGCCTCAACCAAATTCTATGAAACTTATACACAATGCTTATTACCACTAAATACAGATCAAGTTTGAATTTTGGTGGTGTCACTTTAACAGTTCTTGAGTTATGCCCCTTTACAAATGGAAAAATTGCCGAATTTTTCGTTTCCGTTCTCTAACTTTAGTTTGCCTCAACCAAATGCTATGAAACTTATACACAATGCTTATTACCACTAAATACAGATCAAATTTGAATTATGGTGGTGTCACTATAACTGTTCTAGAGTTATGCATTTTTACAAATGGAAAAACTGCTGAATTTTTCATTCCGTTCTCTAACTTTAGTTTGCCTCAACCAAATGCTATGAAACTTATACACAATGCTTATTACCACAAAATACAGATCAATTTTGAATTATGGTGGTGTCACCTTAACCGTTCTAGAGTTATGTCCCTTTACAAATGGAAAAATTGCCGAATTTTTCGTTTCTGTTCTCTAACTTAAGTTTGCCTCAACCAAATTTTATGAAACTTATACACAATACTTATTACCACAAAACTCATATCAAGTTCAAATTTGGGTTGGGTCACTTTAACCGTTCTTCAATTATGTCCGTTTATAATTTTATATGATATGCAAGCGGGGGGCATCATCTGTGTCCCATGGACACATTTCACATTTATTGTAGTTTCAGGACAATAATTTGTGTGTAAGTGTATGGATCTATCTGAAATTGTACCACAAGGTTCCATATCACAAGGGAAGGCTAGGATTGAGTTTGAGGTTAATTGCCCCGAATGTTGAGGTATTAGGGGCAAAAAAGGGGCCAAAAACAAGCATTTTTCTAGTTTCCAGACAATAACTTGTGTTTAAGTGTATGGATCTCTCTAAAATTGTACTACAAGGTTCCATACCCTAAAGGGAAGGCATGGATTGAGTTTGGGGTTAATTACTCCAAAAGGAGGGTGGGGGTTCAAAAAATTGGGGGGATTTTTTTTTTCAATTTTTTTTGGGGGGTTCATTTTTTTTCTTCAAAATTTTTGAAATTTCAAATTTTTGAAAATCTTCAATTGCACAGTATTGCGCAATAGCAAGAAATCTTCAATTGCACAGTATTGCGCAATAGCAAGAAATATTCAATTGCACAGTATTGGGCAAAAGCACAGTATTGCACAATAGCAAGAAATCTTCAATTGAAAACAACAATTACTCCAAAAGGGGGTTGGGGGGTTTAAAAAGTTTGGGGGATTTTTTTTTCCAATTTTTTTGGGGGGGTTCATTTTTTTTCTTCAAAATTTTTGAAATCTTCAATTGCACAGTATTGCGCAATAGCAAGAAATCTTTAATTGCACAGTATTGCACAATAGCACAGTATTGTACAATAGCACAGTATTGGGCAATAGCAAGAAATCTTCAATTACACAGTATTGCACAATAGCAAGAAATCTTCAATTGCACAGTATTGTGTAATAGCACAGTATTGCACAATAGCAAGAAATCATCAATTGCACAGTATTGCACAATTACACAGTATTGGGCAATAGCACAGTATTGCACAATAGCAAGAAATCTTCAAATATTGGGCCCCATTTTTAAATTGGTCTACATTGAGGTCAAAAGGGTCCAAAATTAAACTTTGTTTGATTTCATTAAAAACTGAATTATTGCGTCTGTATGATTTGCTGAATCTTATTGTGCATTTAGATTTTTATTTTGGGCCCTGTTTTCATTAGTTCATATTAAGGTTTGAAGGGTCCAAAATTAAACTTTGTTTGATTTCCACTAAAATTAAATTATTGGGGTTTTTTTTATATGCTGAATCTAACCATGTTGTTAGATTTTGGATATCAGACCATTCCAGGTAAATTAAATGTCCCATTTCAAATTTTCAAGATCTTTGACCACATTTATTTTGTGTCAGAAACCTATATTATGTCAAAAATTTGATCACAATCCAAATTCAGACAGTATCAAGCTTGATTATTGTGTCCAAACTTGCCCCAACTGTTCATGGTTCGACCTCTGCGGTCGTATCAGGCTGCGTTCAGCGAAGCATTTTATTAAACTCTGATTCTTAGTTGTAGTGATTACTACTTTCGGCTGGTTTACACCATGGTTGTGTTTTTTCAAAGTTTTTATAATTATTCTTTTGTGGTCCACATCTGTCGTGATTCTCGCCTTGCACGTTTTTTTTTGGTAGATCTATATAATTTTAAACCTAAGTGACTCTCAGTTTTGTATTAGAAATGAGTATAAACTCGCTCAATTACCCAGGGGGAATACTCTTAAAAAATTTTTATTCACGTTATAGCAAAACTTACGTTTACCGTTATTGACATGGCGACTAAAAAAATATGGGATCATTCACAAAACTCCTTAGCTATTAGAAAGTACTGAATGTATACATAGATTTTACGCAGAATTTATTTTTGCAAAGTTCGTTTATCTGCCAAAATAAATGAAAATAAACACCCCATGAAAATAACCTGCTATAACTTCCTGTTAACTGAATACTTATGTATTCCTTGATATAATGAATGGCATAGTTGAGCTAATAAAGGGATAAAAGATAAATTACTTTTGTAGAGGGACATAGCTATAGTCTTTTGTTGTTAATGCAAAGTTCTACAGAGAGGAAAAATTGCAATGCCTTTGTTAACAAAACAAGCACATATTATTATAGCAACATGTGCATAGAAAAAAAAGTATAATTGATAAAAACGTATTAAAAATTCCTATAAGATGCCTCTAAAAAAGAAATTTTCTTATTGGACTTAAGGTTTTGCCTTTACTTTTGCCTATAAAAATGTGTTAAACACAACTACTTGTCTTGCTGTTTAGGTACATTGTTGTATTAGGGAATATCTAGTTTAAATCAAAAGAAAAAAAAAAAGAAAAAAAGAAACTTGGAATATTCATATTTAACGATAAATCAATTCTTAGAATGCTGGTATTGTATCAGCAGTAAAAATTCAATCAGCTTCAAAGTGACAGCAAAATATTTTTGTCTTAACAAAGTCATTGTGTTTAATTATAGAATGATGTAGACATTGTATGAACCTTTGATAAGTGGAAACTTTTAAAAAAAACAAACAAGTTTTTGTATAAGAAATTAACAGAAAATCTTGTTAGTTTCCGATCATATTTCCAAGGTAGGCTCTATCTTTTCATAACTTTGCCATGATGAAAATAAGATTTAAACAATACTATTTACATGGCACTAGTAATTTATTTTTTGTCTTAAACAGTTCAATTTGATATTAAGATCATCTGAAAAGTCTGAACTAATTCAGTCTTTCAGTTATTTATCAGACTTACCTTCTACAGTAAATCAGTACTGTTCAGACAATTCAGTTCTGTGCAGTCAATTTTAAAGATCAGTTCAGTCTATGTTCAGACTGTTCAGTAGTTGGTATTATGTGTTCACATTAACATCATACTGAATTTACTGAAGAGCTACTGAACAGTACTGAATGGACTGCAAACAAATTGTCTGAACAATATGGTATTTACTGCAGTGGATAAGTGTGAAAATTGACTGAAAGATTGAATTTGACTGAATAATTTTGCTGTTCAGTCTTTAAAAGGGCATACAAAACAGTTTTGATCCCATGGTGATTTTTTTATGAAAATTTGCTTACAAGATATTTTTCACCTAGTTGATTCAAATTAAAATAAAAAATATACCTTCATGTGCTACTTTTAGAGATAAAAGGGGTTGAAATTTTAGGCATTTACTGGGATACTTCTATCCATTGGACAGACACATCCAACTTATTGTTTCAAAAGATAAACACAAGCGGGTTTTTGTAAATACATTTGGAATATCTTCTTTACATAAGTAAGCTCTAGATTTGTGTAATAATTCTTTGGAAATAATTCTTTTTCAATAAATTTTCATGATTTTATTAAAAAAACGACATTTTTTTCTGTATATTGATATCTTATTTGATAAGAAATTGATGATTTTTTCATAAGAATTGAAACAAATGTTCTTTGTAGATAACAAAGTTAAATGTCATTTCAAAAATGGGGTCCATGTACTCGTTTTCAAGCTAGTGATTAAAATCATTAAAAAAATGCATCTTTTCCTAATACATGTCACAGTTTGACAACATGAAATTCTTATTTACATTAGCAACATCATTACCTCCCTTGCAACTGTATTGGATGCCCTTAAAAGAGCAAATGATCCTTTCAGATCAAAATTAATGAATAGTGAGGTATTTTTGTAATTGCAGATGAAAAAAAGAAGATTTCGGATGTTTTGATGGAGGCTATTAAAAAAGACTTAAAAGAAGAAAATTTTCAGGAAAAGAAATTTAAGGTATTTTTGTTTTTGATTCAGTTATATATTTGTACCAAGGGTCTGGAAATGTGCCAGTCATGACCTAAACTGAAAGTTCATTGACTGGAATGGTAGATTTGGATTTAGGTAAAAAAAAATTTTTTACAGAAATAATTTCGGTCATTTTATTGAGATCTGGTTTCTTAATTGCTGTTTTCACTACATTTTGTTTTGTAATGCTTTCCCAGTTATAATACTGCCACTCCAGTATAGTATGATAATTGTGAGAGCCCTCCTAACAACCATCATAATATTAATGCCTCCGAGAAATATTGGCTAATGATCGCTATTCACTTTTTACCTGTGTTTTTCAAACCTAACAGAAGTGATCAAGCTGGGCCCATTGCATTTGCGCCAATTTTTATAAAATCCAATCTTTCATTTGCGCCACAAGGTTATATTTCATTTAGGCCAAAAAATAAAAACTACATTTGCACCATTTTACAGGTAATAATGATAACAGAAAAGTCTAAACAGTCATTGCTATATTGTGAATAAGATTATTTATTTTAGTATTCCACCTTGGTAATTAAGTGAGTTCGTATACTCATTCTTAATACAAAACTGAGAGTCACTTAGATTTAAAATTATATAGTGTTCACATGTTTGAGTTGTCGAGATGGACATTGTCAATTTGGAGACATATAGAGGAAATAAGTCTGTTATTTTTAATGACCACACATATAGGTTATCTTATGTTCTTAATGCTTACAAGGTTTGTGCCAGAACAGACTTATAACTTTACTCATGTGTATAGTGCTTAGGTCAGATCATAATTTTACTCCAGTGTATAGTGCTTTCTTTTAGGTTTTATGATCACTTTGATTTATAACAGAACTGTGTTTTAACATTATAGTTTTATGATGACTGAGTTCTGATGAATATGTTTTATTTTGCTAACAAAAACTGTGTTTTAAATTTATTATTAAAAGTCTCTTTTGAATAATTCTATTTTGAATATGATTACCTGTATTATGGGCACCAATGAAGTGTTTTATTCTGGCACAAATGAAATATGGTTTGCGGCGCAAAGCACTGATTAAGCTCAGACATATTGAGCTCAGAACTAATATTTTAAAGAAATTCTATTCCATTACAACTCACTTCATTATTTATGAACTTTTTAGTAAAGACAAATGCCAATTCTGATTTAAAAAAAATTTAAACTTTTATTAAATTTACGTTGAAAAAAATAATGTTTCACAAGTCAAACATGTGCTTTATTTACCATGTAATATGCATGCATGAAATTGTCCTCATCAGATAAGACACTTAAATTGTAAAATGCAAAAAAAGATTTCATGCTAATTAAACGAGTGAAACTATTGTCAGTTATATAAAACTTTAACAGGTAATAAAATAAAAAATACGATGATTTCCTGTCATTTGATAAACAGAACAAATCCCATAAGTGAATGCGGAATCACTCGTAATTTAGTATTAACTGGAAACTTCTGGTTTTTATTTCATCTTCAAAATTGAAAAAAGCATTGGCAATTTCTGAGAAATTTATCGTTTTGAGTCATTAAAATCATTTCAATTTGAAAGTGTTGCACTCAATAAATCGTTATTGAACGTTTTTAGAAAACAGTAAGAAACTTCATGAGGTAAATGTGATGAAACCAGTAAATACAAGTTGTTTGATACCATGAATCTAGTGTGAATAATTTCGACAGTTTGAAAAAAAGACCTGAACTTTCAAGTCATCTCAAAAGGACAGAAATTGTGTGTTGTACCCAATATTAATTAAACTCAATGTTGTAGAGTTGTTTAGGCTTTCAATTTTTTTAACCTGTCTATCTGTTATTCCATCCGTCAGTATTTATAGATATTTTGGATTTTAGAAAACTTAATATGGTATTAAAATATTTCTTAAAATTTTATTTTTTTTTAATAACTACAAGCCATAGCTTCTTGAAGTATGGCACCCAAGCTTCATCTTGTTATGCCATACTATTTGACTTGTTTTCAGTTCCTTAAACAGTCTACTTCTTGTTTGGTGGAAACTTATATCTTTGAAATATCATACACTTATATGAAATTTTAGTCACAGATTACCCATGGTTTTTGGTGGGGTTTGTGTTGCTCAGTCTTTAGTTGTCTATGTTGTGTTTCTTAGAATGTTGTTTGATTTTAAGTTTGGATTTTTTTTGGTTTTTGCCCTGGCATTGTCAGTTTGTTTTCAACTTATGAGTTTGCCTATCTTTTGGTATCTTCCGCCGCCCCTCTTTCTCATCAAAAACAAATTTATTTATATATGGCACCATGATTCATGTGGTTATGCAATACAGTTTGACATGTTACAAGTTCCTTCCCTGTTCTCCTTCCTATTTGCTGAAAACTTATAAATACCATGTCTAAATATAATGTGTCGTCCAAAGACCTCTAGACTTTTCTTTGAAGTGGATACAAAGAACATTCGGTGGAATTAAACAATTATATCATGCTATCAAGGGATATTTGCCAAAAATACCGGTTTCGAGGTAAACAAATTTCCCTTGCCTAACTGCGCTGGAAATTTGTTTACCTTTATTTTTGGCAAATACCTCTTGTAGCATGATATATTTGTATAATAGTTCACAGTACATCTTGTTGTATAATTATCTTTTCAGGAAGGTAATCAACCTCCGCAGATTGACAGGTTAGAGTCTGAAGAAGAATTACAGTATGAATATCAAGTGTATGTTGCTTATACAGACCACCATGAAGATAAACAGAAGGCACAGCAGATAATGGACCATCTTAGGGAAAAGCGGATTGCTGATAGTGATATATTGGATGCTGATTCATTTTTACCAGGTTCTCCATGGTCTCACAAACTGAAAGCAGCTTCATGCAAATGTAGATGGTTTATCTTTCTTTTGACAAAAAATGCTCTTAAAGATAAGTCCTTAAATTATAATGTTATATCAGCACTGGGTGACAGCATATATAGAAGAAAAGTTCGAGTCATTCCTGTTGTGGACAGCTGTGATCATTTGTTTATTCCTGAGGCACTGAGATGGATCACTTATATTCCATTTGACATAAATGGTAGACATTTGGAGAGTTTATATAGTATTGTCAGTGGTATGTTTCTTTTCAATTAAGCACAGGTGAACGAATTTAGAAAATCTTGTTTCAATTAGACCAATCTGATTTACTTCAGTTTGAATAACTTGCTTGTTGCATGCAGTTAATTTCTTTTGAGCTATTATGGTTTCTTACAAGGCACGCATAAATAATAAGAATTCTGGTGACAAAATTATCTGCATTCAAACTATTTGAAATTTGATCCATGAGGATGCTATAAATTAAAAATGAAAACTAAAAAAAAGAAAAGACGTAATTCAATATAAGCCCAAGATTGATCAGTTGACTGAAGGCCTTTTTAAGGACTTGCTGGGTAGTTGGACGTCAGAACGCAGTCAATAAATAAAACATTGAAATTGCAAACCAAACTAGGGGCAACAAGTTTCTGTTAGAAATCATAATAGATCCATTGTCAGGCAAATAAAACGTACACTTTTTGTTTTGTTTTTTATGCCCCTGCTGTAGCAGAGGGGGCATTAAGTTTTACCCTTGTCCGTCTGTCCGTACGTACGTAAGTACGTCTGTACGTCTGAATGTCCCAAAATTGGTTTCTGTTCTCTAACTTGAGTTTGCTTCAATCATATGTTATGAAACTTATACACAATGCTTATTACCACAAAACACAGATCAAGTTTGAATTTTGGTGGCGTCACTTTAACCGTTCTAGAGTTATGTCCCTTTATAAATGGAAAAATTGCAAAATTTTTAGTTTCTGTTCTTCAACTTAAGTTTGCCTCAACCAAGTGTTTTGAAACTTATACACAATGCTTATTACCACAAAATACAGACCAAGAATGAGTTTTGGTGGAGTCACTTTAACCATTCATGAGTTATGCTCCTTTATAAATGGAAAACAATGCAAAATTCCATTCTCTAACTTAAGTTGCCTCAACCAAATGTTATGAAACTTATACACAATGCTTTTGACCACAAAATACAGATCAAGTTGAATTTTGGTGGCATCACTTTAATCATTATCAAGTTATGCCCCTTTATAAATCGAAAAATTGCAAAATTTTTAGTTTCTGTTCTGTAACTTAAGTTTGTCCCAACCAAACATTATGAGACCTACATGTATACACAATACTTATTACCACAAAACTCAGATCAAGTACAAATTTGGGTAGCGTCACTTTTATCCTTCTTGAGTTATGTCCCTTTATACTGTTGTATGCAAGCGGGGGTATCATCTGTGTCCATGGGGACACATTCTCCATTTATTTTTTGAGATATTTTTCTTTCTTTGAGTCTCCTTCATTTGTAAAAGGAAACGGTTCCTTTTCAGAAATAACATTTTAAAAAATGACAGAAAAATACGAGATGTACTCACCTGAATGTGAACAGCTGGTGAACAAAACACATGACTAAATTATAATTGGGTAAAAACCACTCATTATGAATGAGGAGGTGACAATTTCCAAATAGCAGGAGATCCAAAAATCTGCACAAGAGACAGGCACCGAGTGGTAGAATTTTTGGAAATATATAAGGATGGTCCTGTCGAGATTGAGAGAGTTGACACCTATAAACTTAGGTGGACTGTTTTTAGTGTCATCATCAGGATCAACAATTTATTAAAGTTTGTGATTAGCTTAATATAGGTCAGTTTATTTTAAAACAATAATGCAATTGACTTTGAAACTTTCGCAAAGTTAACATACCAAGTTTTTAATAAGTTCAGTTTAAGGGGAACTCCTCATGATATGTCAAGTATATTTGGTATGCAGTTGTATGACTATTGGCATATTCATTTCCAGGGAGATTATATAGCTCTGCACCTTCAAGTATGGTTCATTGACTTTGAACATTTAGCATATTTTAAAATAGCTGTACATCATTGAACTGCAAAGATTCAACATTCAGTTCAGCGAATTGGAAAAAATCTTTTACTACATTTGATTTTCAGGTCAATTTTTACCTAAATTAAACATTCTATTGGTAATTTCTTACACATAATGTGATATCTCAAGCTCTGACTGATCTGTATAAAGATTTTTACACAACCTTTTGTTCAACGTAGACAAGTTCAATTTTGATTTTGAGGGATTTGACATTTAAGAAGTTATTACTATTACTGTTAAAGATTACTAAAGTTCAGGCAACTCATGTGATTGTGGCACAGCTGTTTATTACAAAAGTTCTTACTAAATAATATAACGTATAGACCTAGTTTAATGATGACAGGCATAAATAATAAGATTAAGAATTTTGAAACAAAACAGGGTAAAATGTTTGTTATATGAATTTGGACAATGTGTAGAGTAAAGTAATCTGAAATCTTGTTAAGGCCCTTGCTTAAGTTTTGAGTAAAATGTTAGTTGTAAGACCTGATGTAAAATTGTCTTTTAAGCACTAAATGAAATTATCCTTGATTACAATGTGAATGCACATCTTATCTAAATTAAATGCAATTTTTCACAGCCTTCAAAATTGTATAAGGCTAAAAGATAGTTTTGAATAAAATAAGTTTGGTATTTAATCAGGAAGGGATATTCCAATGGAGACACAGATGGTACTGCCAGCAGGTGATGTGGCCTATGGTCTAGCTTGGGGATATGTCACAAATTATCTAATGAAGATATTACCAGGTATGTTTTTGTTATATAGGACATACTCTTTCTCTCTCTTATCCATGTGCATTTTTCTTGCACTATACATTATCAGTGGTTGTTCTAAACTGAAATTTGAAATATTTGTATCAAACTGTTTTTTCTGTAGGCTTTCAAGAGAATCCCAATACTTTAAATGAGTTACAACTTAATATAAATAGGTATCACATTTTTTCCTTAGCATCTCAAAAGAAAGCTGATTAGATATTGTATGCCTAAAAAAGAAGATGCCGAGGCAGCAATCACAGTCAAATAAAACCCTAGTCAAAATAAACGACAAAAAAACAAAAAATTGTTCAAAAAGTATTATACAGAAACTTAAGATTGTATAACAATTTTAATACAAATGTATACAAATTCACTTAAAATTATTAAATGCTGAATATTTACTGCATTGTAGAGGTTTTAAAAGGAATCAGTCCTGTATTTGAAGAAAAAGCGGTAAAAGACTTCAGATGTCCTCACAAGCTGTTCATAGTCATTCCTAAAAGTTGTAGTGCTGGGGATGTTTTGAATGATAAACAGAATGACCCTGGAAGGATTGAAAACTTTTCAAAAACTGCAGCTGTGTATCCATTTGGACCAGATCGAGCATTCCACTGTAATATTTATAAAGTGTCACCAAGCAGTTTTAATATGAATGAGGTACAGTTAATTTGATGTGTCATTAAAAAATAAGTACTTTATTTGATAATTAAGCATCTAACCATCTAAAAAAGTTTTAGATAAACAAAATAAATGATCAATGGATTAAAGTACAGGTAAATTGCCAATAAGCGTGCCTAAGACACCTAATACATATGGCAATTTTTGACAGATGTATAACTTTTCAACTAAACAAAAAAAATTTACATTGTTAATTATACTCTCAGAACTCTGATTTTTTTTTCAAGTCACCAAAATTTTAACTCATCTAAATTCAATTTGTATAAATTATTATTGTATTTCAACATCAGAAAATAGATATGATTTCATTCATGCAGAACTTTGAGACAATAAGAGTTGACTGTATGCCATCTTCAACTATTTAATCCCTATAATTGCAAATTTTCTCTTTGAAAAAAATACACAGGGGGTTCCTCTGGGATCCACCTAGACTGACCTGCAGTTTTAGTACGTAAAAGCATGTCAACTGTATGACACTAGTAAATAATCTTAAAAACATTTTCTTACAAAGTACAAAAACATTTAGCTCAATAACTTCTATAAAAGCTGCACAAGAACACAGACAATTTATTTTATTGAAATTAAAGTCACATTGTCATTATTAGATGCAACAGAAAAAAGGTCTAAATTCTGTTATCTGTAATTTACTAATTCACCAAAAAAATCAATTATCAGCAAAATATTCTTTAAGGTTGCTGAAAATAGAGAGAAAACAATAATTTTCATGATTTTTGTCTCACCTGCAATATAAAAGGCAGGTCATAGCATTGCTACATTCTTTCCATTGCCTCAGTGTCATCAACATTTAGGTTCAGCCTGAAGTTTATTTTAAGACCTCAATAACTTCACAATCCTTTATGAAATATTAATAAACTTGGACAGAAGCTTCTTCATGATGGACACCGAGTGTGATATAAAAAAGTGATACAAGAACTGTGTTAATTTGATTGGCTAATATACAGCATCATGAGACGAATTTATGACATTTCCATTGGCTATTCGTTAGGTCATTGACGACTTTCAAGAGTTAAGACAATTCACATTTCGTCTATGGCAACGGATATATGTGATTTCTTCATTAATATACAAAACACGCACACTTTTCACCTGAAATCTTCTTTTAGTCAAATTTCATTAAATTCCGAAGCGTAAAAAAAGTTTTAAAATGTTTGATGTTAAAGTTTGACCCCGGAACAGGACATATGAGGTCATACAAGTATGTGCAAAAGACTAGACCAACGATTTACAGAATTTGAATTAGTTGACCGTAAGAGAAATAGGTTTAACAGCTCTCTCGTTATTTAATTTGAATAGTAATAGTAAACTTGTCGAGGCTCATTTATTATTATATTTAAATTGAATAACTTAACTTGATATCAAGCAATATCCATTTCTCACTCGTTATGAACCTATAATTAACTAATTATTTTAAAATAAGAAAGCAAATATAAGCTTAATACCGCAAAGAAAGCTGAAGATTAAACAAAGATGACTTTTTAGCTGTTCTGACAAATTCCAGGGGCTGTAATTATGTTAAAGGTATGTCTAGCCTTTCCTGAAACTCCTTATTTCACTATATAAAATGTAAAAATACACGCTATTTAGAAAGGAACCCATGAAAAACTTATGTTTTACTGCTATGTTCTTAATTTAGTAATAATTACCTTGTTGGTTTATTAGTAGGAAACACCATAAGGTATTGTTAGTTGATATCATTTATTTGGTGGTCTAAGAGGAGAAGTGTTTTTAGAAGGTTTAGAGATGGAAAATGACACAGTGATGGCAATAGCTCACATTGACTTGAGGCCGTTCTTGGTTTAAAAACATATATTTTTGGTTCCCTAATGTGATTTGAATCTTATTCTTTTGTTTCACTCTTTTGAATGCAGACTTAAGAAATTTTACCTAATTGCAATTTATATCATCAAATCTGACATTCAGTTAGTATTAAAGTAATTTGACCAAACTGCTCCAGTAAAACCAGTCATGGCATGAATGTTAGTGCTTCAATCCAAAGAATATCATATATTTCTAATATTTGAAATCCAATACATGCATGAAATTGACACTGCCTTAAATTGTGCTGTTTGGGGAAAAAATGTTACCTATTGAATTGTTTAATTAGATGAAACAAACTGGGGTAGTTTTAGATTTTTCTATGAACTGCAATAAGATCAATGAATTACTCAATGTCGGGTCACAATGAAATTTAGGTTAAAAAGTGAAGTGACAAAAACATAATAAACTATTACGGCTCTCTGATGAGGGGGATATCTCAAGATTCATAGGACTGGAACTGTTTTATTAAATAGAACAAATATTGACATTCAGTTTGACCTCACCAGCTGTGATTAATAGGGTACGATGGTGAATAACATTTGTTTGTAAAATGTTAAATTTTTGTAGGGATTATACTTTGTTGGGCAGTATGCTGCACCTGTGACTTGCTTACGAGAAATGAAAACATGGAATATTGCTGGAGTTAACTTGGAAACAATGGCATCAGAAGCTAAAAGGTTTTATGAAATTGTTAGTCAATTGATGAGAAATGCAGTACCAGAGAAGGCTCAGTTTTGTGAATTTATTTACTATGATGGTAGGCAGTGCATATTAATAACAAATACTGCATTAGATTGGAATAACTGAAACTTGTTGAAGTTCTTTCCTATGGCATCATCTCACATGTATTGAATATAGTTCCAAATGTTCCAATATCTGTAATTATGCATAAAATAATGGTGAAAAATTTTGATTATATCTTTAGAGCTGTTATACTCAGGTATGAAAATTTCATAAACTCTTCCTTTTACATGTCTATCTTAAAAACCCAAACTACAGATCTTTTGACTTACAAAATTTAGTGTAACAACTTGTTTCTTAAAAAAGTAATATTTGTAAGCAATTGCTTCTTGTCCATGATTCTTGTAACAGTTTTAAAAAACCTAGTATCTTGGTCGTTAATTCAGTTACTTTTGATTAACAACTCTTGACCTCAGTAGTATAAAGATGTCTTTGATGTAAAAAGAAATGCATTGTTGCTGCAATTAAGTGGAAGTAATTGTGGTATTGGTTATCTTAAATCTCTCATATGAAGCTTTAGACATGTATTAGACCAATATTGAAGATTTAGGAAACCAATGTTCGTGAGCAGTCTGTATTTAATGTGATTTATGGAAACATTGAAGTTGTCAATTGTTCCTAGTGACCTGAAAATTAATGTTATGTGAATTTTCACATATATGTTTTTATATGGAAAGATTGATGTAGATTTTACAGAAGTTTTAACTTGGTAATATTTCTGTCTGAAGAAAATGTCAACATAAAGCTGTGTCTATAAAGTATATGCAGCCTTTTTTAGCTCACCTGGCCCAATGGGCCAAGTGAGCTTTTCTCATCACTTGGCGTCCGTCTTCCGTCGTCGTCCATTAACTTTTACAAAAATCTTCTCCTCTGAAACTACTGGGCCAAATTTAACCAAACTTGGCCGCAATCATCATTAGGGTATCTAGTTAAAAAAATTGTGTCTGATGACCCTGGCTGCCAACCAACATGGCTGACATGGCTAAAAATAGAACATAGGGGTAAAATGCAGTTTTTGGCTTATATCTCTGAAACTAAAGAATTTAGAGCAAATCTAACATTCGGTAAAAATGTTTATTAGGTTGAGATCTATCAGCCCTGAAATTTTCAGACGAATCAAACAACCAGTTGTTGGGTTGCTGCCCCTGAATTGATAATTTTAAGGAAATTTTGCAGTTTTTATACGCCCGTTTACGGGACGTATTATTGTATACGTCTGTCCGTCTGTCTGTCCATCCATCGTCAACATGTCGGACATTAACTCAAAAGCGCTTTAACCAATTTGCATAAAACTTTGGTGAATTGTTTATATCTATTGACGTGAGCTCCCTTTCATTTTTTATAAATTTTAGATTTTACGTTTCCGAGTTGTGGGATTTTATTCATTAAAAAAAAGGGGGATTTTCCAGTTTTCGGACAATAACTCAAGAATGCTTTCACCAACTTTCAAGAAATTGTGGTGAATTGTTTATATCTATTGACATGAGCTCCCTGTTGATTTTTATAAATTTTAGATTTTACGTTTCTGAGTTATTGGGTTTTATTCATTAAAAAAAGGGGGATTTTCCAGTGTTCGGACAAAAAATCAAAAATGCTTTCAACAGTTCTTATGAAACTTTGGTGAATTGTTTATATCCATTGATGTAAGCTACGTTTAGAATTTTATAAATTTTTCATTTATCATTTCTGAGTTATGGGGTTTTATTCATTAAAAAAGGGGGGATTTTCCAGTTTTTGGACGATAACTTCAGCAGTTCTTATGAAACTTTGGTGAATTGTTTATATCTATTGATATAAGCTTCCTTTACTTTACATTTTCATAAATTTCTAATATGACATTGAGAATTAATTGAACTTTATTTGTTTATAGTCTGACAACAGATTTACTAAGTATTGCGCAACAGCACAGCGTATTGCACAACAGCAAGAAATCTTTAATTGAATATAAATTCAATTCATATAACCAATTTCAAGTTCTTTGACTACATTTATTCAGAAACCTATAATATGTCAAATATTTAATTACAATCCAAATTCAGACCTGTATCAAGCTTGAATATTGTGTCCATTTTTGCCCCAACTGTTCAGGGTTGGACCTCTGCAGGCGTATCCAGCTGCGCTCAGCGAAGCAGTTTATTGGTTATTATCTTGAATATTATTACAGTTAGAAATAAACTGTAAACAGCATTAATGTTCAGCAAAGTAAGATCTACAAATAAGTCAACATGACCAAAATTGTCACTTGACCCCCTTAAGGAGTTATTGCCCTTTATAGTCAATTTTTAACAATTTTTCGTAAATTTTTGTAATCTTTTACAAAAATCTTCTACTCTGAAACTACTGAGACAAATTTAACCAAACTTGGCCATAATCATCATTAGGGTATCTAGTTTAAAAATTGTGTCCGATGAACCGCCTGCTAACCAACATGGCCGACATGGCTAAAAATAGAACATAGGGGTAAAATGCAGTTTTGGCTTATATCTCTGAAACTAAAGCATTTAGAGCAAATGTGATATGAGTAAAAATGTTCATCAGGTTTAGATCTATCTGCCCTGAAATTTGCTGCCCCTGAATTGGTAATTTAAATAAATTTTAATCTATTACAAAAATCTTCTCCACTTAATCTACTGGGCCAAATAGAATTAAACTTAGCCACAATTTTCAATATGGTATCTTGATTGAAAAATATATCTGATGACCCTATCATCCAACCAACATGGCCGCCATGGCTAAAAATAGAACATAGGGGTTTACTATAGAAGTCTAAGGGAAAATTGTAAAAAAAAAATTTCAAATGGTCACAACTTGAAAACTAATTTAAATAATGATAAGGGGTCTTCAGTAACTATTGTACGACTACAATGTGATGACCTGTTTTAATTTAACTACTGGGTCAAATTAAACCAAACTTGGCCTCAATCATTATTAGGGAATCTAATACTATTAATTATGATTTTAACCTTATTTTCCATGATTTCCAAAACAACAGTAGATTCAGGTGAGCGACACAGGCTCTTGAGAGCCTCTAGTTTATTATGCCCCCGAAACTGAAAGTTGGGGGGGATCTTATTTTACCCCTGTCCGTCACTTCGTCTGTTTGTCTGTCCGTCAGTCCGTCCGTCCGTCCATCCCATTATGGGTATATAGTTTTCCAGATAGCTATTCTTACAGTTTGAATGTTAGGAACTTTTCACTTTGCTGGCTATTTGTACATATATTGAAGGTGTGCATGTGGTCAGGGTTTTGATTTTTATTAATAATTGGTCTTTTGGGAGATAGTTGAACTTTGTCATTTTTTGGAGTATTTACTGGCATAAGAGGTGCATGGGGTTTCCAGATAACTCCTCCTACAGTTTGAATGCTAGGAACTTTTCACTTTGCTGGCTGTTTGAACATATATTGAAGCTGTGCATGTGGTCAGGGTTTTGATTTTTATTGATATTTGCTCTTTTGGGAGGTCGTTGAACTTTGTCATTTTTGGAGTACCAGTATATACTTGCATAAGAGATGCATAGTGTTTCCAGGTTACTCTGCCTACAGTGAACCATATGTATTTTAAAATAACACTTTGCGTCTGCGGGGGCATTATTTGTGTCTGCTAGACACAATAATATCTCAAAGAAAGTTCTACATTGACTTTGTTATAATACAGTTACTTCAGAGTGGTGTGCGGGGGGGGGGGGCATCACTTTGTCTAGTCTTCATAATACTGTCTATTATAATAATGCATGCACAATTAAAGAAATGTAAATAGTCTAAAAGTGATGCCTCTAGGAAGAAACAATGTGATGCAAAATGTAGATTTAAATATGTAATAAATTGGAATAAATATAATCAATGTCATTGTCTATGAAATTGGAATTTCTACAATACTGCATTCAATAATGTTGCAGTAGTACCCAGTATTAGTCTTTTTATGAGATTGATTTAAACTCAACCTCATGCATATAATGACAATAAATGTATATATTATCATATGTCCCTATGTTTGTTTACTTTGCAAACTTCTGCACAAAACTTTTGACCTATGACCTATATTATCATGACATTATAATGTTATGATGTAACAATTTTTTTTAGGTCGTTTCAAATATGATTTAGACCAAGAAAATCCTTAAATGAATATGATAAATAAATTGTCAGTTTTTCAGCATACATTATAAAGTCAAATGTCTACCTCTCAATGCAATATGAAGCTTTTAGCTCTCTTCTTGTCTCTCTAGCCAAAACAACTTCATACTGTGACTTGAAGCTAGTATTTCACGATATTTGTGTGCAAAAAACTATTAATCAATATTAAACATGCAAAATAAGACCATGACTTACTTTAATATTAAACTTTGTTTTAATACAAACCTTCATTTGAAATAAATATTTAAAAAGTATTGGATATTAATATAATATATGTGAAGTTTTTTTTTTTTTCAGATATGACACATTCCTTAGCAGATATAATGGAGCAGAAAATCCAGAGTATGAAGGATTGACCATGAAAGGTTTATTGGACCTGTTAGCTTTGACTTTTTTATTGAAATATTAAAAAGCTTTACTGGTGATATGGATATCTCATTTCTGGTACTTGGGACACAATCCACTTAAATGCTGATCTCAGCTAAATTTACATATAATGTGATAAATACTCATCTGATTTATATCATTTGTGGTTCTTGGTTGTCTCATGATTTTTATGTTGTACAATAATCCAAGTTTGCTTTTGTTAATTTTCATACATGGAAGTGTAGAAAGAAATAGTCCTTTACAAAGTCATATCAGTAATTCTAAAGTTATGGAACATTGTTCTCCAAACAAATTCAGAACATCTTAATTTCTATGTTGAACAATAACTAATCAACTTTTTATTGGTAGTCCTGTTTTTATAGCACCTAGAATCTCCAAGCTTTAAGAGGTAAAAAGGACAGGAAAAGTGCACTTTTACATATACATATATTTTGTTTCCATCACATTTCGATTGAATTTTTTGTTTTGTTACTTTTGAAACGAGCTTCTGGTAATACAGTTGTATTTCAACAGATTTTACAAAACCCATATATTTTAGAGCCATATGAGGCCAAGAGGCCAACTTGATTTGATCTGTTTCAATTTATAAAGTCCATAGGGATGCATTTTAAATTTTAATTCCATCCAAACATTCCTGCTTGATTTTTTTTTTATCTTTTTAATTGCAACTTTCTTTTTTTTTTTAGTAATAAGCCATCTAAAAATTGAAAATGTCAGTTTTACATTGTACATAGATTAGTAATTGGAATTTTTACACACATTTTATTTGATTTTTCCTTAGTTTTCTGTCATAACTTGTTTTCAAACAAAACAAATATTCTTTTATTTGATGTTAATAATGTAAAAAATTACTTTGCAATGTCTTAATTTCTGAATTCTATATGATACACAAAAAAACTCTTAATTTTGCATTGTATCAGTCAATGAAAGATTTAGTCAGTTATATGTGCATTTCAACTTTCAAACAGTCTGGTACCTTTTCACTAGTCCACGTTTGTATTGTCAGCTGCCAAAGGAGTTTGTAAAAAAATCTTTTGAAATTAGTTTCATCTTTTACATATTTTTTTTACAGTTTTTTGTACATATACACATCAATTACATGTTACTTATTACTTGCTGGATAGGGATATTTTAAAATTTGTCTTTTTATACTTTCATACTTCAGTAAGATTTGAATTGTATATTTTATGCAATAAAGTCATATCAAATTTCATATATGTTAGAGATAATTGATGTATAGAAGTTACTATGAATTTGATATATGATATTTACAGCCATTGAACTTATATATTTTTTTGTTTTAAATGATGTTATATTTCTATTAAAAAAAATATTTGTTGTGTTAAGAATTTTCTTTTGAATAGATAAAAAATAGTTATATCGAATAAAATATATAAACAGAATATATAGTGAATAATTTCTTCCTTCATAAAGTCAGTAGATGATAGTCTAAAACAGAGGATTTGCAGCAGTGGGAAATCTGGTGTCCAAAAACTACCTCCCCTGCAAACACTGAAAACTTTTATCTTTTCACCGTTTATTCCGTTTAAGCAAGAACAATTTAATTTATAAATTCACAAGAAAACGGCCATGTAAATAGTTAAACCAAAAAAAGGTTTAAATAAAAACAAAACTTTTATCCAAGACATATAATTATATGTCTCTGCTTTTATATGATATTATCATTTCCCTCCTAATACAGAAAACGATGAGTAAAGCAGGCTACAGGAGCTTTGTGTAAAATTGGTTTAAAACGTTGCTATATATCATTCCACTGACTTCCAACATCAATTGATTTTTGTACTCTTGGTATACCTCTAATGCCATTTATCTGTATATGTATGCAGTAAGATCAGAGAAGTTCAGGACAAAAATACCAAAAGAATAGAATGATATGCAGCAAACATTTAAACTTTTGAAATTAAGTTACTAAGCAAATTGAAAGGAACATTATCTCAATGTGAGCATTGAATGTGAATACATCAAGAAGACAGCACATACATTTACAAAAATTGAGATGACCTGTTCTTAAAACTATAAAAAGAAAGTAAAAATCCTCATTTGTAAAAATATTAAACTTTTTTTTTAAATTGCACAGACCCTACTTTTAAATTGTTATTTTGATGAAAAGACAATATTTCTATCTAAAATTGGTGAGTGACTGGAAAGAGTTTTAGATTTTGTATGAACTTGATTTTTATTCGCCCATTTACGGGACGTATCATGGTATACTGTTGTCCGTCCGTCTGTCCGTCCATCCGTCGTCAACATGTCGGACAATAACTCAAAAACGCTTCAACCAATAAAAAAGGGGGATTTTCCAGTTTTCGACAAAAACGCAAAAACACTTTCCCCAATTTGCAAGAAACTTTGGTGAATTGTTTATATCTATTGACATAAGCTCCCTTTCGATTATTATACATTTTAGAATTTACGTTTCCG
This sequence comes from Mytilus californianus, assembly GCF_021869535.1. Lineage (NCBI taxonomy): Eukaryota > Metazoa > Mollusca > Bivalvia > Mytilida > Mytilidae > Mytilus > Mytilus californianus. The sequence continues at coordinate 67,466,645 of NW_026262690.1, forward strand.
ATTTATGGGATTGTATTCATAAAAAAGGGTGGACTTTCCAGTTTTCAGACAATATCTTTAAAGTGCTTTGAGGAGTTTTCATGAAACTTTTGTGACTGGTTTATATCTATTAAGATAACCTCCCTTTAGTTTTTCATAAATTTCTGATATGACATTGAAAAGTTATTGAACTTTATTCTTTTAAAAAGCGACGGGCGTACCATGCGCTCATGGCACAGCTGTTTATTTATACAGCCGCAAAAATTTTGCGATCATATATTGTTATGACATTTTCATCGTCATCGTCATTGTAGTCCGAAGACATTTGGTTTCCAGACAAAAGCTTCAGTATAGGTGTTTAGATCTCTATGAAATTGTACCACAAGGTTCCATACCACAAAAGGAATGTTAGAGTTTGATTTTGGGGGTTATTGTCGTAACTGTTTAGGAATAAGTAACCAAAAACAAGCATTTTTGTAGCTTCGGGACAATAACTTGTGTTTGAGTGTATGGATCTCTATGAAATTGTACCACAAGGTTCCATACCATATAAGGAAGACTGGGATTGACTGGGGGTTATGGTCCCAACGGTTTAGCAAAAACGGACCAAAAACAACACTTTTCTGATACTTTGTATAAATTGCTTATATCTTGACCAATTTCAAAGGTGTTTAATTCAAAGTCTTGTATTCGCTGGGTTCTTAATTTAATATGCTGAATCTAACCGTGTATCTAGATTTTGAATTTTGGGCACCGTTTTTATATTGGTCCACATTAAGACCCAAATGGTCAAAAATCAAACTGTCTTTGATTTCAACAAAAAATGAATGCTTGTAGGGGGTTCTTTGATATGCTGAATCTTTCCGAGTTTGGACAGAACGTAGGTTTTACTTAATTTCTCTCATTTTCTGATAATTTTTACAGTTCCTATTTTTATCATCCTCGATTTTCCATTTCCAGTGGAGGAAATTTGCCTGTTTTGCAAAAAAAGACATTTGAGGAGTCCAATCACGTTTCCTCTTAAAAAGTGTTCTTTCTTCTTGGTTGTAAGTTTTCAACTATTGTATTACATAAAGATGACATAAATGAGTTTATATTATAACTGATGAAGTTTTCAGACTCTTTAATTTTCGTTTCCATCTCAATATCAACTACTGTTTTGTACTCAGGAATGTCCATTTTGTTCCATTTATTTCTGTAAGCATGTATTTTTTCATTAACCACCTTATCCGCCTGTAAATCCCTGTGAATTAATACCATTACAGGGTCATGGCTAGAAGTATTAAGAGGTTCTCTCTCAAATGTTACATACATTTCCACAATATCCTTGTTTTCAATGAAATAGTCTATTTGTGATTCATCCCTCCCTATCTTTAAAATGATAAAAAGGTATTTTGTACAGGACACATAGTAGGTATTTTCAAATTATTTTCATGTAGAAAGTTTTTGAAGTCATCATCTCTTACATTTATCGTACTGCGATGTGATGACACATTTACATCACCTCCAGTCAATATATCAGATGATTGTCTAAATTTGAATATGATTTCAACCAACTCATCGAGTACTGCTATGCTCAGAGCATATCCGGCAATAAAATACTACAATCTATATATATAGCCGATAGCCTAACAAGACTGGTGGACACCGAATTTATTTATATAACACACAACATTTGTAATTGTCAATACAAAATAAAATTCATAATTTCATAATTTTTATGTATATAAAAATCAAATATTATAATCCTATGATCATGTGTGTTCAAGAAATATGTTGCTCTGTCATTAACGATCTCGCCGGACAAGACCAACAAAAACGAGTTCACTGGGTCAAACTACAGAAGAAGAAGAACATTTATTTCCAATTATGGGCCCCAAAGGGCATAAACATTACAACATCAATAATTTTCACAATACAATACAAACAATGAGATAAAAAAGACAAGACAAAATAAAGAACAATTTAAGTTCTTTAAGTAATATCTATATAGATAAAGAGCCTATAATTATGCCCCGCCGTAGCGGAGGGTGCATTAAGTTTTACTTTGCCGTCTGTACGTACGTTCCAAAGTTGGTTTCCGTTCTCTAACTTTAGTTTGCCTCAACTAAATGTTGTGAAACTTAAATACAATGCTTATTACCACAAAACACAGATCAAGTTTGAATTTTGGTGGCGTCACTTCAACCGTTCTAGAGTTATGCCCCTTCACAAATGGAAAAATTGCTGAATTTTTCGTTTCCGTTCTCTAACTTTAGTTTGCCTCAACCAAATGTTATGAAACTTATATACAATGCTTATTACCACAAAATACAGATCAAGTTTGAATTTTGGTGGTGTCACTGTTACTGTTCTAGAGTTATTCCCCTTTACAAAGGGAAAAATTGCTGATTTTTTCGTTTCCGTTCTCTTACTTATGTTTGCCTCAACCAAATGTTATGAAACCTATACACAATGCTTATTACCACAAAACTCAGATCAAGTGCAAATTTGGGTAGCGTCATTCTTACCGTTCTTCAGTTATGTCCCTTTATAACTTTATATGATATGCAAGCGGGGGCATCATCTGTGTCCAATGGACACATCCCCCTTTTATTTTAAATATATAATGCAAGTGTGATTGATATAGATAACAAACAAACAGCCAAAAATAGATAACCACATATATATATATCACATAATTAGTTTAGATAAACATATATTCAACTAGCCAAAAAAAAAGAGTTAATCATGTCTACGGGCCATCCTGTGTCAGCAGCAAATAGGAAAGAATAATGGTTTCCTAAAGGCAGCTGACACCAGGGGGTGATACCTTATGGACCATAGGCATGTCAAATATGTGTAAATGTCTCATTCCTACCTGTATCAAAAGCAAACAAGGTAGCATCATAGGTAACGTGAATGCAGTTGATACCAGGGGACGATGCCTTAAGGATATAAGAGAACATTTGAATAAATTATGTATTCTATAAATATATATATATATAAAAAGATAAAAATCAGCTAGTATGTTTGTGATATTCAGATCAATATATTTTTCTAAAATGTCCAATCAAATGTACATACATGCATAGTTTCTCATTAAAAAATATTCACTAAGGAAGATGTTTGTATATAAAATTACATATTATTTTAAGTAAATCAACATTTTCTACACTAAATAACCAGATGATTTTGTTTTGACTGCTCATATTATTTAAAATAAGAATTACGTTTTGCAATGCTAGCTAACATATAATTTCTATCATCCTCAACAAAAAGAAAATGAGCCTCGTCTTCGACAGTATTGGAAGAACATTTATTACATATTCTGTTAAGTCGGGGAATACCCTGATATCTACGTAGTTCTATTTGTAACTTATGAGAAGATACACGTAACTTTGTTAAACTTCTTCTTAGCTCAAAATTCTTGATCAATGTTAGATATTACGCAATTAATGTTCAACGTTCATCGTATTAATAACCCGTACCATACGCGTATGGTCGGACCATATGAGTAATTACGCATATGGTCATGACCATACGCGTATGATCAAGTACTCATATGGTCAGGAACATATACATTATACAAGGTTATCAATGTTTGATAAATAAATTACTTGCCCCTAGGTCTAACAAAGAAAATTATGTTGGAATGCTATATTTGCCATGTATTTCAGACAATCTAATGTTTATCATCTTAATTACGTGTTATAATGTTCTTTTATTTGTCTTTGTAAATCATTAAAATTTACTGTTAAGTCCATTTTTGGTAATATCCTTTTGGCGTGGCTGGGTACTTATGGGATGCATGTGTTGTTCTGTGGTAATTTTTTGTATTCTTGTCTTTCATTTTTGCTAATGTGCTTTGTCTATGTCTTTCATTTTTGCTAATGTGCTTTGTCTATATGCCATTTTGTTTTTCTTTGTTGACATATTTGATTGTTTTTATATTGATTAAGATTATAACACAATGTTGACTGCTGTACCCCTATTTTTGACATTTTAACCTATTATCATGTCTGTTTGTTTTGTTCACACATTGTTGTCAATATAATGGAATTGTATGCGACTGTCATACAAGTGAGAGGTTTAGCTAGCTATTAAACAATGTTTAATCCACCATTTTCTACATAAGGAAATGCCTATACCAAGTCAGGAATGAATCAGTTGTTTTCCATTCGTTTGATGTGTTTGAGCTTGTGTTTGCCATTTGATAAGGGACTTTGTGATTTGAATTTTCCTTGGAGTTCGGTTTTTTTGTTATTTTACTTTTTTTCTCAAACAAGAGCAACCATTCTGAATATGGAAATGTACGTAGCGTAGTTTGGAGAAAATCATGATGGTTTATTTTCTTCTTGTTTTTTTTTTTGTGGGGGGGGGGGGGGGGGGGGGGAGTAAAACATCGGGAAATTACGTTTTTATTTAACGTAATTGTTCATATTTGGGAATACGTGTATTTCAAACCATCTTATGACCTATACTATCGGTCCAAGTTCCAAGACTTTCACTACTACTGTCTTTATATTTTAAGTCCAAATCCTGATAAAAACGTTGAAGAGCGGATAAAACCATAAAGGACCAAAAGTAAATTCATACCCGGACACGTTTGGTACCATTAAAACGTTTAAATCCGTTGCAATTGTTTGCACCTGTCCTAAGTCAGGAATCTGATGTTCAGTAGTTGTCGTTTGTTGATGTGGTTCATAAGTGTTTCTCGTTTCTCGTTTTTATATAGATTAGACCGTTGGTTTTCCCGTTTGAATGGTTTTACACTAGTAATTTTTGGGGCCCTTTATAGCTTGCTGTTCGGTGTGAGCCAAGGCTCCGTGTTGAAGTCCGTACTTTGACCTATAATGGTTTACTTTTATAATTTTGACTTGGATGGAGAGTTGTCTCATTGGCACTCATACCACATCTTCTTATATCTATTTTATCAATTATAACAAAATATTTATTTATACATTTCGTTAATTTAAAGTTTTACAAAATAGTTGAGCGTAACTATTGAACACGACAATAAATTGATTATCCAGTAGAAATGTCCCGTTCATATAAAGCTTCTTCTGCATATCCAGATTGGTCATTTCTTTAGAAGGGGGTTATATTTATTACTTTGATAATACTATCATTTGAAATATGTAGTTTATCAATTCCATACCTATATCCTATTTTTCAACTGTAAGATAAATTCCTCAATCAAACAAAACCGCATAGATACATGTAGTGCTAAGTATTTTTACATTATTCATATTTTCCGATGTGCTCCATGAGCTTTTTAATACAAAATAATTAAGGAACAGCCAGTAACGTAAGTTTTTTGGCAGCATGTTCTTGGTTAGCAATACAAATATATACCACAATAATCTTCATTATTAGTATTAATTTTCCACATTCATTGAAATCTTTGATATACAACTAAAAACTAGAAGCACAAAGACTGTTATGGTAATAACTGTTTGTCGAGATTTTATTTGCTTGTTGTGTCTATTAGTGCCCGTTGTGTGTTGAGTCTATTAGTGTCTTTTGTTGAGTCTATAAGTGCCCGTTGTTTGTTTAGTCTATGAGTGTCCGTTGTTTGTTAAGTCTATTAGTGTCCGTTGTTTGTTGAGTCTATTAGTGGCCGTCGTTTGTTGAGTCTATTAGTGTCCGTTTTCATATAAATAGATAATAGAAGAAATGTCTTAAAAGTATATAAATTTTTATCATACATATTTATGACTTGCAATTTTTGCAAGAACATGTTTTTTCTTCTTCTGATATCATTTATATCATGAAAGAACTTGAACTCAATGTGTAACCGATATATTGTTGATTGATATTTGCAATCGACAAATTAGTTGCTTTGTGTTCTTTGCGAACAGATAAAACAGTTAATATGTTTTCCTACAATGGACATCAATTGATTATTTTATCAGTATGCCAAGAACAACAAATGAGCAATTTTCGGTTCACATACACCAATTCATCATTTCTAGATTCACACTCTCCGCAAGGTGCAACTTGTGCGTTTTTCGTTTTGGTCAACATAATCTACATATAATGATCAGTATAACCTGTCAAATTTAAATAAAAAGTCATCATTGGGATATCTAGGATTCAGAATAAATGTTTGCCCATAAATTGGTAAACCATGTCGCGGCATATTCTCGTACAAAAAACTTCTTATTTGCAATGTCATATGGCTATATTTTTAAGTAATATTTTATTATAGCTACAGAACACATTTGAGTCAACTACTTAGATACTCTTAGATACTCATTACTGGTCAGAAAGTTGATATTTCAACAAAAGGCTTTTAATTTTATGCTAAAATTTCGAGTTATATATTTTGGAAATTATGTGTTCATTATGCTTGTGTAAATTCCCTCTGATTTAAAAATAAATGATCACACAAACTGTTGTTACAATTCTCAAAAGTACTGGTGTTATACAAGGCAAGGATGCAAATACATCAGATCTTACTTTAACACCAGCATTGATTGACCAATCGCAGAGTGTTAATTCCATGTTGCAAAGACCACAGCAGAGTTGATTGCAAACAATCCAAACACAAGATGTTTTGATGAATTATTTTTTTATGTAGATCTTTATCATTTTTATAAAGAAGTAAATTGAATCAAAGTACGATGAATAAGAGAAGATATAATTATGTAGATGACTAAATATGAAATGGGGACATGGGCCTCTTTCATTCAATCCTTGGTACATGGAGTATTAAATATTGTAATATTTTGTAGTTTATATGGTTGTTGTTAGGTGTTGGTTGCCATGGGGACATGGGCCTCTGTCAACCATAATGAAAGAGGGTATATACATGAAGAGATCAATGTCATAAGACATCTAATTTGGAACTGTTTGTTACTGTGATTAAAAATGAAATGGGGACATGGGCCTCTTTCATTTCAATCCTTTGTACATTGCAAACTTAAGGTGTAATATTGTGTAGTTTATATGACAACACATAGCTGTAATTCATGGGCAACCATAGTCCGAGAGGATATATATATATATGAATATATAAATGTCATGAGACATCTTAAGGGTTGATATTAGACAAATAAGGGTTGATATTGTGCAGTGTAATAAACGTTTTAATTTTCTTCTTTTTAACTATGTTGTGATATTTACAATATAAACAATCATTTTCTATCACTATTTAAAAACATTATTTTGGAGGATAACTTAACACAAAATCAAAACGAAGAGTTTACGTTTGCAACTTTTGTTCATGCAATTTTACACTTATTTAACCGATATAAAACCAACATTAATGAATCAACCCGTCTGTCATTGCAGATGACTATAGCTTGAACTCTAGAGAACCTTTTGTTATAAAATTTTGGAATCCCATAAGTTCCCATAATAAGTTTGATGATTAATTTTCCGCACTGTAAAAATCTGTGGGCAATACTATTATCTTTCACGACATTAAGCAGACGGAAATAGTGTATAGTATCAACATAATTAAAAGCGCAATTAAAACGAATAAAAACGAGTTTTACTCTATTCAAAAACTATAACTAAAAGATTAAAAAAAATAAAAAATAAAAAAAAATGATGGTAAATATAGGTTTTATTGGCGTTTAATTGTCATGGGGACAGAGGCCTCTGTCAGTCATGTTAAAATCTGTAAATACATATATAATCATGGGATAGGTGATTTAGGCTATTAGTAACCAGAATGAAAGATCTTAGATACATGTAGATAATTTAGATTTGTGAATTTCTTTTGGTAGTTGGGCCTAATTTTTTTTTGGATTTTTTTTGACACTGGCTTGGATGGGGGATTGTTATTATGATGGCTTTGTGTAACAATATCATGGAGAATGTAATCCCATCTTTGATGGGATGGGTCAATAAGGTTTTGTCATTATAAAACTATATGTTGTTTATAAATATGATTTATTGATTTAATTATACATGTTTATCATTTGGTTGCTTCTTCGTCATTTTAATAATAAATGACAGTTTTCAAATCATACATGTGTTTGTTTGTCATTCCTTCATCCAATCAAACAGTGAAAAAAGTTAAATCACAAAAATACTGAACTCCGAGGAAAATTCAAAACAGAAAGTCCCTAATCAAATGGCAAAATTAAAAGCACAAACACATCAAACGAATGGACAACAACTGTCATATTCCTGACTTGGTACAGGCATTTTCTTATGTAGAAAATGGTGGATTGAACCTGGTTTTATAGCGCTAAACCTCTCACTTGTATGACAGTCGCCTCAAATTCCATTATATTGACAACGATGCGTGAATAAAACAAACAGACATAAAAGGTAAAAATGTCAAAATAGGGGTACAGCAGTCAACACTGTGTCACAATCTTAATCACAACAAAAACAAACAAATATTTAACAAAGAAGCACAAAAAATCCTGTGTTGTCAAAAAGATTATTTTTGTGTTTCAACATGTTAAAACTGAAGGACGTACAGTTTAATGTACTGTTTATCACGATAACAATTCAACGGGGTATATATACGTTTTAACATGTGGTTTACTTCCAGGATACTAAAAATAATGAGTCAGAGATGTAAAGTCATTGAGTGAGTTTGTGTTGTGTGGGTGTATTGATCGTCCAATAAATGAAAGATTTGTGACATTTCTTCGAACGTCTGTCGTAAAGTACTTATTTATAAGCCTAGTATCTTTGTTGTTTTTTTTTTTAAAGAATTTTGTAACATATATCGGAAACTTTCCAAAAAGGATACCATTAACTTAGTCCTGCATAAATAGGGTGTATGAAGGCCAAACTGAAGGCAGTGGTTTAAACAAATTTTGGAATAAAGTATGTTTAATTATTCTGTTCCTGTCTTTCGTGTTAATATTTTGTTTTCCTCATATGTATAGTGTAATACTTGCATAGATTTATCCTAACCAAACAAACGTATATCATACATTTTCCATACGTTTCGTTTTCAGCATTGAAAGTGCAACGTGTATATGTACATCAAGTTACGTGCACATTTCTGTGGGCTATACTATTGTTGAACTGCAAATGTTTTGACGAATTTGGTTGGAATGTAAACCTAAGGAGATGTGACATGATATTGCAAAATGAGACAACTTTCCACCAATGTACAAATTACACGGATATAAGCAACATGCAAAAATGTAAAACGATTCAAACGCGAGAAAACCAACGGCCTGATTTATATCAAAACAATAAACGAAACACAGATATGACAGACATGAACCAACGACAACCACTGAATCACAGGCGCCGGACTTAGGACAGGAAAACATAAAATGTATGTGTACTTGGTACGATACAGAAAAAAGCTTTTCTCTTTGTTTCTGAAGCTTGTATGTAAATACAAAATGTGGCGAGGTTTAACATTTTCGTGAGCGCACAAAAAATCTAAACTCATTAGATTTGCATGATGCACAAACAATTAACATAAAGACAAAATTCTCAATGAGTATTCACAGTAACTGAAAGCTAGTACAAAGTCTACAACAACTAAATTATCAATCAGTCCACTGTTCAAAATACAGTACTGACTATATTTACTTGTAATAAAAATGTTAGAAGTGTTATATATGTAAGGTAGTCTGGTTTTTTGTCTCACCTTGATGATAGTCAAAAAGCCAGACATAGGTATACGGTTTCCGGTCACGGCGGCGTCAACAATGTATTAGTTTGTGATTAGGTCTAATGTATGGTGAACCACTTGTGGTAGGTCAATGATATTTGGTATGCAGTTGTATTAGCATTGGCACATCTCATTACCATGGAGATTTTTTGGTCCCACCCCCTCAGTCATGGTCTATTGACTTTGAAACTTTGCTTAGTTTACATGTATTAGTTTAAATTGTGATTAGGTCAGTTTATGTGGAACCATTAGTGGTAGGTCAATGATATTTCTGCAGTTGTATAAGCATTGGCATATCTCATTTCCATGACGATTATTTGGCTCCGCCCCCTCAGTCATGGTTTATTGACTTTGAAACGTTTGCTTAGTTTTCATGTATTAGTTTGTGATTATGTCAGTTTAAGGGGAACCGTTAGTGGTAGGTCAATGATAATTGGTTTGCAGTTGTATAAAACATTAGCACATCTCATTTCCATGGAAAATATTTGGTCCTTACCCCTCAGTCATGGTTTATTGACTTTGAAACTTTTGCTTAGTTTACATGTATAAGTTTGTGATTAGGTCAGTTTAAGATGAACCACTAATGTTAAGTCAATGATATTTGCTATGCAAATGTATTGGCATTTGCAAGTTTCATTTCCATGGAGATTATAAAACCCCATCCCCTCATTATGGTTCATTAACTTTGAAACTTTTATTACTTTACAAATTAATGTTTGTGTTTAGGTTTGTTTAAAGGGACGACTTATGAAAAGTCAATGGTATTTGGTATGCAGTTGTATTAGCATTGGCACATCTCATTTCCATTGAGATTGTTTAGCCCTGTACCTTCAGTCATGGTTCATTGACTTTGAATAATTGACTTTGAATATTTGCATAACTTACATGTTAAAGTATTGCTATTTTAATTTCAACATTTGCATTATCAAAATAACAAATAGGCGTGACATATCTCTGTGTTAACAGTTTATTTTCAATATGAAGTATATATTATATTAACATAGTACATTTGTAATTTGTCCATTTTGAAATAGAAACATTGCATGTTTGTGAATTCTACTAATAAGCTTCCCAATATGCAGTGAATATTACCTAATTTGTATACTGCACAGTTAAGATTGTGCCAACAAGGTATAATGCAATCCCCCCATCACTGCACACAACAGAACGATAAAACACTGCAAACAACAGAAAGATGATGTACTTTTGTAATTTGTTTCAGAAAAGAATGACTGCCATAAAAGTATTCATTTCTCACAGTAATGAACTTGAGGATCAACAACTGGTTTTTGATGATATCCTTCCAAAATTGAAAGTGTTTAAAGACTTACACATCCTTATTCAGGATGAACTACAATCAGGACACATTTTTCTGTCTAGTTTAACAGAATTGGTAGATAAAGTTGATAAGACACTCCTCTTAATCACTAAGAATGCCATGCAAAGTAGCTGGTGTAACCTAGAATTACTGATAGGTCTAGAGAGATCCCAAAGGAAACAGTAGCTTTCGGTCATTCTTTTACTACATGGTATTGAAGAGAGAGATGTATGTATTGACATTTTTGTTTTGTTTTTGTTAATGACTCTTATTTAAACCTTCAGTTATTTAGAAGGAATCAAAATTCTTGTTACTCATAATCATATTACGTTATTATGTGGTTCAGGCATATTAATTGTAAAGTTAATTATTAAAGACATTTTTTTTCACTATATTTAATACAATATTCCTTAATCTGATTAATCATCAACTTCAGACCATAGAATTTCCATTGATGAATTGTTAAGATTTGATCTCAAACATGGGCATTAAAGAAAATTAATTCAGACCAATGTATTATATTTCTTGTTAAAGATGAGGTGATAAAGATCAATGATGATACCTATCCACACACATACTTTATTCTGACTCTGAGCTGACCAGTGTTTGATCTAACTTGTAACAACTACATGTACTAAGTATAGAAATTTGCCTAACAGGGATGCTTCAAATTCCAATTTTCAAGTCAGTCTGTGGTTTGAACTGGCTAGGACTTGAACCCGTGACCTGCCACTTGAGGTAAGCATATTGCCATGAAACCAACTTATTCTGTATATTCGTCATTATATAAGCCTTTCATATTTCATATCTTCTTTTATTTATAGATTCCACAAATTGCAGTATTAAAGAAGCTAGAAAAATAATTTATATGAAAGTAAATGATTCCTGGGTTACCGAGACCATTGAAAGGATAAGAGGTACATGTATATTGATATAGAGTACTGCAGAAATCAGTTAATATATATTTAGAAGATTACCAGTGTAACAAATTTAGACAGTTTCAGAAATTAAGCATCCCTAAAAACAAGACAAGACCTTAGAACCTTAAACTGTTGGCTTGTTGTTTTATTGACATGTATATATCCCTTATCTTCTTTTATTACAGATGTATGTTATACAAAAAAAGAGAGGCAGAAGATAACAAAAAATTGAAAGACAAGAAAAAGACAAACAATATAAAAATAAGGAGATGTGGTATAATTTTAAATCTAAGACAACTTTCCACCAGAGTTTAAATGACGTACACAAATCATTACATAGAAAATTTCATTCATTTACATAAAGAAAAAATAATTTCAATAACAGCTTTAACAAAACAAAAGCATGGTTTCCTCCTAAATCGAGGAGTCATCTCAGTGGTGATCAGGAAAGATAAGCTTATCATGTTCCACACACATCATATTGCTTAGTACACAAGTCAAAGTCATTAATGAGTGAGATCTATGGGGGGATGGGATGACATTGTCTTAAAGAGAGACAGTTAATTGGGTTAAAAACTTCCATTATTCTTTATACATTATACATAACAAATTTGCAAAATAAGATTGCCATCCTTTCCCAATACATGTATACCCTATGTATATTTGCGAAAGCTCCTTTTCAAAAGTTGCTGGATCCATTTCTGTCTCTAACTATTTAAAAGTCAATAACTTCATGCACACTTAATTTAACCATTAAAGTGTATGCTTTTACACATGCTTGATTTTGATTGTGGTTAAATAGAAAGTGCCTCCTGTCTGAAGTAATAATAAACTTAGTTTTAAAAGTCCAAATTCAAGTCCTTATGTATGTAAAAACAGACAATTAAACTAAAACAGTGTGACAATGAACAGAAGTACATCTAGCTTAAACAATGGCAGAGTAGTCAAAGTAGTTCATAGCCTGTCAAAACTAAGGTTGTGATTTTGAATATACAGATAAGAAGATGTTGTATGATTGCCAGTGAGACAACTCTCCAGAAGATACCAAACAATGTAGAATTTAACAACACTAGTTGAACCGTGGCAGATGCTTTCAACTCTGAACTTAATTGACTTGAATTGCCAATTTCCTGTCAAAGGTTGATAATAACTCGTGGCAATACAGCTTCTTCCACCAATAAAAAATGGTCACCATGATATAGCCAAGGGTGCTGTAAAAGAGGGACGAAAGATACCAGAGGGACAGTCAAACTCACAGATCGAAAACAAACTGACAACGCCATGGCCAAAAACAAAAAGACAAACAGACAAACAACAGCACAGATGACACAACATAGAAAACTAAAGACTAAGCAACACGAACCCCACCAAAAAACTTGGGGGTGATCTCAGGTGCTCCGGAAGGTTAAGCAGAAAGTGGCGTTAAAACCCATCATTCAATAATCAATCAATCACTAGTTTAGACATACCATAAAACGAAAAAGGTACTAATAACCATTTGTCTTTTTAACCTCAAAAACATTAATAAATGAGAAGTAAAGGTTTAGTTTGTTCTTATGCTCCTACCTTTAAGTTTTGAATTATATTCAAATGAAGCAAATACTCTCAATACACAATACTTGTGATGACATCATATACATTTGTATTGACAGCATCTTTTCCCAAGAAAACAACAAAATGCACATGCTCAGAGAACTAAAAAAGTCATGTTTTGAAAAATATCAGAGACTGTAATCTTTAGAATGGAATAATAATTAAGACTTCGAAAGTATATTTTGCACTGACATATTGCTACTACTATGTTTTGGGGGAGTTAATAATGCAATTTGCTTTGATAATTTTAGGACAGACAGCAACTAAGATTTGAAGGTATGATAAAAATTGGTTGGATTTTCTGTTTTAGAAAAAGGGACTATAAAACATGTGATGCCTGCTGGAAATGTAGCTCATGGTCTGGTATGGTCATATTATGCAGGATTACTTCAATACATTCTACCAGGTATATTTTATTTTTAACAAAATGAAACTTTTTGCTTTGTTTCGTTGAAGATGTTTTAGAGACTAAAAGTGTACCTAAGTATTTATCACTCCTTAGAGTTTCAGGTAGAAGGAAGAAAACCATACATAAAAAGTCATGAACAAAAACTTAGTTCAACTTAGTCATTGCTGTGCATGTGTACAAATTTAAGATTGTTTTAGCATTAAATCCCATTGATGTTTGGTTTCAATTTCTGTCTTCCATTGGTATGAGCTATGTTATAATCAAATAACCCATCACAATTGATCATAAGATAGAAGATCCTTCATAATACATTGTATAAGTTTCAAGTGAAAGAAATATTCTGTGATATGATTTCCACTGGAACAAAGATTACAGTATTTGTTCCTTACGGAATAAAGGTTATAGAATATTTGTTTCAACAGGAACAGATATTATGGCATTGTTTATATTATTTATTATTTTTTTATTTTTCACAGATTTAGAAAATAAACTGAAAGAATCTGAATGGTATAGAAATCAACCCACCACCCTTTAGAACCATGTGTCAACAAAGTTTTATGAAATGGTACCAACATGTACTTGCCATTTTGATCTGTCAAAAGTTGATGAAAATATCAAACTGGTCACAGTTTTGGAACTTTCCAGTACAATTAGAGGAGGAAACATTAGAAAATTTGCAGTCAAACTTTACAGTGTTACTGATGGCGATCAGGTGAACATTTATGTATGGTGTCTTTATCTAAGAGTTTTGATGATTTAATTTTTTCTTCTTCTTTATCTCCAGATGTGGAAAAATCATGTACTGGTAAAAGAGAGGCAAAAGATACCAAAGGGACATTCAAACTCATAAGTCGAAAATAAACTGACAACGCCATGGCCAAAAAAGAAAAAGACCAACAGACAAACAATAGTACACAAACCACAACATAGAAAACTACAGACATAGTTTTCTAGTAGAATTTATCCTAATTTGAGCGTCTCTTCAAGCTTCTAAAGTTTCACAATGACATGCATGTTTGAATGTTTTATCAAAGCAGTTTTTTTTTAAATCACTTCCACAGGGGTTATCATTTTGTGCTTGCATCACACAACATGAGACATTGTGGTTGAATTAAGCAAACCTGCAAATGTTTTTGTTTTCATTTATTAACCCATTTGAAAAAAATTCTATGAATAATTGCACGATGACTTTAAAAAAAAATCAGTATAAGATAAAACAAATAAATAGATGTGATGTGATAATATGATTGCTAATGAGACAACGCTCTACCAGAGCATGTTACCAAATTCTAAGATTTCCCAAAGTTTGGTTATATATTGTAGTCAGAGTGTTCTCTGAAGGGTTTTAGGAAATTAAGTATATCATATATTAAGTTTTTCATGCTTTTCAAATACCTTTTCAGTCTTATTTCTGCATTTGTGAATACCCAAGTGCCATAGGGGCAATGAAGACAATGGAAGATCACCATTTAGCAAAGTTTAATATAGATGACAAGAAGTTACAGTTAGCAAGATTTTACTATACCATGAACTCTGTGATAAACCACTTTGACACAAGTAGAAATAAAGCAAGAGTTGTTCTTTTCAATGGTAATTATATACAAAAATTGAAAAATTATAATACACATATGTAGTCTTGATATTGAAAATAGTAATAATAAATGATAATGATAACTTTTTGCACATCATATAATAAAAAAATTAATGGGCCTCATGCGTGTATATGTAAATGTGACAGCAACCCAATGACACAAATAACCAAAATAAATAAAGAGATAGTCCTCAACAATACACCTGTTTCTTTACAACATATTCGAGTTTAAAATCACCCTTGAGAAAAAAAGTTGTGAATAAATTCATCAGAAATGTCAATTAGTTGAAAATTAGTGTGTTTGAAACTAGCACGAAACATAAGCCATTCCTGCCACATAGGAATCTAGAATTTACCAGTCTTAAATAGACTCTGCTAAAGTGCAGACATTTTTATTCAAAATTTGCTTTATAAACTCTAATGTAGCATAAAAAAATAATTTTGAAATCACCTATCTTTTTACAGATGAAACTGAGAAAGTGTCTAAAGTTTTAGTGAAAGCAATCAAAGAAGATTTACAATTAGCTGAAAAAGTTATGCCCAAGGTTTGTATTAATTTGAACTTGTTTTATCTTAAATGTAGTTTCACTTGCTCAGTTATGACACTGAAACATTGATCAGGTGCATATATAAAAATTGACTATGAACACAACATTGTGCTTAACACAGTGATGCATGGGCATATTAATTGGACTTATGCACCATATGAAAATAGGATTTTTGTCCCCTTTAGCCCCTAAAAGTATGGAAACTGTAAAAGAAATGCAAAAGCCCTTAAAAGCTCATACAATTTGGAACTAAATACATTGTAAGGCAATAAGAACAAATGTTTAATGGCTGCAGGCTTTTTGTTCTTTCTTGTTCTTTGATAATCTTTTAATATGTACAGAATTTATGATTTTAAACACTTCCATCTATGCTCCTTAGCATTTAAATAGTTGAATACTTTTATCATATAGGGTTTTCAATTTAGGAAGGGCCAATCAGGCCTAAGTTGGAAGACTTAGAACCTACACCAGAACTTGAATACCAATATCAGGTATATTTAGCTCATTCTGAAGACAGAGATGACAGACAGTGTGCTGAAGAAATTATTGAATACATAGAACAGAGGGGAATACACAGTATTCTGAAAAGTCCCGAAAGCCAAAAAGACCAAGAGGTGAAGTTTAATACACTAATTTATGCTGTGCAGAATTGTAGGTGGTTTATTTTTCTGATGACGCAGAATTCAGTTAAGGACAAAATGATTCAGCTGAGGGTACTAGCTGCGCTCCAATGATGGTATCCTCAAAAGAAGAGTAAGGGTAATCCCTGTGGTATATATACGTAATGACATCTACATACATGATGCTCTACAGTGGGTTACTTATGTACCTTATAATTGACAAACAAAGTCTAATCTTCAAAGTCTTCAAAATATTGTCAGTGGTAAGTTAAATATCAAAGAATGAGGAAACTTTTAGGTCCTTTGTTCGGGTTAGTTTGGTTTGTTATGAATGAAGAAAACAAATTTCAGTGCACAGGACACATGTTTCTTAAATTACCTTCATCAGGTCTGCTCCATATCAAAAGGTCAGGAAACCAAATTAATGCTAGATTTGAGAGTATCAAAAAAAATATTGGCCTTTACAAAAGGTTTTTTAGTTTGTTTATGATCTCAAGTAGAATAATGTCTTCTTGTGTTGCAATTTTTACCATTCTCTAAGACCTAATATTTAATGTGTAACTAAAGACCAAAGTTTTAGTTGCTGTAAAAAGTATAACTCTTATGTAAAACAGTAAAAACTGATAAAAATACTTATAAATGCATCACTTTATGAATTAAGAATAATAAACACATGATCCTTTTTTTGTTTCTTAATTTTTGGAGAAAATTAGAGTCCATAAATCACATACCTAGAAACAATAGCATATATGTCCTTCAACTATTACACCAATCATATACTAGCAAATTATTCTGCAAGTTCAAATAAAAACTAGACGTGTCGGAATGACATGAATGGCCCGCTCGCAAAAAAAAGCATGAAGCCATTTTTAAGAGTGGAAATTTTGAGAATTCAAGTCCGTATAACTGTTATTTTCCGAAGCCCGTTATTTCGATAAAAATCAGCGGAGCAGAACCAAACGTAAACTCGATCTGTAACTCATCAAGTAGACTCACATACTAAAAATCTGCTCAATATGTGAAGGCTTTTAGAAAAAAAGTCTGTATAACTGTTCGTTGCGAAATAACAGGATGACTGATAGTGGTAACATTATATGGCCCTGACAACTTTGTGACCTGGCCATAAAAATAATAAATAGAGTTTAATAGCTAGTTTAAATATTGTTGAATATATAAATCAATATTGCTGTGGCAAAATCGATTTATTCAGGTGATTTTTTACTTTTGATTTACAAGAGTTCTACCTGAACAATTTTGGTTCGGTTTGATTCAATGTGGGATATTTTTTTTTTATTGTCCTGTAAAATCATAATAGAATTTACAAAAGAGAGGCGAAAGATACCAAAGGGACATTCAAACTAGTCAGTCGAAAATAAACTGACAAAGCCATGGCTAAAAAAGAAAAAGACAAACAGACAAACAACAGTACACAAAACACAACATAGAAAACTAAAGAGTGAGCAACTTGCAAGACAATTTGGTTAACACACACATGGATTATGTAAGAGAAACTGACAGATCTGTTTTAGAAGACTTTCCTTTGAACACAGGACTGTTACTTCCTGAGATGTAGCCAATGGACTTGCCTGGGGTTATGTTGTAAATCATCTTAGAGTCATTTTACCAGGTAATTTCATCAGTATACTAAGAAAGGGAGGGCATAGGTTGTCAGTGTGAGAGACTGTTATGATAACAAAGGAATATTGAAGCTATTTTTAAATGTACTTAATATATTTTTTGTTATCTTATGAGAAAGATTATTTGTTACATAAATATATGTCTATTGTTCCAATGTTAGATGAAGAAAATCATTGATTTATCAATTTGCATATATTAAATGAATGGAAACTTTAACATAGAAGATTAAATAGATTTCTGGTTTCAGATATTTAGGTTTTTGTGTAATTTGAAATTTCAATTTTACTATATTTTTCTATTTCAACCCTCCTTTAATTAAATAATTAACAAAAAAAGGTGTGCTGAGGATCTTTTTTAGATTGAAAATCCTGTATATGCCACTGACTGTTTCCCAAATGTTATCTTGACCTTGACATCATATTATGTTATAAATTTTTGGCAAGTAAACTTGTCCTCAGGCAAGTGGTAATGTCAACATAAGGCCGTGTGTTATGTACCATTATCACTGACAGATGTTGTCTCTTGTTACAGGTCTTTATGTTTAGAATATTTGATGTTGATCAAAGATCTTTGATTGTCTTTATTAATTATTCAATGCTTGTTTAAACAAAGTGTGCATAGATGTAGAAGACAGTATGTTGACCTCTACATGTCTTTTGGGGAATTTTTTGTGATGTTGGATTGTTGTTTCATTAACATAGACCACACATTTCATTTCTGTTTCTTGTTTGTGAATACCTAGATTTTTCTGTTGGGTAGCTGACTTTCTCACCTTATGTCCCTTTATCCAATTGCATGTTTTTATGTCTATTACAGCAATTAGAATAGAATAATTAATTGATTTAGTCAGGCCCCAAACATAAACCTGAAATATGTCAAGCTATTATTTAAGTTATTTGACATGCAAAATTCAAATTAGTGTCAATTATACGAGAAATTTGAACATAAATATTTTCAGAGAAGAGATTCTTTGATGATTTTGAGTATTTTCTTCTTTCTACAGATGCTTTGAAAAACATTGAACAGTCTTTTGAGAAAAAGAATATCAGCAGTTATAAATGTCCTGAAACTCTGTTTATAATTATACCAAAGAGGTGTGATGCTAAAGGTGTGATGAAAGACAAAAATGACAGAATTACTAACTTTACAACTACTCCTGATATTTCATCCTTTTGGTGGGAACCGACCGATTTCTTGTCAAATATATATAATTACTGATCATCGGGTAAGTCTTGTTTTCATACTAAGTCCCACTTTAAATACTGTGAAGATGATATTGTGAGAGAAACAGAATGCGACCAGTGGGTAGACAGGGTAGAATATATTGATGATAACTGATTATTAAATGATTGTTATTATATATGTATATATATTTATATACACCTCTACCAAGAAATTTGTTTTGCATGTACACGTATAGAAATTGCGGTTTTTATCCAACGCAATCATAGGTTTGAACGTTGTTTTCAATTTTAGACTTGTTTATATTTTTTCGTTTGGGCTTGTATTATATTTGCCTTCGGGTTTATATGATCCGTTCATCCTATTTCGACTCTTCAAAATTCAAGAGTCTATCCTAAATTGAGGTAAATTATATGGCCTTCAAAATACCTTTTCGATTCCTAACATCACTGAAGAGACAGTTATTGTCAAAATCCGGATATGGTGTACTAATTTTTGCACCTTTTGTTTGCGGTATACAATCTTTTCCGCAAGTTTATTGTTTTCTGTTTGGTATTAAATTAATAGTTAAGGTCCATTTTGTTACATCTGGTGATCCGTTTATTTGACAATCGCCAATGGCAGTCAGCAGGGTTTAAGAACATCCGTTGTTCGACCTGCTAGTCAAATGCGTTTTGTTAAAATATACCTTTTCACTTTTTTGGTCTTTTGGAAAATGTTGTTTGTGCTGTATTAAGACACCTCTACCAAGAATTTTGTTTTGCATGAACACGTATAGAAATTGCGGTTTTTATCCAACGCAATCATAGGTTTGAACGTTGTTTTCAATTTAAACTTGTATATTTCATCCTAATTCGACTCTTCAAAATTCAAGAGTCTATCCTAAATTGAGGTAAATTATATGGCCTTCCAAATACCGTTTCGATTCCTAACATCACTGAAGAGACAGTTATTGTCGAAATCCGGATATGGTGTACTAATTTTTGCACCTTTTGTTTGCGGTATACCATCTTTTCCGCAAATTTATTGTTTTCTGTTTGGTATTAAATTAATAGTTAAGATCCATTTTGTTACATCTGGTGATCCGTTTATTTGGCAATCGCCAATGGCAGTCAGCAGAGTTTCAGAACATCCGTTGTTCGACCTGCTAGTCAAATGCGTTTTGTTAAAATATACTTTTTCACTTTTTTGGTCTTTTGGAAAATGTTGTTTGTGCTGTATTTAGACCCCTCTACCAAGAAATTTGTTTTGCATGCACACGTATAAAAATTGCGGTTTTTATCCAACGCAATCATAGGATAGAACGTTGTTTTCAATTTAGACTTGTATATATATACTGCTGACTGCCATTGGCGATTGCCAAATAAACGGATCACCGATGTAATAAATGGATCTCAATTATAAATTGAATACTAAACAGAAAACAATAAACTTGCGGAAAAGATGGTATACCGCAAACAAAAGGTGCAAAGGTTTTTGTACACCATATCCGGAATTTCGACAATTAATGTCTCTTCAGTGATGTTAGGAATCGAAACGGTATTTGGAAGGCCATATAATTTACCCCAATTTAGGATAGACTCTTGAATATATATATATATATATATATATATATATATATATATAATTCGTCTAAACATCTTTTGAATGTCAACTATATAACCACATAGAAGCATTGCATTTTTATTTTTGGCATAGAAAACTTATCTTTATTAAGGCCTATCACTGATTACCAGGTCTTGTTTTTTGTGTCCAGAGGCTAATTCAGAATCTGCTTCTGGTAATTGTACCAATACATCTATCATGCCTAAAAATATTGAAATACAATTTTTGAAAAAACATGATTCCTTTATAAATAATATTATGGAAAAAGCTGGGTATAAACTTCAGTTTTTTATAAATATTCCATTTTCTGGGGATGTATAGGAATATCTTTGTCTGTCTGTGTAAATTGTGTTTATCATAGTATTTTTGAATGCCATTCAAATTATTATTGATACTTGGTATTAGTGATTCCCACCATTAAAGGGAGGTTTAAATGTCTGCCTGCAAGGTCAAGGCCAAAAGATTAGTTTGGTTTTAAATCCCCACTTTCAAATAAACAAAGTTGTGTCCAACAGAATGTTTGAATGCCTTGAAGATATTATTGATGTTTAAAATTATTGTTGACCACAACCAGAGGGTGTTTGGGAATAAGGTTGGGATGTTTGTCGGCATGGTTAAGATCAGAATACTTTGTATATTAAGATGAGTCAATACAAGGGTATGGTGGTGTAGCATTTGACAAGATTTGCTACAAGTACCTCTAGATAAATAATTCCTATAGATGGAATTGTACTTTGACTATGTTTAAGCTTGTTCAAATACAATTGACTTTCAACTTTCGTGGTTTTCGTGGAAGGCTTTATCCACAAATTTAAGTGTCCAACGAAATATAACAACTGTTGTCCAAATCAGGACATGGAAAGATCCCCTGTAGGTTTGACTACATGGATACGGGCATATAATCTAGAGAAAAACATTGAACATCAGCAAACGCACTATGAACAATATGCAGTTGCGTAGCACCAGTGTAGCATGTACAACTTTAGACAGGATTTTAATCTTTAAATAACTTAAGTTATACGACTTTTAACCATTTAATTCTCATGAAAAATTGGTTTTGAAAGATGAAAGTCAGACTTCCGTTGAAGATATATGATGATGAAGAGTTTATTTTATCTCCTCAAAATTCTCTCACTAAAACAATAATAATTTCATATTGGTCTTTCTTTAAATAATATGTTTATGGCCCAATTAACACCTTTGATGATCGTTATTCTGTTGATCATTCGATCACGGGTTAATTAGTGTCACCACTTCTGATTACACATTTGCAACAATTAAAATGTTTACTTTGCAATTTCCTTCAATGAGACAATTTGTATTCAGAGATGTATCAGCTTAATTCTGAAAACAATTATTTTATTAAAATTTGATGAATGTTGTCAGAAATGAAAGACGAACATGTAAGTGAAAATGAACACCATATGATTATTTTCAAGAATCTTCGTTTCTGATGGGTTTAAATTCTTCACCTGAAATTTTTTTTCAGAAAATTAGATCCACAAATATAAGAACCCACGAACATGTAACTTTTGCTCAATCCACGAAATTTGATACTCTCAAATAAAAGTACTTTCACAGTATGTTAAAAAAAAAAGAAGAGGGGAAAGTTACCAAAAGGGACATTCAAACTGGTCAAAACTGCTCATTTAAGCAAAAGAAATGCAGTGTTAAATCACTTACATTTTATACTTCAAAAATTAATAAATTTTAAAGAAACTAAGGTTTCAACTTCCTCAGGCAAATTTGACTTTGATGGATTTGGCTATTTTTTTAGGTTCTCTTTGGTCATATATCTCTTCAACTGATTCTGTTCTTGGCTTTCAAATATTCGGCTTTGATCATTTCTGATGAAGGTTAATCCAGAAAAGGTCACATGAAATATATAAAGTGTTGTTTGCATTTTTATACGACCGCAAACAATTTTTTGCGTTCGTATAATGCTATCATGTCGTCGTCGGCGTCGTCCGAAGACACATTTGGTTTCCGGACAATCATTTTAGTTTAAGTGAATGGATCTCTATGAAATTTTACCAGAAGGTTCAATACCACGAAACATGCAAAAGGAAGGTTGGCATTGATTTTGGGGGTTATGGTATCAATTGTTTAGGAATTAGGGGCCAAAAAGGGGCCAAAAACAAGCATGTTTGTAGTTTTAAGACAATAACTTGTGTTTAAGTGTATGGATCTCTCTTAAATTGTACTACAAGGTTCCATACCACAAAAGGAAGGCTGGGATTGAGTTTGGGGGTAATTACTTCAGGGGGGGTTCCAATTTTTTGGGGGGGTTTATATTTTTTTCTTCAAAATTTTAGAAATTTCAATTTTTTTGAAAAGCTTCAAGAAGAAATCTTCAATTGCACAGTATTGCGCAATAGCAAGAAATCGTCATTTGCACAGTATTGCAATATATTGGGCCCCATTTTCAAACTGGTCTGCATTGAGGTCAAAAGGGTCCAAAATTAAAGTTTGTTTGATTTCATCAAAATCTGAATTATTGCGGCTGTATGGTATGCTGAATGTTATTGTGCATTTAGATTTTTTATTTTGAGCCCTGTTTTTAAATTAGTCAATATTAAGTTTTGAAGGGTCCAAAATTCAACTTTTTTTTATTTCAACTAAAATTAAATTTTTGGTGTTTTTTTTATTAATGCTGACTCTAACTATGTTGTTAGATTTTGGATATCAGACCATTCTAGGTAAATTAAATGTCTCATTTCAAATTTTTAAGATCTTTGACCACATTTATTTTGTGTCGGAAACCTTTGATCGGAAAAATTTGATCACAATCCAAATTCAGGCAGTATCAAGCTTGAATATTGTGTCCAAACTTGCCCCAACTGTTCAGGGTTCGACCTCTGCGGTCATATCAGGCTGTGCTTAGTTAACACTATATTACATGACTCTGGGAATCTTTTATGTCTCAGCATGACTGTATAAACACGATTGTATAACAGGTTACTATCTGTTTACACACACAATGTATCCTGTTGTCAAATAGAATTTGATAGAAAAAAACCTAAAAATAGCCTACTTTTAAATCAAATTTGTAGCAAGAAGAAAATAATCAATTTGAAAATAAACTACACCACGTTCAACTTTAATTTTTCATCTATTTCTTGGTTGCAGCAGCTAAGGTATATCATCAGTAAAAGTATTTTATTTATTTTTTCAAAGCTGACCACTCTTCCGAAAAATGACATTTTCCTGTAAGAATAACGGCAAATGTAAGACATTTGACATCACTGTAAAAAATCCAAATTTGTAGCAAGAAGTTCAAACATAATTTTAAAATAATTTATAGCATTAAAAAGCGGGAGACACGTTAAGGATTAAGAAATCCACTGAGAAGAAAATTGAATATCGTCTTGTAAAGATTATTTTCCATATAACTTCTATATACCGATGTTATCCATGTATCTCAATTCACGCATGCGCAATATCGACCGGACTGATTCTTGACAATTGATTAAAAAAAATATGGTAGTTACTGCTAAATGGCAGGACCGATGACATTTTGATTTGGGATTTTCTCAAGATTGACTGACTTATTTTACACTATATAAAAAAGAAGATGTGGTATGATTTCCAATGAGACAACTCTCCACAACAGACCAAATGACACAGAAATTAACAACTATAGGTCACCGTACGGCCTTCAATAATGAACAAAGCCCATACCGCACAGTCAGCTATAAAAGGCCCCGAAATGACAATGTAAAACAATTCAAACGAGAAAACTAACGGCCTAATTTATGTACAAAAAATGAACGAAAAACAAATATGTAACACATAAACAAACGACAACCATTGAATTACAGGATCCTGACTTGGGACAGGCACATACATACAGAATGTGGCGGGGTTAAACATGTTAGCGGGATCCCAACCCTCCCCCTAACCTGGGACAGTGGTGTAACAGTACAACATAAGAACGAACTATAAAAATTAGTTGAAAGAGGCTTAACTCATCAGATGGATAAAAATACAAATACTACAAATACAAGTGGACGTGGCCGGGTACTTGTACATCCAAACAACAAAAAGACACTAAGTACAGATCTGAGAGTACTCGCAGTTACTGACAGCTAGTTCAAAGCCACTAACAACTAATAAAAAAAATCATGCATCTAAGACTAAATTATCAATCCGTACACATCCAGCATCCAATGGATTGAGTGTAAAGACGTCATAAACAGTCAGAGAAAAACATGATCTTGTGTAATGCCAAGATACAGGTATCGACAGATTGTAGATCCATGAATGTGTATATGTATATAACAGTAATATTTAGTTTGCTTTTAATATACTGATAACAAAATCAATATCAGTACCAATAAAAACAATATTTAATGATCTAATTACAGTGTTGAATTGTATACTTATAAAAAATGATACATATAAACATACATTTCCTCTGATTGGAAAAAATATCCGTAAAAAACGTCCGTACTTTATCCGTTTTTAGTATCTCCTAGATCTGGTTCCTTTGGACATGGGAAACAAGTCTGCTCTACTTTCGTTTTGAACAGTTAAAAAAAAAACCCATGATGCGCTGGTAATTCCAGCAACTGTTCAAACGAAAGATGTAAGCCTAATTTCATCAAGTTAATTTTTATCTGAGAAAGCGTCACAAAGTATAAAGAACAAAGGTAGACGAAAAGAAGATTAGCTGTAAACTTTGCCCGATACGGCCGGAAGATAAGTTTTCGAATTGCTGTACCACTTTAAAACATTCAACGTTTGATTACTGTTCCTTTCCTGGAAGAAAGAAAGGGTAAGTGAAAATGCCCAAGGATAATATACAAAGTAAATTGTTCAATATTTTTTACGGTCTGATAGTAACAGTTGAGTAAAACAATTCTTGTAAACTCTTCCCCAGCTTTCTACTGTTCCTGTCAGGATTTTAACTAGTCCAAATAATAATTTATGACGTCTTGAAAGGCAATTTTAATTTTTTTTTTCTGTGACAATTGTGGTGTAATAAAATAGCCTTTCAAGATGTCATAATTATTTGGACAAGATTTATCATAATACTTAAGGACAGGGCACTATTCTGTGTGTGCATGGCCAAATCAGAAAGGCACTGACTACAACTATGTTAAAAAAGACACTAATTACCAAAATGCTATTTTGGTTGAGGAACCGATTAAATACGAATGTAACAATAATATTTGTGTCTATGGGTACATTGCAGTATTGTTAAGTTACATTTTTATTAAACTTTTAACCAAAGTTTAGTTTTGTTGCTGAATTCTCTGCTATGCTTGATAATAATGATAACAATTTATCAGTTCCTCACCCGACCTAGCATTCCGGCAATAAGTAATCGTAGCCAGTGCTAATCACTCATCCCTAGTATTTCCATGCAGCTCAACTTTTTCCATGAAAAAATGATGGAAAATGATGGAAATTTCGTTTTTTCCATGGAATTCCATGGAAGTTCATGGAAAAATATTCAATCATTGATAGAAACTTATATGTGTCACTTATTCCATCATTTTCCATGATATGATGGAAAACTTTCCATGGAATTCCATGGAAAAATACTGTTTGGATGGAAAATGGGATGGAAAGTAGACTTAGAAAACTTTGTAGATGGAAAAGATTTTCGAGATTGAAAAGAGGATGGAATCTTGACTTAGAATATTTTTAACATGGAAAAGAGGATATAATCTGGACTTAGAATATTTTTGAGATGGAAAGGGTGTTGAATGATGACTTTAGTGTGGAAAAAAATGTACACACAAATTATTTCCATGCATTAATTATTATCATCAATTAGACATGTGAGCCAGTGAAAGAAATGTAATGTGCCATCTGTTTTTCATTCATCTCTGTGTAGTCCACAGGAAGTATTATGAACATAGAGTGTGAGGCCAAATGAAGGGGAGCACATGGCTTTATACATTTTTGTGCAATTATTATAACTTAAAACATAAAGATGGTAAATAAACAATAAATGGATAATTTTTTATTATAATATATATAAAATATTCAAGATATAGGTAATTAACAGTATTCAATCGGGGCACTTTTAAAAGAAATCAGACAACTCCTTATACAACCCCCAACACATTTAAAATTTGAACTTGCAATGAAATGCAGACAACAAGCAAAGATGTCTTCTCTCTTGAACAAAATGTAAAGTTTACATTGGATGCAGATGAAATAGTTCCAAATAGTTCTTGACATTAAATAGTGCAGATGTATTCTCTGATGCGTTGACTGTTAGATTTAGGAGCATACCTTTTGGTAAGTACAATGAATTAGATTCCACCATTTTGAATGTGTGCATGCTCCTTTAGTTCAACATAATAACAATAAGTGTCAAGAAAAGACCTAGATATTAGATTTATACATATAATTATGATGATTGCCTAAGACAAGACAAACTGTTTTATAATGTATTATATATAAACTAATAATCTACTTATTTGATTAGGGATTTTTCGTTTTGAATTTTCCTCGGAGTTCGGTATTTTTGTTATTTTACTTTCTACTAATGAAGTAATTTGGTTATAAAATTAAAGATCTGTGGTATGATTGCCAATGAGACATATATCCATAAAAGTAAAAAAGTGTATCAGTATAACAAACTACAGATCAAAACTAAGATTTAAAAAAAGGGACAAGACCCATCATGATATTTACATGCAATGAAAAAAAAATATTTAAGACAAAGGCCAGAACAACCTCTAAACTTCATGCACCAGTTTCTTGGAACAGGTACATATAACACCGAAGTGAGCTTAAATGTATTCTAAAACCAAAAGAGGATTAGCCACTGTGTGTAAACCGAATTGGAGAGGGATCAATAAGAATCTTATACAAAATTTGGAAAAGTGCACTTGATGGTGAAAATTTATTTGTACTCGCAACGAAACAGGAGAAAAGCTCGTCAAACCTCACTTTTCAACCTGTTTCTAAAGCTCATACAAATAAATTTTATATTTTCTGATGATGTACATATATTGCATATATCCCACTTTAATGTGATCTGTAAAATCGGATACAATGTTCTGCAAATCTTTGCAGAAAACAATAATTTTTTGAAGGGAAAAAATTGGAAAGATAATTCAAATAATTTTCTATATGTTTTTTTTATGGTATGTGCTAAAATTAAAAACTTATATGGAACATTCTTGAAAATAAATATACTGAACATTCTTAAAAATGGCATATTTGTATTTGGACATTCTAAAAAATGGCATATTTGTATTTGAACATTCTTACATATTATTGGAGGTGTACTTTTTGCCTGAATTTGTCTGGGACAATACAATATGTTTAAAGTACAATATAAATAAACAGTGAGACAATTAAGTGAAAACATCGTCATAATTTACCAAAAATATGTATGAGTTAGGTGTCTGGAATGCTTAGCACACCTATGTAAGTTTTCTTGTTACTGTAAACAAAAATGTATTTACTACTGCACATTAGAACTTAATTGTATTCATTGCATAACATTTAAAACATTAAGTCTGCCTGGAGAGAATCACTCTTGGACTGCTACATTGCTCCTAATGGGGAAAAATCAGAACCCTAGTTTTAGAGAGTAGAGAACACACAGTTACTTTATCGTATATGATCAAACGGCAACTAAAATCAATGTGAACTTGGAACTTCAATAAGATTAGTAAGTTGGTATTCACCTGTCAGTTTTAATTGATAGTTGAAAATATGATCTTGGTGATTTAGTTTGAAGTTAAAAGTAAGTTGTACAGGCACTGTTTCATTTTCTAAATTCTTGTCATTTTTGTAATCCCTTGCGTTATTGTCTCATCAGTGTTCCTCTCAATTCTAATTACACATAAAAAATTAAATTCTAACTATTGGTATAGGTAATCACAAAATCTGCAACAATATTCCTCTCCTGTTTCTATGAAATTTTTAGACATGTAAGAAAATGTTAGCAGAAACATCAATTTACAAACAGTAACCTGAAATGAACTATATGTAAAAACAAAACTAGTACATGTAATTCAAACTTTTTATCTATCAGTTATGATGGTATAATTGCTGTTCCCTTTAATCTTTTATTTTCATGCAGGAATTTTGGTTACCAATATATTGGTTTCTGGTGTAGATGTAATATTCTTTATTATGAAGTGTTTCCTTTTATTAACAATTAACTGAATTGAAATCCTGACATATCTGATAAAAGACTGTTCAATATATATTGACCTCTAGATGTCTCCTATTGCTTTTTGCTTTGTTGGGTTGCCATATCATTGGCTTTAACACATCATCCATTGGACATAATATACTAGTAGAAAAAGAATAACAAAGGTATATCTGAGATTCTATTTAGTCTTTATAAAAGTATTAACAACCTTTCTTGTTTTTACAAATAGATTTTTTTTATTTTGTGTCGGAAACCTTTGATCGGAAAAATTTGATCACAATCCAAATTCAGGCAGTATCAAGCTTGAATATTGTGTCCAAACTTGCCCCAACTGTTCAGGGTTCGACCTCTGCGGTCATATCAGGCTGTGCTTAGTTAACACTATATTACATGACTCTGGGAATCTTTTATGTCTCAGCATGACTGTATAAACACGATTGTATAACAGGTTACTATCTGTTTACACACACAATGTATCCTGTTGTCAAATAGAATTTGATAGAAAAAAACCTAAAAATAGCCTACTTTTAAATCAAATTTGTAGCAAGAAGAAAATAATCAATTTGAAAATAAACTACACCACGTTCAACTTTAATTTTTCATCTATTTCTTGGTTGCAGCAGCTAAGGTATATCATCAGTAAAAGTATTTTATTTATTTTTTCAAAGCTGACCACTCTTCCGAAAAATGACATTTTCCTGTAAGAATAACGGCAAATGTAAGACATTTGACATCACTGTAAAAAATCCAAATTTGTAGCAAGAAGTTCAAACATAATTTTAAAATAATTTATAGCATTAAAAATCGGGAGACACGTTAAGGATTAAGAAATCCACTGAGAAGAAAATTGAATATCGTCTTGTAAAGATTATTTTCCATATAACTTCTATATACCGATGTTATCCATGTATCTCAATTCACGCATGCGCAATATCGACCGGACTGATTCTTGACAATTGATTAAAAAAAATATGGTAGTTACTGCTAAATGGCAGGACCGATGACATTTTGATTTGGGATTTTCTCAAGATTGACTGACTTATTTTACACTATATAAAAAAGAAGATGTGGTATGATTTCCAATGAGACAACTCTCCACAACAGACCAAATGACACAGAAATTAACAACTATAGGTCACCGTACGGCCTTCAACAATGAACAAAGCCCATACCGCACAGTCAGCTATAAAAGGCCCCGAAATGACAATGTAAAACAATTCAAACGAGAAAACTAACGGCCTAATTTATGTACAAAAAATGAACGAAAAACAAATATGTAACACATAAACAAACGACAACCATTGAATTACAGGATCCTGACTTGGGACAGGCACATACATACAGAATGTGGCGGGGTTAAACATGTTAGCGGGATCCCAACCCTCCCCCTAACCTGGGACAGTGGTGTAACAGTACAACATAAGAACGAACTATAAAAATTAGTTGAAAGAGGCTTAACTCATCAGATGGATAAAAATACAAATACTACAAATACAAGTGGACGTGGCCGGGTACTTGTACATCCAAACAACAAAAAGACACTAAGTACAGATCTGAGAGTACTCGCAGTTACTGACAGCTAGTTCAAAGCCACTAACAACTAATAAAAAAAATCATGCATCTAAGACTAAATTATCAATCCGTACACATCCAGCATCCAATGGATTGAGTGTAAAGACGTCATAAACAGTCAGAGAAAAACATGATCTTGTGTAATGCCAAGATACAGGTATCGACAGATTGTAGATCCATGAATGTGTATATGTATATAACAGTAATATTTAGTTTGCTTTTAATATACTGATAACAAAATCAATATCAGTACCAATAAAAACAATATTTAATGATCTAATTACAGTGTTGAATTGTATACTTATAAAAAATGATACATATAAACATACATTTCCTCTGATTGGAAAAAATATCCGTAAAAAACGTCCGTACTTTATCCGTTTTTAGTATCTCCTAGATCTGGTTCCTTTGGACATGGGAAACAAGTCTGCTCTACTTTCGTTTTGAACAGTTAAAAAAAAAACCCATGATGCGCTGGTAATTCCAGCAACTGTTCAAACGAAAGATGTAAGCCTAATTTCATCAAGTTAATTTTTATCTGAGAAAGCGTCACAAAGTATAAAGAACAAAGGTAGACGAAAAGAAGATTAGCTGTAAACTTTGCCCGATACGGCCGGAAGATAAGTTTTCGAATTGCTGTACCACTTTAAAACATTCAACGTTTGATTACTGTTCCTTTCCTGGAAGAAAGAAAGGGTAAGTGAAAATGCCCAAGGATAATATACAAAGTAAATTGTTCAATATTTTTTACGGTCTGATAGTAACAGTTGAGTAAAACAATTCTTGTAAACTCTTCCCCAGCTTTCTACTGTTCCTGTCAGGATTTTAACTAGTCCAAATAATAATTTATGACGTCTTGAAAGGCAATTTTAATTTTTTTTTTCTGTGACAATTGTGGTGTAATAAAATAGCCTTTCAAGATGTCATAATTATTTGGACAAGATTTATCATAATACTTAAGGACAGGGCACTATTCTGTGTGTGCATGGCCAAATCAGAAAGGCACTGACTACAACTATGTTAAAAAAGACACTAATTACCAAAATGCTATTTTGGTTGAGGAACCGATTAAATACGAATGTAACAATAATATTTGTGTCTATGGGTACATTGCAGTATTGTTAAGTTACATTTTTATTAAACTTTTAACCAAAGTTTAGTTTTGTTGCTGAATTCTCTGCTATGCTTGATAATAATGATAACAATTTATCAGTTCCTCACCCGACCTAGCATTCCGGCAATAAGTAATCGTAGCCAGTGCTAATCACTCATCCCTAGTATTTCCATGCAGCTCAACTTTTTCCATGAAAAAATGATGGAAAATGATGGAAATTTCGTTTTTTCCATGGAATTCCATGGAAGTTCATGGAAAAATATTCAATCATTGATAGAAACTTATATGTGTCACTTATTCCATCATTTTCCATGATATGATGGAAAACTTTCCATGGAATTCCATGGAAAAATACTGTTTGGATGGAAAATGGGATGGAAAGTAGACTTAGAAAACTTTGTAGATGGAAAAGATTTTCGAGATTGAAAAGAGGATGGAATCTTGACTTAGAATATTTTTAACATGGAAAAGAGGATATAATCTGGACTTAGAATATTTTTGAGATGGAAAGGGTGTTGAATGATGACTTTAGTGTGGAAAAAAATGTACACACAAATTATTTCCATGCATTAATTATTATCATCAATTAGACATGTGAGCCAGTGAAAGAAATGTAATGTGCCATCTGTTTTTCATTCATCTCTGTGTAGTCCACAGGAAGTATTATGAACATAGAGTGTGAGGCCAAATGAAGGGGAGCACATGGCTTTATACATTTTTGTGCAATTATTATAACTTAAAACATAAAGATGGTAAATAAACAATAAATGGATAATTTTTTATTATAATATATATAAAATATTCAAGATATAGGTAATTAACAGTATTCAATCGGGGCACTTTTAAAAGAAATCAGACAACTCCTTATACAACCCCCAACACATTTAAAATTTGAACTTGCAATGAAATGCAGACAACAAGCAAAGATGTCTTCTCTCTTGAACAAAATGTAAAGTTTACATTGGATGCAGATGAAATAGTTCCAAATAGTTCTTGACATTAAATAGTGCAGATGTATTCTCTGATGCGTTGACTGTTAGATTTAGGAGCATACCTTTTGGTAAGTACAATGAATTAGATTCCACCATTTTGAATGTGTGCATGCTCCTTTAGTTCAACATAATAACAATAAGTGTCAAGAAAAGACCTAGATATTAGATTTATACATATAATTATGATGATTGCCTAAGACAAGACAAACTGTTTTATAATGTATTATATATAAACTAATAATCTACTTATTTGATTAGGGATTTTTCGTTTTGAATTTTCCTCGGAGTTCGGTATTTTTGTTATTTTACTTTCTACTAATGAAGTAATTTGGTTATAAAATTAAAGATCTGTGGTATGATTGCCAATGAGACATATATCCATAAAAGTAAAAAAGTGTATCAGTATAACAAACTACAGATCAAAACTAAGATTTAAAAAAAGGGACAAGACCCATCATGATATTTACATGCAATGAAAAAAAAATATTTAAGACAAAGGCCAGAACAACCTCTAAACTTCATGCACCAGTTTCTTGGAACAGGTACATATAACACCGAAGTGAGCTTAAATGTATTCTAAAACCAAAAGAGGATTAGCCACTGTGTGTAAACCGAATTGGAGAGGGATCAATAAGAATCTTATACAAAATTTGGAAAAGTGCACTTGATGGTGAAAATTTATTTGTACTCGCAACGAAACAGGAGAAAAGCTCGTCAAACCTCACTTTTCAACCTGTTTCTAAAGCTCATACAAATAAATTTTATATTTTCTGATGATGTACATATATTGCATATATCCCACTTTAATGTGATCTGTAAAATCGGATACAATGTTCTGCAAATCTTTGCAGAAAACAATAATTTTTTGAAGGGAAAAAATTGGAAAGATAATTCAAATAATTTTCTATATGTTTTTTTTATGGTATGTGCTAAAATTAAAAACTTATATGGAACATTCTTGAAAATAAATATACTGAACATTCTTAAAAATGGCATATTTGTATTTGGACATTCTAAAAAATGGCATATTTGTATTTGAACATTCTTACATATTATTGGAGGTGTACTTTTTGCCTGAATTTGTCTGGGACAATACAATATGTTTAAAGTACAATATAAATAAACAGTGAGACAATTAAGTGAAAACATCGTCATAATTTACCAAAAATATGTATGAGTTAGGTGTCTGGAATGCTTAGCACACCTATGTAAGTTTTCTTGTTACTGTAAACAAAAATGTATTTACTACTGCACATTAGAACTTAATTGTATTCATTGCATAACATTTAAAACATTAAGTCTGCCTGGAGAGAATCACTCTTGGACTGCTACATTGCTCCTAATGGGGAAAAATCAGAACCCTAGTTTTAGAGAGTAGAGAACACACAGTTACTTTATCGTATATGATCAAACGGCAACTAAAATCAATGTGAACTTGGAACTTCAATAAGATTAGTAAGTTGGTATTCACCTGTCAGTTTTAATTGATAGTTGAAAATATGATCTTGGTGATTTAGTTTGAAGTTAAAAGTAAGTTGTACAGGCACTGTTTCATTTTCTAAATTCTTGTCATTTTTGTAATCCCTTGCGTTATTGTCTCATCAGTGTTCCTCTCAATTCTAATTACACATAAAAAATTAAATTCTAACTATTGGTATAGGTAATCACAAAATCTGCAACAATATTCCTCTCCTGTTTCTATGAAATTTTTAGACATGTAAGAAAATGTTAGCAGAAACATCAATTTACAAACAGTAACCTGAAATGAACTATATGTAAAAACAAAACTAGTACATGTAATTCAAACTTTTTATCTATCAGTTATGATGGTATAATTGCTGTTCCCTTTAATCTTTTATTTTCATGCAGGAATTTTGGTTACCAATATATTGGTTTCTGGTGTAGATGTAATATTCTTTATTATGAAGTGTTTCCTTTTATTAACAATTAACTGAATTGAAATCCTGACATATCTGATAAAAGACTGTTCAATATATATTGACCTCTAGATGTCTCCTATTGCTTTTTGCTTTGTTGGGTTGCCATATCATTGGCTTTAACACATCATCCATTGGACATAATATACTAGTAGAAAAAGAATAACAAAGGTATATCTGAGATTCTATTTAGTCTTTATAAAAGTATTAACAACCTTTCTTGTTTTTACAAATAGATGAAAATCATTAAAGTTTCCACATTAAAAATTCAAACTTTTCTTTCAGTCAGAACTTGCTGGATTAACTTTGTAGTTTAACAGGTGAATGGTGATTGCAGCATGAGCTTTGCCATATATGTAGCTTCAAGACTGTTTATGCAGTTTGCATGGATGCTTTATGATTATAGGTATAATTTTAACGAACACCCAGTAGAAAGGAACATTCTTCTAAAAACTATTAATGTTTGTATACAGTCAGGAATCTTTTTAGTAGTTGTCAGTGACTCATTTTTGTCTGTTTATGACTTCATTTTGTTTTGGTATCAGATCTATGGTTGTCTGATTAAATGTTCAGAGTGATTTATATCTTGCCATTTGATTCAGTTTCTGCTGAGAGTTAACAGGGGCATTTAAAATTCAAATTCAAATTCTTTATTAACTTTGAGCCTTACGGCTCATCAGTGTATTCAAATACAGTGTATACATATGGCATATTACAAACAATATTTACAATATGTATAAACAACAATAGGTGAGGTCAGAAGTTTCATGATTACAAAATAACTTTACAAAAAACTGTTTCTTAATTTAAAAGAGAAATGTATATATTTTCTAAGTTACAAAGCTGTTTTGTGTTTTCACCAGACAATAATTCTATTAACTTAAAAGTTGATGGCCTAGACCAGTAATATTTTTTGATATATTTTTTTACGCAAATCAGTATATCTGCTACATTGTAGGATGAAATGAAATTCATCCTCTATGGACACTCTTAAATCACAAAAAATACAATTTCTTTCATTTCTAATAGTACCAACATAACGTCCAGTTTCAATACAAAGGTTATGTGAAGACATACGAATCATTGTTATACATTTGCGAAAAAGTACAGGAATGCATTCCTGTAAATAAAATTGCAAAACTACATTTGTTACCACATACTTATATTATCTACACTTTGCAGAAGAGTTTAATAAAAAATGTAACTCTTGTTTAGCTTGATCAAACAAAGGCTGTCTTATTGAAGGTAAATATGAGCTGTCTACATTCAACAACCACTGATTATCCCACAAATCATTCATACCAAGACTATATAACAATCTTACATATGTTGCCCAATTCATACATTTTGAACAATTTAACACAAGCTCTTTATAACAAGACCCTAATTTACAATTGTCACTCACTAAAATTTTGAACCAAAATTTAAATATTCTAAAATTACGCTCATACTGCAGTGGAAATCTACCTAATTTAAAGTACTCAACCATCACATTTGAGGTCGTTCTTTTGACACTTAATAACATTGTACAGTAGTCCAAATGAACCTTTTCTATCATAGGGGATTTGTGTACTCCCCATATCTCACACCCATACATTAATATACTACTAACATAAGTATAGTTATATTCATCTGGAAGTTGGTTTCCAGATGTGAACTTGTGTTGTTTGACCACAAATCATTTTAAGTTTTGGGAATGTTGTTAATGACCACTTATGACTTAACACAATGAATGAAAATTTGAAAAAAGGCAGGACAGGTGTGTTGAGTAAAAAAAAGGCAGGATGAGCAACTTGGCAAATAAAAAAGGCAGGATAAACTAATAAAAAAAAAGGCAGGACCGAATAGAGTGAGAAATAAAAAGGCAGGACAGAGATTACAACTTAAAAAAATGCAGGACAAAATTTTTCATTCTAAAATCTCAAAATGTGGATATTTTAGCAGTTTGTGCAGTTTTCACTAAATTCAAGATATGAAACCTTGATGCAATGCAAATATGTAAGACAAAATTATTAATGCTAAAATCTGTCAGACTAATAATGTCTTATGAACAATTTGATAGATTTTTAATATGTTTTAATTTTCGAATAGTCTATTAAGTTTGCCAATTACCTATTTGATTATGTTATTACACACTTTTAACACAATTTGTTTCCTTTTGATATAAATAAACAGGTTCTTAACTGGACAAAATTGCCCTCTGCCCATGCATAGCATGATAAATAGAAAGTGATATGATAGGCGTGTTCATACCTGCCAACTTTTCAAAGTTTCCATGGGGGGTTTTAAGCGCAAGAGGACCTAAAGCTCTTCTTGTATTGTCATAAAAGTGTTTAGTCTACTACTATATTATTTGAATGAGTATGCATATGCTTAAATAGCCGTTTTATTCATTTGATTGCCTGTTTAAAGGTATTCAGTTCATACAATAAAAGAATTCCTAAATTCAGGTCAACACCTCTCTTGGGGGAAATCCCCCATAAATCATGCAAATTGGCAGGTCTGCGTCTTAACCAATTTTCATTGAAAAAAAACTACAAAAATGTACATGTATTGATCAAGTCAAATAGGACAGCAGTTCTTAAGCAGTTTATTAGCATTCACAGTTCTTACTTGACAGCTGTTCTTTAGCAGTTCATTAGCATTCATAGTTGCTAAATTCAAGGCAACGATTAATTAGCATATAGGCATTCCAATAGCATTCCTTAGCAGTTTCTCAGCAGTTTATTTAGCCTTCACAGTTATTTAGCTGTTATTTTTAACGAAAAATTTAAATGAGATATCCAAAAACTGCTATCATCTCTGAATACTCATGAGAACAGCTATAATAACAGCTGTCAATAATGAATATTCATACAAACTGCTAAGTTGTACATCCTAATACGGTTTTCAAAACTGCTAATAACTGCTATGGAATGCTATCAAAATTCTATATGTAGACAGCTGGAGACTTTGGACAGGCAAAAAATATATGTGCCCGGAGGTTGAGGGGGTGTAGACATGTTTTGTGAATACTCAACCTGGCTTTAGAACCCTTATTAGCTCACCTGTTCCACAGGGCCAAGTGAGCTTTTCTCATCACTTGGCGTCCTTCGTCCGTCGTCCGTCATCCGTCGTCGTCGTCGTCGTCGTCGTTTGTTAACTTGTACAAAAATCTCCTCTGAAACTACCGGGCCAAATTTAACCAAACTTGGCCACAATCATCATTGGGGTATCTAGTTTCAAAAATGTGTCCGATGACTCCGCCTGCCAACCAAGATGACTGATATGGCTAAAAATAGAACTTAGGGGTAAAAAAAGGTACAGATAAACTTTAAACTGCAAAAAATGATCATTAAGACAAGTTCTACAAATGATTCTCATGGTCGAAATCGTCAGCTGACCCCTTCTTAGAGTTATTGCTCTTTGATGATGATTTTTACCAATTTTTTGCGTTTTTGCCTTATATCTTATAATAGATAGATAGAAACCTAAGACTACTATAACATGTTATAGTAGTCTCAGTAGAAACTTAAATTAGCAAAAATGATCAGCAAGACAAGATCTACAATTAGACAAATATAGAGGAAATCGTCCGGCGGCACCTTATTGGAATTATTGCCTTTAATGACGATTTTTACCATTTTTTTGCGTTTTGCCTTACATGATAAAAATTATAATAGATAAATAGACACTTTAAATCACAAAAATGATCAGCAAGGCAAGATCTACTAACAAGTCAAATGTTGACGATATAGGTAGTAGACTGTCACTCTTTATAGTAGTGATTGCCCTGAAATGAGGATTTGTTTTACCTTCTTTTGTGTTTTGAGCAAAAACTAAAGAAGATAGAGAGAAACTAAACAGACCAAATGATCAGCAAATACAGAGATTTTTGTCATGAATTCTATTCTCGTCTTCAATGTTGGAGAGTGTCCTTTGTTGAATATGCACATAGACCAAGCTGAGCGACACAGGCTCTTTAGAGCCTCTAGTTTATTATTTTTGTCAAAAACTATAGGAGTTAGACATATAGGAGGGAACTTAAAAAATCCTAATTTTTTTTTAAAACAAGATCTACAAGTAAGACAACATAATCAAATTGTCACACTTATATAGTTATAGGATTTATTGCCATGAAATGATATATTTTTTTTTAAAACTTTAACAGATAGGTATAAACTATAAACCATAAAAATGATCATAAATACAAGACCTACTAACATGCCACTAAATAAGATCTACTAATAAGCAAACAGAACTGATTACAATAAAAGAAAAAAATAAATACCAAAATAACATATTTTTTACCAGGTGAGCGATTCAGGCTCTTGTGAGCCTCTTGTTAATTATGTCAGTGGTCGAATAATAGGAGCAGTAAAGAATGCATTTTTAAATCAGTGCTTAGAAAAAGCAATTAATTCAATAAGAGTGGTTCCTAAAAACCGTATTAATTACCTTGACTAAGTTATTTTCAGATCTCCCCCTTTTTCAACGCTTGAATATGATTTGTTTTTGTTTCTTTACAAAATTGTAATAAAATCTTCATCTTTTTATTTTTCTTTTTAAATAACTTCTTGAACTGTATATGCTAGTATTTCATTACACTCCTGTAAACATCTGTTCTATGTGAATAAACGACTATCCCCTTTTTTTATGGCTGTCTTGTATGATTTCTGTTTTCCCCTCCAAAATTTTGTTAGAACATTTAATATGCACATGCATTAACTGTAACTTCAACTTACTGTACTGCAGGTGTGTTAAAGTATTCCATTTAGCCTTAATCAAACTTTATAATTGACATAAATACAGTTTTTGTCTCTCCTTGACGGAGTCAAAAAGCGAGACATGGATATGCTGTTTCCGGCGTAGTCGGCGGCGGCGTCAACAATGTATTAGTTTGTGATTAGGTCTAGTTTATGGTGAACTACAAGTGGTAGGTCAATGATATTTAGTATGCAGTTGTATTAGCATTGGTACATCTCATGTCCATATAGATTATTTGGCAATGCCCGCTCAGTCATGGTCTATTTACTTTGAAACTTTTGTTTAGTTTACATGTATTAGTTTGTGATTTGGTCAGTTTATGGGGAACCACTAGTGGTAGGTCAATGATATTTGGTATGCAGTTGTATAAGCATTGGCATATCTCATTTCCAGGGAGATTATTTGACTCCGCCCCCTTAGTCATGGTCTTTTGACTGAAAATTTTGCTTAGTTTACATGTATTAGTTTCTGATTAGGTCAGTTCAAGGGGGACCATTAGTGGTAGGCCAATTTTGATTGATATTCAGTTGTATAAGCATTAGCACATTTCATTTCCATGGAGAATATTTGGCCCCGCCTCCTCAGTCATGGTCTATTGACTTTGAAACTTTTGCTTAGTTTACATGTATTAGTTTGTGAGTAGATCAGTTTAAGATGAACTGCTAATGTTAAGTCAATGATATTTGGTATGCAAATTTATTGGCATTTGGAAGTATAGTTTCCATGGAGATTATATAACCCCACCCCCTCATCATGGTTCATTGACTTTGAAACTTTTACATAGTCAATGGTATTTGGTATGCAGTTGCATTAGGATTGGCACATCTCATTTCTATGGAGAATGTTTAGCCATGTACCTTCAGTCATGGTTCATTGACTTTGAATATTTGCATAACTTACATTTTAAAGTATTGCTATTTTAATTTCAACATTTGCACAATCAAAATCACAAAAAGGCGAGACATATTTCTGTGACAACAGTTTATTCACTAGCAAGTATTTATACACAGCTTGGAGCCAAATGCACATTTAAAAATGATCAAATAATTTTCAAGTACAGGTTTACTTTCAAGCTGAAAACACAGCCAGACCAGATCCAAGCATTTTTATAAAAAGATTAAAACCAAAACTGCTGTCGAACTGCTGTCAATAACTGCTATCAATAACTGCTGTCAGATTGACAGCAGTTTCAAGTTTTCAAAACTGCTAAGGGTAAATGCTAAGAAATGATGAAACAAGGCAGTTTTTCAAACTGTTATGGCTTGCTAAGAACAGCTAACAAACTCCTAAAAATATGAAGAACTGGCAAATAACAGCTATCAAACAGCTATGAATAGCAGTTCAGTTTGACTTGGGGATATTGATATCCAAAGCTTTTTGCTTGAATTAAAATTGATAAATTGTAATTATATATTACAAACAGTAGTTACAGTACCCAATGAAAAATTTGCTTCTAAGAGAAACAACAACTACAAATGGATCTCTAGTTCAATTACTGAATATATGCAAATAGACTATTGAGTGGCCAAAAAAGTAGCCAAAGTTACCATCTCCTTCGAACTGGATCTGTGTGCAGTAGGTTCATTACAACATTTCCCCCAATAAACTTCAAAAGATTTGGCAGAGGCTTAATCAAGTAACTGTGTGGAATCAACAAAAAAGACTATCTTACACTTTATCAAAAAGTAAAATAACAAAAATACTGAACTCCAAGGAAAATTCAAAACAGAAAGTCCCTTATCTAATGGCAATATCAAAAGCTCAAACACATCAAACGAATGGAGAACAACTGTCATATTCCTGACTTGGTATAGGCATTTCCTTATGTAGAAAATGGTAGATCAAACCTGACTTGATAGCTAGCTAAACCTCTCACTTGTATGACAGTCGCATAGAATGTCATATAACACTGGAAAGGCAATAGTGAAATTTATAAACTTTTTAACTTGATTTGTGTTAAGTGGTCATTAACAACATTCCAAAACTTCAAATGATTAGTGGAGGCTTAAACTACACAACCATCCTTGGGAAATAATGTTCATAGAATTTGTCTGGTTATATTGCTGGCCAACAAACATTGCCACCAATGCTAAAAATAGAACATAAAGGGATAAATACAAGTAGTATTATTTTGGAAACTCTTATAGATAGAGAATATCTGAGTGAAGATCTATCTACTTTTTGTTTATGTTAAAATAGTCAGAAAAATCTTGAAAAGTAATAGATAGACAAAATCATTTTGATGCCAAATAATCAGCAAAACAAGATCTACAAATAAGGAAACATAGCAGAAATTGTAAGTCAACACCTCACAGGAGTTATTGAACCTAAATTACAACATTTACCATGTTTTTAGGTATTTGCCTATTATCTTGAAAATTGTAAAGATAAATATCATCAGGACAAGGTAGATAAATAAGTTTTCATAACCATAATTTTTACCCATTTTTGCATTTTTGGAAAAACATAGTAGATAAAGAAAAACTGTAAAGCAAAACAGGTTAGCTAGATGAAGTCATATAGTTGAAATTGTCCGCAATCTATTTCTTTGTGGAGTTATTGCCCTAATTTGACACTTTTTACAATTTTTTGCATTTTGGGCAAACACTATAAAAGATAGAGAGAAACTCCAAAAGTAGCAATGACACAGAAATAGGTATACATTGCAGAAATTGTCGGGCCACAACCCTTTATGAGTTATTGCCCTTAAATGATGATTTTTAATATTTTTTGTGTGTTTTATGGGGAGTCAACAGATAAAAACTTACAAGATACAAAAAAAAAGAAGAAAGTTATGAATTAAATTCTGATCTATCATGTTGGAGTCTTGGAGAGTGGAAAATGTTGAAGATGCATATTGAGTGAGGAGAGTATCACATGTTCTTTTAGGCCTGTAGTTTGCTTTACTAGTGAAGCAGGAACTGCATACCTATTGGTATGACCTAAATTCACCAAAAGCTTTTTGTTGAAGTTTTTTGTTGCTCAATATTTAGTAAAATGTGTATTTAATTTTGTTTCAATTTTTTTTTTTCTAAATATTTTAACCATTGTCTTTATAATGTCTTTAACATGTGGTTTTTGGTTACACTATTGTTTTGTTTATACCTTTATCCCAATGTGATCTAAATATTAGAGTAAATATCAAATGTTCAAGTTAGTTTTTCTAATTATGGGTCTCTGTTGTCAGCCACTTTGCCACAATCATCATTGGGGTATCTAGTTTTAAAAATGTGGTCATTGACCTTTACTTGCCAACCAACATGGTCGACATGGCTGAAAAAGAACAAAGGTAAATGATTTGTTTTTCTAGAAAAGATGGAGAGAAACTGTATTCAGATAAAATGATCAGCAAAACTAAATCAACAACAAAGAGATTTTTGTCATGAATTGTATTCTAGTTTACAATATTTGAGAGTGTTCATTGTTGAAGATGCACATAGACCTAGGTGAGAGACACAGGCTATTTAGAACTTGTTGTTTTTTCAGTAACTCAACAGAATGCAATATCATAAATATCCTAGGCAATTACTAATAGTATCACTACAATGAAGGACTAACATGCCCTAAGGTTTGGAAAAGTTACTTTGACTCCCTAACCTGACATTGTGTTAGCTTGTAATTTTTCTAAACAAGGATCTTCATGTGAGTCAATATTTGTATGGCAAATATGAATTGAGTTTTAAACGAATAGAAATGGTTTGATTTAAAAAAGAGGGACGAAAGATACCAGAGGGACAGTCAAACTCATAGATCGAAAACAAACTGACAACGTCATGGCCAAAAATAAAAAGACAAACAGACAAATAATAGTACAGATGACACAACATAGAAAACTAAAGACTAAGCAACACGAACCCCACCAAAAACTGGGGGTGATCTCAGGTGCTCCGGAAGGGTAAGCAGATCCTGCTCCACATAAACTATGTTAATATGTTTTTATGTGGATTTTTGTCCTAAAATAGTATTTAGAATATCATGTTTATCCAATTTAGTGACAGGCTTCCATTGGCAGTTTTTTGTAACTCTTTTATAGTTAATACCTTTTTATACGCCCGTCAAAATTTTGACGGGACGTATTATGGTATACAAATGTCGTCTGTCCGTCTGTCCGTCTGTCTCTCCGGCGTAAACATGTTGCACCGTATCTTGAGAACGACTTATCAAAATTTCATGAAACTTGAATTAGTTGTTTCTTATGATGGTCAAACGATCTGTATACTTTTTGGTGGAAATAAGATTAAAACTTTTTGAGTTACGGGACTTAGTAACTAAAACAGGTGTGTGTTTTTTTTTCACATGTCGCGCCGTATCTCAAAAACAATTTTATGATTATTGCTTAAAACTTAAGACACTTCTTAGTTATATTAATCTTGAGATCTGTATACTTTTTGGGGATGATTCAAAATTTTATTTTAGAGATATTGAGTATTTTGTTAAAAAAGGGGGAGGGGTTTTTCACATGTCGCGCCGTATCTCAAAAACAGTTTATGATTATTGCTTAAAATTTTACACACTTCTTAGTTATATTAATCAAAAGATCTGTATACTTTTTGGTTTTGATTCAAAATTTTATTTTTGAGATATTGATTTTTCTTTTTAAAAAGGGGGGTTTTCACATGTCGCGCCGTATCTCAAAAACGATTTATGATTATTGCTTAAAATTTTACGCACTTCTTAGTTATATTAATCTATAGATCTGTATACTTTTTGGTTTTGATTCAAAATTTTAT
The DNA here is from genome assembly GCF_021869535.1 of Mytilus californianus. Taxonomy (NCBI): domain Eukaryota; kingdom Metazoa; phylum Mollusca; class Bivalvia; order Mytilida; family Mytilidae; genus Mytilus; species Mytilus californianus. The sequence continues at coordinate 67,510,856 of NW_026262690.1, forward strand.
TTTAGAGATATTGAGTTTTTTGTAAAAAAAAAAAGGGGGTTTCCGCATGTCAGGCCGTATGTCAGAAACTATTTATGATTATTGGATAAAAATTCACACACAAGACGACCGCCGTATCATGCGTTCATGGCGCAGCTGTTTATTTATATATTGAATTATATTTTGCAAAATCAAATTTTGTTGCGGAAATAATGCCAATTGTAATTTTATTTCCAGTAAAAGGATGGCTTCCAGATACTTTATATCTCATAGCAATAAATTGGAAGACAGTAATCTGGTAGTGGAAGTAGTTGTTCCAAAACTGAGAGAAAAAGGAATAAACATTTACGAAGAGGATGACTTACAAGCAGGGACACTGGTCTTATCATCCATAACAAGCTTAGTCGATAAAGCAGATAAAACATTACTGTTTCTCACAGAAAATTCCTTAGGAAGTGCATGGTGTTCCTTTGAAATGCTGATTAGTTTAGAGAAATCTCAGAGGACCAACAGACTCTCAGTTGTTTTATTACTTCATAAGATAGAGGAGTCTCAGGTATATAACAATTTGTAATCAATTATTGCTCTTCTACATCATTTTTTTATATAAAATCACAAAAGCACAAAAATGGTTGCCTTTATCTATTGTTTCTTATTGGCTGGATTTTTCTACAAAAAAAATTGCTGCTCTAATTTGATCCAAAATGACATATATGTTCCTTTGATGGTCTTTAACAACCTTTAATGGTGTTACTTTGCTATGAGTCTGGGCCAGATATTCATAATGGTCTCCAGCAGAAGGCAGGGTTTTCATTGAAACAGATTGGAAATAAAATTTGGATTTTATTTTCAAAAACTATCAAAGTGAATTGATATCATACAGCACAGGAATGCTCTTTAGAAGGTTCAAAAACGTACTTTCTAAATGTTGTAGCTTTGTCTTTGATTGTTTATAATATGGCTCAAATGGGCAAGAAACAGGTCAGATCAATCCACAACTTTTATAGATCCTACTAAAGAAAACGTGAACCAATCCAAACTAAGATTGACAAATATATTCCTTTGAAGGTCCTGTACAAGTGCTGTTTCTTTGCATCCTTACTAAGTGTTATTAGTTTGGTGCTGATGAAAAGTCATATGTGACTTAACGGATTTAAAAAGGTGTCAGAATTGTCCAAAGTTGTCTACAAGTTATTCAAGTCATAGAGCAATGATATATTGTCAATGCTCACATTTTAAAAAATTACTAAAGATTTATTCATATTCAAGGAGCGCTTGAGTTATCTTAATAAGATTCTATTTTCGTTGCTTGTCAGTAATATCTTTCAAATAGCCATAACACTTTACAAATACTACTCCCCGCTATTCAATTTCAATTTGATGAATAAACTTGTGAGACAGTGGAATAGTATGTTTTTTGTTGAACTTTTCTACTGAAATATTGTTGGTTCAATGTGATACTATACAATACTAGCCTTTGTATGAGGTAAAAAGGAGGATATATTGACATAAAAGGGCTGAAAGATTTATATAGACTAAGGATGAATTCCAAGCTGGATATGCTAATCTTTAGTTTGATATATTCGACTTATCGGCCTCATACAAAGGCTAGAATTTTTATGTTATCATTGTCAATTCACAAAAAAACAGAGCAGAAATTTAATTCATTTGTTGTTACAATTGCGTTACTTAGTATTTAGGTTTACACATTTCTATTTAAGATATTTTGAAAATAACTTTTCATATTTACTTTTCTATCTGTCTCTTTTGGCCACGTTTAGTCTATCTTTGAAAATACAATTGAACATGTTACTAAAGAATCAAATTAGTTATTATAGCCTACTTGATCAAGTGACTTTTCTCCAATGTAATTTAATGCAAATGCAGATCAGCAGAATGAGTCCTTTATAAACCAAAATAAACAGGTATTAAAGGTCATACATAGATGAATTTTCAGATTGAATATACCAGACAAATGATTTTGAGGAAATATGGTTTTTTTCTAACAGCAAACATTTTGATAATTGTCTTGTTTGCAGATTAAGGTAGCACAACAGTCTGTTGTTTTTAAATTAACCTGTATTTGTTTGAAATGCTGTATCTTTATCACCTGTAGAGATATGAAGACAGATTATGTACTTAAAGAAAGAAGAATCAATGGTCAACTGGTTAAACACTTTGTTACTCATGTACACATGTTACAAACAAGGAAATATTAAAAAGGAGCCATATTTAGAGTAAATTGGAATATTTTTCATTACCTAGTATCCTATTTTCGTAATTAGCACTTGTTAAAATGAAACTTTTAAAAAGCAAATCTAATTTTTAAATCCCATTCTGAAAATGCTTGCCCCACCTGAACCAATCTTGGCAGTGATTATGTATGCCAGGTTTTCTATGTGAATCCTGACCAATGGAAAAACTAAGTAATCTATATAGCTCAATTTGTCAGTAGATTTCTTCTCTCGAGTTATCAGGATGTATATATTTGCCAGATGAAAATAGCTGAATGCAAGACATATAGATTTCTATCAAGTGGCCTAGGTGTAAATAATTTATGTAAAACTTTTAATTAAGAAGGTAAAAGACCTGGATGCTTCATACCTAGTATACAAATGCCTTATCTTACTAAGTTTTTTCTGCAATATGTCCTCATTTTCATGGTTCAGGGACTGATTAAAAAATGTTAAGTTTTTTTATGCCCCCGCCGTAGCGAAGGGGTCATAAAGTTTTACCCTTTTCCGTCTGCCCGTCCGTACGTACGTAAGTCCTGAAATTGGTTTACATTCTCTAACTTTAATTTGCATTGACCAAATGTTATGAAACTAAATAAACACAATTCTTATAACAACAAAACACAGATTAGGTTCGAATTTTGGTGGCGTCACTTTTACCATTCTAGAGTTATGCCCTTTACAAGTAGAAAAATTGCTGAATTTTTCGTTTCTGTTCTCTAAATTTAGTTTCCCTCCACCAAACATTATGAACCTTATACACAATGCTTATTACCATAAAACACATTTGGTTTCTGGACAATAACTTTAGTTTAAGTGCATGGATCGCTATGAAATTTTACAAGAAGGTTCAATAATAAGGTTGGGATTAATTTTGAGGTAATGGTACCAACAGTTTAGGAATTAGGGGCCAAAAACAAGCATTTTTCTATTTTCCCGACAATAACTTGTGTGTAAGTGTATGGATCTCTCTGAAATTGTACCACAAGGTTTCATATCACAAAGGGAAGGCTGGGATTGAGTTTGGGGGTAATTGCCTCAAACGTTTTGGAAAAGGGGCAAAAAAGGGGACAAAAACAAGTATTTTTTTAGTTTCCAGACAATAATTGTGTTAAAGTTTATGGAACTCTCTGAAAATGTACTTTTTTCCTGAAAAGAAAATAATCTTCAAAATTTCAAAAAAAATATTTGGGGCGGTTCAAAAAGTTTTGAGGGTTTTCAAATTTTTTTGGGGGGTTCATATTTTTTTTCTTCAAAATTTTTAAAAATTCCAATTTAAAAAAAAAAGTTTTTTGGGGGATTTTTTTTTTCAATTCTTTTTTGGGGGGGATCATACTTTTTTTCTTCAAGATTTTCCAAAAAAATTTTTTGGGGGGATTTTTTTTTCAGAATTTTTTTTTTTCCCAAAAAATTTCCATTTTTGTCAAAAAGCGAGACATAGGTATGCTGTTTCCGGCGTTGGCTGCGACGGCGGCGTCAACAATGTATCAGTTTGTGATTAGGTCTAGTTTATGGTGAACCACAAGTGGTAGGTCAATCATATTTGGTATGCAGTTGTATAAGCATTGGCACATCTCATTTCCATGGAGATTATTTGGCCCTGCCCCCTCAGTTATGGTCTATTGACTTTGAAACTTTTGCTTATTTTACATGTATTAGTTTGTGATTAGGTCAGTTTATGGGGAACCACTAGTGGTAGGTCAATGATATTTGGTATGCAGTTGTATAAGCATTGGCATATCTCATTTCCATGGAGATTATTTGGGCACGCCTCCTCAGTCATGGTATATTGACTTTGAAAATTTTGATAAGTTAACATGTATTAGTTTGTGATTAGGTCAGTTCAATGGGAACTTTTAGTGGTAGGCCAATGCTAATGTGTATTCAGTTGTATAAGCATTTCTATGGAGATTATTTGGCCCCACCCCCTCAGTCATGGTTTATCGACTTTGAAACTTTTGCTTAGTTGACATGTATTAGTTTGAGATTAGATCAGTTTAAGATGAACTGCTAATGTTAAGTCAATGATATTTGGTATGCAAATTTATTGGCATTTGCAAGTATCGTTTCCATGAGATTATATAGCCCCACCTCCTCTTCATGGTTCATTGACTTTGAAACTTTTACATAGTTTACAAGTTAATGTTTGTGTTTAGGTTTGTTTAAAGGGAACGAATTATAATAAGTCAATGGTATTTGGTATGCAGTTGTATTAGCGTTGGCACATCTCATTTACATGGAGATTGTTTAGCCATGTACCTCAGTCATGGTTCATTGACTTTGAATAATTGCATAACTTATGTAAGATGTTAAAGTATTGCTATTTTAATTTCAACATTTGCATAATCAAAATTACAAAAAGGCGAGACATATCTCTGTGATAACAGTTTATCATATTGATTATTTCTGATTTATATATAAAAGCAACAAATACTGATATGGCAGGAGATACACACCAAACAGTGTGTAAATTATTATATATAATAGATTAACTAAGCATTGTGCAACGCAACAGCACAGTATTGCGCAATAGCTCAGTATTTCGCAATAGCAAGAAATCTTCAATTGAAAATAAATACAAACCTTTTAACCAATTTCAATGCGATTAATTTAATGTCTTTAATTTTTGGGGGTTCTAACCTTTTATTACTATTTTTGATATTGGACCCCATTTTTAAATTGGTCTACATTGAGGTCAAAAGGGTCCAAAATTAAACTTTGTTTGATTTCATCAAAACTGAATAATTGCGGCTATATGATATGCTGAATGTTATTGTGCATTTAGATTTTTTATTTTTGGGCTCTGTTTTCAAATACGTCCATATTAGGGTTTGAAGGGTCCCAAATTAAACTTTGTTCGATTTCAACTAAAATAAAATTTTTAGTGTTTTTTTTTAATGCTGAATCTAACCATGTTGTTAAATTTTGGATATCAGACCATACTAGGTAAATTAAATGTCCTATTTCTAATTTCTAAGATCTTTGACCACATTTATTTTGTGTCAGAAAACTATATTATGTCAAAAATTTGATCACAATCCAAATTCAGACAGTATCAAGCTTGAATATTGTGTTCAAACTTGCCCCAACAGTTCAGGGTTTGACCTCTGCGGTCGTATCAGGCTTCCGTCGGCGAAGCATTTTATTCGTTTTTGTTCTCTAACTTAAGTTTGCCTCAACCAAATGTTATGAAACTTATACACAATGTTGATTACAATAAAACCCAGTTCCAGTACCAATTTGGGTAGCGTCACTTTTACCATTCTTGAGTAATGTCCCATCACAAGGTTATATGCAAGCGGGGGAATCATCTATGTTGCATGGATACATTCTCCATTTATTCAACATGTGAATTTTTCACTTATTATGAGTAATAGGATATCTATATTAGGTATATGAGTTCCTAGCAAGGCCAACTTGTCCATCAGACATGGTTCACCTGACAAAGTCTTCATTTCCTGGATCAGTAATCAATGTTACAGTTATGTGATTAAGTCCTATTTTCAGCAGAAGGTCAACTTTATTTTGGTGTATGGAATGATTGTAAAATGTACATGTCAGTCTGGCAGGTTTGATCCGATCTTAACCTCATTTATATGTTTCATTAATCAATGTTAAGTTTTGTGTTTTGGTTTTGTTTTTTCAAATGCTATAAGCAATAGGTCAACTATAGGTTGCACTTCTGTAAATATAGACAATGCAATTTTCCATAGGAATTCCCTTTACGGCTTAAGCTGTGCCACTTTTACTATGAGGTTTTGTAAAAATTATATCCTAGAATGAAAGTTGATATGCATTACTATTTTATTCAAAGGTCAAAACATAGGGCTGTGCGGCATATTTTCAACATTTATATGCCCCAAACTTCTAAGATTTTAAACTGATACTAAATTTCTGTACTACTCCTCCCTTCACTTTCCTCGGAATTCAATTTTCGCCAATACCATGTGTTTTTATACTAGTAACATTCCCAAGTTATGTCTATATGAGATGAAACATAGGGATCATTTCTGGGAACCAGAACGTTACCAAAACAAAATATCTATGAATATTATATATCTCCCCAAAAGAGGCGTGGTTTTTAAAACAGCTGTATTTATAAAGTGCAACCTATATTTGGTGTATGGAATGATTGTACACTGTACATGTCTGTTTGGCAGGAGTCATCTGTCCTTGACCTCAGTTTTTTGTTTTCCTGGTTAAGTCTATTTCTCAGATACTATAAGCAATAGGTCAGCTATATTTGTTGAACAGAATGATTGTAAAGTGTACATGTCTGTCTGATAAGTTCTTCTGACCTTGACCTCAATTTCATGGCTCATTGGTCATGTTTAAGTTTTCATGGTTTGGTCTCTTTCTGTAAACAATAGGTCAACTATATTTTGTGTATGGAATGATTGTAAGGTGAACATGTCTGAATAGCAGGCTCATCTGACCTTGACCTTATTTTCATGGTTCATTGGTCAATGTTAAGTTTTCATCGGGTATGGAATGATTATATGGTGTATATGTCTGTCCGTCATGGTTTACCTGACCTTAAAGCTTGATTGCATTGTCATTGATCATTGATAATGTTAGGTTTATGTGATATTTGTTGTAAAACCTTTGAAAGCACCTTTACTCTTAAGACTTTCAAAATAAAATCAATTATGGTCAGTAAAGCAGACGTGTGAACTCTTGTTATACGCTTTGTCTGTAATTTTGGTAAATTACATTCTTTAAATAAATTATTTTTAGCTTCCACATCTTGCAGTTCTTCAAGAAACTAAAAAAATACACTTTGATGAAGACAATGAGGATTGGGTGAGAGAGGTAGTTGAAGCTTTAAGAGGTTTGTGTATTACACTGACTGTTGCAATATGGAATTTATGATGATCAGTGTTGTTTCTGAGATAAGATAAAGATCATCTGCTTGCAAAATAATTTCATCCTTTGAATTAAGTTTCGGTGTTAAAGAGAGGCTAAAGCTACTAAAGGGACATATAAACTCTTTTTTTAAAACAAACTGACAATGGACTGGCAAAACAAAAAAAAACGACCAAAAGACAAACAATAGTACACAAAACACAATTTAGTAGAACTCAAGACTTTGTAGATGCCAATATGTTCTTGATCCAATTATGAGCATTTTGTTTCAATATTTACCACTGAACAAAGTTATGTAGATGAACTGAAAAATAACAAATTTATGTATTCTGTTTATTTGCTGTACCTTGCTTTAATGGACTTCTTGTTCTTGTCTGGCCTGCAACCGATTTTAGGAAGAAAAACATTGGTATTACTTTTCCTGACATGTGAACTAATGTTTAGTTTTTTTTATTGGGTCTATTTCAGAATAAGAACTTAAGATACATTATTGACATTTGTATACAGTAACATAGGAATCTATGTATCTAAATTACATATTGTGTATAAGAACTTGTTCCTCCTGTTCATATTATAATCATAAAGTTAATGTTTGAACAACTTCGGATTTAAGTCAAAAATTTACAAACCTCAACATATATTCTTGAAAGTCAATTTCATTTTTTTATATCAAGGCCTCAAATGATCAGCTATTTGCATAGGATTTTAATTTGAAAAAAGCTGCAGAGAAAAGACAGTAGTTTGGTAAAAAAAATGAAAAGAACTAAAGGGAGTTCTTTTTTACTTTGACAACCTCAATATTCTTGATTTTTGCAGAAACGAAGACAATTGGTGACATTATGCCTGCTGGAAATGTTGCTCATGGATTAGTCTGGTCCCATTATGCTGGATTTCTACAGTATGTCTTACCTGGTAAGACTATGAATGATTTTTTTTATCATGAGCGTTTATAATAGATTTTTTGATTTAAAAAAAAACTTTGTGGTTTTTAATTTTTAGCTTACCTGGACCAATAATGTCCTTGAGAGGTATCGCCATCACTTAGCTTCCATCATCTAAACTTAGGAAAAAAATTCCTCTGTAACTAAAGGACCAATTTCAACCAAATTTGGCTGAATGATCCTAAGGGTATTTTGTATGAAAATTTTATTTTTTTTATTCTTGTTCGTCACGAAAATTGGTTAAAAATAGAACATAACGGTAAAATGTATTAATTGTCCTATATCTTGAAAACAGATACAGAAAATCTAACACTTGAGCATAAAATTGCTCAAAACGTCAAGATCTTGACCTACTTCCTGTTTGCCCCAAAATTATTAAATGAGTTATTAGCCTTTAAAGACGTTTTTAGCTAATTTTCTTGTTTTTGGCCATTTTAACCCAAAAGCTATATTAGGTAGGTAGAAACCGATAAGTTAGATGTGGTGTCTAAATTATTATCCATAGATTTTTTTTTGATGATTTGCCAAAATGTAGTTTATATCGTGGCCTACTCAAATATATAACAAAAAGTATAGCTCAGAAGGCTTTTTTCCAAGCTACATGTCGTTCAAAATTGTCAGATTTATGGAAAAAAACATATTTGTGTGATTTAAAACAAAACTAAACCATAGTATTTTAAGATAAAGTATGAGAAGATAGCTCTTATAATTGGATTTCAAAATATAAAAAATGAAATAGGGTCAAGGGAATTGTTTTCTTGCTATAAAACTAAATAGTTAAATCAATAACACGTTCCAGTACAAAAGTAACATTACCTGAGTTATCTCCCCTTATATAGCAAAGTTGGAAAGGTTGCATAAAACGAAAAATATTCTGTATTTGTCAAAAACAGTCGCAAAAATATGATAAAACATATAATCTTCTTCATTCAAACGAAAAGTCTAATAAATGAATGACATTCTTCCATCATTAAAAAATAGACAGAAAAAAATTTGACAGGGCAAAATTGCTCAGAATGCCAAGATCAATTTACTTCCTGTTTGCCCCAAAGTTATCAGATGACTCATTAAGGATTTATTGCCCTTAAATGATGACTTTTGTGTTTTTGTATAAAAGATAGATATAAATTGTGCACTGAAAAAATGATCAACAATACAAAATCTATGAAAATAAAATAACTGATTGAAATATAAAGCTAATAATTAGTATCAAGATTGCATATCTTTGCCAGGTGAGCGTCACAGGCTTTTTTAGGAGCCTCTTGTAATAGAAATAATGGAAAAGAAAGAAAAGTTTATCCCCTTCTTTGGAGTTCTTAAGGGCGTGCGTAGTTGACGATCTTTTCTGGTTAAAGACATTGAAATAGCTTATTTCAAGGTTCATTGGTCAATATTAAGCTTTAATGGATAGGTTTGTTTTTCAGAGTTGACCAACTGCATTTTTTTGTATAGAATGATTTATAACTATGAAAAATCATATTGTCATCTAGCAACACAAAGTTCCCCATCGAACCATGTGGAAATAGTCTCATCCTATTCTGTTACCATAATACATTAGTCAACTTGTATGGACATAAATTAAAACCGAGATTGCAATGTATCATTTTATGCTTGTTTAATATCAGCTTGATATAGTTTGTAAGTGGAATAACAATTATCTCTTTTTTGATCATTTCGTTTTTTTTTTTCAGTACTGGAAAAAACAGTGCAAGAGTCTGATTGGTACATTAGTCTGACTGATGAAGTTAGAAACAAAGTGTCCTTTAAGTTGTATGAATTAGTTCCAAGAACATGCACTGTTAAATATAATATACCAAACGAAGATAACAACATCAAAGCAGTGAAAACATTCAATATTAAGGCAGTGATGAGAAGTGGAAATCACAGAGAGATATCGGTAACAATGTACAGTATTACCATTGGCCAAGAGGTAAGAATTGATGAATCACAACAAAAATTTAATCCAGTAATTAATTACAAATTTTCATTTCAACAACAGATCTAGTCAAGTGTTTTACAATGTTTAAAGCTCTAAATCATCCACATTCTTTACAAATTTAAAAAGAATTTTACACAAACTACCAAACATTTGCAATCAGTGCCAAATTTTCAAAGAACAAAAAAAATAACTCAAATATAAATTAACACAACCACATAGAAGTTTCTTGGCTTTTACCAAGCACATTAACATTTAGTATCATTAAACTATTTAAATATTATAATACAGAAATGTACATATTGAATTGACATTTGTGTACTGTTGGACCAGGTGTTGAACTCTAGATGTCTTCTGGGTGGTTGTTATGGGTATTGGTTGCTGTATCATTGATGTAGACCTGATATCTCCTTTTATTCAGAATAAACAGTGATATAAATATTTTTAGACTTTTTACTGTATGTGCGAGTTTCCTAATGTAATTGGTACAATGAAAGTAATGGAGGACAATCATTTGGCCAGATTCTCTCATACATACCCAGGCAAAGTTGGAAAAGAAGGAGGTTTTACAACTGCTGCTCAATTTACAACTGATGACAAGAAGTTACAGTTAGGCAGATTTTACTACACTATGAATTCTACTCTTAATCATTTTGAAAAATGTTTCAACACTGCAAGAGTTTTGCTGTATAATGGTATGTACACATTTATGTACAAAAGGAGTGCTTCCAAATTAGTAATTACTCAGACATGAGCACAATTTCTAAGTTACTGTTTACGTTTTGCCTTTTTGTCTCGCCTTGACAAAGTTGCCAAGGCGAGTTAAAGGCATGCTGTTTCTGATGACGGTGGTCTCTACAATTAGCTAAAGTTTAAGGTAATTAGGGCAGTTTCAGAGGAATCACATATGGTAAGTCAATGATATTTAGTATTGAGTAGTACTAGCATTGGCACATATCATTTCCATAGTGTTGATTTGGTCGCACAACCATTGTGCATGATTCATTGTCTTTGAAACTTATGCATTGTTTACCTGTCAGAGTAAAGAAACTTCCTTTTGGTAAGTCAATGATATTTGATATGCAGGTGTTTTAGCACTGACATATCTCATTTATTTGGAGATTTATTTACTATGCACCCTCTGTCATATTTTATTGACTTTGAAAGTTTTGAGTGGTGTACATGTAACTTTTAAAGTATTACCATTTTAATTTTCAAAATTTGCAGCATACAGCATTCATTTTGTTTTTTTTTAAGATGACCTTAAGGTGCCATTTAGGTCGAAGATAAATTATTTGTTATAATATATGGAGCTTGTTAAATGATACAGCAAAACTATATGGTTATATTTTTGATGCGATTGGAAATACATTTAAAGTCATATTCATGAATCAGTGTTAAATTCAAACAACATAGTTTACAATGTATAATATTCTAGTGCAATTGCTTAGTTCTGGATTTCAGGCACAATGAAATGATTTTTTTGATTAATGTGAATTTAAAAGCATTATACTGAAACGATTATTTAATTCTTTTTAAATTGTTCTCTGTTTGTATTCATGATTTTGCAACACAATATACACAAGTCATATTCAATTTTCAAATGATGCATACCTAAATGTCATAAAAATGAATAATTGGCTGTTTTAGTCTAATTTAAGTGCAAAGTAATATTGACAAGAGTAAAGTAAATGACATGCAGCAGGTAGAAGAGGGTACCTATTTTGTGAACCCACGTTTAGAATCATGAAATGTTCTATAAAAAAGAAGATGTGGTATGATTGCCAATGAGACAACTCTCCACAAGAGACCAAATGACACAGAAATTAACAATTATAGGTCACCGTACAGCCTTCAACAATGAGCAAAGCCCATACCGCACAGTCAGCTATAAAAGGCCCCGAAATGACAATGTAAAACAATTCAAACGAGAAAACTAACGGCCTAATTTATGTACAAAAAATGAACGAATAACAAATATGTAACACATAAACAAGCGACAACCACTGAATTACAGGCTCCTGACTTGGGACAGGCACATACATACAGAATGTGGCGGGGTTAAACATGTTAGCGGGATCCCAACCCCCCTCCCTAACCTGGGACAGTGGTGTAACAGTACAACATAAGAACGAACTATGAAAACCAGTTGTAAGAGGCTTACCTCATCAGATCGATAAAAATACAAATACTTCAAATACAAGTGGACGTGGCCGGGTACTTGTACATCCTAACAACAAAAAGACACTAAGTACAGATCTGAGAGTACTCGCAGTTACTGACAGCTAGTTCAAAGCCACTAACAACTAATAAAAAAAATCATGCATCTAAGACTAAATTATCAATCCGTACACATCCAACATCCAATGGATTTAGTGTAAAGACGTCATAAACAGTCAGAGAAAAATATGACTTTGTGCAATGCCAAGATACAGGTATCGACAGATTGTAGATCCATGAATGTGTATATGTATATAACAATAATATTAAGTTTGCTTACAATTTACTGATAACAAAATCAATATTAGTACCATTAAAAACAATATTTTATGATCTAATTACAGTGTTGAATTGATAACCTTTTAGAATAAGTTTATTTAAAGGATCGATAAGTTTACCAGGATCGTTTCTAAATTTCCGGGCACGGTAAACAATATTGCCAAAAAAATGAGGATGTGCAATCCCGTTTGAAATACGTTTTCTACAGGTACAACCAAACTTCAAAACCAAATCTTTATATCTGTGGAAGAATTTACTTAAGGTTTTAAGTAATTTGTGGTAACGAAATCCCTGGCTTAATAATTTACCAGTAATACATAGATTACGTTCGTTAAAATCAAAAACGTCACAACAGACACGGGCATAGCGAACGAGTTGTGAAATATAAACACCGTAAGATGGTGCCAAAGGAACATCACCATCCAAAAAGGGAAAATTAACAATAGGGAACGAAACATCGTCCATTTTGTCGTAAATTTTAGTGTTGAGTTTCCCGTGTCAAACCGAAATATCTAAATCTAGGAAAGGACAGTTGTTACCGTTTAAATTTGATTTATTTAAAGTAAGTTCCTTTGGGTAAATTTCGGCAGTAAATTGAGAAAATTCTTTATTATTTTACGAAAAAATAGTTTGTTTGTATATGTATTTTATATAAATTATTAAAGATTATGCACCTCACTTTATGTACAAAATTTGGAGATTATGCATCTGATAACACTAAGTCAATTTTCAACAAAATTTATTGATAGAGGTTGTAAACAATTACTGCATATGTTTTAACCCAAAAGCATTTAACATTTTAGAATTTTTTTATATTCATTGAAAAAAGTAAAATCATAAAAATTCTGAACTCCGAGGAAAATTCAAAAAGGAAAGCCCCTAATCAAATGGCAAGATCAAAAGCTCAAACAAATCAAACGAATGGATAACAACTGTCATATTCCTGATTTGAAGATATGTACCGCACTTCTCGACATATTTAGAATTTTTTTTACATTTAATGTTTCAGGTTACAAGTCATATATATTGCAACTAACTAATGTTCCTTATTGACCAGTGTAAAAATAATCAATTGAAAGAAGGGTTTTGCTAAAATTTAGTTTATTTTCCACTTATGATCAAAATCATTCTTTACCCATATGGCAAATCTTATCTCCTACTTTTTGTAACTGCAGATGAAAAGAAGGACATTTCAGAGGTTTTGGTGGAGGCTGTAAAAGAAGACTTAAAAGATGCGATTTCTCCAGAAAAGAAACTCAAGGTATTTTTGATTAAGTCACTAGAAAGTAACCTGAGCAAGCATGGTTTTGAAGAACACTTTATATAGCTTTTATGCATACTTTAGAGTACTACAACATCAGTTATTGAGACAGGATAGGTGACTGTTGAAAAAACATGTGCAAACATCATATTTTATTTTTCTCAATTTCAGATTAAATGGATTTACCAGTATATATATAATATTCTTATGATTCACACAACCATCATTAGTATTTATCAAGACAATTGATGGAACTCACCCACCCTAAACCCTAGTTTATGCTTTCAAGAGTTAAACCCTGTTTACTTTGGAATAGGGATAATTATGGTGTATATAGCATTGATGTTGATTACGATTTTATTAGAAGTTATCAGTTATTATGATGAAAACATATATTACAGAAGTTAGTACAATCAATATGAATCAACCATTTTCAGCAATTTTTAATATGACTTTCATCTCAGTCAACAGTCTTTTCAGATGGTGTAAAACAGTAACTTCACACAAGCTGATCCCAAAGCTAATGCACACAAGCTTATTTTTGGGGTTATATAAACAACTCAGATTGAGAAAGGTTGTTTGATTTGCTTACTCCCTTCCATAAAAAGTTATTTACCTGTCATTGATCATCTTTATTGTTTTCAAAACTACAAAGGTAAAATTTGAGACTAAAAGAAAAAGGCTCATATGAGACATTGCCATCACTTGGCGTCTTTCATCTAGTTAATCGCTTTTAATTTAAAGATCTTTTTTATCTGAAACTTCTATCTCATTCAAACCAAACTATGCTGTGCCATAGCAAAACATGAGGATTGACTATTCACCATTTAAGAAGTTTGTCAACATGGTCAATGAAAAGTCTCTTACATTTAACACTGAATGGAACCAGGTTTTACAAAAACACTTGATACCAGGTGTAGTTGTACAAAAATTGCATACATTTTACTTCGGAATTATATGAAATTTGACATACTTATTTATCAATACAGACGTCAGATGCATCAAGCATATTACTCTAAAGGTACCCAAAACACACTTATGTTGATAAAACTCAGATATGGAACTTTTGAAAGTCATTGTATTTTTCTTTCCAGGAAGGTTTACTTCGTCCTAAGGTTGACAAGTTGGAGTCCGTAGAAGAAAACGTATATGCTTATGAAGTATTTGTTGCTTGTTCCGACCACCCTGAAGATGAAAAAAGGGCAAACGAGATAATAGACTATCTTACGGAAAATGGTGTAGCTGATAGTGATATATTGATACTTTCAGGTGGTTCTAATTTTGCGGATAGACTGGTCTCAGCCTCAAAACAATGTAGATGGTTTATTTTTCTTTTAACAAAACATGCTCTGAAAGATGAGTCCTTGAACTTTAATGTTTTATCAGCACTGGGTGACAGTATATATAATAAAAAAGTTCGAGTAATACCTGTTGTGGATCAATGTGATGACTTGCACATTCCAGAAGCACTGAGATGGATCACATACATTCCATTTGATGACCAAAAAAGAAAGCATTTGAAGAGTTTATACAGTATTGTTAGTGGTATGTTTATATTCAATTATTCACATCAATACATGACATGGTTTATTGTCCCCTGCCACAGAACATAGTGATTTAACATTTTATTCAATAGAAAAACTTAAAATAGCAAAAATTATTAGCAAGATATGATCTACAAATAATTCACATGGCATAAAGTCGTCAGTTCACTCCTTATAGGAGTTATTGTCTTTGAAAGACCAAGCTTACCCATTTTTTTTTGCTTTAAAAGTTCTGTATAAGGATGTCATTATATACAAAACTAGCTACAACAGGACAGTGAACTGAACATTCATTGTAGCATGAACAGTTAGGTCCCCTAAACCTGCATCAACACCATTAATATGTATCTTTACAAAACATTTTTGTCATACGTCAATTTGAACATTATCAAATTTGTTAAATTGGAAATGATTATACACAAATTCATTCCTAACGCAACTAAATTCATCTTATTACACTGACTCCTAGACTAAAACAATTTTTATTCATTTAAGAATATTATAATTGATCAGTTTGATCTAGTAAGGATTTTTACCAAACGTGCTTGTAAATTTTTTGTACCGCATGTTGAAAATTGATTTATTCGACAGTCAAATGAGAAAAGCAAATATGGTGGTAAAAAAAAGAATTAAATTAAAATTATGTCAATGGAAAGTATTCTTTAAATTTGAACAGTTAGATATAGTATTGAGTATTTTGTAAAGAAATTCACACATGTAACAAAGCACTCAAAATTTTAAAAGGGATGCTGAAAATTTAATGCTGTTTCTGCAGATATCTTTAACCCCTAATGAAGCTTTCCTTTATAAAAACAATAAACATATGCCTTCATAAAGTTCACATTAGAAATAAATTATAACATGGATTTTCAATTAGGAAGGGATACTCCAATGGAAACCCAGATGATACTGCCAGCAGGTGATGTGGCCAATGGTCTAGCTTGGGGATATGTCACAAACTATCTGATGAAGATATTACCAGGTATGTGTTTGCTAGTCATACAGTAGTTTTTGTACCAAACTGAAGGTTATTTGTTATAAATAAGGCCTTTAACACATCCATCTAAATGTTTCTTGAGAATCATTTTGTTAACATTTCTAATGGCTTACTTTTAGAATTTGCACAATACTTTGAGCATGAAGTTGCATACTTTAACTAGTATCATAACATTGCTGTGAATTGGCATCCATCATTATTTCTATATTGTTAAAACGTAAGCAAACTAACAGAAGAAAAGTCCCGTTATAAAAGACACCTGAGACAAAAATCGTAGTATGCATTCAATAGGTATTACTATCCGGTGGCAGCGGCAGCAATGTAAACTATTTGTATAAAGCTTTATATTTCAGAAGGTAGAAGATCAGGATGCTTCATAGCGTGTATGCAGATACTTTAATATGTTACTAAGTCTCCGTCTGTCATATGTCCATTGTCCTTGACCCCATTTTTCATGGTTCAGCGACTGCTTGTTTTTTGTTATGTGAATTTCTCACGTATTTCAAGTAAAATGATAACTATATTCTGTATCTGGGTTCCTTGCAAGGCCTACTTGGTAAGACAGGGTTCACCTGACCTTGGCCTTATTTCATGGATCAATGATCAAGGTTAAAGTTACCTGATTAGGTCTGTTTCTCAGATACTATAAGCAGTAGGTCAATTATATGTGGTGTATGTAATGTTTGTAAGGGGTTCATGTCAGTCTTGCAGGTTTGACCTCATTTTCATGGTTCATTGGTCAATGGTAAGTTTTTGAGTTATGGTCTGCTTTTCAATTACTATAAGCAATAGTTCAACTGTATTTGGTGTATGGAATGATTGTAAGGAATACATGTCGGTCAAGCCGGTATCCCCTAACCTTGACCTCATTTTCATGGTTCATTTGTCAATGCTAGATTTTGTCTCGCCTGTGAGGAAAGTGGCAGTATGCAAGACATAGGGATTACTATCTGGCTGCAGCGGCCTAAACTATTTGTATATTTCAGAAGGTAGAAGACCTGGATCCTTCATACTTAGAATGCAGAACCCTTATGTTAAAAAGTTTCCGTCTGTCATATGTCCATTGTCCTTGACCTCATTCTCATGGTTCAGTGACTGCTTGAAAAAAAATTCTCGATTTTTGTCTTGTGTATTTCTTACTTATTATGAGTAATAGGATAACTATATTTTGTATCTGGGTTCCTTGCAAGGTCTACAAGGTCAGACAAGAATCACCTGACCTTGGCTTCATTTCATGGATCAGTGATCAAGGTTAAAGTTACATGATTGGGTCTGTTTCTCAGATAGGTCAACTATATGTGGTGTATGGAATGATTGTATGGGGTACATGTCAGTCTTGCAGGTTTGATCTGATCATGAGCTCATTTACATGGTTTATTGGTCAATGTTAAGTTTTCTGTGTTTTGGTTCTTTTTTTCAAGTATAAGCAATAGGTCAACTATATTTGGTGTGTGGAATGATTCTAAGGTGTACATGTTGGTCTAGCTGGTATCATCTGACCTTGACCTCATTTTCATGTTTCATTGGTCAATGTTAAGTGTATGATACTTAAGTAAAACCTTCATAATACAGACTTTCAACATAAATTAAATGATAAGGCGAGACATTTAAGTGTGTGCACTCTTGATATACATGCTCATTGTATATTAAAGATACAATCACACATGGCCCATAAGGCCAGTGTAAAGGATTATGATAATGATAATAATAAAATTCATTATTTTCAGAAGGTTAAACAGTTTACAAAACAGTTAATCCGCACCTGGCCTGCTACATTTACATACAAGCAAGCACAGTTTTAATAGACAATTGCAATACATAAACAAAATAATAATAGTAAAGTAAAAAAATAGAAAAACACTGTATACAAGACCATATATGTTGTACAAGTAGACAAATACCATTGACTCAAATAAAGTTTGTTCATTGTAAAAGTATTACATTTTAAAAGATAACTATGAAAACTTCTCTACCTGCATTTACCATCATTTTATGTCTAATGAAGTATGTCCTTTTTGTATGTAAGCTTTGTAAAGATATTCTCCTCTGAATACACTTGGTTAATAAGTGACTGCTTTGAAAAAGGGTTCCCTTGCACTGTTTACAATCTAATTACAGTAATTGTCAATATTTTGATATATATCAGGTGACCATTACTGACTTATTAAATATCAGGTAACCATTACAGATCTTTTAAATATCAGGTGATCATTACAGGCCTTTTAAATATCAGGTGACCATCACAGGCCTTTTAAATATCAGGTGACCATTACAGGCCTTTTAAATATCAGGTGACCATTACAGGACTTTTAAACATCAGGTGACCATTACAGGCCTTTTAAATATCAGGTGACCATTACAGGCCTTTTAGATATCAGGTGACCATTACAGATCTTTTAAAAATCAGATGACCATTACAGCCTTTAAAATATCAGGTGACCATTACAGGCCTTTTAGATATCAGGTGACCATTAGAGGTCTTTTAAATATCAGGTGACCATTACAGGCCTTTTAGATATCAGGTGACTATTACAGGCCTTTTAAATATCAGGTGACCATTACAGGCCTTTTAAATATCAGGTGACCATTACATGCCTTTTAAATATCAGGTGACCATTACAGGCCTTTTAAAAATCAGGTAATCATTACAGTATTATTAGAGCCTATGTTTTTTTTTTGTGGAAAATATTAACAATATGTTTATCTAACTTTATGCTAGACGTTTTAAATGAAATCAGTCCTGCATTTGAGAGAAAAGGGACTAAGGACTTCAAATGTCCACACAAGCTGTACATAGTCATTCCTAAATGTTGTAATGCTGGTGACGCCTTGAAGGACAAAAATGGAAGGATTGCCAATTTCACAAAAACTGCAGCTGTACATCCATTTGGAAACAACAGATCAGTTCTCTGTAACATTTACAAAGTGTCATCAAGCAGTTTTTTTATGAAAAAGGTATACAGTGTTAACCAACTTATTTTCGTTTAGCCCTTTATAGTCCACTTAGCGGCGATTTAATATCGCGATTTTCAAATTAACTTGAAGTAGTTAAATAGGGATAGATCCAAGTGTTACCTTTTCGCGAGAATTATATTTGCGGTATTTTTCTTCTTGCAAAAGTTGTGAAAATAAATCACTCACGAAAATAAGTTGGTTTACAGTAGTTTAATGTAGTTAAAACCAGCCTGTGCCTTTTTTGAAAAGTATGAATGTTTTAGTGTCTTGCAAATGGAGATTGTTAGACAAGATAATGACACATGAAAATAGATCTGTTCATATGATGATATCTGATGATGTTTTTTTGCAAAAGATTGGAGGCATTAGGACCTTCTCTTGAAATATGAGGTTTCATGTATAACTTTAAAAATGTGTAGAACATAGAAATGAATACAGGGATTTGAAAAAAAAAAATAGATAGCATACCTGTCAACTGACCCAGACTTTGAGGGTCACACCCATGAATTTAAGGGCTCACCCGAGATTTTTCTATAGTTGCTTCCTTATGTATCATACACATAGCTTATTCCAACTACACATACAGTACAAATGTCAGTATCATTACTTTTTAAAATGAAACTAAATTTATCTTGTTCAGACATATTAACAAAAGATGAAACAACATCACTTAAATTACTAAAGAGAGTATTTCTATTAAATTCTAACTCTTTACATTCATCTTCAATTCCATCCTTGCAAAAGTGGACAATTTCTGTTCTAAAGCCATTCTAGTACATCTCCCAACTTTCTATTAATAATTTGCTATTACTAATTCTAATTTATACCATTTTAGAAATCACACTTTTGCTAAGGTCCAGTATGAGATGTTTTTCTAATTCGAAATAATTTTTAACTTTGCGATGTGTTCATAGTTTATTACCATGACTAACTTTATTAGAGTCACAAAAGCTTGTTTCCAGGATTTTATGAATTCCTCTTCTTATTTCTTTTCAAATGAAAAAAGTAATTTGGTCACTGTATTTTTTATTTTCCCAAACATGCTGAAAATCTGATAACATTTTATTTTACTACAGAAACCATTAGACAGGTTTAAGTTTTCAATGTATGCTTTCTTTACCATACTATTACTATTCATATTTATAATATGAAAAAAAAAATTAATTGTATTTTAAGGCCTGACAATGAAAGTGGGAATGAACCTAATTCAGAAAGTACAGCATTATTTACAGCACCTTTATTTACACCCAATACAAATTTAGCAAATCTGATTTAAATCTAATTTGGAATAAATTTTTCCTCGATGGATGTATTATGTATATAGTAAAGACTTAAAGTGTTTCTTAGCCATACCAAACCATAAAAACAAATGAGTTAAGGGTTTATTTACAACAGAGTGACTTAAACAATAATAAGAGGCATGGCTTGATTGATAAAGTATAATAAATTAATATTTCAGTGATTAATAAATGCAATGAAAAAATAGAATTAAAGTTTTAAATTGTTTTCAGTAAATACTTAACCATATGTGAACATGTTTTGGAAACTATTATTTGATCTAGAATATAGAATATAAAAAATGTCCACTAAAAACTTAAATTCAGCTGAAAAAAGTCTGTACACGTTATGACCTGAAATTTTCTTCTTCAATGCAGAATATGACCTGCATTTTCACTTTCTGAGGTTGACAGGTATCAAATAGACATAATTTTCAACACACATTTTATGATGTCATAACATTCTTTTATTTCTTTAAAATGGGAAAAGTGACTTATGTCCTTGTATATTGGCTAATAGATAACATCAAACACATTTGGAAGTGTATTATATTTTTTTTTAGTAAATGTCAACTATAATGATAGAGGCAATAGATTTGTAGTCTTGCTATGGCTAATGTTGTTTTTTTTTTCATTTTGCAGGAATTATACTTTGTTGGGCAGTATGCTGCACCTGTGACTTGCTTAGGAGAAATGAAAGATTGGAGTATTGCTGGGGTTAATGATGAGACCATGGCATCAGAAGCAGAAAGATTTTATAGAATTGTTAGTCAATTGATGAAAAATGCTGCACCTGAAAAGGCTCAGTATTGTGAATTTATCTACTTTGATGGTAGGTAGTGCATATACTTAACTAATACTGTAGTATTTTTTATTGAAACAATTACTTAACTAATACTGTAGTATTTTTTATTGAAACAATTACTCAAAAGTATAATTAGAAGACATTTTGGTCAAGGTGTAAGTATGGTTGTTTTAAGTTATTTCCTCCTTGAAAAAATTGTTTATAACTTTTTGATTTCATTAATAAAAAAAATGGCTAGTTAGTATGCAAGGCATTACAGTAAAGGTGTGCATATTTTTGTTCAGATCTTAGGTAAATGGAGCACAAAAATATCTGAATTTAAAGAAAGACTCAATTGAATGGTTGTCTTTAATCATGATTTGATTTAGTCAACCTGCAATAAGTTGGAGGCTTTGCACACTCACAAGACCTTTTTAGTTTGTGTTTACTGTAGATTTTTTTTTTTTGCATTTTATGCCCAACCTATGATTATTGAGTCATTTCTGTAACAGCTGGTCAAAGTACTTGTTAAAGGTAGTCTGGTGTCACATCAACTTGAAACTAAGTACATATGTTAACTATAAAGTGAACCGTTTGATATATATGCATCATTAGTATTTGACCCAGTTTTCACAGCTCACTAAACTTGTAGATGTAATAGTGCAAAAGGGGCTTGGGTGTCCTATGGACACATATACTTGTTTTGTCTTACATTTGGAAGGTGAATTATTATTTAATTAGTAAAGTTTAAGAATGTCATCACTAAAACGAGTTGAAAATGTTGGCTGCCGTTGTAAAATTAAATTTGAATGGCCACTTGTAGTAATCCTTACATATCGTTAAACCACAAATTGACTATGAGCATTTATGGTTTCAGAACTACATATGAATTGTCCATTCCCAGAAAAATGATCTGAATAATGTTTAAACTTTAATAGAAAAGAATGGATATGGGGCATCATCCCATAACACAAAACCAATACATGCACAGCAAAAAACACAAAAAGCAAAGGAACAATAATCCTTGTATTGCTGTTCTTCATCTCAAAGTCACAGTGAGGCCTTCAAAGCAGAGACAAACCAAAAACTTGCTCCTTCGCACATAATTTTGCATAATTTGATATCAAAATGGTGGCTTGTCTTCCTTTTTAGCTCACCTGGCCAAAAGGCCAAGTAAACTTTTCTCATCACTTGGCATCTGTCGTCTGTTGTCGTCCTCAACTGTCGTTGTCTTTGTTCGTTAACTTTTACAAAAATCTTCTCCTCTGAAACTACTGAGCCAAATTTAATCAAACTAGGCCAAAATCATTATTGGGGTATTTAGTATAAAAAAAAGTGTGGGATGCCAACTTAGATAGCCAACATTGCTGAAAATAGAACATAGGAAAAAAAATGCAAGTTTTGTCTGTTATCTTGAAACCGCTGTAAAAAGAGAAAATCTGACAGGGGCAGAAATGGTGAGAATGTTGAGATCTTCCTGTTGTCCATTTACATCAAAACTGTCAGACCACTTCTTATAGGAGTTATAGTTAGCTCCCTTAAATGTCAAATTTATAAAAAAATCATTTCTGTCTATTATTTTGAAAACTATAATAGATACAGAGAAATTTCATTAGGGAAAATGATAAGCAAGACAAGACCTACAAATAAGTTAACATGGCTGAAATCATCAGACGAATCGTTATTGGAGTTATTACTCTTTAATGATGATTTAAATTTGCCAATTTTTTGCATTTTTGCCTGATATCTTAAAAACTATAGTAGATAAAAAGAAACTTTTAAAGCCAAAGTGATCAACAAGTCAAGATCTACAAATAAGTCAACATGAACGAAATCGCCAGTGGACTCCTGATTGAAGTAATTGCCCTTTAATGATGTTTTTTCCCAATTTTTTGCATTTTTCCCTTTTATTTTGAAAACCATAATAGATAGATAGAAACTTTATATAGCAAAACTGATCAGCAGGACAAGATTTACAAATATGGCAACATTACTGAAATTTTCAGTTAACTCTTTTTATAGTTATTGCCCTTTCATGGTGGTTTTTACCAAAAAATGGCTAGTATTGAAGATGCAGGTGAGGGACACAGGCTCTTTAGAGCCTCTAGTTTACATACATTACTGTGACTTCTGTCAGTGTTGCTCTCAACTTATTGCAGTTTATTCAAAATTCTGACCAAGTTGCAATTTGTTTTATCCAACCAAACTGTTCTAACTGGTCAGTGCAAATGCAAGTATTACATGATGCATTCATCTAAAGAGAAAGATCTAAAATTTATGCTTTAATACATCATTGTATATTACATTTTTAAATGAATGTGAAGTTTACTATCCTCTTATTTTCATACGCCACTATTCCAGTCATAATTAAGGTCGATAACTCTGCATATTACTGGTTTAATAAGGATTATGTAAAATTTACTGGTTACCCAGTAACTTGACTTGATCATGTGGGTGTTATGACTTAATATCTCCTAAATCTAGCTATGTACTAGGGTATTATTAGAAAGAAGACAATGCCGTATCCAATTTAATTGCAATATAATCACTGAAATTAAATGAATTATTTGCATGGACCAAATTAATGTCGAAAATCGTTTATTTTGAAAATTAATATGTCGCCATTTTTTTCGTAACTTTGAAATTTTATTAAAACAAGCAAAATGTATCCACTTCTCAAAAAGAAACAATGTTTGATTCTATGCTGCTTTAAGGTAATAGAATGACTGAAAACGTAACAGTTATTTGATTTCCATCGTAAAAATCGTACAAAATATCTTTTCACAAGTCGAGTTACGATGTCGATGTAAACAGTGCATGATCCATGCATATAAATCTTTATTTTGTGTGTGAGAAATTAATAAATATACTAAAGTGAAGGTGAAATAAGTAATTTCTTAATAACAATAAGACATACTTAAAATATTTCAAATATATCTTTTTAATTAATAACTATATGAATACATGTCGTGTCGTTGTTTACTTCCGACCGCAGCCGCCAGTTTCAAAAAATTGCCAACAAATGCCAAA
Organism: Mytilus californianus; assembly: GCF_021869535.1. Classification (NCBI taxonomy): domain Eukaryota; kingdom Metazoa; phylum Mollusca; class Bivalvia; order Mytilida; family Mytilidae; genus Mytilus; species Mytilus californianus. The sequence goes on from NW_026262690.1 coordinate 67,535,159, forward strand.
ATGTGATCTTTTCAATCAAATTTTGAAGCAAAAGGTTTGTTACCTAAACTGATTATGTTTTCAATTTCTTTGAAATAAATGTATTGTCGACCTTTTTAGGGGTTGGACGGATATTATTTACAATAAATAAGTTGAGAAAATTGATTATTGAGGGGCCCTAACCATCACCCTTTGTTAACTTCTTTGTTAAAACTCGATAAAATTACAATGGGACCTTCTTAAATATATATATATTTAAGAAGGTCCCATTACAAACAAAGAAGTTAACAAAGGCTGATGGTTAGGGCACCTCAATAATCAAACTTGATTTTGAGCAAGAAATCATATTTCTGAACTGAAATTTAGAACGTATTTAATTGTAAATAAGAAAATTCTCAAAAATTTTGGGCTTGGCGGTACACAATGTAAAAAAAAGTTATGATCCTTTAAATTATGAAGCCCTTACATTTTTATTAATAAAAAGTTCAGCCATTAATGATATACAACTGAATTGTAAAAGTCACATGATGACTGGAATAGTTGGATATGTTTCCCTTTGTAAATAACCATGCTATAAGATGTGTTATCATTTGCTCTTTTACCAATCAATTTTCTACAAATAAATTACGATTGAAATCAGTATTTTTTATTTAGATATTGAGAAAAAAATGAGATAAATAATATTTGTGAATGATATATTTCAGACATTACACATTCCTTAGCAGATATTATGGAGCAGAAAATCAACGAACAATGAACAGATTATTGCACCAATTAGTTGTGACTTTTTACTTTTTACTGTTTTGTGGTGGATCTCTCTTTTCTGTTACTTATGGCATAAACAACCTGAACTTCTAAACTGATTGAAGTGAAATTGACACATAAGATATTCTCCATGTATTGCATATCATTTCTAACGGGTTTTCGAAGGAAAAATATAAGTTATTGATTTGGGAATGTACGGCGGGCGGGCGGGCGGCTGCCAAACAGTGTCCGTTCATTTACATGAAAACACTTTGACGAAATATCTTTTCTCGTTGTTGAGTGGTAGACCTTTCAGTAGTGAAAAGTGATATTTATTATATGATTTATTTTTATTTTTTAGTTATTTCCCTTTAAACAAAAATGGTGTAATTAATAAGTATGTAGATAGATTGTCTATCAATGATTGTATCTGTTTTTATTCATGCAATAATTTCCACCTTTTATCAAGATAACAAACATGTGGTAATTATCAACTAACAAAATTATAATTGGAGTGACAGATTTATTTGAAAATATTTGTTTCCTAAGTGTTTTTGATGATAAGGTCTGTGGGGAAGTATAAATATAGTTTGAAATTTACTGCTCATTATTATATACCTCTCTGACATTGTACCACAAGGTTCCATATCACAAAGGGAATGCTGGGATTGATTTTGGGGGTAGTTGCCTCCCAATTTTAGGAATTAGGGGCCAAAAAACAAGCATTTTTATAGTTTCATGACAATAACTTGTGTGTAAGTGTATGGATCTTTATGAAATTGTACTACAAGGTTCCATATCACAAAGGGAAAGCTGGAATTGAGTTTGGGGGTAATTGCCCAAAACGCTTAGGAATAAGGGGCCAAAAAGGGGCCAAAAATAAGCATTTTTCTAGTTTCCAGACAATAACTTGTGTTCAAGTGTATGGATCTCTCTAAAATTGTACTGCAAGGTACCATACGACAAAGGGAAGGCTGGGATTGATTTTGGAGATAATTGCCTCAAAATTTTAGGAATTAGGGGCCAAAAAGGGGCAAAAAAACAAGCATTTTTCTAGTTTCAGGACAATAACTTGTGTGTAAGTGTATGGATCTTTATGAAATTGTACTACAATGTTCCATATCACAAAGGGAAAGCTGGGTTTGAGTTTGGGGGTAATTGCCCTAAATGTTTATGAATTTGGGGCCAAAAAACAAGCATTTTTCTAGTTTCCAGACAATAACTTGTGTTCAAGTGTATGGATCTCTCTGAAATTATACTGCAAGGTACCATACCACAAAGGGAAGGCTTGGATTGAGTTTGGGGGTATGAATCAAAAGGGGGTTCAAAAAATTTGGGGGGGATTTTTTTTTCCCTTTTTTTCCTTTTTTTTTCTTTAAAACTTTCAATTTTAAATTGGTTATTTCTGATTTATACATAAAAGCAAATAATAATGATATGGTTTGAATAGGTAAATTAAAAATTCTTAGACCACATTCATTCTGTGTCAGAAACCTATACTGTGTCAAATATTTAATCACAATCCAAATTCAGTGCTGTATCAAGCTTGAATGTTGTGTCCTACTTGTCCCAACTGTTCAGGGTTCGACCTCTGCGTTCGTATCAAGCTGCGCCCAGCGGAGCATTTTATTTTAAATTTTAAGTGCTTACATTTTTATGCTTATGTGTACCTGTCTTATGTGAACTTGTTGTGTTGTGATGTTTTGTATATAAGTTATAGTCGGTTTTAAGAGCTTTCTTAAGGTAATGTTTATTGTTGTTTGTACATGTGTGCCTACTCTAAATAAATTTACTTACTTACTTACTTATAGATTGCAAATGACTTTATTAATAAGCTCAGTTGTGAAAATTTAAAATTGTGAGTTTTCTCTGTTTGAACTAACATTACTACTGACTAATCCTTAATGTAGAGCAGTAATAACATACATATGTAGTTAAAATTGCCACTTAATGGTGAATTACTCAATCAGTGTGCAACCAAGATCTATAACCAAAATTAATTTACTTATTATGAATCAAAATTGATTTACACATTATGATAATTCTTTTGTCGCATCAGTTATTGAGTGATTGAAGTAATATTTTTCGTCATGCATATAAAGGCAAATGCAGAATGATACAGAAAACTTATTTAATAACTGAAAACTTACCAAAAACAGTGAAATACTCCAGAAGAGATACCACTCTATTGCATGTTTCAGCATTACTTATTTTTCATGTGCTCCATATGATTCTGTATTGATTCTTAATTGAGGTCACATTCAGTAAACTTCGACAATTACACATAAAAGTAAACCAGCAGGCAAAGTTTTCACTGTATGAAATATGTTATGGATTTGTAATAAATGTAAAATATCATGCATAGGGGACTTCGTTTAGTATACATACATGCATTGGTTCAATAATGTCTGAGATATACATGTAATTGGCTCATTCTGGACAATATGAAATATATTTTTGTATTGTTAGTCCTATTCTGATAGCTCCAAGAATTTAAAAGCTAGAAGACATCAAAAGTACTGGAAAACACACTTTAACATGATACACAGGGCTTTTTGTTTCCAGTTCATTCTCATTTTAATAGAAGTTTTTGTGAGTTTTTATGAAACAAGCTACTGGTAATACACTTGTATTTCAATAGATTTTACACAACTTTAATGGTGTAACACCACTAATTCGGGCCCTGTCAGAAAGCACATACCAGAAAGTAGTACATATTTAAACAAAATAATTCATTCCTAAACATTGGTGTTACTTTCAAAATATGTAGAATATTTTTGTTAATTTTGATATCAAATGAAAGCTGAATGACTGGTAATCATTGTTAAACATTTTTTGACTTATAATTTTGAATAATAAAAAAACTGCATGAAATTTTAAAAGGAGTGTTCATTTTGCCTGTTTGTCAGATCTGAAGTACCTGTTTTGGTACATCCGAAGTTCCTGGTACCAGCTCTTTTATATGTAATTAAAATTATGTTGATTTTTACAGTACAAGACACCAATAGGTGTTGCATTAACATGCAATAATTGTCACTTTATTTGAACTTTAGACAAAAGAGCTGTACCTGCTTGAAATTGATGAATTTAACATAGAAATCAATGGGGCCATGAATAAGTGGTGTACTTCCTAATCTTTTAGAGCCATATGAGGCCAAGTGGGGTTTACCTTCATGAATTCAATTGGTGTTTTAAATTTTACAGTCCATAGTGATGCATTTTTCAGGGTAAAGATTGTATGAAACGTAATCAAAACCCTTATGTTACTGACTTGATAGCTATATCTTCCAAGCCTCAACTCTACCTTTTGAGTGTTCAAATAACATATAACAGTGTGGTGATCATTCTTTAGATCATATCCATACACATACCAAGCAAATGATAAATAATGTATACTCAGATATTTAAGTTACAAATAGTTTGTATGTGTATAATCATGCTTGTCAAGAAAATTGTGTGGGTTTTTATTATTACATAAGTTGTGTATGGTGCTTGCATTTATATGTTTTAGAAAGCTACCATAATAGACAAAGAAAGATATGTCCAATTAAAATATTGCCTGAATTAAAGCAATCTTTATCCTTTAGTGCTCACAAACATTTTAATTCTTTTAATTACATCTGATCACTTCGGCTTGCATTTTTTAATTAGTTTTATTGTAGCTTTTTGTCTTTTTTAGTAATTAGCAGTATAAAAGTTACTATTCTGCTTTTACATGGTATATACATGTAGATTAGTTTTTAGAATTTTAATGTAATTTTGTTTTGATTTTCCCTAGTTTTCCTATAATAAAAGCTTCTGTGAATTGGCAGCACATTTTGTATAACCCTTAGTGTTTTCAAGGCAAAAGGGGCTTAAGTTAAAATTGTACATTTACATGGTTCATAAAATGAAACTACTGTATTCAGCTTCTTATTGTGGCATATGTCAAGTAGCTATCTGTTATCCACAGTCATTGTTTTACTCTCTTTTAAGCCCATGAAAGGAAATGTCAGTGGGCAAATTGTTTAATCCCTGTAATTAGGTCCATCAGCCCATCCCACCTAGAGAACTTAGATTGTCCACCTAACTTCTACAGTTAGTGAAGCTAGAACTTCTATATTATGTGGGGTGTTAGTAGAACATATACTTAAGATGTGCAAGTTATCAGCATTTTGATTTCTGTTAGATTTTCTACAAATGGCAGGTTGTTGAACTTTGTCTTTTTTGGTAATATTAGCCATCCAGGGTTTATGGTTTGTCCTGATGACTCCTCCTACTGTTTTAAAACAAGAACTTGTATATTATGCTGACTGTTTGTATATATTTAAAAGGTGTGCATAATATCAGAATTTAAATTTTCTTTAAATTTTCCACTATTGACAAAATGTTTAACTTTTATTGATGAGGGCATTAAATGTGTAATCCACAACCTTTTCAAGTATTACTTTTACATCACTGTTAACTTAATACAATGACAATTTAGCATTAAAATATCTATGCATACAGCAGGCAACATTTTTGTTTAGCTAGCATCTATGCGTATACATGTGGTCACATGAAGCTATACTGTTTGTTAGCCAAAACATTTATTTCTGAATTCGTTTTCTGTGGGACGTTAGAAAACACTTATACATCCTTGGTTTTGAATTTTTTTTCCTTATGATCATTTTTGATGAAAAGCGCTATACAAAGTTTTATTTTCATTTTTAGCTCACCTGGCCTATAAGGCCAAGTGAGCTTTTCTCATCACTTGGCGTCCGTCGTCGTCGGTAAAATGCAAGTTTTTTCTATTATTTTGAAAACTGTTATAAATAGAGAAAATCTGACTAGAGCAAAAATGTGCAGAATGATGAGCTCTACCGTTGGTCCATATACGTCAAAACTACCAGACGACTTCTTATAGGAGTTATTTCCCTTAAATGACAAATTTTACCATTTTTGTTCATTTTTGCCTATTATCTTGAAAACTATAATAGATAGAGAGAAACTTTAAAATGCAAAAATGATAAACATCACAAGTTCTACGAATAAGTCTGCATCGTGGAAATCATCAGTCGACTTCTCATTAGAGTTATAGCCCTTTGATGACGATTTTACCAATTTTTTGCGTTTTTGCCTTATATCTTTAAATTTATAATAGATAGATAGAAACTTAAATAAGCAAAATTGATCAACAAGACAAGATCTATAATTAAGACAATATGGAGGTAATCATTCAACGTCTCCTAATTGAAATTATTGCCCTTTGATGACGATTTTTACCAATGTTTTGCATTTTGCCTTATATGTTAAAAATTAAAATAGATTAATAGACACTTAAATCACAATGCAAGTTCTACTTACAAGTCAAAGTTTGCCGATATAGTTAGTAGACTGTCACTCTTTGTAGGAGTGATTGCCCTTAAATTAGGAATTTTTCTTTATCCTCTTTTGTGTTTTGAGCAAAAACTAAAGAAGAAAAAGGGACACTAAACAGACTAAAGGATCAGCAATACAAAATCAACAAAACAGAGATATTTTTCATGAATTCTGTTCTCGTCTTCAATGTTGGAGAGTGTCCTTTGTTGAATATGCACATAGACTAAGGTGAGCGACACAGGCTCTTTAGTGCCTCTAGTTTCATTTATCTTGTTTTCAAAACAAAAGCTGATGTTAGTAATGTAAACAAAATTCTTTCCAAATTCTGAGCTTGAATAATAAGCAAAAAGCTTCTGAATGCTAAACTGAATCCGTCAGTGAAATATTTAGTCCATTATATGTTCATTTTACCTGTCAGACAGTCTTTATCAGCTTTTTACTATGCAAATTTCACTTTTATATTATACTATTTTGCAAATTCATTATATCCTTTTCATATGATATTAAAATAATTGGTTTTTTTTTAATTTTTGATGAGTTGTAACCAAAGGTTTTGAATATATAATAGTATGAAAATTTTATTTCCTATTTTACATGGGTTTCAGTTTTTGTACATATAAGACTTTATGTAACTTCGAAAACATGCTGGATTAGGATATTTTTAGTTTGTAAGATTTGTTATACTTCAATTTCATTTGAATTACATAAAAGATATAAATTTTGCAATAAGACATGTGTGAATTATCAAAAACTTTGATGCAATTCATAACAAATATCATTTATGACAGAGGTAATGGATGGATAAATGGTACCATGGCATTAATATAAGTTTTTTACAGCCATTGAAATAAGTTATTTGATTGTTTCAGAAATGTCTTTGATTGTTTTTAATGATGTAATTTTTTAAGAAGTTTTTATAACTTATTACAAAAAAATGGCAACAACGTATTTAGTGTATGATCTCTTCCTTCATAAATACTTGCTCAACGAAATCTCCGAAAACAACTCTGAAAGCAACAGTATTTGGAAAGAGCTCAATTCTATAATGAATTAATGGATAATCCAAGCAATGATATGTTTCATAAGCTCATTCGACGAAACAGAGGCTCCAGAAATAAAGATGCAATCTGCATAATGGAAAATGGAAAGCACCACTTCTCTGCAACTGACCAAACAAACAGCTTCTCTAGATACTTCGAGGATCTGGCTCTTTCCAAAGACAATGGATATGATCCTGAATTCTTAGATTTCTGCAATATCCGTCATAACATCTTCGATGAACTTTGTAAACAAAGCAGCAATGGACCACAATTTAGTTTTAAAAATATCTGTGATGTTGTCCAACAGTTACATTTTGGCAAGGCGACAGATGAATTAGGTCTTGCTGCTGAACATTTTAAAAATTCTCCTACAACGGTAACTCAATTTCTTACAAACTGTTTTAATAACATATTCAACAATCATCATGTACCTGATATATTTAAATCTGTTATCGTAACACCTGTACTCAAAAAGGGAAAAATCCAGTGCTAATGGACAACTACAGAGGAATTGCTGTAACACCTGTCATCTCAAAACTCTTCGAATGTACCATTCTTCCTCTCTAACAGTGAATTTTCTAATCAGTCAACACTCCAATTCGGCTTCACAAAAGGCTTGTCGATGCTTATGGCCAGTCTCATTATCACTGAAGCTAGAGCAGAAGTAAACCTTGTCACAATGGAGCCTTTATTTCTAATTACTGTGGACAGTCAGAAGGCCTTCGACGTGGTAGATCACATGATATTACTATCTTGGCTTAATAAGAGCAGAATTAAAAGAAAATAATCTTAATATTGATGCTCGCATCAGCATTGCGAGAAGAACTCTATACTTTCTGATGAATACTGGTCTACATGGTACAAATGGACTAAACCCGCAGACATCCTACAAGATATACCAGTCAGAGGCTATGTTATTCCTCGTCTGTTATATGGAAATGAAATACTCCCTCTTAACCAGAGCCAACTTGATATCATGACCCGCTTCCACACGAAAACATTGCGTAATATTCAGTCTTTGCCTACACGAACAGCCACTGGATCGGTATTTATGCTGCTGGGTGCTCTAACAATTGAGGCAGAAATACATAAAAGGCAACTTTCATTTCTGTACAGTGTTCTTTCTTGCAACATTTCGACAATTCAAGGCTTAGTAGACAGACAAATCATCATGAATATTGATAACCATCTCAGCTTCTTTTGTAAGGTCACAGGTGTGCTAGCTTTATATGATCTGCCAAGTATCACTACACTTAGTCAAAATTTACCGTCAAAATTAAAATGGAATGCAACAGTAAATTTAGCAATTCAAGACTATTGGACTAAAACCTTCATTAAAGAAATAGAAACAAAATCTGAAGTAATCGTATTTTGAATAAATCGAGTAGCATATCTTCATGTCTATTCAGGTCCACTTTCAGGTCTTTAGTGTAACCCACAAAATCTTCGTTAACACATTTGGACAAAACATTATTAAGAATTGGATCTACACGTCCTGTCTGGATCAGTCTAACTTCAACCGTCTCGGATGTTAAAAAGGGAGCGATAAAAGTTCGGCTACCAACTGGGACTTATTAACTAGAATCTCACAGATCAAAATTTAGTAGTGGCAGAGAGTCAGCCTTATGTAAATGATGTGGAACGTCTGATGAAGATCTAACCCATTTCTTGTTGTTGTGTCCGGCCTTACACCAGCAGAGAAAAGAAACATTCAGGAAAATTAAGTCTTACGTAGTATCAGTTATTGGCTCGGGATATTGGTCTAAAGAGATTAAAGGACATTTGGATGTGATAAGACTTATCATCAACAGCTCTTTTCTGCTGCCATTGCTTAGAAATAGGACCGAACTGGACAAAATTCAAAGATTAGCTACGGACATGTGCTATAGACTCCATACCCAGCGTGTATGGAAATTACAAGGAAAATAATAACTGTCTCGCTAAATATATAGATCGTACAATCAGTGTAATAAGGAAAGATATGAGATGAACATTATGTACATATGTGTAAAGGTAGAGGCAGGGGTGTCCTGCTTTCCATTGTATAAAGCACCCTATATTTTTAGATTTTAGTTGTGTACAGTAAATCTTAAAATACATATTGATAAAGCCCAGATATTTTTACCTTTTAATTGTGTAAGGTGAATGTACAAAGTTATTTTATAAGTCCTTAAATATTTTTAGATTTCATCCGTGTACAGTGAATCTAAAAAAATTTAGTTATTTGTGGAAAACTTTTAGTGCGTAATATTTAAGTTTTGATTAACTCCGGATCCCCACATGGATAGTATCCGTTGAGGAGGTGTTCCATAATTGGAAGGAAATACATTTAGAAGAAGAAGAAGAAGAAGAAGAAGAAGAGAAGAAGAAGAAGAAGAAGAAGAAGAAGAAAGAAGACATTAAGAAGAAGAAGAAGAAGAAGAAAGAAGACATTCTCTGGGTGGTTACTCAGGTCTTAAACAAACAGTATTTAGTCATATTATCTGAAGGACTCATATTATCAAATTGTAATACAGATTATTGGGTTTTATTATGCCCCCGCCGTAGCGGAGGGGGGCATTAAGTTCTACCTTTGTTCGTCTGTACGTACGTCCCAAAATTGGTTTCCGTTCTCTAACTTTAGTTTGCCTCAACCAAATGTTATGAAATTTATACACAATGATTATTACCACAAAACATAGATCAAGTTTGAATTTTGGATGCGTCACTTTTACCGTTCTAGAGTTACGGCCTATTACAAATGGAAAAAAATGCTGGATTTTTCGTTTCCGTTCTCTAACTTTAGTTTGCCTCAACCAAATGTTATGAAACTTATACACAATGCTTATTACTACAAAACACAGGTCAAGTTTGAAGTTTGGTGGCGTCACTTTTACTGTTCTAGAGTTATGCTCCTTTACAAATGGAAAAATTGCTGAATTTTTCGTTTCCGTTCTCTAACTTTAGTTTGCCTCAACCAAATATTATGAAACTTGTACACAATGCTTATTATCACAAAACACAGATCAAGTTTGAATTTTGGTGGCGTCACTTTTACCGTTCTAGAGTTATGCCCCTTTACAAATGGAAAAATTTCTGAAATATTTGTTTCTGTTCTCTAACTTTAGTTTGCCTCAACCAAATGTTATGAAACTTATGCACAATGCTTATTACCACAAAACTCAGATCAAGTACAAATTTGGGTAGCGTCACTTTTACAGTTCTTGAGTTATATCCCTTTATAACGTTATATGCAAGCGGGGGCATCATCTGTGTCCTATGGACACGTTCCCCATTTATTTGTAATTTGAAACAAGTCATTTATTGATTTATTCAAATCTCATATATCCATTAAGGAAATACAAATCAAGACAAAAAAACAAAAACTGAGGGAATCCCTTGAACTCCAAAGGAGTGAAGCCAGGTACATTGACATGGTAAGCGTCCCCTGTTATGCACATATCACCAGCCAAGCGAATTCACATACATTCATTTTGTCACAATTGGGAATAGGAAACAATCGGTAAATTTATAGATCATCAACGATTCTCATAAGACCCAAGATACATGTTGGTTAACCAATTCATGATGGTGACAGTAAAACTTATGCAGTGTCGGTTCAATTGTTCTACCTCATAACATAAATAGAGAAATGTATATAGTTATCGTTGGATTTGACCAAATACATAAAACAGGATTAGGTCTTTCCATCAGTACATATAACTATAAATAATATACTGTTTGGTTGCTAGCAGTATATGTCTCCTTGGCATATGTCATATGGTCTGGACATAGTTTTGCATTCCAGCCAATATATTAAGTTATCAGTATTAGGTCTGTTCCTCAACAACTATTTACACTTGACAAGTCAACAGTGTGATATGGATTTGTTTTTAGGACTCGATGTATATTTATGACCAGACTCAAGCTAGCGACCAATTCTAGCGACCAATCAAGCTAGCGACCAATTCTATCGACCACTAAAGTTAGCAATGAGAATCAGCTTGCCAAAGAATCATATTGCGGTATGTGTAAAAACCACAAAACCCCATTATGATAAAACGTTCTGTTAAATAGAAATTCTAGCTACCAGTACGAAATATATTCTATCGTCCACTAAAGTTAGCAATAAGAATAAGCTTGTCAAAGAATCATATTGCGATATGTGTGAAAACCACAAACCCCATTATGATAAAACGTTCTGTTAAATATCTATAGAAATTCTAGCTACCAGTACGGAATATGTTATTTTTTTAACGACTAAATGACCAGAGATGCCCAGCATTGGAAGTGGAAGTGGGAAAAACCAAAACCAATGACGTCTGGAACTGAATGCACTAACTAGCTTGGTTGCTTAATGCCGGCATATTGATACCAATGAGCATAGAAAAAGAAATATATATATTAAAAAAAAACGTGCCAGCAATTCGAAAAATGTCTTAACATCTTAAAATAAAGCCTGTGTCAGATGTTTGAAGACATTCTGTATGTGTTTATTTTTAATACAGCTTTTGTTAACGAACCATTTTTATTCCGCTGCATCTCAACACATACTAAATAATATGATACATGTATTTATATAAACAAAGGTGCGCCTCTCCCCGGATTTTACACCATCAGGAAGAGGACAAGTTAGGAAAATAACCATACTTTGACGTCTATTTTACGTTTTCTGTGTTTTCCAAACTCTAAACGTATCATATTATAAACTTGTATCAATAATTGCAAACAAAACCATTTAAGACGTCTATTTCCTAAGCATATAATGGCTATATAATAGCACTGGTGGATTAGAAATGAGAATAAAAAGTAAACAATTTGAATGAAAAAAAAAACAAGAATAGTTGTTCATGATGATTTGCTCGCACAATCATTTTTCATATTCAGTAAACCGTTGAACTTGTGTCGAAATGCTAATTTCGGAATTCAATTTAGAAAGATCACATTATAATGAACATGTGCCACTAAGTTTCAAATTGATCTGACTACAACTTCATCTTTAACTACATTCATTGACTGACGTACGGATACAGGAGCGGACGAACGGATCAACGGACAAACGAACGAACGAACGAATGAACGAACACACAGACCTGAGAATACATGCGCTTTACTACCATAGGTCGAACATTAAATATATATTTAATGTAAGTTGACTTAAATTTGTTCCTTAGTACGATGTGTATGCTTTCAAATAAACGAAATAAGAAAAAAATAATATGTGCGGTAGCATTACTATTTACTGGCTTTTCATACACTCGGCATCCTCAAATATCTTGTATTTTTTTTAGAAAAATAACTTGTAATGTCTATTTCCTATACTAAAAATGAAAACATATAGAATAACAAGCTGTAAGAGTGTATTTCATACCGATGATTAGTACATTTATATGAAAATATGCGTGTACTATTTTGTACGGCATGCACCCTTAAAAATAAATATACCGAAAAATAAGATTTCTAAACAGTACTATGCATTTTTTGTTTGAAATTTCGAGAGCAACCTGCCTTTTGTATGTTAAAACAGGTGTATTCTAAACCTTGATTATTCTCGGATACTGATCATAATGTGAAACCATTTTGACAGACATCTTTAATTTTTATTATAAATCGCTGAATGTGTCTTCTTCTCGATAAGATTTCTTTCACGATTCTAGACCAGATCTTTCACCCAATGGGCATACCACCGTTACTTTTCTTTCACTATCTTTTTTTTGTACTTGTATACCGAATGATAGCCGTGGGATTTGCAATCATACCACATATTCTTATTTTGATAGCTAGGCTTTATATTTTTGTTTATGATCATCGAAATAGCAAAATATTTTTTTTTAATTTTAAGACCAAACAGATGAACATATGTACCTCCTCAACCCTTTTAAATTCCACGAAATTGACAGAGTGGAGTAAGAACACAGCATAAGTAACAATTGTAAAAGGCTTGACTCACCAAAACCAATTCGATAGCACATGTATACGATATTTTAAAGAAGAAGTAAACACGAAAATGTGAATAGTACCACCACAGGGATAAGAAACTTATATAGAAATTGCAGTCGAATATTTTTAATAAAACATTGTATATTTATGATCAGTATGATTTCTGGAATACCAACATAAATCAAAGTAAAGAAAAAGTGAATCAATCATTATGTAATAATACGCACCTTACCGATACAACACGAACCCTTTCTACAAAAAATCTTTGAACTAAACTACAGTGACTTCAAAACTGAGAGAACACTACACTGAATTTTTTACTAAAAATTTATAGGTACTTGTTATATATAGGAATGACCATGCATTCTGAAAACAAACTTTGTGTAACTTTTTAACATGTTAAATGTTCTGCTAAACAATTTCTAAATCATATCATGAAATAGAAGTTCCTTCATAACATAAGTTCCAAATGAAAAAAGACATAATCTGGAATATTACTGTATATGTTCATAACGGAACAAATGGTACATGTATAGGATATTATGACATTGTTTATTAAAGTTTCCAGTGGAACTTCTGTTAGTCGGAAGAAATATACGTTGACAATACTGTTGTCAAGAAACTGTCGTCAAGAAACACTTAAGGTCTTCCTGATTTTTAAGCTGCTTTAAATGTATTCTACATTTTGTTGCACTGTGTTATTATTTGGAATTCGCATGCTATTTTTAAACAGTAAGTTGTAAATTTTAGGTACAGAAAGGAAAGTTAGATTATCCTAGACGGTTGCATTGTTTTGATTTACAACTTTGTCTTTAATCATGACTGTCAAATTTGAAAATCTGATGATTTGAACTCATTAAGCATTTTATTAAAAATTTTATAGCAATATGGATTGCAAATAAGCAAAACTAGATAACAACTTTCCATTGGCTGCTGAAATTAGCCAATCATAACATTCCAACTTAGTGACGACGCCAATCTTTCAAACTGCGCAGTTTGCCTGGCGGACATGACACTTGTAATGTTGGTTTGGATTTATACTTCTAATACCATTGTGTTTATAACAATTTAACAGTGAATGTGTAATACATCGAATGTTTAGGTGGCTTGGAAGACCTACGTGATATATACTTTACTTAGCAGATTATGTGCTGGTACTGAAGATTCTTAATTCATACAATGTGAGTAATATTTACATTTTATTGTTTTTGATCTTTCATAAACTGATTTTGTTTTGAAACGGTTATGGTAGCTGGGTAGTATAAATGTTCGACGATACATTTGTCTTAAACTTCTATAACAGACTTCTCGGTCTTTGTATTTTCAAATTCCAACTTAAAAACTTGGGGTCACGGAGCTTGTTTTTCGTTAAAATACATTGAAAGTAACGAAATCACAGTTATACTATATACAGTCATGTAGGTTGTATTTTCCTTTTTGAGAAACTATCAAACGATTGATTTGGTTAAAATTCAATTAGAGAATTGCTTTTCATAAATGCTTTCGAAATATCAAATGAAAATAGTGGGATCACGCCTTATTTTCTAAAAAAAAAAAAGGAAACACAAAAGTTTCCAATCAAATTCATTACCTGTCATTGTATTTAAACGGAGTTTTCTGAAAATTTCAGACACGATTAACGAAACTAAATTTTTTGATAGTTTAATCTAAAAATTTCAAGTTATAGATGTTTCTGATGTATATTGAATGATACACATGAACAATTTCTGTAAGATGCCAAGAAGAGATATTCAGAAAAAGACACCAAACTACTTTATTGATATGTCGTCACATCATTTGTAAATCAGCTTTATTTTCATGAAAAAATCGGATTAAACAAATACACACACATGGTCTGAATAAATGTCCCTAGATCAAATTTCTAAATTTTGTCACTCGAGTTGACTCTAAATTTTACCAAAAGTCTTCAACATATTATATATCGCAAATTTTTCAATTATTCTTTTAAAAAACTTTACCATACAGGGGCCGTTATATTACCACCATACTTAAAATACTGTTCTTTGGCTCCAATTGCTCTCCATACTTTTTGAGGTCAACTTTACGACATTTATAATACAATACAAATATGTTCATTATAGTGACATTGTGTACAACAAAAATA
Source organism: Mytilus californianus (assembly GCF_021869535.1). Classification (NCBI taxonomy): domain Eukaryota; kingdom Metazoa; phylum Mollusca; class Bivalvia; order Mytilida; family Mytilidae; genus Mytilus; species Mytilus californianus. The sequence continues at coordinate 67,550,306 of NW_026262690.1, forward strand.
TGTACAATACTGAAATATTTCAATTAAACTACACCGGCCCAAAGGACCAATAAGTCACTTTAGATAGATACTATAGTATTAATTCAGATTGACATCAGGAGTTTTGTAAACATGTTAATTATCTAAATATAGGTGTTGTCTGCGTTTTGTTACATTAATTACTGTTCTAAGTATTTTTTTTCCAGGATATTCAGACAATAGTAAATTTACATTTTCAATGTTATTCAATACGGTTTCATTTATTCTAAATGTTATCTCAATCTTGCACCAATGTTGTCATGTTTCTGCATTTCAATGTTCATATTGAGCTCAAATACGAATTTCGATACAAATACGAAAATTGAAATCGGATAAACAGTTTTTGTATGGGGTGGGCTTCCATTCGATGTCTAACACACAAAGTTTAGAGGCCTAAAACTTCCACCTGTAGTGTAAACCCGCGGGCATATATCTTCTATTTTTGTTTATTATTGAAATACGCCTAGAAAACGACTACTTCCGGTTCCAGCTTCAGTTGCAGTAAAAAATCGGGTAAAATCGAGAAATTTCTAATTTTTGGTCAAAATGACCTTCTTTTATAGACTTCTCTGCCAAGATAAGTTTCACTCTGACATAAGAACTGTTGTTGTAAATGTGTTCAATGGAGTCTACTCTACATGTAGACTACAGTTGGTTACATCTATCAGCATCACTCGGCTTTCCAGATTAAGAAAAGGGACGACAAATCGTCAAAATTAACACTTTTTGCACCTGATGACCAACTTTAATTTTGCCTCATTGCCAATAATTATATAACAATTTTACCTTTGAACGAGGTCGATACGAGGACATATCATAGTAGAAAAGTATATCTTCCTCGAATTTCATCCTCAGTGCATATAGTTCTTTCTGATCAATATGTAATATATAATTTCTTCAAATTATATTGACAGAGGACGAAGTTCGAGTGTCAATATAATCGAACAGGTCCATATATAACTTATTGACTGAGAGAAATTCCGTAACTTGTATATAACATGTAAATAATGTATTAGGAAAATGCATTTCAATGTTCTGATTTTTAAATTGTATTTTGCAAGATTTTTGACATGCCATTGCAAATATCAATAAATAAGATCTCATCACTTGGCGTCCGGCGTCTGTCATCCGGTGTCCGTCGTCTGTCGTCCTGAGTCTGTTAACTTTTACAAAAATCTTCTCCTCTGACACTACTTGGCCAAATTTAACCATCTTGTCCACAATGATCATTGTGGTATCTTGTTTAAAAATGTGTCCGATGACCCGGCCAACCAACCAAGATGGCAGCCATAGCTAAAAATAGAACATAGGGGTAAAATGTAGATGTTGGCTTATATCTCTGAAACCAAAGCATTTAGAGCAAATCTGACATGGGGGTGAATTTGTTTATCAGGTCAAAATCTTTCGCGCTGAAATTTTCAGACAAATCGGACAACCCATTGTTGGGTTGCTGCCCCTGAATTGGTAATTTAAAGGAAATTTTCCAGTTTTTATACAACCGCAAAAACTTTTGCGGTCGTATATTGGTATCACGTCGTCGTCGTCCGCGTCGTCCGAAGACATTTGGTTTCTGGACAATAACTTTAGTAAATGTAGATAGAAATCTATGAAATTTAAACACAAGGTTTTTAACCACAAAAGGAAGGTTTGGATTGATTTTGGGAGTTATGATCCAAACAGTTTAGGAATTAGGGGCCAAAAAGGGCCCAAATAAGCATTTTTCTAGTTTCCAGACAATAACTTCTGGAATGGTGTATGGATCTCTCTGAAATTATACCACAAGTTTCCATACCACAAAGGGATGGTTAGGATTGGCTTTGGGAAGGGGGAAGGTATAGCTCAAACCGTTTAGGAATTAGGGGAAAAAAAGGGGGAAAACAAGTATTTCCCTGTTTATTGACAATTAAAAAAGTATATGTTTGGATTACCTCCCTTACACTGCTTTTAAATTATGAATAAATAAATGTTGTATTGTCTTGAGGTGATTAGCTGTCAATTTATTTTTAGAAGTTACTATTTTAAAAAAAGCTGATTAAGAAATATCTGTTTTAAGCCATGATTATGTATGTCACTTTCTATTTTAAGACTTTTATGATGTATTTATAAGGGTAATTATGGTTGCAAACTCCATTGGAAATTTGAATTGAGATTATGACCATATCTTGAGGGGAAGAATTTTTTTTTTGGAAAAAGGAGGGAGGGAGGTGAAAAATATTAAGGGGGGGGGGGCAATTTTTTCTCATTTCAGATTTCAGAAATTAAAAAGAAAATATCTTCAGAAAAAAAGGGGGGATAAATTTATTTTTTGGGGGAGGATCAATTGGCAACAGCATAGTGTATTGTACATAAAGGAAAAAAAATAAATATAAATTCTAATCCTATAACCAACTCTTAGTTCTTTGACTACAGTTATTCTGTGTCAGATACTTATTATGTTTCAAATATCAAATTTCAATCCAAATTCAGACCTGTATCAAGCGCGAATATTGTGTCTATTTTTGCCACAACTGTTCAGGGTTGGACCTCTGCGGTCGTATCAGGCTACGCTCAGCAATGCAATTTATTGAATATTATCTTGAATATAATTATAGATAGAGATAAACTGTAAACAGCAATAATGTTCAGCAAAGTAAGATCTACAAATAAGTCAACATGACCAAAATGGTCAATTGACCCCTTAAGGAGTTATTGTCCTTTATAGTATTTTTTTGTTATTTTTTGTAATCTTACAAAAATCTTCTCTGATGAAACTACTGAGACATATTTAACCAAACTTGGTCACAATCAGTATTAGGGTATCTTGTTTAAAGAAATGTGTCCGATGACCCTGCCTGCCAACCAACATGGCCGACATGGCTAAAAATAAAACAAAGGAGTAAAATGCAGTTTTTGGCTTATATCTCTGAAACCAAAGCATTTCAAGCAAATTTGACAATGGGTGAGAATGTTCATCAGGTTAAGATGCATCTGCCCTGAAATTTATAAACAAATCACACAAGCCCTTGTTAGGTTGCTGCCCCTGAATTAGTAATTTAAGGAAATTCTTCAGTTTTTATACGACCGCAAAAATTAAAAATTTTTTGGTCGTATATTGGTATGACGTTGGCGTCGTCGTCGTCGTCGTCGTCGTCGTCGTCCGGCGTCGTCCGGCGTCGTCCGAAGACACATTGGTTTTCGCACTCTAACTTTAGTTTAAGTGAATGGATCTCCATGAAATTTCACCATAAGGTTCAATACCACAAAAAGGAAGGTTGGGATTGATTTTGGGGGTTATGGTACCAACAGTTAAGGAATTAGGGGCCAAAAAGGGGCCAAAAATAAGCATTTTTGTAACTTTCAGACAATAACTTGTGTGTAAGTGTATGGATCTCTCTGACATTGTACCACAAGGTTCCATATCACAAAGGGAAGGCTGTAATTGATTTTGGGGGTAATTGCCTCAAAATTTTAGGAATAAGGGGCCAAAAAAGGGGCAAAAAACAAGCATTTTTCTAGTTTCATGACAATAACTTGTGTGTTAGTGTTTGGATATTTCTGAAATTGTACTACAAGGTTCCATATCACAAAGGGAAAGCTGGAATTGAGTTTGGGGGTAATTGCCCGAAACGTTTTGGAATTGGGGGCCAAAAAGGGGCCAAAAATAAGCATTTTTCTAGTTTCCAGACAATAACTTGTGTTCAAGTGTATGGATCTCTCTGAAATTGTACTGCAAGGTACCATACCACAAAGGGAAGGCTGGGATTGAGTTTGGAGGTGATGAATCATAAGGGGGTTCAAAAAATTTGGGGGGGGGATTTTTTTTTTTTTTTTTTTTCTTTTTTTCCTTTTTTTTTTTCTTTTAAAATTTTCCATTTTAAGTTGGTTATTTCTGATTTATATTTAAAAGCAAATAATAATGATATGGTAGGAGATACACACCAAACAGGATGTGTAAATTATTATATAATAAGTATTGTGCAATAGCAAGAAATTTTCAATTGCACAGTATTGCACAATAGCAAGAAATCTTCAATTGCACAGTATTGCGCAATAGCAAGAAATCTTCAATTTAACAGTATTGCGCAATAGCAAGAAATATCCAATAGCACAATATTGCGCAATAGCAAGAAATTGTCAATTGTACAGTATTGCGCAATAGCAAGAAATATTCAATTGCACAGTATTGTGCAAAAGAAGATACTTCGTATAAATTGCTTATTTCTTGATCAATTTCAATGGGGTTTTATTCTTGAATTCTTGGGGTTCTTTAATATGCTGAATCTAACCGTGTATTAAGTTTTTGGATTTTGGGCCCCGTTTTTAAATTGGTCCACATTGAGGTCCAAAGGGTCCAAAATTAAACTTTGTTTGATTTCATCAAAAATTGAATTATTGGGGTTCTTTGATATGCCGAATCTAACCGTGTATTTAGATTTTTAATTTTGGGTCCCGTTTTTTTAAATTTGTCTACATTAAGGTCCAAAGGGTCCAAAATTAAACTTAGTTTGATTTTAACAAAAATTGAATTCTTAGGGTTCTTTGATATGCTGAATCTAAACATGTGTTTAGATTTTTGATTATGGGCCCAGTTTTCAAGTTGGTCCAAGTTGGGGTCCAAAATTAAACTTTGTTTGATTTCAACAAAAATTGAATATATGGGGTTCTTTGATATGCTGAATCTAAACATGTATTTAGATTTTAGATTTTTGGCCCAGTTTTCAAGTTGGTCCAAATTGGGGTCCAAAATTAAACTTTGTTTGATTTCAACAAAAATTGAATATATGGGGTTCTTTGGTATGCTGAATCTTACCATGTATTTAGATTTTTTATTTGTGGGCCCGCTATCAAATTGGTTCATATTGAGGTCAAAAGGGTCCAAAATTAAACTTTGTTTGATTTCATCAAAAATTGAATTATTGGGGTTCTTTGATATGCCAAATCTAACCGTGTATTTAGATTTTTAATTTTGGGTCCTGTTTTTTAAATTTGTCTACATTAAGGTCCAAAGGGTCCAAAATTAAACTTAGTTTGATTTTAACAAAAATTGAATTTTTGGGGTTCTTTGATATGCTGAATCTAAACATGTGTTTAGATTTTTGATTATGGGACCAGTTTTCAAGTTGGTCCAAGTTGGGGTCCAAAATTAAACTTTGTTTGATATCAACAAAAATTGAATATATGGGGTTCTTTGATATGCTGAATCTAAACATGTATTTAGATTTTAGATTTTTGGCCCAGTTTTCAAGATGGTCCAAATTGGGGTCCAAAATTAAACTTTGTTTGATTTCAACAAAAATTGAATATATGGGGTTCTTTGATATGCTGAATCTTACCATGTATTTAGATTTTTTATTTGTGGGCCCGCTATCAGATTGGTTCATATTGAGGTCAAAAGGGTCCAAAATTAAACTTTGTTTGATTTCATCAAAAATTGAATTATTGGGGTTCTTTGATATGCCAAATCTAACTGTGTTTTTAGATTTTTAATTTAGGGTCCCGTTTTTTAAATTTGTCTACATTAAGGTCCAAAGGGTCCAAAATTAAACTTAGTTTGATTTTAACAAAAATTGAATTTTTGGGGTTCTTTGATATGCTGAATCTAAACATGTGTTTAGATTTTTGATTATGGGACCAGTTTTCAAGTTGGTCCAAGTTGGGGTCCAAAATTAAACTTTGTTTGATTTCAACAAAAATTGAATATATGGGGTTCTTTGATATGCTGAATCTAACCATGTATTTAGATTTTAGATTTTTGGCCCAGTTTTCAAGTTGGTCCAAATTGGGGTCCAAAATTAAACTTTGTTTGATTTCAACAAAAATTGAATATATGGGGTTCTTTGGTATGCTGAATCTTACCATGTATTTAGATTTTTTATTTGTGGGCCCGCTATCAAATTGGTTCATATTGAGGTCAAAAGGGTCCAAAATTAAACTTTGTTTGATTTCATCAAAAATTGAATTATTGGGGTTCTTTGATATGCCAAATCTAACCGTGTATTTAGATTTTTAATTTTGGGTCCTGTTTTTTAAATTGCTCTACATTAAGGTCCAAAGGGTCCAAAATTAAACTTAGTTTGATTTTAACAAAAATTGAATTTTTGGGGTTCTTTGATATGCTGAATCTAAACATGTGTTTAGATTTTTGATTATGGGACCAGTTTTCAAGTTGGTCCAAGTTGGGGTCCAAAATTAAACTTTGTTTGATATCAACAAAAATTGAATATATGGGGTTCTTTGATATGCTGAATCTAAACATGTATTTAGATTTTAGATTTTTGGCCCAGTTTTCAAAATGGTCCAAATTGGGGTCCAAAATTAAACTTTGTTTGATTTCAACAAAAATTGAATATATGGGGTTCTTTGATATGCTGAATCTTACCATGTATTTAGATTTTTTATTTGTGGGCCCGCTATCAGATTGGTTCATATTGAGGTCAAAAGGGTCCAAAATTAAACTTTGTTTGATTTCATCAAAAATTGAATTATTGGGGTTCTTTGATATGCCAAATCTAACTGTGTTTTTAGATTTTTAATTTAGGGTCCCGTTTTTTAAATTTGTCTACATTAAGGTCCAAAGGGTCCAAAATTAAACTTAGTTTGATTTTAACAAAAATTGAATTTTTGGGGTTCTTTGATATGCTGAATCTAAACATGTGTTTAGATTTTTGATTATGGGACCAGTTTTCAAGTTGGTCCAAGTTGGGGTCCAAAATTAAACTTTGTTTGATTTCAACAAAAATTGAATATATGGGGTTCTTTGATATGCTGAATCTTACCATGTATTTAGATTTTTTATTTGTGGGCCCGCTATCAGATTGGTTCATATTGAGGTCAAAAGGGTCCAAAATTAAACTTTGTTTGATTTCATCAAAAATTGAATTATTGGGGTTCTTTGATATGCCAAATCTAACTGTGTTTTTAGATTTTTAATTTAGGGTCCCGTTTTTTAAATTTGTCTACATTAAGGTCCAAAGGGTCCAAAATTAAACTTAGTTTGATTTTAACAAAAATTGAATTTTTGGGGTTCTTTGATATGCTGAATCTAAACATGTGTTTAGATTTTTGATTATGGGACCAGTTTTCAAGTTGGTCCAAGTTGGGGTCCAAAATTAAACTTTGTTTGATTTCAACAAAAATTGAATATATGGGGTTCTTTGATATGCTGAATCTAACCATGTATTTAGATTTTAGATTTTTGGCCCAGTTTTCAAGTTGGTCCAAATTGGGGTCCAAAATTAAACTTTGTTTGATTTCAACAAAAATTGAATATATGGGGTTCTTTGGTATGCTGAATCTTACCATGTATTTAGATTTTTTATTTGTGGGCCCGCTATCAAATTGGTTCATATTGAGGTCAAAAGGGTCCAAAATTAAACTTTGTTTGATTTCATCAAAAATTGAATTATTGGGGTTCTTTGATATGCCAAATCTAACCGTGTATTTAGATTTTTAATTTTGGGTCCTGTTTTTTAAATTGCTCTACATTAAGGTCCAAAGGGTCCAAAATTAAACTTAGTTTGATTTTAACAAAAATTGAATTTTTGGGGTTCTTTGATATGCTGAATCTAAACATGTGTTTAGATTTTTGATTATGGGACCAGTTTTCAAGTTGGTCCAAGTTGGGGTCCAAAATTAAACTTTGTTTGATATCAACAAAAATTGAATATATGGGGTTCTTTGATATGCTGAATCTAAACATGTATTTAGATTTTAGATTTTTGGCCCAGTTTTCAAAATGGTCCAAATTGGGGTCCAAAATTAAACTTTGTTTGATTTCAACAAAAGTTGAATATATGGGGTTCTTTGATATGCTGAATCTTACCATGTATTTAGATTTTTTATTTGTGGGCCCGCTATCAGATTGGTTCATATTGAGGTCAAAAGGGTCCAAAATTAAACTTTGTTTGATTTCATCAAAAATTGAATTATTGGGGTTCTTTGATATGCCAAATCTAACTGTGTTTTTAGATTTTTAATTTAGGGTCCCGTTTTTTAAATTTGTCTACATTAAGGTCCAAAGGGTCCAAAATTAAACTTAGTTTGATTTTAACAAAAATTGAATTTTTGGGGTTCTTTGATATGCTGAATCTAAACATGTGTTTAGATTTTTGATTATGGGACCAGTTTTCAAGTTGGTCCAAGTTGGGGTCCAAAATTAAACTTTGTTTGATTTCAACAAAAATTGAATATATGGGGTTCTTTGATATGCTGAATCTTACCATGTATTTAGATTTTTTATTTGTGGGCCCGCTATCAGATTGGTTCATATTGAGGTCAAAAGGGTCCAAAATTAAACTTTGTTTGATTTCATCAAAAATTGAATTATTGGGGTTCTTTGATATGCCAAATCTAACTGTGTTTTTAGATTTTTAATTTAGGGTCCCGTTTTTTAAATTTGTCTACATTAAGGTCCAAAGGGTCCAAAATTAAACTTAGTTTGATTTTAACAAAAATTGAATTCTTCGGGTACTTTGATATGCTGAATCTAAACATGTGTTTAGATTTTTGATTATGGGACCAGTTTTCAAGTTTGTCCAAGTTGGGGTCCAAAATTAAACTTTGTTTGATTTCAACAAAAATTGAATATATGGGGTTCTTTGATATGCTGAATCTAACCATGTATTTTGATTTTGGACATTGGACCATAATAGGTAAATTAAAAAAATTGAAGTTCTTAGACCACATTCTTTCTGTGTCAGAAACCTATGCTGTGTCAAATATTTAATCACAATCCAAATTCAGAGCTGTATCAAGCTTGAATGTTGTGTCCATACTTGCCCCAACTGTTCAGGGTTCGACCTCTGCGGTCGTATCAAGCTGCGCCCAGCATTTTATTGGTTATTATCTTGAATATTATCATAGATAGAGAGAAACTGTACACAGCAATAATGTTCAGCAAAGTAATATCTACAAATAAGACAACATTACCAAACTGATCAATTGAACCCATAAGGAGTTATTGCCCTTTAAAGTCAAAATTAACAATTTTTCGTAATTTTTTGTAATCTTTTACAAAAGTCTCCTGAGACAACTGAGACAAATTTCACCAAACTTTGCCACAATCAGCATTAGGGTATCTAGTTTTAAAAAATTGTCTGATGACCCTGCCTGCCAACCAACATGGCAGACATGGCAAAAAAGAATAACACTGGGGGAAAATGCAGTTTTTGACTTATATCTCTGAAACTAAAGCAAAAGTATAACAGTTGAATTATTTCATGCATCAATTGTAAATAAAAATAACAGGTGAGCGACACAGGTTCCTTGGAGCCTCTAGTTTTTTATATTTTGAACTTCTCCCAGAGAATCACTGAGTGGAATGAAACCAAAACCTGGCATGAATGTTCCTTATGAGGTCCTGACTAACTGTTTTGACTTTGTAGCTGTTCCGTCATCCAAGGTGGCTGCCAGTAGGGGGACTTCGTTTAAAATAGGAACCTATTAACAATACATACACATGTCTTCTTTACAAGAATCACTGATTGGAGTGGAATCGAACATGCCATAAATGTTCCTTATGAGGTGCTGATCAAGTGTTATTACTTTGAAGCCAATCCATCATCCAAGACGGCTGCTAGAGAGGGACTGAGTTTAACATAGGACCATATGGGAGATACATACAAATATTTTCTTTTAGAGAACCACTACATTGAATGAAATAAAAAAAATGCATTAATGTTCCGTATGAGGTGCTGGCCAAGTTTTGTAATTTTGTAGGCGATAAAACATCCAAGATGGCCGACAGAGGGGGACTTATTTTAACATAGGAGCTTACAGACAATGCATATATATGTATCATTTAAGAGAACAACTGAATGGAATGATATGATTGTTCCTTATGAATTGTTGTTACTCTGATACCGATCCATCATGCAAGATGGCCACCAGAGGGTGACTTAGTTAATCAAAGTACTGAAGTACTGAACGTCGGATGACCGCAAGTTCTTGTAGATGTTGTGGATGGTCACAAGCACTTGTCTCAGAAAAAAAATCACATCTCTATACCTGAAAGTGAGGTTAATGTACAGATATATTTTTTTTTCTGAGACAAGTTCGTGCGTGGATGATAAATAAATGACAGGGAATTCAACCTGACCGGAATAACTATTATATTGTAGCGATACAAATCAGTATACTCTGGTTTGTTGTTATATATTATATTAATATTTGTATATTACAGTTACATGTATATAAAGTTTTCATCCATTTGTATATCATTATATTCTACTATATTAATAGTAGTGTGGTGCAAGTGCATGGTGGACACTTTTCTATAATAATTCGATTTTCTAATAGATTGGATTTGAGTAGGCATTCATATTTTCCCGCAAAACGTGCAATCTCCCATCCAAAGTTATCGGTCCTTGAGAGAGAGCAAGGACCGATAACTCTGCATGGGAGATTTCTTAAAAGAGGGACGAAAGATACCAGAGGGACAGTCCAACTCATAGATCGAAAACAAACAGACAACTTCATGGCCAAAAATTAAAAGACAAACAGGCAAATATAGTACGGATGACACATCATAGATAACTAAAGACTAAGCAACACGAACCCCACCAAAAACTGGGGGTGATCTCAAGTGCTCCGGAAGGGTAAGCAGATCCTGCTCAACATGTGGCACCCGTCGTGTTGCTTATGTTATTACAAATCCGGTAAAGAGTCTAATTCGGTAGGTCACATTCATGAAAATGGAAGGGTATTGTAGTTACGACATAAGGAACATATCCGATATCATCTGTGAAACGGTTATTCCATAACGGTCAACCAACTCGTGATGGCGTCCGTAAAATTTACGAAGGGATGATTTCAACTTCACCATTTGGAACTCTTGGTTTAATAGCTTCTTTGTGAGCAGCAATCCTCTATCAAGTAAATCATGATAGGAAATACAAGCCTGGGAATATCGTATCAATTGGGAGATATATACTCCGTTCTTAAATTATTCTTCCGCATGCGTTAACACAATTGTTCTGTACGTGTGCATAGATCGATATCAATGATTTTTTACTTATATATATATATATATATACATATATACTTTTTCACTTTTTTGGTCTTTTTGAAAATGTTGTTTGCGCTGTATTTAGACCCCTCTACAACGAAATTTGTTTTATATGCACACGTATAAAAATTGCGGTTTTTATCCAACGCAATCATAAGTTTGAACGTTGTTTTCAATTTAGACTTGTTTATATTTTTTCGTTTGGGCTTGTATTATATTTTCCCACCGGTTGATACAATCCGTTCATCCTATTTCGACTCTTTAAAATTCCAGAGTCTATCCTTAATTGAGATAAATTATATGGCCTTCCAAATACCGTTTCGATCCCGACATCACTGAAGAGACATTAATTGTCGAAATCCGGATATGGTGTACAACTTTTTACACCTCATGTTTGTGGTATACCAACTTTGCCGCATGTTTATTGTTTTCTGTTTGATATTGAATTTATATTAAGATCTATTTTGTTACATCTTGTGATCAATTTATTTGGCAATCGTCAATGGCAGTCAGCAGGGTTTAAGAACATCAGCTGTTCGACCTGTTAGTCAAATGCGTTTTGTTAAAATATACTTTTTCACTTTTTTGGTCTTTTGGAAAATGTTGTTTGTGCTGTATTTAGACCCCTCAACAACGAAATTTGTTTTACATGCACACGTATAAAAATTGCGGTTTTTATCCAACGCAATCATAGGTTTGAATGTTGTTTTCAATTTAGACTATATATATATATATATAAATAACAAAACATTTTCATATCATAATTTATGTAAAAAACATATTTTATGAGTATTCATTAAAAAAATGAATTTATAACAAGCGATAAGGTATGTTATTTTGCACACGATGATGTCCGCGTATTTATAGATTATAGATCGGTTACCAGTCCAACTTACTCGAATAATTCAAGCCCTTAACGTCTCCGACTCTCTCCACTTTGGTAGTGATCGATAGTGAGCGAATTATAACGACTGGATTATTCGGGTTACAGTCCAACACGAAAGTTACGCAATGGAAATCTCGCTGACAACAATACACCGGAATGACCTCACGGTCATCCGCTGTAAAAATAGGCCCTTTAGGAAATACATACATCATATAGAGAACCATTGAATAGAATGAAACAAAACATACCATGAATGTTCCTTATGAGGTGCTCAACAAGTGGTGTAACTGTGTAGACGGTCAATCATTCAAGATGGCCGCCAGTGGGTGACTTAGTTTTTCATAGGAACAATACATGCACATAGAAAAAAGAAGATGTGATATGATTGCCAATGAGACAACTCTCCACAAGAGACCAAATGACACAGACATTAACAACTATAGGTCACCGTACTACCTTCAAAAATGAACAAAGCCCATACCACGTAGTCAGCTATAAAAGGCTACGAAATGACAAATGTAAAACAATTCAAACGAGAAAACTAACGGCCGAATTTTAGTACAAAAATAAACGAATACCAAATATGTAACTCATCAACAAACGACAACCACTTAATAACAGGCACATAATACAGAATGTGGCGAGGTTAAACATGTTAGCGGGATCCCAACCCTCCCCTAACCTTGGACAGTGGTGTAACAGTACAACATAAGAACGAACTATAAAAATCAGTTGAAAAAGGTTTAACTCATCAGATGGATACAAATAGAAATGCATCCAGAAAAAGCACAGAGTGGACGTTGCCGGGTACTTGTATATCCCAACAACAAAAAGACACTAAGTACTGATCTGAGATTACTAACACTAACAAGTAATAAACAAAAATCATGCACCAAAGACTAAATTATCAATCAGTACACATCCAATGGATTTAGTGTAAAGACGTCATAAACAGTCAGAGAAAGACATGACCTTGTGCAATCCCAAGATACACGTATCGTCAGATTGTAGATCCATTATTTGTATATGTATATAACAATAATATTTATTTCGCTTTTAATTTACTGATAACAAAATCAATATTAATACCAATAAAAACAATATTCAATGATCTAATTACAGTGTTGAATTGGTAATATTTTAGAATAAGTTTATTTAAAGGATCGATAAGTTTACCAGGATCGTTTCTAAATTTTTGGGCACGCGTACGGCAAACAATATTTCCGTAAAAATGAAGATTTGCTATCCCGTTGGAAATAACTTTTTTTACAGGTACAACTAAACTTTCAAACCAAATCTTTATATTTTTGGAAAAATTTAGTAAAGGTTTAAAGTAATTTGTGGTAACGAAATCCCTTGATTAATAATTTACCTGTAATACATATATTACGTTCGTTAAAATCAAAAACGCCACAACAGACACGGGCATGGCGAAAAAGTTGTGGAATATAAACACCGTGAAACATCACCATCCAAAATGGGAAAATTTACAATAGGGAACGAAAAATTGTCCCTTTTGTCGTAAACTTTAGAGCCGAGTTTCCCGTGTAAAACCGAAATATCTAAATCTAGGAAAGGACCGTTATTACCGTTTAAATTTGATTTACTTAAGGTACGTTCCTTTGGGTAAATTTCTGCAGTATACTTAGAAAGTTCTTGATTATTTAACGAAAAAATATCACCAAGATAACGGTAAGTGTTATTGAATTTATCATTTAAATGCAATTTATCGGGGTCTTTAACCAGTTTGGTCATAAACTGTGATTCATAACAGCACAAAAACAAGTCTGCTATTAAAAGGGCACAATAAGTCTTCTTTTAGAGAACCACAAAATGGAATGAAATAAAATAGGACATGAATGTCCCTTATGATGTGCTGACCAAGTGTTGTTACTTTGAAACTGATTCATTATCGAAGATGGCCTCCAGAGTGGGGAATTCGTTTGACATAGGACCCTATGGTATATATACATACAAATGTTGTTTTTTTTTAGAGAACAACTAAATGCGATGAAATAAAACATGGCACGAATGTTCCTAATGAGGTGCTATCAAAGAGTGTCGCCAGCGGGGACTTAGTTAAACATAGGAGCCTATTAGAAATACATACAAATGTTTTATTTTACTGAACCACTGAATAAAATAAAACCAAACATGGCATGAATGTTCCTTGTATGGTGCTGGCAAAGTGTTGTTACTTTGTAGCCTATCAATCATCCAAGTCGGTTGCCAGCGGTGAACCTTGTTTAAAAAAGGACCCTTTGGGCAATACATACATGTACAAATGTCTTCTTTTAGAGAACCACTGAATGAAATGAAACCAAATATGGCATTATTGTATCTTATCAAGTTCTGACGAAGTGTTGTTACTTTGTAGCCAATCAAAATCCAAAATGGCTGCCAGTAGGGAACTTATTTTAAACAAAACCCCCTATTTGAAATAAAAGCAAAAGTTTTCTTTTTAAGAACCATTGAATGGAATGAAACTAAGCATGGCATTAATGTTCCCTATGACGTTCTGAATAAGTGATGTAACGTTGTAGCAAACCCATCAACCGAATGGCTGCCAAAAGGGGGGGGGGCATAGTTTAACAAAGGCCCCTATGGGAAATATATACGTCTCCCTCTAGAAAACCGCTTAATGGATTAAAACCAAACATGGTATGAATGTTTCGTTTGAGGTGCTGACCAAGCCTTAATAATTTGTAGCTTATTTGTCATCCAAGATGGCTGTCAGCAGAGGGAATAAGTTTAAAATAGGACCCTTTGGGAAATACATACACATGTTTTCTTCTAGAGAACCACGGATTAGGATAAAACCAAAAATGGCATGAATGTTCCCAATTAGGTGCTGACGAAGTGTTGTCACTTTGTAGCCGAACCATCATCCAAGATGGTCGTCATCAGGAAGATTAGTTTAACACAAGACCCTATGGGAAATACATAAAAATGTTTCTTCCAGAGGAACACTGAATGGAATGAAACAAAACATGGCATTAATGTTCCTTTTGATGTGCTGAGGAAGACCTTAATACATGTATCTTTATAGGTTGAGATATACTATCAACTGCAAAAATATCAAGAAAAGAGCAAGAAGATCTACACATAATAACATGACCAAAATGGTTAATTGACATCTTGGTGGAGTTATTTTCCTAATTAAGTCATTTTCTACAAGTTCAAAGAATTTTTTGGTGATTTATGTAAATTTTACAAAAGTCTTCTGCTTTTGATTATATAAAGGGTCAATTTTAAACCCAAAATGGCCTCAATCATTATTAGGGTATCTATTTTTACATGCTTTCCAAAACCAAAGTAGAATCACGTGAGCGACACAAGCTCATGATAGCTTCTTGAATAGATTTGATAAGAATTCAAACGGAACTCATTTCTGAACATTTCATGTGTAATTGATGGTTATATTTAAGCAGTTATAAAAATTTGGTTCAATACTAAGTTAAATGAATCATTATGTATAATATAATATGTATAGCAATTCACCTCAATTGCTATCAGTCAATTCTCCAAAGAAAGATTATCTTATTCTTCATATAAACATTTCTGAAACCATTGCTAATAAATATTTATGTAACTAATTTGATCAAAAGCATTCAGTAAATAGAATAAGACGGAGTTTTCTTTTTTAGCTCACCTGTCTCGAAAGGCCAAGTGAGGTTTTCTCTTTGCTTGGCGTCCGTCGTCTGTCGTCTGTCGTCCGTCGTCGTTTGTCGTACATTTTGAACTTCTTCTAGAGAACCACTGGATAGAATGAAACAAAACATAGTATGAATGTTCCTTATGAAATACTGACCAAGTGTTGATACTTTGTAGCTGATCCATCAACCAAGATGGCCACCAGGATGGGACATCGTTTAACATAGGACCCAGTGAACAATACATTCAAATGTCTTCTTTTTGAGAACTATTGATTGGAATGAAAGCAAACATGTCATGAATATTTTTTATGAGGTGCTGACCAAGTGCTGTTACTTTGAAGCCGATCTAGCATCCAACATGTCCGCCAGATGGAGACTTAGTTTAACATTGGACCCTATGTGAAATATATATCAATGTCCTCTTTTAGAGAACCACTTAATGGAATGAAATACAACATGTCATGACTGTTCCTTATGAGGTACTGACCAAATGTTGTAACTTTGTAGGCAACCAGTTATCTAAGATGGCCGCCAGCGTGTGACCCTATGGACAATACATACCGATGTCTTTTTTTTAACCACTGATTGAATGAAGCCAAATATGGCATGAAGGTTTTTTAATGAGGTGCTGACCAAGTGGTTTTACTTAGAAGACAATCCATCATTCAAGATGGCTGCATGAGAGGGACTTAGTTTAACATAGAACCCTTTGAGAAATACATACAAATGTCTTCTTTTAGAGAACCTCTCAATGAAATGAAATAAAACATTGCATGAATGTTTCTTATGAGGTGCTGACCAAGTGTTGTAACTTTGTAGGCGATCAATGGTTCAAGATGGCTGCCAATAGGAACTTCATTTAACACAGGACCCTATGGGAAATACATACAAATGTGTTCTTTGAGAGAGACACTGGATGGAATGAAACCAAACTTGGCATGAATATTCCTAATGCCGTGTTTGCCAAGTGTTGTTACTTTGTTGACAATCAATCATTCAGAATGGCTCCCAGCGGGGAACTTAGTTTAATAAAGGTCGCTATGTGAAATACATACACTAGAAACCAATATGTCGAAGAATCTAGCAACTATTTACCACCTTTGCTGTTACAAAAAGTCTGAAATTATTTAAAATTCAAGACTGTATGATGATGGAAGTTTTTAACGACCTTGACTTGCCATATAACCCTCATACGGTCGGTTAGGAATGTATCTCCCTCATAGAAAGCTCTGGTTCCTTGCCCTGCTTTGGCTTTACTTTTTTGTCCTTTTTAGTTTATAGCTCTTCATCTTTTTAATAAGCTTTTGATTTCCAAATATTTTGGCCTCAAACACCACTGAAGAGTCACTGAGTGTCGAAATGCACATCTGGTGCAGACATATTGATACCGTTTATGTTAAAACGGTCTTAAACTATGATAAAAAAATAACGGCCTACTGTATGTACCAAACAATAAACGAAAAACAAATATGATATACAGCATCAAATCATAACTATTGAATCACAGGCTCCTGACGTGCAACATCACATACAGAATGACGCAGGGTTATAAAACATTACATCTACATAGTCAAACGACGCCTACTAGCAGTCATTGTCCTTCATAATGTTTTTTTTTTCCAATATTTTGCATATATTCTAAAAGCAATAATTGTTAGATAGAAATTATTTAACAGCAAAACTGGTCAACAATTCCAGATCTACAAATAAGTGATATGGCTAAATCGTCCGTTGACTCCTTCATTAAGTTATTGTTCCATGATAGTCTCTTTTATACGAGTTTCCCCCTTAAATCGCAAGATTTATTTAAACGTTTTTTGTGCTTGTCGAAAACCAGAACAGATAGGGAGAACTAGTTAACTTGAAAATTGATCTTCAAAACAAAATGTTTGTTCTTAATATTAATGTATTCCTCAATGTCCATTGTTGAATACGCACGTTTGCCTACGTTAACAACATATGCTTTTGAGAGCCCTCAGTTATATATTCATGACGAAAACATATTAACTAGACATTGAAAGCATATCATCAGCTTATGTTATGTCATCCGCCACAAATCGAAATTTAAAGGATGTTTTCTAGTCTTGTTATTTTAATTTATGTGAGATATTTGGAATCCTCTACTTTCATCCGTGTATTGCCAATACAAAAGAGGGACGAAAGATACCAGAGGGACAGTCAAACTCATAGATCGAAAACAAACTGACAACGCCATGGCCAAAAATAAAAAGACAAATAGACAAATAATAGTACAGATGACACAACATAGAAAACTAAAGACTAAGCAACACGAACCCCACCAAAAACTGGGGGTGATCTCAGGTGCTCCGGAAGGGTAAGCAGATCCTGCTCCACATGTGGCACCCGTCGTGTTGCTTATGTTATTACAAATCCGGTAAAGAGTCTAATTCGGTAGGTCACATTCGTGAAAAGGGAAGGGTATTGTAGTTACGACATAAGGAACATATCCGATATCATCTGTGAAACGGTTATTCCATAACGGTCAACCAACTCATGATGGCGTCCGGAAAATTTACGAAGGGATGATTTCAACTTCACCATTTGGAACTCTTGGTTTAATAGCTTCCTTGTGAGCAACAATCCTCTATCAATGAAATCATGATAGGAAATACAAGCCCGGGAATATCGTATCAATTGGGAGATATATACTCCGTATACAGGCGCTGCTGGAATGTTGCTACATAGAAATGGAAAGTGCACAATTGGGAAGCTGAAATTATCTCTTTTGTCGTAAAGTTTTGTTTTCAACCGACCCTCATTGTCAATTTCTAGATGTACGTCAAGATCTGAGGCAGATTTAACTGTATCTGTAGTATCCTTTATCTCTAGTTCGATGGGATAGATTCGTTCAACATAGTCACCAAATTTTGTATTATTTAGTGAGAGAACATCATCTATATAGCGGAACGTATAGTTAAAGGATATTGCTAACTAATATTGCAAATTTTGCCCGATAGCATTACTTTTCTTTTTATATTGGTATTACGTATTGTTTAAAAGAAATTTTTGAAAACCTGATTACATCCATTTTTTATACTTTTTGAAAGATAAGAGCTGCCAATATTAAATGGGTAAAAAATGTAGAGAGAGCCATTCTTTTGTTAAATTTCCAACTGATTATATCGCAAAAACCAGAACACCAATCAATTTAGAACATTCTTATAAAACTCTTGTCATTGAAAAAAAAGTAAACTGAACAAAACAGATAGCCTTAACGGTAGAATTGTTAATGAAGCAGAACTTCAAAACCAATGATATGAAATGTTTCTAATTTCAATACCACTACAAATATCACTGCACTAGCTTGGCTTGAAGACTAATTGAAATGCTTATGATGATAGACAGCGTCAGTTAGCTTCGTTTTTGAAAATGTGTTGATAGTTTTGATTAGTTTCCAGTTCTTCTTCAATAGGAATTAGAGTGTCTTATTATTAGCTTCTATCTCGGTGTTACACAGGTGTTACACAGGTGCTCCAAGAATGGAGGAAATACTGAGAGAAGAGGAAGACAACCTAGAATACTGATGATCAAAACATTTCTCAGTGGTGGTATTAAGTCCTCTACCGACGAAGTCGAAGGGGACTATAGGTTGCAATCCGTCCGTCTGTTTGTCTGTATGTTCATCAGTCAGTCCAGCAAATCAGTTTGCCACACTTCTTTTCTTCGTTCTTGACAATATTGATTTGATAAATGGTGTTTTATCATGACAAGTTACAAATCAAGTTCGAATTTTGTTTCGGTCTGATACATTTTTGCAGATTAATGGTCCTTGGTCTTAGATAATTCACTTAAATAACAGTTTTCAAGACTGTTTTGTCATGCTTGAAGATATTGATATATGTTATATAGTTTACACCATGACAAGTTATAGACCAAGTTTGCATTTTGTTCCAGTACAATTAATTGTAAACCGGTAGGGGACTATGTATTACCATGTAATACTCTCAGACTGCGTGTTTGTATTATTGTTTTTTTTTCGAAATGTGCGGGTGTTCCAAGAACGCAGGAAATAACTCTAGAGAAGACAATCCAGAACTCTTTGATGATTTCAAACAATTCAATTCTTCAGTGGTGCGAGTTTGTAGTAATTTTTCTTCGAGTGGTGCGGGTTATGTATCTGTGTGACACAGATGCCCCGAGAAAGGAGGAATTTACTAAAATTTGAAGAAAACAATCAAAGATTAAACACGTTTCGAGTTTGTTATATTTGTTTTGAGTGGTGCGAGTCTGATAAAGTGATGCAAGTTGTAGTAACTAGTGAGAGTGTTTAAGTGGTGCGAGTTGGAGGTTTGCTGAGTTGTGCTAAATTCAAGACAAATTGAATACACAACAATTTCCGCCTGCCTACTAAACGCAGTTGGTAAGGAACCAACTGCTCATTGACACACTATTGAATATACACGACTCCCACGTATTTGCTTTTAACCAATGAATTGTATGGGAGGTAGGATAAAGTAATATAGGTGCTATCAAATTATCGAACAGTTGTCACTGAATATCAATAGGTAATTATGTATGTTTTATTCTTCTGAAGATAGCACATTTGAGAGCTTTTAAGTCAAAAATACTGATCCCACCTACACGACAAATGTAGTCAAAATTTCTTCCTGAATAATTGCATTAATCTTCAATTATTTTAGTATCCTCTTAAACTTGAAAACCACATTTTTGTCGTACCATTCTTTAGCAAAACAAACATTCTTGTTTTATAAAAATAAGGAGAGGCGGTATGATTTCAATGAGACAACTAGCGTTCGAAGTTCAAAAGTGGAATTCAGTTTTTTTCAGTATTAACTTTGAGTTTCCGTATGTTTCAAAGATTGGTACATATGCAAACAAGAGTATCAAACTCATAATTCAAAAAACGAACTGAGAATAAACAGGCAAGTACGACAAAACAGTGCAAAATAGCAAATTACAAAACATACAAATCACAACATAGAAAAATAAATAGTGAGCAAAACACACCGAGCTAGAACCCCGTGGATCTTATGTATATTGGAATGATCCTGCTGAATATGTGACACCCGTCGTGTTGCTCATAAAAGTACAATCCCATACTGAAGTTTTATTCGGTTGGTTACAATATTGTTCATAAACATCAAATGTAATTTGCAGTGTTTTATTGTCAGTCATGTTTACCTAGTAAAATCATAACAAAACGTTATATCAATAGGTAAAAATTCGTATAGTTTTATATAGGTATTCTTAATCATTTCATATTTCCAAATATCAATTGTCTTAATCATCTGCCTTATTTTACGAAGCTTTTGACTGGTCTTATGTCCATTTTCCTTGCAACCATTTTCATTGTTCAAGAACTGCTTACACATTACCAGAAGTTTTCTGTCAATTGAAATCCCACATCTGACCACGATATTACAATTTCTTGCTGCTTGTATCTGACCATGACCTTTTTCAAGTTCCTTGCATATGACAATGTCAAGTGTTTGCATTTCGGTCTTTTTCTCATGAACTGTACTCGAACCTGATACGATAATGCATCATTAAATTGGGAAGAATCGTCGTTCGGATCTTCACTTTAATCTTTCAAATGTTTGACAATAACACCTTGCCTTTTTTGTGTTCTGTGCATACGTTTTGTACCGAAGAACTTTTTTTTATCAACATTGGAATACTGAGGCATCATTGGATTGTGGTGTGTCATATGCTTAAGTCAATTCACGCTGATCTTGACTTTGACATCTATGATAGTAACAGGTTTTCCAATTTGTTGATGTGGCATAATTTTAGTACGTTGGCATTAACATTAACAAAAACTAAAATCATAAAAATACTGAACTCCGAGGACAATTCAATCGGAAAATTCCCTAATCACATGGCAAAATCAAATGACAAAACACATCAAACGAATGGACAACAACTGTCATATTCCTGACTTGGTACAGGCATTTTCAAATGTAGAAAATGGTGGATTGAACCTGGTTTTATAACGCTAAATCTCTCACTTGTACGACAGTCTCATCAAATTCCGTTATATTTACAACGATGCGTGAACAAAACAGACATAATAAATAAAATAGTCAAAATATGGGTACAGCAGTCATCACTGTGTTACAATATCAAAACAAACAACCATTTACAAAAAAGCACAAAAGCATCTATCAAATTAAAACCACATTCATTGCTTCGCATTTCTGACGTCAGAAAATGTAAACGTCACATAAGAAGAAATTTTGTCGTTCAATGTTTATTCAAAACAATTTTATAATTTCACATGGGGAATGTTGGTATACAGGGTTAAGAAATCAAAAGTTATGTTAGAATTAATTTCAGAAATAGACCGAGATTTAAAATTGTCCAGAAGTTCTTTAGAATTTTTAAGAATCTACATATGGTAAATACCACTACGCGAGTAAAATAAATTTGTCGTTTGTCGTTCAAAGTATTTTCAAATTTATAATAGAACAATAACATAATGACAAATAATAGAACAATAACATAATGACGGAATCTTTTAAAGTACAGAGTCACGTTATAAGAACCAAAGAAACACAAAATTCGCATATACAAAACACACCAGCAAAAATGAAAAAAAACGCTGGTATGAAGATAAATAAACTCATCAGACACCATACTAAACTTGATTTTGACCCTTTACCGTAATGATAGTACAACGGTATCTGATTTGTTTACGGAGTATAACTCTCTTGTACACCACATTACTTCAAAAACTTTGTAACTATGCAGATTCATCATAGGATCTGTATTTATCAGATACCAAAATTATGTCATTCTGACCTTACTTTGAACTGCACATTTTAAATTTTTTTCTGAAAGCCAGTTATCATCAAAAGTCATTGTCTCAATACAAAATTTTACAGCAGCAACTGAAATGGATATAGGGGTATCAGTCTCAATTTGCCGAGCCTAGTTAGTATTACTCTTTAGGAATTTTTAATTGCTGTTGCTTTCGTAAGAATAATTGGTGTCTTTTGTGGCATTGGTCTTCTAAACGAAAAGAACACTTCAAAAGTGTATTATTTTGAAAATGCAATAAACTGTTGTTCATTAAACGTGCTCTCAAGGTTTAATGTTGCATTTATCTAAATATCACCTATCACAATGATAAACGAGTATTAACACACAAGTACATGAAGCTTTATGGCATTCTGTCAAAACACAAATGTTTCTTGATTGCACAGAAGTCACTAAAACAAGATTAGGATTTCAGGTTTAAAACCAAAGGGTGTGATGAATAAGTTTAATTTAAATGCATACTATTGTGTTTACAGTTCTGTTGACATTTTTACGTCTTACTTCTATGGCGATTGGTTTGCACCACCCCTTCAATCATTGTCAATTAAGTTGTTTTAAAAAATGTGGAAAAGGTTCAAGTATGCCGTAAATCAATTGTAGAGGATTACTGATTTTGCCAAACAAATGTTCTTCTGTATTCCATATATCTTTGTGACATCTTCAAAAACCGTAAGTTGTGGTACTTTAGAGGACAATGTGCTTTTAATATTGCGAATAGTCTTTCTTTTTACATCTTGACTGTTTCCCTAATTCTAGGTGTGATAAAAGATTCCATATTGCAGCTGCACAGCTTCAACGTAAGACTATCATATCTAAAAGAGCTCTTAAGGTATAAAGGTAAGTCTCAGCGAACGACAAACATAGTACTAGATATGAGAACATTATTTCACGTCGTTTGTATCTACATCTATATCACATACGAGGGAACAACATTATATCGCCTTATTAAGAATTTCCAAAGGAATTTCGTTTAGGAAAGGTTTGATATATACATGATATAATAAGTTACTTGGTAGTGACCTTATACGGTATATACGGGGTCAGTAAATTCCATTTGGGCCGAGATACGGTACGCTCTCATATGGAATTTAATTTACTAATCCCCTTTAGAGAGTATTGGATCATTAGCATTATTTGTAACTAAATCATCTTTCCGACTATCTTAATATTCCGAATTTAAGTGTAGTTTGAAAGAGTCAGTTTATTTTTATAGTGATCAAACAGCAATATTTGGTTTCTGGTGGACTGTTGCAGTGATAAAGTCTACTACTTGCACTGTCATAAAAAGGCCAAATGCCAATCACAAAGGACCTCGATGTCATAAATTCAACTCAAAACCACAATGATGCTTTATATTGCATTTTTCATATATTTCAAAGAAAGTTATTATATAATTTAGTTTAACCATTTTGCTCATTATAGAGTGTCTATAAAATGATGAGTGTAGACAGTTCATATTTTTCAAATATTCATACACGAGAAATATACTGTGTTTAATGGTTTCTTATAACAAATTCAGACTTAATTTCACAAAATCTACAAATGCAAAAACAATTGTTCAATTCAGTGATTCACTTTGTACCACTATCTTTTTGCATGATTTGTAACCAAACTATATCTCAAAACACATAATCCCCTTGTTTAAAAAATGCAATGTCAATATTATGGTAAACCAAATAAACATATATGAAAGGGAAGACACTTGACCGAAGGAATATCATAGTATTATGCTTTTTATATCATATCTATAAGTACTGTGTAGTAATAAAAAGGTTGGCCTCTTATTTTAATTATTAGATCTTTTATTCAATAAATATAACAACTATGGCATATATTTTTCAAGGTATTTTCAAAATGGGAAGAGAGAAAAAGACAAAGTATCGATTTCGCAAACACATCAGATATGACGATATACGTGATGCTATTAAGAAGTTAAATATTCAGACATTCACAAAATCGTGGAGGGACGAACAGTCAGAATATGGGTTGATATGCAATGCCATTGGCCGAAAAAACAGTACAGAAAACAGGTTACGGATACGAGCCCTGATGAGAAACGAACCAAAACTTGAACTTGAAAAGACGGAGTGGCACAATATTAAATTGAAGACTGATGCATATGCAGAGAATGATCACATCGAAAACACTAAACAAGTACCAATAATTGATGAATTGACAGGTAAATCAAGTGTTGGATACAAGTATTTGTTTGATTTGCAATTTTGAACTTTCACGAATGAACCTGATAGTTTGTACTGCCTTTATTTTTTGATCTGAGAAAGGAAAGTCGGATTTTCCAGAATGATGATTTATGAATGGATATTTGTGGAAGCTATAAGCATGAAGGTAGCACAATACAAAGTAACATACAATGAAGTTAGTCAGTCAAAATGATATGGGGAATTTCCAGAATTATAATTATGTGCAAATGAATATAGAATGTTTTACTCAATTTCCTTATTTTTGACATTCTCCTAAAAAAAATTCGTAACATGAAATATCGTCCTATTGCAAATTTCTGATACCTGTTCATTTATTTTTTAATTCTCTCTCTATAGCTTTTGATAGTGTGATTGTTTTTTTTCTGACAGGTGTTTTATAAAACCTCAATCCACCTATTTTTAGAAAAAAAATGTTGCTTTTTGTACTGTGCTACTTTAAATCCAACAATGAAAATAAAACAAAAATACATATTACACTTTCTTCCAGTTATATGCCGACAAATGTATTATTTTACAAGTCATAAATAAATTTCTTTCTGTTTTATCATTACAATACGATAAATGATAACTGATGAGACATTTAAGTATCGAGATGTCATTTGTTTGTTGTTGTTTTTTTTTTTCTTTAATGCCATAATTAGTCATTTGTTCATTATTATCAGGTTGGATTCGTTTTCACTTATACTGTATTACATTTAAGAAGCTTTTCTTAATTTTGAATTAGACACATTTTTTTTCTTAGTTAAATATAGGCAACAATAGTTTACGATGTTCAGATCTCAAATCGATTCATCAGATGCATCTAAGTAAAACGCAGCTTATGGCTGAATCGCAAGACTCCTAGGAATTATAGGGATGCGTCTCCTGCTATGCACTCATCTTTCGACATGTAAATACCGAATCAGTCAAAATGTCACAACCGTGAATAGGACACAACATGCACAATGAGTATAATTTTAGATAGTCTAGTATATAATTAAAAAAAAGATCAAACACTGCGAATACATGACAGTATTAAGCTAGGGCACAACTATATCGTATCGTAGGAAAATTGATGAAAACCAACAACAACAAAAATACTAGATACTCTAAAGAGCATGTGTCGTCCATCTTGTTCTACCTGCTGCAGTGTATATTAAGGAAAGGACGCTCTACAACATTAAAGACTAGAATAGAATTCATGAAAAATTCTCTGTTTTGGTGATGGTAAATCTGACTTTACTGAACATTCTCGCTGTTTACATGTTATCTCTATCTATAATGCACTTGCCCCAGCAGTTTCAGAGGAACAGATTTTTGTAAAAGAGTACAAAAATTTACGAAAAATTGTGAAAAATAGAATTTGAAGGGCTATAACTCCTGAAGGGGTAAATGACTATTTTGATAATGCTGACTTAATTGTGGAGCTTACTTTGTTGAACTTTTTGCTGTTTACAGTTTGTCTCTATCTATTATAAAATTCAAAATAATAACAAATAATCGCAATTTCCTTAAAATTACCACTTCAGAGCAGCAACACAACAACAGGTTGTCTGATGCGTGTGGGAAATTGAGTGCAGATGGATCTTGACCTGATGAACATTTTCAGTGTGTGTCAGATTTGCTCTTAATGCTTCAGTTTCAGATATATAAGCCAAACTGATTTTACCAGACCCCCCCTCCCCCCGCCCCATGTTCTATTTTTAGCCATGGCAACCATCTTGGTTGATTGGCAGGGTCATCAGATACATTTTTTTAAACTTGATACCCTAAGGATAATTTAAGCCAAGTTTGGTTTTATTTGGCCCAGTAGTTTCAGAGGAGAAGATTTTTGTAAGAGTTAACGGACGACGACGACGGACGACGGACGCCAAGTGATTAGAAAAGCTTACTTGGCCCTTTTTGACCGGGTGAGCTTAAAATGGATAAAAAGGTGAACATTGTGAATTAACCATTTCTCTTTTGTGTTTCATAACTTATACCAAAGCCATGATGTAAAGACAAAAAAAACATATCGTAAAGTTAATATTTTATTAAATTCGTTTTAAACGGTATTATGTTAACAATGGAAAACTTCTCTGTCGTTATCAGTGATGATACATGACATTTTTGTTACCCTATTAGGTTTTTACTTATTGCTTACAGGCATTTTGGGGTCTGAACCACCTGATCAATTGAGTTATTGTTATCATTTGGCGTCCGTCGTCTGTCGTTGTCGACATCATTATCAAACTTTTACAAAATCGACTCAAATAAAACTACTTGGGTTTTTTAAACCTAGTTTTATCACAATCTTAATAATTATAATTAGTTTATAATAAAATATCTCAGCCTGCATGATAAACTTTATGATATATAGAACACAGGTGTTAAATACAAGTTCGTGTTTTATCAGGATAACCGCTATAGTTTATTTTCGAGAAGGGACAGATATGTTCAAATGTTGATATATATATCTACACTCTTTAACATTAATACTGTAAAACAAATTCCCAAATGAAATAATGCAATGAAAAGACAAATTTTCTATTTTTCTTTTTTTTTTGCTTTTGTCTATTACCGTAAAAATATTGACAGATCTAGAGAAATTTATAAATAATTTTTTTTTCATAACCAACGAGTTCACTTTTTGTGCATTTTTCGTTAATTAGTACAGTAGATAACGACAAACTGTGCACATAAACAGTTTTCAGAAGGACAAGATCTACACTTTTGTTAACATATCTGATTAGGGTACGTCGATTTCTTATTGGTGGTATTGTCCTTCAATAATGCTATTATATACTGTTTTGACATTTTGATTCTGATAATTTCATAGTAAAGAAATTGTTCAGCATAGAAAATATAATCAACAAGACACAATCTGCAAATATACCAATATGACTTAAATTAGCAATAGAATCCTTAAAAACATAATCATCTTTATTAATCATTTCCATCGATTTTTTCCCATGGTATACTAACACTATTATAGAAAAAATGTAGACTGTAAAAAGATATGCAACAACTGAAAACAGACAAAAAGTCAACATTAGTGAAATAGTTAGTTGTAATGGGTGTATTAATCCTAAGAATAACGATGTTTACACTTTTTATGTATTTGGAAAAAACTACTGGAGATAAAGAAAAACTGTAAAAGCCAAAAATGGTCAACAACACAATATCCACAAATACAAAAGTGGAATGATCAAGTTTTTATCTTATACACTGTACAGATATTAATCAACTATATACGATGATGTAATGATAGTAAGATGAATACATCACTCTGGCATGTTTCATTTGCATCTCTTCTCTCTTTCATTTTTCATTGGTTAATGTGGATTGTTACGTATATACTATTTCAAATTTGTCACTATATCTGGTGTATAAATAATTTTAAGGTTTGCATGTCTTTCTTGCAGAGTTCAAACTTACATTGATTTCATTTACATGGTACAGTTTGTTATGATACCCCGCTTTAAAAAGTGGGAATTTACTTTTTTACCTCTGTCTGTCCGTCCATCCGTCCAATCAATATTTTTCGTGGCATCTTTCTTAGGAACTGCATCATAAGGATTTTTGAAATTCGGTTTCAAAGTTTATTTAAGTCAGCTATACCTTGTGATGCGTTTTCAGATCCATCACTCAATAACTTCCTGTCAAACGAACACTTTTATTATTTTACACATGATACCCAAGTTGAAAATTTTCGTCGCACCTGTCACAGGAATTGCAATACATGGATTTCTGAAATTTTGTTTCAGTTTTTATATGAGTCATCTACATCGTATGGTCTGTTTTCAGATTCATCACTCAACAACTTCCAGTTTATCGAAATGTTTGGGCGCGGGTATCATCAGTGAGCAGTAGCTCACACTTTCACTTCTTTTTTGTTAAGATGTATTTCTCATATAATATCTGCAATACGTAAATTATACTCTCAAAATGATTGCATTGTGAACATGTCTGTATAGTATGAATCTATAGATCATACTTAATACAATATTATATCACTAGATTTCTAAATTTCGATTATATGACAAGATTCTTTTGCAAGATAAAAAAAGACCCTTTGACAACGATGGCGTTTTTCTTCGTGCTACAGAAAAAGGAAGCGGATAGTAAGGAAGTAATGATGAACATATGTGAAAGACAAACACACATATACATAATCGGATGAACAGATAAGATAAAATCATACAGTACACTACACACGAACTTATGATAGAAAACACCAAGATGAAACTTCTTGTGCAAAAAGTGCCATCGATGGTGCTACTTCTGTTTCATTAAAAAAATATCTGTGAAAATCATCTGTACCACAGCCTTTTGCTATAAATATGTTTTTTAAGAACAAAAAACAAGTATATAATACACATGATATATATATATATATATATATATATATATATATATATATATATATATATATATATATATATATATATATATATTGTTGTTTATACGAATTGTATATACTAGTACAGTATGTGTTTTCAGGCTTGTATCACCATAAATGGTGATCCATTGGATGAAATATGTCGTTGTGTTTCACTGGCTGAGACGTACTTATAATATGTCTGCATCCTACATTAATTTGTAAGATTATTTACGATAGATAATTCAGCTCATCTGTAAAAATTCCATCTTCATGCCTTATATATTACGTACTGTGTTAGGACGCTAGATACAAACTGACGAGTAAAGGTAACACCCGGCCACCGAAAGCTTGACTTTTGTCGAGCATAGGTGGTCGAGTGGTCTAGCGCGTCGGGCATAGTGCAAGGCGATTTAGTATCACGGTATCTCAGTAGCATGAGTTTGAATCCCGGACAAGGAAGAAGAACAAAACAATTGCATCCGCAAATGTACAGATCTAACATTGTTGGGCTGTTATTTAGACTTTTTATATAACACTACACACATGAATATATATATATATATATATAAATATATATATATTTCTCTAATTCGTCGTCAATTTATCCCTTTCTGCACCCATTGTATAAAAAAAAAATAATCAACGTGTGGTTCGTTTGATCTCAGTTCTTCATTGGTTAAAATCCGATTATGACTTTGAATTTACTTCCTTTCCTCTGAATTTCCTATTGTGACGGCATGAAAAAAGGCGACCATGCCTGATGACGTCACATATAAAGAACACATCTTTTTACAGATCATTCGAAAAGACGGAATAAGTTTGCCTGCATATTGTTTGAAAATCATTAGAGAAATAGATTCTACCACCAAATCTCGTGTAATACGAAATTTATCCACTCTCGGTGGTTAAATTTTAAATATTTAAAACGCTCGCCGAGCCTCGCGTTTTTAATTTGAAAATTTAACTGTCTCGAATGGATAAATATCGTATCACACTTGATGCAGTGGTAGAATCTATATATATATATAGCACTATTTACCTTCTTACCTGATCCAAATAAGACCAATGAAAAACAAAACTACGGACAGTTTACCTTGACAGACGGTAAACGAAACTTGATGGGAACAAACCACGCAGTTTTTTAACTAAGAAACTGCAAGAGGTATCAGATTTCTAAGGGTTCAAAAATAAAAACCACAAACTAATCATGGATTAATTTCAAATTCACTTAACATGATGAAAGGGCATCAGTTCTTGTCACTCCTGTCATCCACGTCGTTTTTCTTAAGGTGAGTAAAATCACGGGAATTAATAAGAAGGATCGTTTCACTTACATTATCATTACATGGTAGGCTTTACATATATATATGTAGGAAAATATACAAATACGTTCCGTTTTTCTTAGCAGAAATACAACCTTTTCATCCAATGTGGTATTCCATACACGGTAAAACTCTAATTACACACCCTAAAAGAGGGTCGAAAGATACCAGAGGTACATTCCATTTCATAGATCGAACCTAACCTGACAACTTCATGGCTGAAAAAAAGACAAGCAGACAAATAAAAGTACACAAGACACAACATAGAAAACTACAAACGAAGTATCACGAACCCCACCAAACACTGGTGGTGATCTTAAGTGTTCCAGAAGAGAAAAAAGAACCTGCTCCACATGTGGCACCCTTTGTGATGATTATGTTATTATAAACCCGGTAAATAGTCTAATTTGGAAGGGGATTGTAGTTACGAAATACGGAACATATCCGATATCATCCAAATCTCCCTACTCTAAATCAAAATCATTAAACACATACGTGATTATAGTCTGAATATCCATGTGTAACTCAGTCTGCTTATTATATATAATAAACCAGCACTTAGCAATTTTTTTCACAAACAAGCAAGTTAGATCTTTACAAAGCAACCTACCCTTATGTAGATCAGAAACTATGTCTACCATTATTAGATTGTAGTTACGACACAAGGAACATATCCGATATCATCTGTGAAACGGATATTCCATGACGGTCAACCAACTCGTGAAGGTGTCGGTAAAATTTAGGAAGGGATGATATCAACTTCACCATTTGGAACTCTTGGTTTAAAAGCTTCCTTGTGAGCAGCAACCCCCCATCAAGGAAATCATGATACGATATTTCCGAGCTTGTATATCGTATCAATTGGGAGATATATACTCCCTATACAGGCGCTGCTGGTATGTTGCTTAGCATTGCTAAATAACCAACGACAAGAGGTGACTTGCAACCTTAGTAAATGGACATGTGACTATGGACGATTTTTATTTTATTTCAGATGTATTTGACATTAGATATTCCAAACGACTTCAAATAAAATTGCATAAACAGACGTATTTAGCAAATGAAGTGATTGCCAAAGATATCAGTCAAACTAAAAAATATTTGTTACCATATGGGATCGCACTGAAACTCCTCAATTATACACCTTTCAAGCATTCCGAGGCTATGCATTTCAAATAAAGTAACAATACATTTCTCACATTTTGTAAATTTTTGCGTTAATAAAAACCCAGCTCGTTCAACTATAACTGAAAATCGAAAAATACTGCATTTTTCTGTAATCAAAAAATATTACTGATCGGATTATTTTAAAATAGGTCATCAATTGAACTGAAAGTACAAACAATTCGTAAAAAAAGTTCTTCAATTTTTCAAATAAAAATAAAATCTTGCATATCAAATTATGTTTTTCCGTTTAATGATATGAAATAGTCATATGGTTACCAAAAACCGAGAAACGACGAGAAAATAAGCAATATTCTAAATTCCATAAACAGGATGCAATATATTTCAAGATTTTTTTGAGTTTTCGACATCTTCCCCTTTGACTTGCTACTCATGTACCTACTAAATCGATGAGAAGACTCATTCGGTGATGTAAAAGCAAGGTTAGGAAGAGAGGATTTTGTGTATGTCAATCAGAACATATCTGTGGAAATTTGTTTCGCAGACATTCAATCACAGTCAGCAGAGACGCACGTGATGCCTCCGTAAAACGTTCAGTGATGTCTCCAGCTGTACAAATGCGAACCATTGTTTGAAAGCTTCCTTAGAACAAAATTTTAATATGCATCTGTTGCTTGCATTTTGTTTCACAGAAATGGAATTGCCACAATCAGAAAGCTGAACTTATTTTCTGTCGTTACGTAACAGTTTAATATTTACCGACACTCCTTGTCAATTTCTTTCTCTTAGTCATAATATAAAGGATATTAATTGGTTTATAACAAGAAAAACATAAAATGTACTAAAAACAGAAGAATACAGTTATGTCTTTCCTTTAAGACGCACGTTATCATACGATGATAACAGAGATAACCTTACATTAAAAAAAAACGTAGAAGAATTTACTTTTGTTCTTTTTTTCCAATTAAAAATGAATGCAGTGTTTTACTGTTACAGTACAACAGATGAAATTTCACTAAACATGTCATTTTCCAAAAAAAGTAATTTGAAGTGAACGTAAAGAAAAACACTTTTTTTAGCACGATATTTTCTGTTCACAAGCCTCTTATAAAAAAACGAATATGTGGTATGAATCATAAACACTCCTTGCTACAGTTGAGTAACAGCACAACATAAGAACAAACTATAGAACACAGTTGCAAAGGGCTTTATAGTTGTATCGATACACAGCACAATAACAACGAACAAAAAAAAATTAAACAACCCAAAATCCTCTTGTGATGACTTGCGTCTCCTTTTCCAAAAACAGAGACATAATTTAAAGTTCAAATCTGAGGGTAATTACAGATATTAAAAAATACTTCAAATCCAATAACATATAATAGCAAAAATCGTGTATCTAAGACTAAAATATCAGATACAGCCAAAATTGCTCACCAAATATTTGTATCTTCGTAAACATTTCAGCGATTATTTTAACAAAATCCTTTATTTTATTACTTACAAGTTATAAATAGATTAATTTTATTGAAATTTCACTACAATCATGGGAACAGAGATCGA
This sequence comes from Mytilus californianus, assembly GCF_021869535.1. Classification (NCBI taxonomy): domain Eukaryota; kingdom Metazoa; phylum Mollusca; class Bivalvia; order Mytilida; family Mytilidae; genus Mytilus; species Mytilus californianus. The sequence continues at coordinate 67,583,225 of NW_026262690.1, forward strand.
GTTGGGATGTGGAAACACCGTAAGACGATTACAAAGGAACACAACAGTCCAAAAAAGGAAAGTTAACAATAGCGAACAAAGAATCGTTCCTTTTTCATATTTTATTTCGTACGTTGTAAAATTGAAATATCCAAATCTAGAAAGGGGCAGTTATTGTTCTTCATATTTGAATAGTATAAAGTAAATTTCTTTGGGTAAATTTCAGCGATATCTTTAAGAATTCTTCATTGTTTAACGCAAAAATATCATCATGAAAACTGGAAGTGTTGTTGACTGTAAGATAAGATATAATTTGAACAGATTTATACTTATCTCGTCCATAAACTATAATTCATTACGGTACATGATCAATTTTTATATTAAAGGGGCGCAATTGGAGCCCATATGAATACTTATTACCTGTCAATAGATTTATTGCCGAAACGTACATGTCAAAGAGTACATTTAAAGCTGTAATTATATCATCACAGCTCCACTATGTAAATCTTGCAAATATGAAATTGAGAATGGAAATGAAGATTGTGTCAGAGAGACAACAACCCAACCAAAAAGCAGGAAACAGCCGAGTGCCACCAATGGTTTCTTCAACACAGCGAGAAAATTCTCCACCCGCAGGCGTGCTTCAGCTGGCCCCTCAACAAATATGTGTACTAGTTCAGTGATAATGGATGTCATACTCAACCCCGAATTATATAAATGAACTGAAATTTAAAATCATAAAAAACTAACAAAGGCCTGATGCTTCTGACTTGGGACAGGCGCAAAATTGCGGCGGGGTTAAATAAGTTTTAGGAGATCGTAACTCCCCCGCCCCCTTTACCTCTATCCAATGTAGAATAAAATGCTTCGCTGAGCGTAGCCTGATACGACCGCAGAGGTCGAACCCTGAACAGTGTGGGCAAGTTTGGACACAATATTCAAGCTTGATATTGTCTGAATTTGGATTGTGATCAATTTTTTTTTACATAATATAGATTTCTGACACAAAATAAAGGTGGTCAAAGATCTTATAAATCCATTGCGCAATACTGTGCAATTGAAGATTTCTTCGTGAAACTTTTCAAAAATTCGAAATTTTAAAAGTTTTGAAAAAAAATATGATTCCCTTATAAAAATTGGGAAAAAATCCCCCCCCCCCAACTTTTTGAACCCCCCTTGAAGCAATAACCCCAAAACTCAATCCAAGCCTGTCCTTTGTAGTATGGAACCTTGTAGTACAATTTCAGAGAGATCCATACACTAACACACAAGTTATTGTCTGGAAAAATGCTTGTTTTTGGCCCCTTTTTGGCCCTTAATTCCTAAATTGTTGGCCCCCATAACCCCTAAAATGAATCCAAATCTTCTATTTGTGGAATTAAACATTGTGGTACAATTTCAGGGCAATCAAAATACTTATACACAAGTTATTATCCTGAAACTAGAAAAATGCTTGTTCTGGGCCCCTTTTGGGGCCCTTAATTCCTTAACGGTTAAGACCACTATCCCCAAAATCAATCCCAACCTTCCTTTTGTGGTATTGAACCTTCTTAAAAAATTTCATAGAGATCCATTTACTTCAACTAAAGTTATTGTCCGGAAACCAATGTGTCTTCGGACGACGACGCAGACGCAGACGACGACGACATTATACCATTATACGATCCCAAAATTTTTTTTGCGGTCGTATAAAAACACACTGCAATACGCACAGTAAAACTCAGTTTAAAAGAAGTCTGAGTCTGGTGTCAGAATAGGTAACAAAAGAAACTAAGCAAAATGACAATGATACATAAATTAACAAAAGACTACTAGCAGTTACTGACATGCCAGTTCCAGACCTCACTTAAACTGATTGAAAGACTGTGTCATCTCTTTTATCATAAATTTTGAAATTAAGCTTCCCGTTAATGATATAGATATCAAGATTAAGGAAAGGCCATTGTTCATTGTGAGTATTAGCTTTATTTTAAGTTTAAATATTAGGATATATCTCTTAAGTGTAAATACTGAAGTCGTCATTACTGAGATGCAATATATCATCCAAACATCTAAAAGTATTATTAAATTTTTGTATCAGATGTTGTTTTGATGGGTCTGTGCTGATTTTAGTCATAATTTTTAATTCATAACAATAGAGAAACAGGTCCGCAGTAAATATTGCCCATTCCGATAAAAGAGGGGCGAAAGATACCAGAGGGATATTCAAACTCGTAGATAAAAAACAAGTGAAAACGCCATGGCTAACAAAGGAAAAGACTAACAGACAAACACTAGTACACAAAACACAACATAGAAAACTAAAGACTAAGCAACACGAACCCAATCAAAAACTTGGGGTGATCTCAGGTGTTCCGGAAGGGTAAGCAGATCCTGCCACACATTTTCATATATCCTTTTTATTACCCTATATCACTTTATTCGTGTTGCAGGAAATACATTCACAATCAGAATACCTCAAATATGGACACTTCTGTTTAATAAGAATTATATGGAAGTGAAGTGTAGACAGTGGAAAAGTCAAAATTTCCATCCGAAATGAAAAGACCATCGAAAGCACAAAATTTTCTAAAAATGAAAACAACAAGTTATAAATCAAATGCGTCTAAAATAAACAAAAGCATTTCACCTGATTTCTCTATTTTATATGCTTTCTGAGAGCTTCCTTAATGTAACAAAGTCAACGCAAGTTTTCCAATTAATATATATGAACACTAACAAACAAAGTTGTACCTCTAAACACTGCAGATATGTGTATCGACTCTGACAAAAATGAAATGCAGGGTCAAATTTTAGCTTCATGTAAAACAAGGTTTAATTCCACATTCTAAATAAGGAAAGTTTCCGTACCACGTCAAGAATATGACAGTAGTGTTGCATTTGTTACATGTGTTTGAATTTATGATTTTTCAATGTTATAAAGGACTTGTTATTGCACTTTTTTCCTAACAATTTCAATTCAGTATAATTTTCTTTTGTCCAATTTTATCATGATTGCAGATATACGTAACATACTGTGGCGGTATCAAACTTATGGCACTTAAATATAAGACAGTTGCACTGTTATACGTTCATTTAGTGTCAAATCATTTTTAAATATTGAAATAGGTTTCATTCACTATAACTAGGAATGCATGAAAAAGTGGATTTAATTTATGCCATGTTCATTTGTAGCAATATCCTGTATTTATCATTGTCGTCGGTATTGTACATTCTTTGCATTATTCTCCCCGATATAAATATAAAATCTTAAATCTGCGGAAAAAACTTTTTGCTCTCAAATGAAGTGGATGTAAGCAATTAAAGGCAACCGATGGACTTCAAGAATGAGAGAAACCCAATACCGTATTGTCTCTCAACATTACCCTAACATGTTTATGTCATTAGTGAAACAGTGGTGATACAGCACAACATGTGACCAAACTATAAAAATCAGTCCGTCAGACAGGGTTTAAATTACCCTGACCTCATTTTAAGGATCCGTGATCAAGGTTCAGTTGACATGGTCAATCCCTAATCTAAAAATCTTTAGGTTTTCTGCCAAAGTTTTATTTGGTGTATGCAATTATGGTGACGTGTACATGTCTGAATAGCAGGTTTAATCTGAATTTGACCTCATTTTTATACGCCCGTCAAAATTATACAAATATCCGGCGTCCGTCTGTCTGTCCGGCGTAAACATGTCGAATCGTAACTTGAGAACAGCTATCCAAATTTCATGAAACTTAACATGGTTGTTTCTTATGATGGTCAAACGATCTGTATACTATTTGGTGAAAATAAGATCAAAACTTTTTGAGCTTCGGGACTTTGTAACTAAAACAGGGGTGTTTTTTTTACATGTCGCGCCGTATCTCATAAACAGTTTATGAGTATTCCTTAAAACTTTACACACTTCTTAGTTATATTAATCTAAAGATCTGTTTACTTTTGGTGATGATTCAAAATTTTATTTTAGAGTTATTGAGTTTTTTGTTAAAAAAAGGGGGGGTTTTAACATGTCGCGCTGTATCTCAGAAACTATTTATGATTTTTGCATAAAACTTCACACACAAGACGAAGGGCGTATCATGCGCTCGTGGCGCAGCTGTGTATTATGAGTCTTTGTCAATATCATTTTTTTCCCGATTTTGTGCATTTGTCATAAAATATAAGAAATAGGTCATCTATAGTTGATGTATATAATGAGTGTTACGTTTATATGTCCATCTTGCATGTTCTTTAGGTCATGTTCATTGTTCATTGGTCAATGTTCAGTTGTCAAAGTTTTGTCTATTAATGGAATACTGTTAGTAATCAGTCAAGCATATTTGGTGTATGGAATGATTGTAATGTATACATGTCTTTCTGGCAGGGTTCAGTTGATCTTGACCCCTTTTACATTAATCGATGATTATGTTGATTCTATTTGAAACTTAAAGTAAAACCTCCATATTGTATTCTTTCGACATTATTATAATAATGATCAATAAAGCAGGATTTAAATGTTACTTAAAGTTCCATGACTTCACACAAGAACTTCATATGGAGTATGAATAGAAGTTATCATTAGTTTTTAACTTAGTTTTACGCTATAATGATGACATAATCACCTGTACCTGTTAAAGATGAACAACATTCAAAAACATATATAACAATAAGCTACATAGAAAACAACAGATGATATCATCTTCTTGTGATTGTTTACTTTTTTATTACTCTTTTTATAATTAGACACGATGAAGTCTAATACCATTTATGGCATGATAGTGAACATTCTGTATACAAAATATTTCATATAAATATAAGATATGGTATGATTGCTGATAGAACAAGAGACCAAATAACAAAGAAATTAGCAACTATATTTTAACGTGCGGCCTTCAAAAATGAGCAAAACTCATATCATACAGTCAAATATAAAATACTCCAAAACAAAAAATGTAAAACATATCAAACGAAAAAACAGGATTGATATACAAAATAAATTTTTCTATCACTATTTTAAAATCACTATTCCATGTAATTTGTAATTGATCCGACTTTATTTGCAAACCCTGCATCTTTCACTTTGTAAAAACAGGGTTTTTGAAACAAGCAAATAAAAAATAATATAAAGACACACCACCTCATAATCAGTCTTGATTTTGAAATTATAATTTTCATACAATTACATAACATGAATAATATATCTGTACTATAGAAATGTTCACTCTATCAAAATGGCTTGCACGTGAACGTAATTCAGACTTAGTCCAGCGGATCTAAGAATAATTGAGCACTTTATGGTAAAAGCATGAAGCTTGGAGTAGTGAAAGATTAAGGAGCATAAACAAAATGTGTATATGGAGCAACGGAAAAAAAATCCAAAATGGCTGCCAAATTAAAGATGGCCGACGTAAGGAAATGGGAATACAACATCATAAACTTCTGCCAATATGCAATAGCTCAGTACATATTACAAATAAGAAAATTGATTTCAGATATGCCAAGTACTGTTTTTCACAACTTTATAAATACATAAATAATCAAAATGGCGTCCAAATTCAAAATGGTACAGTAAAATGTCATATTCTGTATTGATATATGTACGCACTATCAATGTGGTATAGAAAGTTAACAAATTTGTGAAACTCATTTTGCGATGTAAACAATGGCCTAAAAATTTTTTATTTTACCCGGGGACATAGACAATATTTTAAAAATGGCGGCAATCAAAGATGGCATGGTCAAAATGACAGAATTTGACCCCTAAAACAATAAATATTTGGATACAAATGCAAATAACATATTATTCTTTGAAAAAGGTGGCATAAACTATGAAATGATAATGACCGATACACACCATTCTATATGGCGTCTCTGACAAGGTCTAAATTTAAAGTTATAGAAAATATTTTTCTATTTACATGATTTACTAGCAATTACAAATATGTATGAAACCCTAGAAAGATACAAGACCAGTATTTCATTTTTCAAAATGGGATCATAAATGAAATGATGCTTCAAAAGTAACTACTTGGCATAACAATTTTATAGAACATATTCAAGTTATTGATAATTAAAATAAGATCCAAATGCCAGATACTAAAATTTAGCACTGTCTCAATTAGTGAATAGTCAACATGATGACGGTGGTCACTAACGGTAGAAGTGTCTCTCTTCACTGTCTACTGTCCATTTACGAAATCCTGTGCATTTCAATGCTGCTTTCAAGCATTTAAAATGCCCATCGACATCCTTTCTTACAGTAGATGAACTTCTGACTTGACATTGTTGCTACTGTATGCCCTTAACAGAATAATCAATGTTTTGCCAACTGAATAAATCTGATGGTTGCATATAAGGATTTGCAACTTAAACAATACTGTAACGGCCTCGAATTCCAGTAAAATAAAGCAGAGTATGTACCATATCTGAATAACAATAAAATTATAAAATTAAACAGATCAAAAACAGAAGGCATTTGGTTGGGAAAACATAGACACTGTAAAGAAAAATATGAAAACATCAACTTTACAGACAAACCAGTGAAATGTTTAGGAGTTTTTTTTGGTTGTAATAAAAATGTGTGTCAAAAACTCAATGCTGAAAAACAATTAGAAAAATCTGAGAAAATAATTAAAAACTGTGAGAAAAGAAATCTAACATTATTGGGAAAAATAACAGTTATCAAATCACTGATTCTACCCAATATTACTTTTTTAGCATCTGTTTCACACATAGAAAAAGAATATATTGATAAATTTAAAAAAATTATTTATCAATTTTTATGGAAAAGCAAAATAGAAAAAGTTAAACGTAAAGTATTAAGCTATGAATTGCTAGATGGTGGTCTAAAAATGATTAACATAGATAAATACATAGAATCCATCAAAATTGGATGGATTAAAAGATTAATATATGGAGATTCAGCCAACTGGAAAGTTATACCATTATTTTATTTTAATAAATTTGGCAAGAACTTCCTTATCTTTCATATGAACATTGATGGCATTAACTCAATTCCAGGTTTAAATAAGTTGCCAGAATTTTATTTGAATGTAGTAAAAGCATGGGTAAAAAACAAAAAAATAGAGCAGCCTAAAAACTTTAAATCTATTCGTCAACAAGTAATTTGGGGAAATCAATTCATTAAGATAAAAAAAAAAGTCTTTTATTTCAAAACTGGATAAATAGCAATATCATCTATGTAAACGACATTATAGATGAAAATGGTAACATATTGGAGAAACATATTTTGCAAAAGCTCAGGATTAAATATAATTGGATGTCAGAATTTTCTCAATTGAAGAAAGCCTTTCCAAACGAATGGCTTAATATTTTACAACAAGAAAATTCAAAGAAAACTAAAGTAAAAACAAAGTATGTTTTATACATTAAGAATAATTGTAATTATATAGAAAAATTAGAAAATTTAGACACTAAAACAATTTATAATATATTTATTCAGAATGAGATTGAAATGCCTGTTGGTTTTAACCGATGGAAAACAGTGTTAAAAATTGAGTATATTCATAGTTCAACATGTAATATATTAAAATTTGTTCATCATTATTTGAAAGAAAATAAGTATAAAGTGTTTCGTTGGAAACTGTTACACTTTATTCTACCTTGTAAAACTTTATTAAAACAGTGGAATATCTGCAATACTTCAAATTGTCATTATTGCAATACCACTGAGGATTATGATCATATGTTTCTGAAATGTCACTTTCTTGATGACTTCTTAAGTAAAATAAAAAATCTTCTTGAAAAACTGAATATTGATAATAATATTCTAACATTGAAGAATTTAGTATTCGGTTATAAAATTAATGATGAACAATATTATGAAATCAATTATTTGATTACATTAATAATGTTTTGTATATATAAAGCTAATTACATGTTTGAACAGAAAACAGAATCTATAAATGTGTATGCTGTATTTAAAGCAGAATTTATGTATAGTTACAAACTGCAGGCAAAATGTAAGAATACAAAATATAAATGTATTCTAGATAAAACTGCCAAATTGTTAAAATAATTTCTTTGTTTGAGAAGTATATGATCTAGCAAAAATAAATGGATGAATAAATTAATAAAAGAGAAAAATTTTACGAATTACACATCTGGAACTGATCAAGTAATATAAATTCTACCTTTCACCGCTACTGTACATGTACATGTGATGATTGACAAACAAATGATTGATAACGAGACTATTTACCGTTACAAAAAGAAGATTAAAAAATGAAATATTTATTTAATCTTAATCTTCTTTATACTACAGAAAAATTTTAATTCAGACATACCTGTGAATATGCTATATCACATCTGTTTATTTTTTTATTTTTTAAGTCATGGCCGGTGTGACAATATTTGTTTCAAAACCAGGAAGATGTTTGATAGAAAAACAATTCACCCGTTTACGGAGGAAATATGAAAAATTTCCGGAAACAGTACCCAAAAATAAATTATTGCTAGATGATATATATAGTAAATTGTAAAACAAATAAGTACCATTGATATATACTTGTTAATTTCATTGCTGATAATTTTATAAATTAGCTGTTAAATTAAAACTAATGTTAATTTAATATAATGATGCTTACCAGAAACAACCCTGGATTTCTGGTATTAACAAACAGGGACTCTTTACTGGAATGCTGGACTAGTGTGAAGTACATTGTTAACAGCAAAAAGTGCAATTAGTTGTTGTTGAATAAAAAAAAAAAAAAAAAAAAAAAAAAAAAATTATAATGACTCGCTAAAAATGAATCTTGACATAATATTCCAAACAGTCTTACAAATTACCCTTGGCTGTATCAATATAGAGCTAAAAAAAGAAATCGAGAATATGTATATATAATTGACGAATAAAATTAACTCTGACTTCTCAGACAGATAGCAATGTTTTTCATGTTAATCATCACCAATATCAGAGTTAAAATACCAATGCACTAGGCCTTAGTATATCGACTTTACTTAAGGTTACAACACTTATTGAAGTATATACGATCGCAAAACACGGGGAAAGACGGCCCGTTCTATGATAAAAGTATAGCTTTTCATTGCCCATGATTTAGTTCTGCTAGAAAGATACAACATTTATACATTTTCACATGGTTGGTAAAACCATTAATGCTTTCACAACTAATGCTGATTTCATTTTTTTAAAATATACATCACTTTTGGCAGATGTATAAAGAAGGGATGTCAACAAGTACTCGAGTAATCGAGTATCGCCCGGTAGTACCGAGTATCGATTACCAAAATGATAGTCGACTATCAGATTTCTGTTAGAAAGTTGTTACTTTCTTAAGCTTAAACCAAAAAATATTTTTATTGAGAGCGCCTCCCGGGAAATTAAATATAAATCAAATATAATAAAAATTTAAATACAATTCGAATGTTTGCGTTTAATTGTCATTTAAAAATCCTCCAAACAGGGGAAGGATATTTTTGACCAAGAGCACTTTTCCAATGCTTACACCTGTGTGACGTCAAACGCGCGATTCTACGTCTAAGTTAATGTTAATCCAACCATGTCTGTCACGGTAAGGATCGGTACAAGTACTTAAAATCTTTCAATCTTTTATGGGTGTACTTTACGTAAAACCGAATAATAAAAAAAGCGAAATGAGGTTGTTAAATTTGATGTATGCCTTTTTGTGCTTCTTTGTTACATTTGTTTGTTTTTATAGTGATAAAGATGATAACACAATGTTGACTGCTGTGCCCCTTTTTTTCCCTATAAAAATTTTAGTTATAGTTAGATATAGTTAGTAGACTGTCACACTTTATATGAGGGATTGACCTTAATTTAGGATTGAGTTTACCTTCTTTTGTGTTTTGAGATAAAAACTAAACGTACTAAATGATAAGCAATATTAATAAAAGATCAACAGAACAGAGAATTTTGCCCCGAACTCTATTCTCGCCTATAATGTATTTTGGAGTGCCATTTGTTGAATATGCATAAAGACCAAGGTGAGCGACACAGGCTCTTCAGAGCCTCTAGTTTATGTATATCAATAATAGGCAATAGTAGTATACCGCTGTTCAAAAATACACGGTTACTGTATCTTCTTATTTTCATAGGAAACGAAGAACATCAACATGTTACAGATTGTAAGAAAACAACAGTACCAAAAGGACTATCACAGGATTGTACAACAACAGTACAGATAAAACGTCGGAAAAATGTTGAAGAAAAAAATCTGCGTTTATCAGATGATGAAAATGAAAATCTGAAAAAAGACCAATTACCAGTATCAGTACAGAAAGAAGTAGATATAAGCACTAGTTCAGAGGTTGAATCAATGTGTCAATTTATTGATGATTTTACCGACCAGGATGCACCTTACAAAGTCATTAAGAAGAAAACAAGCAGTGTTCAAATACCAACAAAAAGCATAATTGAAAGTAGAGATGATGTCCAAAATGTAGAGTCAGATACATCAAATAACCGCGAGGAGGAAAGGAAGCATGTTACTGATGACGACTTTGTAAATAAAACAAACAGAGCAGATGAAGACGAAAAACATCAACTTGCTACAGATTGTAAGAAGAAAACAGTACCAATAGGACTATCAAAAGGTGGTATAGGAAAAGTACAGATAAAACGTAAGAAAAATGTTGATGAAAAAGTGATGAGTTTAGCAGATGATGAAGATGAAAATCTGAAAAAAGACCAATCAACAACATCGTTACAAAAGGAAGTAGACATAAGCAGTTGTTCTGAGGTAGAAGCGATGTATCAATATATTGATGATGGTATCAACCTGGACGTACCTTTTGAAATTATAAAGAAGAAAACAGTCGTTGTTCAAAGACCTAAAAAATACATATTTGGATGTAGAGAGGATGTCCAAAATGTACAGTCAGATATATCAAAGTACCATGAGGAGGAATGGAAACATGTTACTGATGACGAAATGCTAGATAAAACATGTAAAACAAACATCACAGAAAGACTACATATAGAAGATAAGACCGAAAAACATCAACTAGCTACGGATTGTAAGGAAAATGCAGTTAAGAAAGGAGTATCAAAAATCAATTCAGAAAAAGTACCTATGACAAAGCGTACCGAAAATATTAACGAGAAAATTATGAGTTTTCCAGAAAAGGAAAATGAAAATAAGGAAATAGACAAATCACCAGGAACATTTTCGACTGAAGAAGACATATATAAAATTTATGACGCAGAACGACTGTATCAATTTATTGACAATGGTAACACCCTGGATGGACCTTCAAAATTTATAATGAAGGACACAACCATAATTCAAAGACCATCTACAGACAGATATGAAAAAGGAGAGGATGTCCTTATTGTAGGGTCAGATATGTTAACGAACCGTGAGCAGGATATGAACCATACGGATGATGACGAAATACCAAAAATAACAGGTCCAACAAACGGCACACAAAAACCAATAAGTGAAAATTTAGACGATGAAAAAAATGTTATACTTTTACAGACCACATCTGTTCGCGCTGGTTGTTCAGAACGAGATTCGTCAATGAATAGAAAAACAACTGATAAAGCAACGAAAAGCTACTTGGCTCCATTGAAATCAAAAATGAATGTTGACAACAAGAATATCGATGATGAAAGGATAAGACACCGACCAACACAAACAAGTATAAAAGAAACAATTCAATTAACAAAAGAAATCAGTGATAACTTTTCAATAGATGAACATGAAAGCAGTGACAGCAGTGTATTGGATAACCCTTTCTGTACTGTTAGTAGCTGTATTGATATAAACAGTAATGAAGTAAAGATGGATTCTAACATATGGTCAGAGGATGTTAAACTAATTAATACTGATGGAGAGAACACAGATTCTTGTTCAAAGTTAAGCCATAACACTTTGGAGGCCATGTTTGGTTCGACAGTTACAGGCAAATATTTTCAATCACTTGTTCCATCCAAAGGCAGCTTTTCCATAACTCCGTCGCAATGGTCATCACTTTGTCAAGAAAGAAGAGGTCGATATTTCGCGAGAGGAAGCTGGGAACACCTTATAGCAAATGGAATAAAACACATTAATCCTTTTTGCGTTTACATGTTTAAGCATCATAAAGTTTCCATTGCAACAAAAAGACCAAAAAATACAGCATTGTTTAGAGGGGAAGGAGAGTGTAAGTTCCGGGATTGTGTGAACGTATGTAAATTTTCTATGGACTGCAACAATATCGTGCATGTGGAAGTCGGTTCAAATGTTAAACATAACTTAAAAGAGAATCACGCCCGACCTATACAAGGACATCAACGACAAGAAACAAAAAATGTATTTCAAGACGGAAAAAAACCACTGAAGCACTACTTACAAACCTTTAAAGATACACCACAAGATGTTAAAGTCGCTTGAAATTTTTCAAACTTTGGCAACACAATAAGAACATTTCAACAAATTGCACACGAATCCAGAAATCAAAACCGCTTAGATAAGAACGAATTCGAAAGTCTGTGTAAATTAAGAGAAGACATGGAGAAAGAAATAAAAGGGAAAAAAATATCAGGTTTCATACAGCACATTGCTATTTGGCCACCATATATAATGTACTGGACAGAGAATGGAGTTCGTATTTGGCACGACCTTGCAAAATCTGGCATCGTTCATTGGGATGCTACCGGGAGCATTTTAAGCCATAGAGATGATGAATGGAAATACTACTACTATGAGTTGGCGTGTTCGAATCCAGTTCCAGGACATCCGTTAATACCAGTATCAAGTATGATATCATCCCTCCATTCCACCCCTTTAGTTCGATTTTGGCTCTCTGAATTTAGACGAAGTGAGAAAAAAATATATGGTCATGCCAACACATCAAAACCTTACCAAATTAACAGTGACAGAAGTCTCGTCTTCATACAAGCAGCACTATCGGAGTTTAATAATGAAGATCTCAATACGTTTAGGACTCGATCATTCAGAATTATCAACGGATGCGCTAAAGATGGCGACCTCAATGGCATTTTTCCACATGCATGTCTATCTCATGTAATGGGATCTTTTAAGAAAGTGGCTTTGGATCACTACAAATCAAACTTTGACTTTGGGATGTACTGCTTCAGTGTCTTGTTGAACTCGACTTTACTGTCAGAGGTATTGGAAAGAATAAGAGCTATTTATTACATTCTTTTATCAAAAGTAGTAGATCAACAGACGATAGAATATCTAAATATTCTAGAACAAAAAATTTCATCACTTGGATTACAAGACATGGATTTAATGGACATGTGCACTGACAGCGAGTATACTGCAGACCAGGAAACATTACAACTGTTTACAGAAAACCAGAACCCAGATTTTCTTACTGAAGAAGACTTTCAAAGCAGGTCAACACGAAACGAGTTTGCATACTTGGCAGATTCTATTTTGACTGAAGTTAAAGCCGAAATCGACCAACAGTTCTTTATTGAAGTTCCAGGAAACAAGAGATATTCTCCAGTTCTAGCTGAAAAGATACACAAGTTATATATGCCAACTTTACCATTGTGGTCAAATCTGTTACTAGGGGACTTATCAAGGCATGGTACGTCAGAAGTTTATTTGAGTTTCCATCCTCCTAAAGAATGTGTTCGAGGAAATGCAAAAATTGAGAAAAGGTTTCAAATTCTAAAAGACATACAACTGCATGGCAGCACCACTAAACGATTAGATGAAATTTCAGTTAAAATTAAAGATCATATTACTACTGTACAAGAAGTTGCAGCTTTAAAGTCTGTAAAACAGGGAGGAAAACAAAAATCAAGGACAGGCCGATCCACAAAAACAGTAGAAGAGAGTTGGGACAAGAGGAAACCATCTTCACAACAAAACAAACTGATAGGAAAATTCCAAAAACCTCCTACGCAAAAAAAGATTAATCTGCTAATCGAGGGGAGCAAAGTGACACCCAAGAAACCTCCACGTACAACCAAAAAGGATACCCATATAATTGGAATTAACGAAGAGTGTACTACTGATTCCGTCACAGATGTACTCAACACAGATGATAAAAGGACAAGAATGTTCACGGAGGATTCTCTTTTTGTTACCACTACAAAATATTTAAACAATAACAAGTATCTCTGCGAAATTTATACGGACAAATCAAGAGAGAATGATGACCCATACTATTTACAATTTATAAAAGATTCATCTACTGGTCTAGAAAATAGTGCGAACAACTGTTGGTTCAATTCTGTAGTCCAACTTTTTAGTCAAACAAAACTAATGAGAAATGTAAATGAACAATTTAATGCTCACCTATCATACGATGAGGAGATAAGAAGTGTACTGATGGTGTTTGACAAAGTTGGAAAAGGAGAAGAAGTAACTTGGAACCTAACCCACAGTGCCCTTAATGAATTGCATACAATATATGGACTGGAAATGAATCGACAAAATGATGCCCATGAATTTGTAGTGAATGCCGTACGCCATTTTATGGAACTAAATGGAGTGGATACATATATTACGGTTGGTATTTTAAAATAAAAAAAAAATGTTTTACGGAACATCTTGCTTGCACAAAAGTTTCAAGGAAGTACACATGATGTTTCGTAATAATGTTTTCACACGTTACACATCGAAAAGGGCTTGTTGTTTATCCTTACACAATTAAGTACACAGTGTTTTAGTAGGATCGTATTCAAACGGAACGATGTCTCATCTAAAAAACACGTGTTATGTTCCTCGTATAATTTTTTTTAACGACATATGATAATATTTATTCATCAAATCTTGCTTATTACAAATTACACCGAGAGTCCAAGCTTCTCTTGATTTACCCTGTTACACTCCACTGATTATCACGGGAAATAAACAGCTGATCTAACTTATTAATTTATCAAAATAATATAAAAAGGTGTACAGTCGTCCTATACAAAGACTAATTAAAGATAAAATTCTTTTTAATTGACAATAACTTTGGACATCGTGATTTATATCTATATGTGTCTACTTTTTTTATTAAATTCATTTTCAAAAATACTAAAGACATCGACAATTGTTATTCTCTGCTCGGATAAATAATATGACTTATAAATAGAAAAACTTAGTACTGTTATTAGATAATTCAAAAAGTAATATTAACTATCTGTGATTTTATATCCAAATGCAAGATGATGCAGTTCAATAACAATGTCTATTTTTTTTCTTTTAAAGAGGTCATAGATGTTTTGCAAAAATCTAGTCAAATATGTACAATTCAGAAAATAGTGAGCATAATCTTCTTCTTGGTTACAAAAATTACACTTATCTGTCTTACTTGCTTTTCACTGCAATAACAGTTTTTTCGTTGGAACAATATAATGTAATAATTTCCATCTAAGTATTTTTAATTTATTTTCAGTCATATATTCAGAAATAAATGTATACAATGGATTCGTATTAAGAAGTTCTTGTATTGGTATGATTCTAAGTCAACTTTTTATCCCTATTGATAGCTCTAGTTTGATACTTATTAAAGAGTTATATAAAATTGTATTTGTTAATAATGTAATCTCGGTATAATTATTTTTCCATATGGTCTTATTTCTCTGAATATTAACTGTAGTTTTGACAGAATTTTCTTTTTGAACAACTTGGGTCCATACTTCTGGGATAGATTTTTTTAATTTATGAAATTCAGCGATCCAGTTTATTTTGAACTTTCATATATAATATTTGCTTAAATTTCTCACAAATAAACTGGTATATGTCATTATTGATTTGCCAAATTTTTTGATATAAAAGCTACATCAATATTTGTGACCATTTCTAATATCAATAATGCGCAAAGAAATTACCAAATAGAGAATTTGATATATTGTGTAAAACATCATTTCTCATTACATATATTTATGTTGGGCAGTAGTTTTTTAACCACCAAAACAAAAGGAGCGATGGAAGTAAATTTTACGTTACTAAATTTTCGTAAAAAAGAAAAAAATTAAAGATAGGGTAAATGAAGAAGATAAATTCGATTTATAATATTGAAATTTTAAAAGTAATTCAGGTAGTGGTTAGAATAAGAATAAATTTCAATTTACAATGATTTGATT
Source organism: Mytilus californianus (assembly GCF_021869535.1). NCBI lineage: Eukaryota > Metazoa > Mollusca > Bivalvia > Mytilida > Mytilidae > Mytilus > Mytilus californianus. The sequence continues at coordinate 67,599,213 of NW_026262690.1, forward strand.
TGCAATTTGATAAGCGTATGAATATTTACAGAATTGATCATCAAGGTGTTCAACAAGCAATATCACTCTTCAGTAATGACTTTCAAATTGTGCTTTATATAATTTATCAGTTGCTCAAAATATTCCTGTAGGAAAGTGAATTATTGGTTTGGTATTTTTATTCATAATGTTTCTAATTAATTTGAAAGGAAGTAAAATGGTTATGAACATTCAGGAAACAGAATAACTGATATGATCATACCTAAGTATTGACATTTTACTACATATTTATAACTCACATTTACTTAGAATAACTATTTGCCAATTCATCTTTTTGAGCAGGTCGCAGAGGCATACATTTGTACAATTTGTGGCAGTAAACTTGGAACCGATCAACAGATTTACAGCGATTTACAACTAGCCATTGCTGAAGATGTTAAACCTCACGAGGGAGTTAAGGTAATAATATGTTAGTTATACTGGTTTGAAACAACACCATGTAGATTAACTTATCTACAACAATGAACAGTATATCTAGGTTACAGGAACAGCAAAATGGAGGATACCTGCTAAGTTGACAAGAGACCGTTAGCAGCAAGTAATATTGGAAGATGTGACTTAGCATGCATTTGAAGTCGTAAATAAAAAATATGCACTGAAATAGAGTGTATGATTTAAGAAGCATTCATAAAGACAACCCTTTTCTCAATTTTGGGACTATTAAAACACAAACAGGTATTAAAGGTAGAGGCACTACATTTGGAATCAATTAGCATAATACTTGATTGCATTAATTCGCTCTTGAACAAACATACACAAAAGGTTTTCACTTCTGTTCTCGTGCTATGAACAAAAACAATATTTATTTTGACCTGTATGTTTTTTGTTATTTTAATTAATCTATATGCTTTTGCGTTATTGTGACGTCCATTTTCAGCGAACTAGTACCCATTTTGTTTCGTTGCTAGCAGAATCCCGCGGCATCCGGGTGCTCAATTTTTCTCGATGTGTTGAAGACTCATTGGTGGCTGTTGGCTGTGTTCTGCTTTTTGGTCGGGTAGTTGTCTCTTTGACACATTCCCTATTTCCATTTTCAATTTCATTTTGCATTTATGTTATATCTGTATAAATTTATTTTAAGACTGTACTTGGTCGTATAATTTCACAAAGATAATAAGAATATAAGAAGAAGAGGTATGATTGCCAATGAGACAATTATCCACCACAGACAAAAGGATGTTAAAAAAAATTGGTCAACAAAAGCAAAACGTATACTGTATACTGAACTATTGATGGCCCTCGATGAACGGAAAATGGAAAACTATTGAAACAGACATATAACTGATTTTTTATACAACCAGAAAACCGAATAATAATGACACACAGCTCTAGCCGACGAGCATTACATACAGACATCTGACATTGAAACAGGCGTCATTTGGTCTCTTGTGGAGAGTTGTGTCATTGGCTATCACACCACATCTTCTTTTTTATATAAACAGAATGTAAGATGTGAAACATACTGGTGATCGTTCAGACCTTCAATAACAAGGTACAGTATTTCAATAAAATGAAATGACAAAAACAGTATAATTCTATTAAAAAAAAAGATTACTTAGATCAACAACAAGCATAAAAAAGCTTACAAAAAGACAGAAGACCCAACGTGCCATTGTGAGAATACTGGCAGTTACAAAAAGCTAGTTAAAAACCAATTTAAACTTAACAGCACATCATGCTTTTTAAAAGTCATTCTATAAAGAGTGGCAAAAAATCGATTAGTTAATATGGATGGTAACCGGAGTGATGATATATCTTTTGTCACCAATTTTCTGGCACATTCAAAATACTTTGTTGCCACAAAATTTTAGATGAATTTTAACAGCATTGAAGTTCTTCATTAAACGTTTCATTGTCGATTACAAAATATAAAAGAATTTTGAGCTAATAAAAAGTATCAATCTATGTTTTTCTTTATATTCACTGAATGCAACATGTGAATTTTAATTGCCGATTCACAGGAAAAACTAACTATTTCAAGTACTTGAAGTGTCTTTTTATCAAAATAAAGTTATATTTCTGAGTGAAATGACAACCGTTGTCATTTAAGAATTATGCTTTCGACCGACATTCTTGAGCATTATATTTTCTTCTTGTACAACGACGATTATCGCAATTACTCTTGCAGTTGCAACGTATAATTGAAAAAAAAATGCTTTGTGGCGGGGGTTGCTTTTTTTGAGCTCACATGGCCCAAAGGGCCAAGTGATCTTTTCTCATCACTTTGCGTCCGTCGTCGTCCAAAAACAAAAATCTTCTCCTCTGAAACTACTGAGCCAAATACAACCAAACCTGGCCTGAATCATCCTTAGGGTATCTAGTTTAAAAAATGTATCCGATGACGCCAGCCATTATCCAAGATGACTGCCATGACTAAAAAAAGAACATAAGGTAAAATACAGTTTTTTGGCTTATATCTCTGAAACTGCTGGGCCTAATAGAATTAAACTTGGCTACAATTTTCTATAGGGTATCTTGATTGAAACATGTATCCAATGACCCTGTCATTTCACCAATATGGAAGCCATGGCTAAAATTTCAACATAGGGGTTTACTATAGAAGTCTAAGGAAAAATTAAAAACAAATATTTCAAATGGTCACAACTAAAAAACTAATCTAACTAATGATAAGGGGTGTTCATTATCTATTGTAAGACGACAATGGGATGACCTGCTTTTACTTTGGGTAAAAAAAACCCAAACTTGTCCTTAATCATTATTAGGGTATATAATACTATTAATAATGATTTTAACCTTATTTTACTTGATTTCCAAAACAACATTTAACATAAGTGAGCGACACAGGCTCTTGAGAGCCTCTAGTTTGGAAAATTATCGGCATAAGTGATCCATTTACAACCGACATTACAAGGATCTATCGCTTCTACTCAAGTCAATTCCTTTTCGCTAAAATAAACATAAAGCACTTATGTACCAAAGAAATAGACTTTATAAAACTTGAAGTACCGAGTCATCTCCCTGATATTGATTTACAATCATTATGTATAAAAAGTACATATTTCGCAATACATTATGTAATGTTGCCTGTCAATTGATTTTTTGTTAACCTGATATATCTGGATATTTATCAGGCTCAAATAAAGACACCATATTAAATATGTCATTGCCGTACGTATTCTTCTGACCCTTTGAGTGACATTCAATATTTCTAGTTTTTTTTTTCTTCACTTTTACTATTGATCATAATTGAAGTTCATTTTCATTTTTATAACCAATTACTATGAATTCGTAGTTGCAATCTCGATCAGTAGTCCTGTGATATTGAGTTGTACTTGAAAGGCCAATATACGAGTTTCACCAACATCGACACCAAAATGAATTATATTCGCGTTTTTATAACAAATGTGTATAATTGATCTGCTTACAATGCATTTATAAAACAGATAAAACACAAACGACCGCCAAAAAGTATAAATATTTTTTATCTAGTTGCTTGTGTTTTACCGATTTCAGAGAAATGGTAGTCATTAGGGCATTTATTCAATTACATAAAAGCCATCAGGAAAGTATTATTTTGAATTTTATATAGACCTGCATTTCATACGTTTAAAATTAAAAACCAAACACTAATTGAATCATCCATATATTCAAAACAGCCAATTAACAAGGCCAAATAATCCCAAGACAGTATATTCCAATTGGTATTAAAACGAAGTTAGAAAGATATAAACCATAGTCCAATGCATCGTACTCTTTATCTTCTGAATAAACCTAGACAGTGCGGGTGACATTAACAACTTGAATATAATCTTTATTCAGGTTTAAAGTCAAGAAAACAATGGTGAAGACATCATGTGTAATCAAAATTTGACGTTTGCTGGAGTAGTTTCAGATGTATGAGAATAAATTTCGTTCAGATTATTGTTAAAAAGCTGTATTAAAATAAATATTCAAAATAAGGTAATAAACATTTCTGCACATATGTTTTTTATTCTATACCTGTTACGTTTGGTATTGTTCCTATGCTTTAAAATTCAATGTTTCTTTTTATGTCAACAGGAATCCTGTTCTATTTTTCAGGATTTATTGGATAGATATTTCGAAGACGAAAGAATAGAAGCAACGTGTTGCAATGGTGTAAACAGATGGAGGCATATTCGTTTAATTAATCTTCCTTCAGATCTTTCAATCTGTTTGGTGCGCCACACTTCAATAAACAACATAGCAACAAAGAACCGCAAACCAATATCCATCGACCGAATATTGAATATGGGAAAATACATGACTACACAAACGGATCTTTTATACAGGCTTACTGGTGTTGTGATTCACCATGGAACTAGTCCCCGAAATGGACATTATACATTTGTCAAGACAGATGGAGGTACTCAAATACAGATCAATGATTGCTCATTTAAAGTTTATAATGGAGCTAATCTCTTGACAGACTCATACCTACTGCAGTACGAACAGATTCCAGATGATGAAGACATTTGCCACCCCTACCTACCAGATGTAATAATGTCCATATTGGAGTGTAAAGGCTGGGCAAAATTTCAAGACACCATTAAATTCTCCGTCGGTCTAAGCGTTCGAAAAAATATGCTTTTTCAACTAATGCAACAAATTACGATTACGGAACAGTTACAGATACACTCTTGGAAAGCATATAAACTAATCCAAGAAGTTACTGGTTCGGTTGATAACGCTACCATTGCAGACATTGCAAAAGCAGTTTTAACATATTTTTCCAACAACTGTCCAGCAGCACTGTATGAAAACTTTGGAATAACTAGCTTAAGAAACTACTATTGCAGTAAATGTGACAATACAGGTACATATTGTGAGCAACACTTGGTACATGACTATCAAATGCTAAATAACCCGGTAAATACATCCGTTACTTCCCACCAACAAGCAGTTTGCAATAAATGTGGAGAACAGTCCTTAACTGAAGAAGATTACGTGATAAATCGTTCCAGTACAATGATTGTGAAGGACTGCCTCGACATGTTGAAACCTGATCAGTTGGAATCACTTATGTCTTCGTTTAATCCTAGAGCAATTATCTCAAATTCAGGAACAGTTATATTCAAATATAATTTGGACCACGTGCAGATATTGTTGATAGAAACATATGGAACAATTTGCAAAATAAGTGTTAGTCAAGTGTACGAAGCAGTTTGTAGTACCAATCAATGTTTACTTTTTCTAGAAGAAAACACAAAACAGTCAGTGAATAAACCAGAAACCAGAAAGTATGCACTTGTAAAGGAACAAGAAATATGTAGAAATGATTGCAATCCATTATCAATTTTGCTCTCCGAAGATGAGAAATCCATAATCAAAAAATTCAAAGCGCCGGTTTGTTTTGGGTCCCTTCATTTAAGTACAGAGGATGTCAACAGATTTCTGCTGGACGACTTTTCTGATCTGAACATTGATGCCTTTTTTGAAACTTTGAAGTCGAAATCTGAAAATCACATGTTTCTGCCTGCTGTATGGTATGACGCCACGTTTTCATCAACTTTCGTGAGGAAACCAGATACTTCCAAATTTTGGTTGAACAAAGATTTAATTTTTGTACCTGCCAATGTTAATAGTAATCACTGGGTACTACTTGTCATCAAACCCAAGGAGAGAAATATATACTATCTGGATCCGCTTGGAAAAGACCCTAATAATGATGTCTTAGATCTCTTTTGTAAATTTCTAAACAATCAAATATTACTGGAACATTTCGGGAGCCATCTAACGCTATGGAATGTGGAAAACCAGATGAATACTGGAATATTTCCACGTCAGACAGATTCAACATCATGTGGACCCTTGATATGCCTGTATGGGAAGATGGTACAGGAAGAAAAGAGATTAATGGAATACAACGTTTCTCCTGTACAGATCAGGCAGTATATATTCAAAGAAGTGATTCATATTTACAAAACTGATTTAAACAACGATCTTTCATTTGGTCTGAAAAATGTTATCTTTACTGAAGATTTGGATGCAGTTATCCACAACATTGTTACGGGAACACACGTATGTAACGATTTGCATAACAACTTTTTAAAGAGTCCATGCACTATGAAGCGACAGGATTTAATAGGATTCGCAGATGATTATCTCTCCCGAGATGTTTATTATTCAATCCAAATTTACCTAACTGACACGTACTTCCAGCATGTTAAACGTCCATTAAAAATACCATATCAGCAATCGATATTCTCTGATGCAGAGCAACTGAACATCAAACTACAGCAAAATGTCATGTACACAAACTGGTACGTTGAATGTGTTTTGGCAAAGGAGGTCATTTCAGAGATACTTGGACGATTTCAAAACTTATCAACTGTTGAAATGAGACAAATCTGCTCAAATACAGAATTTTCCAGCACAAAAGCCATAAAGGAAGAAATCCAAAGTTTTAGACAAGCTAGAAAGAATTTGAAGATGTAATCATTCAAGAGTGATAAAATGTACGCGCAACTTCAGCATATTATTTGCTTTGTTCTAATTACATATATGAAAACAATTTATGTATAATTGTAATAACTTTGTATTGTATCACATCTTGAATATTATGGTGTTCATAATTGATGATTGTGGTGCTGTAACTTCATGTGATCTTGAGATATATTGACAATGACGATTTTTTTAATGCTGGTGATTGTGTCGCCTTTGAGGCTGATATATTCAGAAATGGTTTTTAAATGATGTGTTCTTTTCGATCGCAATACAATGGTTAATGTAAATGGTGTTGTGGATAACTGCACTGATAATGCTGACTGTACTGACGAATGAAGAAATGGGTAAATACAGAAATCGAAGAAATGATAGGTACTCCGTTGTTGGAGATGACAATGTAAATGATGATGATAATAATTATGATGGTGAAGGAAACGGTGATGCTGGTAATGCCAAAAGTGATGTTAATGATTATGAATGAAGTTAATTTTAATTCATGGTGTTGAACATATGGTGATAGTGAGGGACTGAGCATACTGACAGTGTAGTGAGTTTTAATAATAGTGATGTAAATGATAATGATGGTAGTACAGTTTGGTTGATGGTGCTCAGCATGATCATGCTGAAATAAAATTGTAATTACCAACAGTGACGTTGATGATTATGATGGTAGTATACTATAGTTGATAGTGCTGAAAATACTGACAGTGAAGTAAGGTGTTAAATACCAACAGTGATGCTAATGATTATTATGGTACTACATACTGGTTGATGGTTGTTCATATAATGACGGTTAAGTAACGTTTTTAATACCAACAGTGATGTAATTGATTATGATGATAGTATATTATGGTTGATGATGCTGAACATGATGATGGTGAAGTGACGTTTTAATAACGAACAGTGACGTTAATGATTATGATGGTAGTATATTATGGTTGATGGTGCTGAACATGATGATTGTGAAGTGACGTTTTCATTACGAACAGTGACGTAGATGATTATGATGGTAGTATATAATGGTTGATGGTGCTGAACATGATGATGGTGAAGTGAAGTTTTAATTATGAATAGTGACGTTAATGATTATGATGGTAGTATATTATGGTTGATGGTGCTGAACATGATGATGGTGAAGTGACATTTTCATTACGAACAGTAATGTGAATGGTTATGATGTTAGTACATAATGATGGATGGTGCTTAGCATGATCATGGTGAAGTAAGGTTTTAATTACAAATATTGATGTTAATGATTATGCAATGAATTACTGTTTTGTTGATGGTGTTAAAGCTAATGATGTTATAGTCAAGTTTTAATTGCCATTACTGATGTTAATAACTTTAATGTAAGTAAATCATGGTTGTTTATGTAGAACTTGATGCTGGTGAAGTAATATTTTGATTGTTGATATTGATGTTAAGGATGATGAAGGAAGTGCATGTGTGAATATGGTGATAATGATTATGATATTGTTTACAAAGAGAAGGAGGAGAAGGAGGACGAATATTGACGAGGATTTCTATGATAATGATGATTAATGAAATGAAGGCGATGGTGAAGTTGATACTCAAGATGATACAGAGAAATTTGATTGTTGTGACTAAGAAAATATACTTTAGTAAGTTGTAGGATGAAAAGGAAATGTTAAGGAAAATAATGAACATTTAAAGTACAGTGACGATGATGGATATGGTGACAATTTTTGTTATAGTGATGATTTGTATGATGCTTGTGATGATTCTAGTTATGATAAAAGTGAATGTGTTTTGTTTAATACATTGATATTGTTTATTGTTTATGATATAAATATTGTGATTGTAGTATAGTTAAGAGTTTTGATGAATGTATTGATATGATATGTAATGATGGCAATATATTCCTAAGGATGGTAAAGGAAACATTGTACGGTGCTTATTATAAGTTCGAGGGAATGATGTTTACAGTATCTGCGATGCTATTTTATAGTTTTCAATGATGATAAAAATGTTGATGACAGAGAGGAATTTGATGATTGTAATTGTAGTGATGATGCTGCTAGCTATATATAGTATAGTGATAATCATTCTAATGATGATGTTGAATGTGCTTCTGATATATAATATAAAACTCGGTATATTGTTGATGATAATAATGTTAAATACCTTTTATAGACAATGTAATTTATTTTGATATCGATAGGAAAATTACGGGGTCATGGTTGTATGTAGACATATGGTACGAACATGCATCACATATTCTTATTTTTCTTGGTAAAGATTAACAATATTGTACATAATTTTAAGAATAAAAAAGGATTTTTAAAAATACATATAGTCTTCTGTAAAATAAGGACCATTACATAAACAACTAATCGTTGAGTAGAGGATAAAGATACCAGAGTGATATTTAAACTTTGACAAAAGTCGAAAACAAACTAATAATGCATGGCAAAAAGACACAACCAAATGTCTACAAAAATACAAGATAGGAATCAAGACACTGTATATGATGTATCCCTACCAAGACAATTAACGGTTCAGTTGTCTTGTTTCAAGTAAAATTACAGAATGTGGAATTTCTGGAACACTTTACAATGTTTTGCCATTATAAGAGCTAATATACTACAACTAAAACCACTTGTAAAACCACATTTATGCTTCATGAACAGATGTTTATGATTTTCTGTATTTATAGACCTTTTTAAGATTTTGAACCAGTTTGTGGAAACGACATGTTTTACCAAATACCGAATACATATTTTTCCGTTGAACTTAATAATGAAAAGCGTTTTTGGCACTTAGTGTCATTTCCATTTTCATACCCCACAAAAAAACCCGAAAAATACTGCAATACTTAATCAAGTAAATAAGGGTGATTTATTAGTCATTTCAACCCAATTCATCCTTTACTTCATTATCGTTAAAACAACAATAGAATTTCAATAAATAGGAAAACGACCTTTGCAGACGTCCGGCGCTTAGGACATGCGTATGCATGTACATGGAACATTTACAGTGTTCATTTTCCTATAAACTCAGGTATTCCCAATTTAATCGCCACCGGCAAAAACATATATTCAAGTGGATAGTGTGCAGCATAACATTCAGCACCCTTTTCCAAATTGTTTACAATTTGGACATACAAATATCCGCAATAATAGAAGTGCTCGAAAATTTTAGATCTGTCATATTCTTCATTCTTGTGTGTGTATATATATATATATGGTAGTATGACTGTCAATACGACAACTGTCCATAAGTATCCAGATTATGTGAATTCACTCAACGATAGATCATACTACTGCCTTCAGCAGTTACAAAAAAAAAATATATGTAAAGTTAGCAACAACAAATAGCAAAGATGGCTGCCTAACGAACCATACCTTTATCTATTGATTCCCAGATGTTAATTCCATATTCATCCTCATAAAGACAACATGTGACAATCTGACTAGATATACAATTAGATATGGGTCAATCGTTAAGTGCAATCAAACGGTATGAGAAGTTCTTCGGATCAAAATGAGTCCGCACAGCCCTGTGCAAATAATAGAAATTCAAGTGAACAGTCAATTTTTACAGCAGTGTGTCGATACCTCTGGTATCAGTCCCAAAGGATGTCATTAGCTCGGTAGTCAAAATACAAAAAAAATTAAATAAAATGATTTTTTAAATTAAAAAGAAACTGATGTTTGAAGTTTGTAAGTTATGTTGACCTTAGACATGTTAGATGTATTCGGCAATTATGACCGATCAGTTTTACTAAAATCAAGTTTACAGACTAGAAAATATCTTAAAATCTCTCAGAATATATCTTCACCTCATTTGAATACTTATGCGGTAACGTATACCTGAAGACTTCACTGGCCATCCAAAGTCTAAGGTACCTATCAGTAATGGGTAGGGGCTCATTTTTCAGTCTTTCTATACAGTTCCCTACGGCAAAGCTTTTATCCACACCTAGTGGGATTGAAAGCTTGTTCCAGGCCCTTTAATTCATGAAAATGCCCGGGTGGGAAAGTGCACCAGAAGCTGACAACCACATACCCAATTTCGAATTTTTGTCCATTACGGCTGGTGGCAGCTGTCGCTTTACTCTCACTTCCCTACGGCAAAGTTCTTGACCACAGGTGGTTAGATTGAAAGCTATTACCCATATCTTCAACTGGTATGAATACCTGGGTGGGAAAGTGCACCTGAAGACTTCACTGGTCATCCAAAGTCTAAGGTACCTATCAGTAATGGGTAGGGGCTCATTTTTCAGTCTTTCTATACAGTTCCCTACGGCAAAGCTTTTATCCACACCTAGTGGGATTGAAAGCTTGTTCCAGGCCCTTTAATTCATGAAAATGCCCGGGTGGGAAAGTGCACCAGAAGCTGACAACCACATACCCAATTTCGAATTTTTGTCCATTACGGCTGGTGGCAGCTGTCGCTTTACTCTCACTTCCCTACGGCAAAGTTCTTGACCACAGGTGGTTAGATTGAAAGCTATTACCCATATCTTCAACTGGTATGAATACCTGGGTGGGAAAGTGCACCTGAAGACTTCACTGGTCATCCAAAGTCTAAGGTACCTATCAGTAATGGGTAGGGGCTCATTTTTCAGTCTTTCTATACAGTTCCCTACGGCAAAGCTTTTATCCACACCTAGTGGGATTGAAAGCTTGTTCCAGGCCCTTTAATTCATGAAAATGCCCGGGTGGGAAAGTGCACCAGAAGCTGACAACCACATACCCAATTTCGAATTTTTGTCCATTACGGCTGGTGGCAGCTGTCGCTTTACTCTCACTTCCCTACGGCAAAGTTCTTGACCACAGGTGGTTAGATTGAAAGCTATTACCCATATCTTCAACTGGTATGAATACCTGGGTGGGAAAGTGCACCTGAAGACTTCACTGGTCATCCAAAGTCTAAGGTACCTATCAGTAATGGGTAGGGGCTCATTTTTCAGTCTTTCTATACAGTTCCCTACGGCAAAGCTTTTATCCACACCTAGTGGGATTGAAAGCTTGTTCCAGGCCCTTTAATTCATGAAAATGCCCGGGTGGGAAAGTGCACCAGAAGCTGACAACCACATACCCAATTTCGAATTTTTGTCCATTACGGCTGGTGGCAGCTGTCGCTTTACTCTCACTTCCCTACGGCAAAGTTCTTGACCACAGGTGGTTAGATTGAAAGCTATTACCCATATCTTCAACTGGTATGAATACCTGGGTGGGAAAGTGCACCTGAAGACTTCACTGGTCATCCAAAGTCTAAGGTACCTATCAGTAATGGGTAGGGGCTCATTTTTCAGTCTTTCTATACAGTTCCCTACGGCAAAGCTTTTATCCACACCTAGTGGGATTGAAAGCTTGTTCCAGGCCCTTTAATTCATGAAAATGCCCGGGTGGGAAAGTGCACCAGAAGCTGACAACCACATACCCAATTTCGAATTTTTGTCCATTACGGCTGGTGGCAGCTGTCGCTTTACTCTCACTTCCCTACGGCAAAGTTCTTGACCACAGGTGGTTAGATTGAAAGCTATTACCCATATCTTCAACTGGTATGAATACCTGGGTGGGAAAGTGCACCTGAAGACTTCACTGGTCATCCAAAGTCTAAGGTACCTATCAGTAATGGGTAGGGGCTCATTTTTCAGTCTTTCTATACAGTTCCCTACGGCAAAGCTTTTATCCACACCTAGTGGGATTGAAAGCTTGTTCCAGGCCCTTTAATTCATGAAAATGCCCGGGTGGGAAAGTGCACCAGAAGCTGACAACCACATACCCAATTTCGAATTTTTGTCCATTACGGCTGGTGGCAGCTGTCGCTTTACTCTCACTTCCCTACGGCAAAGTTCTTGACCACAGGTGGTTAGATTGAAAGCTATTACCCATATCTTCAACTGGTATGAATACCTGGGTGGGAAAGTGCACCTGAAGACTTCACTGGTCATCCAAAGTCTAAGGTACCTATCAGTAATGGGTAGGGGCTCATTTTTCAGTCTTTCTATACAGTTCCCTACGGCAAAGCTTTTATCCACACCTAGTGGGATTGAAAGCTTGTTCCAGGCCCTTTAATTCATGAAAATGCCCGGGTGGGAAAGTGCACCAGAAGCTGACAACCACATACCCAATTTCGAATTTTTGTCCATTACGGCTGGTGGCAGCTGTCGCTTTACTCTCACTTCCCTACGGCAAAGTTCTTGACCACAGGTGGTTAGATTGAAAGCTATTACCCATATCTTCAACTGGTATGAATACCTGGGTGGGAAAGTGCACCTGAAGACTTCACTGGTCATCCAAAGTCTAAGGTACCTATCAGTAATGGGTAGGGGCTCATTTTTCAGTCTTTCTATACAGTTCCCTACGGCAAAGCTTTTATCCACACCTAGTGGGATTGAAAGCTTGTTCCAGGCCCTTTAATTCATGAAAATGCCCGGGTGGGAAAGTGCACCAGAAGCTGACAACCACATACCCAATTTCGAATTTTTGTCCATTACGGCTGGTGGCAGCTGTCGCTTTACTCTCACTTCCCTACGGCAAAGTTCTTGACCACAGGTGGTTAGATTGAAAGCTATTACCCATATCTTCAACTGGTATGAATACCTGGGTGGGAAAGTGCACCTGAAGACTTCACTGGTCATCCAAAGTCTAAGGTACCTATCAGTAATGGGTAGGGGCTCATTTTTCAGTCTTTCTATACAGTTCCCTACGGCAAAGCTTTTATCCACACCTAGTGGGATTGAAAGCTTGTTCCAGGCCCTTTAATTCATGAAAATGCCCGGGTGGGAAAGTGCACCAGAAGCTGACAACCACATACCCAATTTCGAATTTTTGTCCATTACGGCTGGTGGCAGCTGTCGCTTTACTCTCACTTCCCTACGGCAAAGTTCTTGACCACAGGTGGTTAGATTGAAAGCTATTACCCATATCTTCAACTGGTATGAATACCTGGGTGGGAAAGTGCACCTGAAGACTTCACTGGTCATCCAAAGTCTAAGGTACCTATCAGTAATGGGTAGGGGCTCATTTTTCAGTCTTTCTATACAGTTCCCTACGGCAAAGCTTTTATCCACACCTAGTGGGATTGAAAGCTTGTTCCAGGCCCTTTAATTCATGAAAATGCCCGGGTGGGAAAGTGCACCAGAAGCTGACAACCACATACCCAATTTCGAATTTTTGTCCATTACGGCTGGTGGCAGCTGTCGCTTTACTCTCACTTCCCTACGGCAAAGTTCTTGACCACAGGTGGTTAGATTGAAAGCTATTACCCATATCTTCAACTGGTATGAATACCTGGGTGGGAAAGTGCACCTGAAGACTTCACTGGTCATCCAAAGTCTAAGGTACCTATCAGTAATGGGTAGGGGCTCATTTTTCAGTCTTTCTATACAGTTCCCTACGGCAAAGCTTTTATCCACACCTAGTGGGATTGAAAGCTTGTTCCAGGCCCTTTAATTCATGAAAATGCCCGGGTGGGAAAGTGCACCAGAAGCTGACAACCACATACCCAATTTCGAATTTTTGTCCATTACGGCTGGTGGCAGCTGTCGCTTTACTCTCACTTCCCTACGGCAAAGTTCTTGACCACAGGTGGTTAGATTGAAAGCTATTACCCATATCTTCAACTGGTATGAATACCTGGGTGGGAAAGTGCACCTGAAGACTTCACTGGTCATCCAAAGTCTAAGGTACCTATCAGTAATGGGTAGGGGCTCATTTTTCAGTCTTTCTATACAGTTCCCTACGGCAAAGCTTTTATCCACACCTAGTGGGATTGAAAGCTTGTTCCAGGCCCTTTAATTCATGAAAATGCCCGGGTGGGAAAGTGCACCAGAAGCTGACAACCACATACCCAATTTCGAATTTTTGTCCATTACGGCTGGTGGCAGCTGTCGCTTTACTCTCACTTCCCTACGGCAAAGTTCTTGACCACAGGTGGTTAGATTGAAAGCTATTACCCATATCTTCAACTGGTATGAATACCTGGGTGGGAAAGTGCACCTGAAGACTTCACTGGTCATCCAAAGTCTAAGGTACCTATCAGTAATGGGTAGGGGCTCATTTTTCAGTCTTTCTATACAGTTCCCTACGGCAAAGCTTTTATCCACACCTAGTGGGATTGAAAGCTTGTTCCAGGCCCTTTAATTCATGAAAATGCCCGGGTGGGAAAGTGCACCAGAAGCTGACAACCACATACCCAATTTCGAATTTTTGTCCATTACGGCTGGTGGCAGCTGTCGCTTTACTCTCACTTCCCTACGGCAAAGTTCTTGACCACAGGTGGTTAGATTGAAAGCTATTACCCATATCTTCAACTGGTATGAATACCTGGGTGGGAAAGTGCACCTGAAGACTTCACTGGTCATCCAAAGTCTAAGGTACCTATCAGTAATGGGTAGGGGCTCATTTTTCAGTCTTTCTATACAGTTCCCTACGGCAAAGCTTTTATCCACACCTAGTGGGATTGAAAGCTTGTTCCAGGCCCTTTAATTCATGAAAATGCCCGGGTGGGAAAGTGCACCAGAAGCTGACAACCACATACCCAATTTCGAATTTTTGTCCATTACGGCTGGTGGCAGCTGTCGCTTTACTCTCACTTCCCTACGGCAAAGTTCTTGACCACAGGTGGTTAGATTGAAAGCTATTACCCATATCTTCAACTGGTATGAATACCTGGGTGGGAAAGTGCACCTGAAGACTTCACTGGTCATCCAAAGTCTAAGGTACCTATCAGTAATGGGTAGGGGCTCATTTTTCAGTCTTTCTATACAGTTCCCTACGGCAAAGCTTTTATCCACACCTAGTGGGATTGAAAGCTTGTTCCAGGCCCTTTAATTCATGAAAATGCCCGGGTGGGAAAGTGCACCAGAAGCTGACAACCACATACCCAATTTCGAATTTTTGTCCATTACGGCTGGTGGCAGCTGTCGCTTTACTCTCACTTCCCTACGGCAAAGTTCTTGACCACAGGTGGTTAGATTGAAAGCTATTACCCATATCTTCAACTGGTATGAATACCTGGGTGGGAAAGTGCACCTGAAGACTTCACTGGTCATCCAAAGTCTAAGGTACCTATCAGTAATGGGTAGGGGCTCATTTTTCAGTCTTTCTATACAGTTCCCTGCGGCAAAGCTTTTATCCACACCTAGTGGGATTGAAAGCTTGTTCCAGGCCCTTTAATTCATGAAAATGCCCGGGTGGGAAAGTGCACCAGAAGCTGACAACCACATACCCAATTTCGAATTTTTGTCCATTACGGCTGGTGGCAGCTGTCGCTTTACTCTCACTTCCCTACGGCAAAGTTCTTGACCACAGGTGGTTAGATTGAAAGCTATTACCCATATCTTCAACTGGTATGAATACCTGGGTGGGAAAGTGCACCTGAAGACTTCACTGGTCATCCAAAGTCTAAGGTACCTATCAGTAATGGGTAGGGGCTCATTTTTCAGTCTTTCTATACAGTTCCCTACGGCAAAGCTTTTATCCACACCTAGTGGGATTGAAAGCTTGTTCCAGGCCCTTTAATTCATGAAAATGCCCGGGTGGGAAAGTGCACCAGAAGCTGACAACCACATACCCAATTTCGAATTTTTGTCCATTACGGCTGGTGGCAGCTGTCGCTTTACTCTCACTTCCCTACGGCAAAGTTCTTGACCACAGGTGGTTAGATTGAAAGCTATTACCCATATCTTCAACTGGTATGAATACCTGGGTGGGAAAGTGCACCTGAAGACTTCACTGGTCATCCAAAGTCTAAGGTACCTATCAGTAATGGGTAGGGGCTCATTTTTCAGTCTTTCTATACAGTTCCCTACGGCAAAGCTTTTATCCACACCTAGTGGGATTGAAAGCTTGTTCCAGGCCCTTTAATTCATGAAAATGCCCGGGTGGGAAAGTGCACCAGAAGCTGACAACCACATACCCAATTTCGAATTTTTGTCCATTACGGCTGGTGGCAGCTGTCGCTTTACTCTCACTTCCCTACGGCAAAGTTCTTGACCACAGGTGGTTAGATTGAAAGCTATTACCCATATCTTCAACTGGTATGAATACCTGGGTGGGAAAGTGCACCTGAAGACTTCACTGGTCATCCAAAGTCTAAGGTACCTATCAGTAATGGGTAGGGGCTCATTTTTCAGTCTTTCTATACAGTTCCCTACGGCAAAGCTTTTATCCACACCTAGTGGGATTGAAAGCTTGTTCCAGGCCCTTTAATTCATGAAAATGCCCGGGTGGGAAAGTGCACCAGAAGCTGACAACCACATACCCAATTTCGAATTTTTGTCCATTACGGCTGGTGGCAGCTGTCGCTTTACTCTCACTTCCCTACGGCAAAGTTCTTGACCACAGGTGGTTAGATTGAAAGCTATTACCCATATCTTCAACTGGTATGAATACCTGGGTGGGAAAGTGCACCTGAAGACTTCACTGGTCATCCAAAGTCTAAGGTACCTATCAGTAATGGGTAGGGGCTCATTTTTCAGTCTTTCTATACAGTTCCCTACGGCAAAGCTTTTATCCACACCTAGTGGGATTGAAAGCTTGTTCCAGGCCCTTTAATTCATGAAAATGCCCGGGTGGGAAAGTGCACCAGAAGCTGACAACCACATACCCAATTTCGAATTTTTGTCCATTACGGCTGGTGGCAGCTGTCGCTTTACTCTCACTTCCCTACGGCAAAGTTCTTGACCACAGGTGGTTAGATTGAAAGCTATTACCCATATCTTCAACTGGTATGAATACCTGGGTGGGAAAGTGCACCTGAAGACTTCACTGGTCATCCAAAGTCTAAGGTACCTATCAGTAATGGGTAGGGGCTCATTTTTCAGTCTTTCTATACAGTTCCCTACGGCAAAGCTTTTATCCACACCTAGTGGGATTGAAAGCTTGTTCCAGGCCCTTTAATTCATGAAAATGCCCGGGTGGGAAAGTGCACCAGAAGCTGACAACCACATACCCAATTTCGAATTTTTGTCCATTACGGCTGGTGGCAGCTGTCGCTTTACTCTCACTTCCCTACGGCAAAGTTCTTGACCACAGGTGGTTAGATTGAAAGCTATTACCCATATCTTCAACTGGTATGAATACCTGGGTGGGAAAGTGCACCTGAAGACTTCACTGGTCATCCAAAGTCTAAGGTACCTATCAGTAATGGGTAGGGGCTCATTTTTCAGTCTTTCTATACAGTTCCCTACGGCAAAGCTTTTATCCACACCTAGTGGGATTGAAAGCTTGTTCCAGGCCCTTTAATTCATGAAAATGCCCGGGTGGGAAAGTGCACCAGAAGCTGACAACCACATACCCAATTTCGAATTTTTGTCCATTACGGCTGGTGGCAGCTGTCGCTTTACTCTCACTTCCCTACGGCAAAGTTCTTGACCACAGGTGGTTAGATTGAAAGCTATTACCCATATCTTCAACTGGTATGAATACCTGGGTGGGAAAGTGCACCTGAAGACTTCACTGGTCATCCAAAGTCTAAGGTACCTATCAGTAATGGGTAGGGGCTCATTTTTCAGTCTTTCTATACAGTTCCCTACGGCAAAGCTTTTATCCACACCTAGTGGGATTGAAAGCTTGTTCCAGGCCCTTTAATTCATGAAAATGCCCGGGTGGGAAAGTGCACCAGAAGCTGACAACCACATACCCAATTTCGAATTTTTGTCCATTACGGCTGGTGGCAGCTGTCGCTTTACTCTCACTTCCCTACGGCAAAGTTCTTGACCACAGGTGGTTAGATTGAAAGCTATTACCCATATCTTCAACTGGTATGAATACCTGGGTGGGAAAGTGCACCTGAAGACTTCACTGGTCATCCAAAGTCTAAGGTACCTATCAGTAATGGGTAGGGGCTCATTTTTCAGTCTTTCTATACAGTTCCCTACGGCAAAGCTTTTATCCACACCTAGTGGGATTGAAAGCTTGTTCCAGGCCCTTTAATTCATGAAAATGCCCGGGTGGGAAAGTGCACCAGAAGCTGACAACCACATACCCAATTTCGAATTTTTGTCCATTACGGCTGGTGGCAGCTGTCGCTTTACTCTCACTTCCCTACGGCAAAGTTCTTGACCACAGGTGGTTAGATTGAAAGCTATTACCCATATCTTCAACTGGTATGAATACCTGGGTGGGAAAGTGCACCTGAAGACTTCACTGGTCATCCAAAGTCTAAGGTACCTATCAGTAATGGGTAGGGGCTCATTTTTCAGTCTTTCTATACAGTTCCCTACGGCAAAGCTTTTATCCACACCTAGTGGGATTGAAAGCTTGTTCCAGGCCCTTTAATTCATGAAAATGCCCGGGTGGGAAAGTGCACCAGAAGCTGACAACCACATACCCAATTTCGAATTTTTGTCCATTACGGCTGGTGGCAGCTGTCGCTTTACTCTCACTTCCCTACGGCAAAGTTCTTGACCACAGGTGGTTAGATTGAAAGCTATTACCCATATCTTCAACTGGTATGAATACCTGGGTGGGAAAGTGCACCTGAAGACTTCACTGGTCATCCAAAGTCTAAGGTACCTATCAGTAATGGGTAGGGGCTCATTTTTCAGTCTTTCTATACAGTTCCCTACGGCAAAGCTTTTATCCACACCTAGTGGGATTGAAAGCTTGTTCCAGGCCCTTTAATTCATGAAAATGCCCGGGTGGGAAAGTGCACCAGAAGCTGACAACCACATACCCAATTTCGAATTTTTGTCCATTACGGCTGGTGGCAGCTGTCGCTTTACTCTCACTTCCCTACGGCAAAGTTCTTGACCACAGGTGGTTAGATTGAAAGCTATTACCCATATCTTCAACTGGTATGAATACCTGGGTGGGAAAGTGCACCTGAAGACTTCACTGGTCATCCAAAGTCTAAGGTACCTATCAGTAATGGGTAGGGGCTCATTTTTCAGTCTTTCTATACAGTTCCCTACGGCAAAGCTTTTATCCACACCTAGTGGGATTGAAAGCTTGTTCCAGGCCCTTTAATTCATGAAAATGCCCGGGTGGGAAAGTGCACCAGAAGCTGACAACCACATACCCAATTTCGAATTTTTGTCCATTACGGCTGGTGGCAGCTGTCGCTTTACTCTCACTTCCCTACGGCAAAGTTCTTGACCACAGGTGGTTAGATTGAAAGCTATTACCCATATCTTCAACTGGTATGAATACCTGGGTGGGAAAGTGCACCTGAAGACTTCACTGGTCATCCAAAGTCTAAGGTACCTATCAGTAATGGGTAGGGGCTCATTTTTCAGTCTTTCTATACAGTTCCCTACGGCAAAGCTTTTATCCACACCTAGTGGGATTGAAAGCTTGTTCCAGGCCCTTTAATTCATGAAAATGCCCGGGTGGGAAAGTGCACCAGAAGCTGACAACCACATACCCAATTTCGAATTTTTGTCCATTACGGCTGGTGGCAGCTGTCGCTTTACTCTCACTTCCCTACGGCAAAGTTCTTGACCACAGGTGGTTAGATTGAAAGCTATTACCCATATCTTCAACTGGTATGAATACCTGGGTGGGAAAGTGCACCTGAAGACTTCACTGGTCATCCAAAGTCTAAGGTACCTATCAGTAATGGGTAGGGGCTCATTTTTCAGTCTTTCTATACAGTTCCCTACGGCAAAGCTTTTATCCACACCTAGTGGGATTGAAAGCTTGTTCCAGGCCCTTTAATTCATGAAAATGCCCGGGTGGGAAAGTGCACCAGAAGCTGACAACCACATACCCAATTTCGAATTTTTGTCCATTACGGCTGGTGGCAGCTGTCGCTTTACTCTCACTTCCCTACGGCAAAGTTCTTGACCACAGGTGGTTAGATTGAAAGCTATTACCCATATCTTCAACTGGTATGAATACCTGGGTGGGAAAGTGCACCTGAAGACTTCACTGGTCATCCAAAGTCTAAGGTACCTATCAGTAATGGGTAGGGGCTCATTTTTCAGTCTTTCTATACAGTTCCCTACGGCAAAGCTTTTATCCACACCTAGTGGGATTGAAAGCTTGTTCCAGGCCCTTTAATTCATGAAAATGCCCGGGTGGGAAAGTGCACCAGAAGCTGACAACCACATACCCAATTTCGAATTTTTGTCCATTACGGCTGGTGGCAGCTGTCGCTTTACTCTCACTTCCCTACGGCAAAGTTCTTGACCACAGGTGGTTAGATTGAAAGCTATTACCCATATCTTCAACTGGTATGAATACCTGGGTGGGAAAGTGCACCTGAAGACTTCACTGGTCATCCAAAGTCTAAGGTACCTATCAGTAATGGGTAGGGGCTCATTTTTCAGTCTTTCTATACAGTTCCCTACGGCAAAGCTTTTATCCACACCTAGTGGGATTGAAAGCTTGTTCCAGGCCCTTTAATTCATGAAAATGCCCGGGTGGGAAAGTGCACCAGAAGCTGACAACCACATACCCAATTTCGAATTTTTGTCCATTACGGCTGGTGGCAGCTGTCGCTTTACTCTCACTTCCCTACGGCAAAGTTCTTGACCACAGGTGGTTAGATTGAAAGCTATTACCCATATCTTCAACTGGTATGAATACCTGGGTGGGAAAGTGCACCTGAAGACTTCACTGGTCATCCAAAGTCTAAGGTACCTATCAGTAATGGGTAGGGGCTCATTTTTCAGTCTTTCTATACAGTTCCCTACGGCAAAGCTTTTATCCACACCTAGTGGGATTGAAAGCTTGTTCCAGGCCCTTTAATTCATGAAAATGCCCGGGTGGGAAAGTGCACCAGAAGCTGACAACCACATACCCAATTTCGAATTTTTGTCCATTACGGCTGGTGGCAGCTGTCGCTTTACTCTCACTTCCCTACGGCAAAGTTCTTGACCACAGGTGGTTAGATTGAAAGCTATTACCCATATCTTCAACTGGTATGAATACCTGGGTGGGAAAGTGCACCTGAAGACTTCACTGGTCATCCAAAGTCTAAGGTACCTATCAGTAATGGGTAGGGGCTCATTTTTCAGTCTTTCTATACAGTTCCCTACGGCAAAGCTTTTATCCACACCTAGTGGGATTGAAAGCTTGTTCCAGGCCCTTTAATTCATGAAAATGCCCGGGTGGGAAAGTGCACCAGAAGCTGACAACCACATACCCAATTTCGAATTTTTGTCCATTACGGCTGGTGGCAGCTGTCGCTTTACTCTCACTTCCCTACGGCAAAGTTCTTGACCACAGGTGGTTAGATTGAAAGCTATTACCCATATCTTCAACTGGTATGAATACCTGGGTGGGAAAGTGCACCTGAAGACTTCACTGGTCATCCAAAGTCTAAGGTACCTATCAGTAATGGGTAGGGGCTCATTTTTCAGTCTTTCTATACAGTTCCCTACGGCAAAGCTTTTATCCACACCTAGTGGGATTGAAAGCTTGTTCCAGGCCCTTTAATTCATGAAAATGCCCGGGTGGGAAAGTGCACCAGAAGCTGACAACCACATACCCAATTTCGAATTTTTGTCCATTACGGCTGGTGGCAGCTGTCGCTTTACTCTCACTTCCCTACGGCAAAGTTCTTGACCACAGGTGGTTAGATTGAAAGCTATTACCCATATCTTCAACTGGTATGAATACCTGGGTGGGAAAGTGCACCTGAAGACTTCACTGGTCATCCAAAGTCTAAGGTACCTATCAGTAATGGGTAGGGGCTCATTTTTCAGTCTTTCTATACAGTTCCCTACGGCAAAGCTTTTATCCACACCTAGTGGGATTGAAAGCTTGTTCCAGGCCCTTTAATTCATGAAAATGCCCGGGTGGGAAAGTGCACCAGAAGCTGACAACCACATACCCAATTTCGAATTTTTGTCCATTACGGCTGGTGGCAGCTGTCGCTTTACTCTCACTTCCCTACGGCAAAGTTCTTGACCACAGGTGGTTAGATTGAAAGCTATTACCCATATCTTCAACTGGTATGAATACCTGGGTGGGAAAGTGCACCTGAAGACTTCACTGGTCATCCAAAGTCTAAGGTACCTATCAGTAATGGGTAGGGGCTCATTTTTCAGTCTTTCTATACAGTTCCCTACGGCAAAGCTTTTATCCACACCTAGTGGGATTGAAAGCTTGTTCCAGGCCCTTTAATTCATGAAAATGCCCGGGTGGGAAAGTGCACCAGAAGCTGACAACCACATACCCAATTTCGAATTTTTGTCCATTACGGCTGGTGGCAGCTGTCGCTTTACTCTCACTTCCCTACGGCAAAGTTCTTGACCACAGGTGGTTAGATTGAAAGCTATTACCCATATCTTCAACTGGTATGAATACCTGGGTGGGAAAGTGCACCTGAAGACTTCACTGGTCATCCAAAGTCTAAGGTACCTATCAGTAATGGGTAGGGGCTCATTTTTCAGTCTTTCTATACAGTTCCCTACGGCAAAGCTTTTATCCACACCTAGTGGGATTGAAAGCTTGTTCCAGGCCCTTTAATTCATGAAAATGCCCGGGTGGGAAAGTGCACCAGAAGCTGACAACCACATACCCAATTTCGAATTTTTGTCCATTACGGCTGGTGGCAGCTGTCGCTTTACTCTCACTTCCCTACGGCAAAGTTCTTGACCACAGGTGGTTAGATTGAAAGCTATTACCCATATCTTCAACTGGTATGAATACCTGGGTGGGAAAGTGCACCTGAAGACTTCACTGGTCATCCAAAGTCTAAGGTACCTATCAGTAATGGGTAGGGGCTCATTTTTCAGTCTTTCTATACAGTTCCCTACGGCAAAGCTTTTATCCACACCTAGTGGGATTGAAAGCTTGTTCCAGGCCCTTTAATTCATGAAAATGCCCGGGTGGGAAAGTGCACCAGAAGCTGACAACCACATACCCAATTTCGAATTTTTGTCCATTACGGCTGGTGGCAGCTGTCGCTTTACTCTCACTTCCCTACGGCAAAGTTCTTGACCACAGGTGGTTAGATTGAAAGCTATTACCCATATCTTCAACTGGTATGAATACCTGGGTGGGAAAGTGCACCTGAAGACTTCACTGGTCATCCAAAGTCTAAGGTACCTATCAGTAATGGGTAGGGGCTCATTTTTCAGTCTTTCTATACAGTTCCCTACGGCAAAGCTTTTATCCACACCTAGTGGGATTGAAAGCTTGTTCCAGGCCCTTTAATTCATGAAAATGCCCGGGTGGGAAAGTGCACCAGAAGCTGACAACCACATACCCAATTTCGAATTTTTGTCCATTACGGCTGGTGGCAGCTGTCGCTTTACTCTCACTTCCCTACGGCAAAGTTCTTGACCACAGGTGGTTAGATTGAAAGCTATTACCCATATCTTCAACTGGTATGAATACCTGGGTGGGAAAGTGCACCTGAAGACTTCACTGGTCATCCAAAGTCTAAGGTACCTATCAGTAATGGGTAGGGGCTCATTTTTCAGTCTTTCTATACAGTTCCCTACGGCAAAGCTTTTATCCACACCTAGTGGGATTGAAAGCTTGTTCCAGGCCCTTTAATTCATGAAAATGCCCGGGTGGGAAAGTGCACCAGAAGCTGACAACCACATACCCAATTTCGAATTTTTGTCCATTACGGCTGGTGGCAGCTGTCGCTTTACTCTCACTTCCCTACGGCAAAGTTCTTGACCACAGGTGGTTAGATTGAAAGCTATTACCCATATCTTCAACTGGTATGAATACCTGGGTGGGAAAGTGCACCTGAAGACTTCACTGGTCATCCAAAGTCTAAGGTACCTATCAGTAATGGGTAGGGGCTCATTTTTCAGTCTTTCTATACAGTTCCCTACGGCAAAGCTTTTATCCACACCTAGTGGGATTGAAAGCTTGTTCCAGGCCCTTTAATTCATGAAAATGCCCGGGTGGGAAAGTGCACCAGAAGCTGACAACCACATACCCAATTTCGAATTTTTGTCCATTACGGCTGGTGGCAGCTGTCGCTTTACTCTCACTTCCCTACGGCAAAGTTCTTGACCACAGGTGGTTAGATTGAAAGCTATTACCCATATCTTCAACTGGTATGAATACCTGGGTGGGAAAGTGCACCTGAAGACTTCACTGGTCATCCAAAGTCTAAGGTACCTATCAGTAATGGGTAGGGGCTCATTTTTCAGTCTTTCTATACAGTTCCCTACGGCAAAGCTTTTATCCACACCTAGTGGGATTGAAAGCTTGTTCCAGGCCCTTTAATTCATGAAAATGCCCGGGTGGGAAAGTGCACCAGAAGCTGACAACCACATACCCAATTTCGAATTTTTGTCCATTACGGCTGGTGGCAGCTGTCGCTTTACTCTCACTTCCCTACGGCAAAGTTCTTGACCACAGGTGGTTAGATTGAAAGCTATTACCCATATCTTCAACTGGTATGAATACCTGGGTGGGAAAGTGCACCTGAAGACTTCACTGGTCATCCAAAGTCTAAGGTACCTATCAGTAATGGGTAGGGGCTCATTTTTCAGTCTTTCTATACAGTTCCCTACGGCAAAGCTTTTATCCACACCTAGTGGGATTGAAAGCTTGTTCCAGGCCCTTTAATTCATGAAAATGCCCGGGTGGGAAAGTGCACCAGAAGCTGACAACCACATACCCAATTTCGAATTTTTGTCCATTACGGCTGGTGGCAGCTGTCGCTTTACTCTCACTTCCCTACGGCAAAGTTCTTGACCACAGGTGGTTAGATTGAAAGCTATTACCCATATCTTCAACTGGTATGAATACCTGGGTGGGAAAGTGCACCTGAAGACTTCACTGGTCATCCAAAGTCTAAGGTACCTATCAGTAATGGGTAGGGGCTCATTTTTCAGTCTTTCTATTTGTAAAATTGCGTCTAAAGCTTCGTGTAGAAAAAAATGTTTGTAAACATTGCATTAATTTCTGGACCTATGGCCGGTCTAGCTATGAAAATACGGAGAGTGAAACAGAAAATAGCCCGTTAAACATGTTAAAATAACCTTGATGTTCTTATAAACCATCTTTGAAGGCTAAATTAGTACTCAGCTGTCTAAAAATGAATTTTATTGCACAATAACTTTCATATTTGAAAAATCCACCGGGGCCAAAATGCGAAACCAAACTTATAACTGTGTATTGCTACCTTCATGTGTTCATACACTGATTCCCGGAAAATCGGAAATACAAAAACAGGTACTAAGCAAACCTGAACAACAGGGGAAATATGCCCTGCTTTTTTTTCTTATTATTATTCAAAAGAGACTTTTAACAAGGGTGTGTATAGTGATCCCAAGTGATTACGCTTTCATTTGATACTAAAATAAACCAATTATTATACTTATTGACAAAGATTTATCAATATGCATGGAACTATTTTGTTTGATATATGTACTGCATTTTATGTTTATTTTACCGGGCCGATATAGTAATTCTTTACCAATGTAATAGGAATGGATTATTTCCCTTTTCATTACTTAATTATTTCAGGCTGTTTGTTTATTTGCTTTATAATATTACATTTTCATTTGATTCATTCTATTCAGTATTGATTAATTGAACAAGACTGACATTCGAGCTCCTTTATTTATTTGACGTTTGTATTAATTTTGAAATGTTATTTATTTTTGCTTACATTTTTGAAAGAACTTGCAAGGGCTGTATATGTAGGTTACCCACCATGCATGGGCTGTATAGTCAGTCAAGGTCGTGAAAAACCTCCATAATGGTTTAAATAAAGATAACAAAAAAACCTCCATAGTGCTAAACTTTAATATATATACGATTAATTGACAACACTTCTTTAAATATATATCAGTGACCTGATTATACTAAAGTGGAAAAAGACGGTTTGAATTTCTTATAAAACGCCCATATGTGGTATCATTATGGCTATGTTAACTTGGTTAAGCATTAACGTGTGATAAAGGTTTCTGGCTGAACGTAGTTAAAATGTTTTGATGTGATGAATGTTGTATTGAATATGTTTTTTCTTTCTTTTCATTAAATTGTTATTTGTTTTATTGCTTTGAGTATTATTTGAAGTGCCTTGGACTATACCCCATACACTGTATCCAGAAGCACTCCCCTCACACCTAAATTGTTTTAAGGAAATAATCGATATTTGAGAATGTCGACGGTATATATAGAAAGCCGTTGTATGATTTTCCTACCGTATAGCGTCTTCCTTGTTCACTTTAACATTTTATTTATCTCACCGTAAATTGACATCTGAACTAATGTACTAAGATGTTCTTATTCTGTTTTACATACAATACTTACGTATACATACCTCTTAATCTTGAGACTTGGTTTAGCCGTTATGTACTATAATAGCCTTTAATTAATTTATCTATATTATATGTACGATGTAGTTTTTGTTTCACGTTAAAAATCTTAGTTTAACAAACAAATAACATTCCAGATACTACAGTTAAACTATTCCGAGATCGAAAAGGTCTTATCATCTATGCAGCTCTACAGATATTGGCGATGGATGAATTTCACTACATTATGTCGTGCAAATTTGTTAACATAGAAAGAGAAAAATATTTACCACATTATTGTAAAGGAATTGCAAACATTATTAAATTTAATAATATATTCTCATCTGAAAATGTTGTTGAACTAGAAAAATTGTGTAGATTTATATGATACATATCAGTGAAAGTCTGTCCTCCTGGTTAGAGGAACTGTATTACTATTATATTGTTATTCATTTTTCACAAATGCGAAACAAAATATGTTTTGGATATGAACTGTTATTTTCTCTGTAGCTATGTACTAGTTTATGAGAATAAAATCATTCATAAATTCATATAAAATATTCAAAAACTAATTTAGAGCATTAGCCTCGAGCAAACACGATCATCACGTTAATTTGTTGGAATCAAAAGTGAAATTCAAATAAAATTAATTGGTGTTTCCTTTCTAAAAGTATAAGCATTTATTCTTATTACAATTGTCCATTAAACAATTAATAGCGATATATTACGTATTAAATATTAGCAGAACGTTGTAGCATAATGTCATTTTGTGGTTTTCAGACATATCTCTAAATGGTTCTGTAACGTGTTGATGCTCATTGTTAACTTTAGTGGTCGATAGAATTGGTCGCTAGCTTGATTGGTCGCTGGAATTGGTCGCTAGCTTGAGTCTGGTATATTTATGCTCTAGTGGTCAGGTTTAAGTTTTTGGATGAGGTGCATCTCAGATATTAAATCCTGATCTCAGCTTCTCTGTTTATTGCCCTAAAAAATAAAGAAAAAATTGTAGCAGGTTACAATTGATTTTCATATATCATTGTTCATCATGTTGACAAGGTATGTATTATGCTGTGCTAAAAATTATCTTAATTCCTTTAAAAAGAAAACAAATTGAGAATGATAATGCTTGTTCATCAGAAACAAGAATGCATATTTTAAAGTGAAAGAGTATTGAAATGATACAATAGACGTAATTGATGGAAGAAATCACTTAAATAAAAAAACATCAACAGTATTAATCATACTTGTATTTAATATAAAAATTAGCCATATTTTCCCATCAATAAAGTTGCTGTTATTTGTGGTTGGTTTTATTTTTCAAATCTGTCAAGATATATGGTTAAAGTTTTCATATAACATCAATAATTTTCTCAAACATTCATGGAATTCAATGAAACTTGAAAAAAGCTTTTTATACCCCCGCTTTAAAAAAAGTAGAATATACTGTTTTACCTCTGTCTGTCCGTCCGTTCGTCCATCCATCCGTCCATCCGTCAGTCCGTCCATCCGTCCCATGAATATTTTTCGTCGCAGCTTTCTCAGTAACTACATCATAAGGATTTCTGAAATTTGGTTTCAGGGTTTATAGAAGTCAGCTATACCGTGTGATGCGTTTTCAGATTCATCACTCAACAAAATAATTGTATCATCAGTGAGCAGTAGCTCGCAGTTTCACTTGTTTTATTATGAATAGACAGTATCAAGGGCGAACATTTTTAATTTTTTTTTCTATTTTCCCGTATTTTACTGATAAATAAACTTCTATATTCTATAGTTTTTCACAAAATTTGTCAACGATTCATGTAATTTTGCAATCTTGAAAGGATGCTTCTTCAAGATCGAGAGACGGTATTTAGAGCCAAATTATGAAAACTTCTTATTAATTAATTTTTCCGTTTTTTCTGATGATAAACAGATTTAGTTTTTTTGTTTTGCAGTTAACATTTAGATACAGTCGGAGATTAAATGGTTTTCGACATTAATAACTTTGTCAAACCTTAATTGAATTTAATGAAACTTTGATAGAAGTTGTTTTTATTATTAACAGATAACATCTAGATCAAATTATTCTCTCTTCTATTTTCCAATCAAACATGTAGTTTGTATAGCAACAACAAAACATAAAAAAAGAATGTATAACTGTTCAAACGTCAGTTTATGACTAATATCTCGAAATTGCAGCAAATTGAGAAAAACTAGTGAGTCGAAAATTGTCAACTCAACAAGCTCTATCTACTGTGAAAAATCCATTATTGCCCCTAAAATGTGTATCTTCACCCCATAAGATAGTAAATTACATTATGTTTTCCGGTCTGTGGGTCCGTCCGTCCGATATTCAGTCCTTCCACCCCGTATAAGGTTACAGATTTGGTCGGGTATTTGTTATGTCCCCGCCGTGGCGGAGGGGGCATTAAGTTTTACCCTTGTCCGTCTGTACATCCGTCCATACGTCCCAAAAATAGTTTCCGTTCTCTAACTTTAGTTCGCATCAACCAAATGTTATAAAACTTATGCTTATTACCAACAAACTCATATCAAGTTTGAATTTGGATGGCGTCTCTTTCACCTTTCTCGAGTTATGTCACTTTAATAACGGAATAATCTAAATTTGCAGTTTCCGCAATCTAACTTTATTGTGCCTCAACCAAATATTATGAAACTTTTACACAATGCGTATTACCAACAAACTCAGATCAAGTTTGAATTTGGATGGCGTCACTTTCACCTTTTTCGAGCTATGTCCCTTTAATAATGGAATAATCAAAATTTGCATTTTCCGCAATCTAACTTTAGTTTGCTTCAACCAAATGTTATGAAGCTTATACACAATGCTTATTACCACCAAACAGAAATCAAGTTCGAATTTTGGTGGCATCACTTTCGCCGTCCTGAGTTATGTACATGTGTAAATTGAAAAATTGCGGAATTTGCCGTATATTTACAAGCGGGGGCATCAGGGCTCATGGACACATACTTCATTTATCTGGTTTTGTTTTAGGGCGTTCGCATCAACTTGAAACTTAGTATTAATGTCCATTTTTTTGTGAGAAAATCACAAATCAAACCTCCTCTCCTCTGGTATTAACTTTTAAAAAGGACGATGAAAATCTCCAATCTTTATACTGGATACATAAACTTCCCGAATTCCTTATATAGAACAATATATAGCCGAGACGTCGAGATGTTTGACTAAACATTTTTCTAATGTTCTTACCACCATGTTTTCTACAGTAAAAATGGAGACCAGAAACATTGTGATTATGTATATCCAACCAGCGGTGTCGATCAGTTGTGGATTCTTATAAATTCTAGAGATCTATTCCAAAATCTTCAATCACAATCTTTAAAATTTTGCAGTAACATACATAATTTTCTGCGCTTTACACTTCCATTCTCCATGCTCGATCTAAAGATGACTACATCATCTGATTAAACAACTTTTTAAAACACAGCAAATACACTGAAGATGACATCATCAAAATTCTGGACATTTTTATGGACACCATATTTGTTGAGTTTGGTGGCTAAATATTTCAGTAGACAGCCGGTATTCCAATGGTACTAATTGTGCATCACTACTTGCCGACTTGTTTCTGTACTGGTATGAAGCAAAATTTATACTGAACCTTCTCAAAGATATAAAGAAAAGGTTTCTTGTTAAGTTATGTGAATTTTGTAAAAGCAAACACTATTCGTATGTTCATGCCAGTACCGAAGTAATAGCTACTGGAGTGTTGGTACCTTTTGGAACTAACAGACTACCAGCAGATGTATCAGTGGGTCAGTGTAGTAATAACATTAACAGTACCAAGTTTACCGCACAAGATAATCATTTCAACAATTCATATCTCTAAATTGATGCTCCCGGCCAAAATATTTGAAAGACCAAAACCTAATATAAACTTTGACGAGTTGATAAAACCCAAAACGAACAAAAATAAATTCACTTTCAGAAAAAAATAGTGTAGTAATAGGGAAGAGGTCACAGCTGGTTTTATATACTTTTCAAGTGTGTTAAGATCTGAGACTCCGTAAGCATGTTTCTCTTGATAGAGGTTTCTCAACATCTTACGAACGGACGACACTCTACGAACGCATCGTTAAGGAGCAGTAATTTTGTTCAGTAACACATTTTTAGCGATATTGCAGTGTGTTTAAAGACAACGGTAAACATTTTGATATTTTCTTTTTGCAACCTTGCATTTTATTGTTGTGGTTAAATATTAGTGTTCCAATTTATTTTGTGTTGTTGAATGTTGCGTAATCTTACGTTGAGTTCCGTTTGTTTACATGTCGTATATGCGTTCGATTTATCTCCCTTATATATTAAAAAAAATAATATTGTTTTTGTATTGTCGTTGTTAAAACAAAACCATTCCGCGCATCTGGTTAATTTGTATTTGATTGATTGATTGTTGGATGTTTAGCGTTCAGTGGCAAGTATTCGATGCATATCACGACGAGATTAGATTTTGTCACTTCATAAACAAAGGTAGTAAGAAAGGTCTAATAAAAAACTCGTTAACTTTTACAAATTCTTCATATTTACTGATTCAGATTAACAAATGTCTTGATTCATCCCCACATTTATTCGATAGTATTCAATAATAAATTTTAGGAACCACTCCTAACAGTAAGATAAGACGGCATGTTTATGCTTTCTTGGATATATACGTCGTTTACACCGCTATTTATTTATTCTTTTTATATATTTTTTGGGGGAATCAGTTACAGAAATATAAAGGTGCACTCAATCTATCGTAAAGTAATATAGTTTTGTGTATTCTAATTGAAAGTATGAGTGCTACAGCACCAACAAAACTGATAGTCACATAGTTGTCAAAGGGTACATTTTTTAAAATTACATGCCTCAAATAAAAAGAAACACGTAGAAAACATAAGAACAGAAAAAAATATAAACAACATGCCATAAAAGCTCAACGAAAACAATAAACAAGAAGACAAAACAAATTTATTTAAACTAATATTGATGTGAGCCTAGATAAGTTTTCAAAAAAGATTCATAGTCCCTCCTATCCCAAAGTTTTACATTTACCCTTTTTCACATGTATGTACTAAATAATTAAGTCTCCCAAACGAAGTTTGGGAAGACTTATTGTTTTTGCTCAGTTCTTATTATTCTTCTTCTTCTTCTTCTTCTTCTTCTTCTTCTTCTTCTTCTTCTTCTTCTTCTTCTTCTTCCGCCGCTTTTAAATTTGAACTTGTCCGCACCCGTTCTCCAAAACCGCTTGTCAGATTAACTTAGGGTTTCACAATATGTTAGACTAACATGTCTAGTGGTGCAATCAGGGTTTTGTTTGTGCAATGGGGTTTATAAAGGGGTACTTTGAGGGGCAAAAAGAAAAGAGGGTTTTACTATTGAACCCTATGGGATTTTATTTTTTTTAATTTTCAAATGATTATAAATTGAAAACCGTTTGTGATAGACACAATCTTTTTAATTGAAAATGTTCTAAATGATAAAGCCCATTAAATGAAATACAGGGTTAGTCCCCAGGGGTCACCCCCACCCCCTGCCATTTAAGAAAGTTCTAATACCTTGTAAGTGGTCAAGATCCCCACCCCTAAACCATATATATTCTGGTTTGTCATGCTAAGATGGTTTGAATGATATACAGGGTTAGTCCCCAGGGGTCATCCCGACCCCCTGCCATTTGAGAAAGTTCTAATATCTTGTAAATGGTCGAGATCCCCACCCCTAAACCATATATATTCTGGTTTGTCATGATAAAGCACATCAAATGAAATACAGGGTTAGTCTTCAGGGGTCACCCCTACCCCCTGCCATTTAAGAAAGTTCTAATATCTTGTAAGTGGTCAAGATCCCCACCCCTTAACCATATATATTCTGGTTTGTCATGCTAAGATGGTTTGAATGATATACAGGGTTAGTCCCCAGGGGTCATCCCCACCCCCTGCCATTTAAAAAAATTCTAATACTTTGTAAGTGGTCAAGATCCCCACCCCTAAACCATATATAATCTGGTTTGTCATGATAAAGCACATCAAATGTTATACAGGGTTAGTCCCCAGGGGTCACCCCCACCCCCTGCCATTTAAGAAAGTTCTAATATCTTCTAAGTGGTCAAGATCCCCACCCCTAAACCATATATATTCTGGTTTGTCATGCTAAGATGGTTTGAATGATATACAGGGTTAGTCCCCAGGGGTCATCCGACCCCCTGTCATTTGAGAAAGTTTCTAATATCTTGTAAATGGTCGAGATCCCCACCCCTAAACCATATATATTCTGGTTTGTCATGCTAAGATGGTTTGAATGATATACAGGGTTAGTCCCCAGGGGTCACCCCACCCCCTGCCATTTAAGAAAGTTCTAATATCTTCTAAGTGGTCAAGATCTCCACACCTAAACAATATATATTCTGGTTTGTCATGCGAAGATGGTTTGAATGATATACAGGGTTAGTCCCCAGGGGTCATCCCGACCCCCTGCCATTTGGGAAAGTTCTAATATCTTGTAAATGGTTGAGATCCCCACCCCTAAACCATATATATTCCTATTTGTCATGTCTCGAACATTTGAATGACGTATACGGTCAGTCCCCAGGGGTCACCCCCACCCCCAATGTTCTAATATCTTGTAAATGGTTGAGATCCCCACCCCTAAACCATATATATTCCTGTTTGTCATGTAATGAACATTTGAATGACGTATAGGGCCAGTCCCCAGGGGTTCCTCCCCACCCCCAATGTTCTAGTATCTTGTAAATGGGCGAGATCCCCACCCCTAAACCATATATATTCTGGTTTGTCATGCCAAGATGATTTGAATGATATACAAGGTTAGTCCCCAGGCATCACTAATGCATATAACTTTACTGGACCAAACCAATTTTCACTGGACGTTGCCCAATGTCAGGCGACCCTGGGAATTACGAATTATGGGAGCTTCGTTTGGGAGACTTCGTAACAGCATCCTGTTACAATCATTTCTTGTTCAATATGATGTTATCATGTTTATCAAAAAAGTGAAACAATCAAACGAGAAAACTAACGGCCTAATTATAACAAAACAATTATACTGATAACAGCAGCGGTATCGATCGAGTGCTAGAAAAATGAAAATAACACTTTATAAATTTGGTGCGTCCGACGAGCTTTTTTATTTGCCTTGTCCCTGTCCCTAGCCTTGCCCAGGAACGCTCAAACCCCAAAAACTAAAAACCCATAATATGAAACATGATGAGACTTGTTGTCTGTAATACCGACATTATAAAGTCAATGTTCCTTATACATAGATTAACTTATATTAAGTTTCGATCATCTTGATAACTTTTACTGTTCCAATGATCGAGATCGGGTTTATGTGCCAGTCTGTTAACAGTGGTTGATATATGAAATATGAAAGTTAGTGAGCAATATAATTTATTTTGAATAGATGAAGATAAATATACTAGCCTTCATAGTGGGTTTATAGGAACATCAAGATTGTGTTATGTATGTATTATGGGCTGTTTTCTTTATGACAGTCCGTATTTTCATATCCATACCAGACATTGGTCCGGATATTAATTTTTATTGCAATGCTTTTTTTTTTAACTTTTAGTCGCACGAACTTTGTTATTAAATTTTTCGAAAAATGAGGCGAACGACACCCAATTTTTATTTCATAATTTGGTAGGGTTAGAAAAGGTATTACTCAAAGAGATTGAAATTCTAGTTTGAACTAAATTTTGGGGGAATATGTGACATTTTTATGCCCCTTTTTGCAATATTTTATGGTAAATAAATGCAAATTGTTGCCATGGATACACAAATAGGAATTATATTCCACCATTTTAACTTTTGAAAATCAAATCTATGGAAAATACTGATTATATACATATGCATGACACAAACAGTTGGCTTAATGTATTAGAAAGCTAGGAATAGAAGATGATTAAACATTTTGTGGTTAATTTCAATTTCATTTTCTAACTGTGGAGTGCTACTAAAGGCGTATTGACAAAGTCTTTGAAATGAAAAATCGGTTGACCAAGGTACGGTTGCATGCAGCGTTCTCCAGGTAAAGATTTAAAAAATAAACTATGAATGCATTATGGTAGTTTCATTTTGTCACCTTATTTAAAAAAAAAGGTTATTATAAGAATAAAGATTATGATACTATTAATAAGCAAACAGTCAATACATCATATCATCTGATGGGGTTCGTGTTTAGTTATCTATGTATGTTAACATGTTTGTCTTTTCATCGTCTTTCGTGTTTGGACTAAGCGGTGTCAGTTTATCCTGACTTATGAGTTTTTAAAGTCTCCTTGTTATCTTCCGCCTTAAAAATTCATATTATTTTGAAAAATAAATAAAATAAAAATGACAGATTTTTGCAAAAGTTTGTGATACTTTGAACGTGTTTTGTATAGTACTAATTTATAAGCCTATAGTTTTTTTGATAATTGAGAAAAAAATGTTATCACATATCTGAAACCTTACAAACAGGATATAATTAAATCTGTCGTGCATTGGGTGCAGAAAATGTCAAAAGGAAGGCAGTGGTGCTGCAGACAAATAAAGTCGGTTTGTCCCTATCTATCCCTTTCTGAAATATATTTTTCAGTACTGACATACATTATTTAAAACTAGCTTGTCAGGCCGAAAAGGAAAACCTGAATTTACTATTTATTAACACTTCCCTTGAAAAGTTAAAAGTATGTGCGATGGTTCTGTCCCATCTGTTTATATTTGTATTCCCCGCGACAAAATGTCGTCTATTGTTTTATCCTGACCATCAGTCAAATATAAGGCAGATGACAATTAACTCTACAGTTTTCAAACTAGAGCTTTTGTAGTATGCAGGGTGTTAGAACATTTACTGCATGTAAAGAAATGAAACTTATCACAATTTTGTTTTCCTTTAAATTTTCTTCAACTGAAAGAATGCCGAACTAGTAATTGAATTTTGTCATTTAATAAAGAAGTACAAATGAAACACAGATTTTTCGTCTAGTCGTTCTATATATGTAAAGATCTCGTGTTGCAAAAAGTAAAAAAGACATAATATCCGGGAATATCAGGAAACACACTTTATATTATACCGCAAGGTTTCGTTTTCCGCATTGATAAAGCAAGGTATGTACACGATTAACAGTCATATTCTCTGAGCGCTACGTTCAATATAATAGTAATGTTTCGATAGTAATTTCAATCTTTGATATGAATCTGCTAGACATAGTAGTTGAGTCAATAAGGTCCTTTAGTACACAAATAAAGAAATATCTTGTGGTCAGTATAATCTTAAACATACCTTATACTTATACCTTAAACTATAAGGTATGGAATTTTCTCGTTGTTGAAGTCCGTACGATTGCCAATAAGTGCTTACATCCACATAATTTGAATTTTGGTGGATAGTTGTCTCGTTGGCAACCACACCACATCTCCCTATTTTATAAGGGTAAAACATTCTAAATATAACTAAAGATTAAGATAGAAAAAATCTATCTGAATTAATATAAACGAAATCTTTAAGTTTAAGGAAGGTGTGATTTTTTTTTCGTACGTGTTGTAGGTCTTACTATTACAGCAATTAAAGCACTATCTATTCCTTTTGCCTTTGTTTTTGGTCAAGACTTTTAGAACATGTTGAGATTATGTCGTTAATAAATAGAATACATCCTTTTTTCAATTATAACAAAATATTTATTTATACAGTTAGGTAATTTAAAGTTTTACAAAATAGTTGAGTGTAATTATTGAACAACTTGATTACCCACAAGAAATATCCCATTCATATAAAATTCTTTTGAATATCCAGATTGGTTATTTGTTTATTATGGGTTGTATTGATTAGCTTGATATTTATACTATTTTGAAATGGGTAGATTATCAATTCTATATTTATATCCTATATTCCTACTGTAAGATAAAATCCCGAATCAAACAAAACCAGAAAATACCCAATCCATATTATCATCGTGGAGACGGTCCTTTTGAATCGTAGTATTTATTTTAACATGTTGTTTACAACTTCTTGTTTCTTTTTCCTTGGTTAAGTATATTGACTATTCATCTTCATCATTTGCACTTACAAGGGGGTCTAAAAGAACGAGAGATTAAAATATTTTCACTGTTAAAAGCATATATTTTGTACTTTGACACTTTCTTTTCAATTTTTATTTTTAATTGAGAGAAAAAGATTTTTCACGCATAATCATAAAGATAAGTGAGTATACATTTCAGTGGCGGATCCAGAGGGGGGCGTAGAGGGCGTACGCCCCCCCTTTGCTTGCACTTTTTTTTTTTTTTTTCAAGTTTGTAAAATGATTTATCAGACTAGACTTCGCGAACTTTGCCATTTCCCGTGTATTTAAATTTTATGCGACAATTCTTTACTTATAAAGATATTTGTCGCTCGTATTTACTGTAATATATTATTGATTATGTCAGTCATGTGATTCGCTACGGTGGAGTTGACCTGTACGTCGAAAAAAACGTCACTCAGTCATTTTGAAATTCAAATTACAGTAACACATTGCTTAGGCTGAGGATGACAAGCATGACGCCTTCAAAGCGACAAAGTATTGAGCAAGAACGTATTGACTTCTCTTTCACAATTCCACCGAACAGAAAGTAATACTCTATTACACTCTGATGAAGAAAAAAAGTTCCACAGCAATATTATTTACCTACGAAAACATGTTTACTGACCCCACACGCCCCAGCCTATTAATAACATTGCTGAATAGTGATCCCCAATCAGTAAGCTCTAGATATAGATTTAAAGTCTAAGGAACGGACCATTTGATTTGAGGGGGCAGTCAGATATTTTAGAGAAAAAATTCTGACCCCGATTTTTGCCTTAAACAAAAATTCTGGCCGTATCTGGATTGAAAACAATAATCTTGTCTACTTTTTTGCTATCAGAAAAAAATATTTTCAACAAAATTATTAAGCATTAAATGAACATGATGAATAAAAAACGGGCGTAATTTTTTTTGGGGGGTTGCATGTGAATCCCATATCTGACCGGAATGTCTGTTTCGCCGAACTGATATACTGAATACTTTTTTCAAGGCCCGACTGCAACCTGCCTGCTGGGTGTGGCCTATATCATTGTCTCCATGTGTCGACCGTCATTCACAACTTCATTCTCATTGCCGACTCATTCGTAGCCTTTGGTTGATTTGGAACCCCTCACTTCCCTTGTTGGTTGAAACATTTCAACCAAACATTTGGATAAAAATTGCTTGTTTGTCTTTCTTTGTATTGTAAATTTCGTTGAATAGCCGTATATCTTGTTTTACAACAAGAAATCTGTGAGTTTATGCTAACTAACCATACAACAAACGAGAATTTTCCATGTCCATTTTTTACTGACAAATCAAACATCAAATATATTAATTAGTACATATATAGCTTTGGATCCATCCAATCATTTTATAATAGACAGTTAATGGAGAGAATACGGCACCAAAAATGTCCAAACCCTACACTTAAACTATAAAATGCATTTTACACTTATTCTATGTTTTTTAGCCAAAAAAAGGTCCAAAAAATTTTTCGCCTCGCTCCGCTCGGCTAACTTTATTATTACGCCCCCCCTTTCCAAAATTCTGGATCCGCCCCTGCATTTGACAAAATGTATATATCTGAAGATAAATAAATGAAAAGAAGGAAATTAATCAAGTTTGTTTTTTCTTCATTTAAGAAAAGGAAAATGATAATGATAATGACTTAAATACTTAATAGAAGATCAGAGTGTAAAATACCTATATTAACCCTCACATTATCTTATGTTTCCGTGTGTTCACTCCTACACATGGTTAGTACACTCGTATTTATATAATCTATATATAAACAGGAAATTCCCAATCTTGTTCATAAAGCTTTTTGTAAATTAGTTTTTTTTTTTCAAATGCTCAGGTCAATATAGAAATGTAAAAAGGTTGAAGGTAAGTGACTATTATTTAATTTATGCTACTGAATTTGAGGCCACCGCTGATTCTTTTAGGACGCACTGTTGTTAAACTGTAATAGACATGACGAATTATACCATTTGGTGCACATTAATGATATTTTAACACAGTTTAATGCTACTCTACAAGAATTAATTATCAAAATATTTTGTGTCTTTCAGGAGTTACAAAAGAATATATCCTATTGACAAGTGAATTTTTATAACGAGGGTCTTATGGGAGTCTCACGTTATACTTTGAATTGTTCGACAAACTATAATGAATTTCTACCCCAAGGAATAGATTACATTAGTTGTATTTAGCAAAACCTTTCGGAATTTTGGGATCTTCAATGCTCAATTTATATTTCTATGAAAGTAAGGTGTAGGTTGTTTGATTATTACAGTAGTAACATAATCACTATTTTAACCTCTTTTAAAAATAGATTGCCAAATGAAAGTAGCATTGAAATTCATAGTTCAACGATACCTCCCATTCGTATGGTTAAATTAAAAATAATAACCACAAGAATGGTTATCAAAAAAGATTATTTTTGTGTTTCAACATGTTAAAACGGAAAAGGACACACATTTTAATGAACTGTTTATCAAGATAACAACTGAATCGGGTATATATAAATACAACACGGTGGTTTACCTTCAGGATATTGAAAATACTGATATGTAAATTCCTTGAGTAAGTTTGTGATGTGTGGGCTGTCTTGATCGTCCAATATATGAAAGATTTGTGATAAAATCCTCGTATATTTTGTTGATTTTTTAAAGAATTTTGTAACATATATCGGAAACTTTCCAAAAAGGATATCATTAACTTTGTCGTGCATATATAGGGTGTATGAAGGCCAAACTGAAGGCAGTGGTTTAAACTAGTTTTGGAATAAGGTATGTTTAATTGTTCTGATCCGACCTAACCTTTCTGAAAATTGTTTTTTCAGCACTGACATCAATTATCAAACACTAGCACCCCCCTTTTCATATTCCCCTTGATAAATGTAAAGTGTGATGGTTCTATATGTTTAAATTTGTGTGCCCCGCTGGAAAATGACATATACTGGGTTTTATCTGTCCATCAGTCCCTGATAAGCGCGTGATATGCACAGTTAGATCACGTGGGTTAGATATACAGATTTCAAGCTACAGCTTTTATACTATGTAGGATATCAGTACATTTACTTCATGTAAGGATATGCATAATATTAGAATTTTAATTTTCTTTAAATTTTCAGTAAAAACAGGATGTCGAACTAGTAGTTTAACTGCGTTTAAAAAAGAAGTAGATGAAACGAAGATTTTTCTTCTAGTCGTTGTGAAATATTTAAGGACCTCATGTTTGAAAAAGATCAAGAAGTAATAATCGCCTTGAAAATCAACTGATTTTCTTCCGTGCCAATATTTCGTTTTCCTCATATGTATAGTGTGATATCTACATAGATTTATCCTATACATTTTTATTTAACAAACGCATGTCATATTTTAGTGCAACGTGTATATGTACATCGTCACATTTCTGTGGGCTATCATATTAGGGAACGACGAATGTTTTGACGAATTTGGTAGTAAACCTAAAGAGATGTGGCATGATATGGCAAAATGAGACAACTATCCACCATAATTGTCCAAATGGCATGGATGTAAGCAACATGAACAAATATGAAACGATTCAAATGCGAGAAAACCAAGAATGTGGCCGGGTTTAACATGTTCGTGAGCTCACAAAATAGCTTGACTCATCAGATGGGTATGATGCACAAAACAACTAACATATATACAGAGAAAATGTGCAACGAGTATTCACAATAACTAGAAGCTAGTACAAAGGTCTACAACAACTGATCAATAAATCATGTTTTCACAGACTAGATTATCTATCAGTCCGCTGTTAAAATACACTACTGACTACTTGATAGTAATGAAAATGTTAGAAGTGTTATATATGTTACGATGTGTATCTAATGGTCCCAGATTTAAGATTTACGTAAGGATGGAGCACGGAGCCCAGATCCCGTGTTATCACCAAATACATGTACCATAGTTTATTGCTATTGTTTGTGAACCAGGACAAAGCTTAATTTGTTCTCCAGCAATGTACACTATTCAACAGTTTATTAGTTAAATTGTAGCAAGGAACGCCGATTAAGCAATATGTCGGTTCGCATACACTGTTCATCCATTTCCTGGTTTGTACATTGAAATCGAAGAAGTGTTTGCACACATAATGAAACATCAATGACAAAAATATACCTTGAAATATCCACATTAAGATCAACAGTTAATATATCTGACATGTTTGTTGCAGAACACTTTCGTGCGTTAATGAGAAACACTTTCGAATGAAAAAAAATACCCGCTTATTTTTGCAATTTACATTACTGTTGCAGAAACGTTTAAACTATTTACTGAACCATTATTTGACCGAAAGTTTTCTGTTTCGGGTATATCTTAGTAATGGGTTTTCGCTTCAAAACGTTCAAAACTCCGGCGATGTTTATTCTGAGCCTTTGGTGATCATTTTGCTTATAAGTGTTTTGGGGAAGATTAATCCTATGCCTCATGTAGAGCTGTTTGCACGTTAATAACCCTTACACAAACTCTTTGAGGGGTCCGTAGGTGACCGGTTGCAAGGCAGAATGTCTGTCCCTAACCAGTATCATATCCTCATTTTCCAGTGGCAGTCCAAATTTCACCGACCTTCATGGCCTCAATTACAGGACCTACCTGTTGTATTTATTGGTAATTTGCTCTCGTCCTAAACATGCATGAAATATTTGCCACTGGAAGTTAATTAGCCAACAATCAACCAATCAATTGAATATAGTGATATGTTCTTTTTAAAAGGTTATGAGTTGGAACCCCGCACGCAACAGGTGCGTTCTACTCCAATCTAAATTGACTAGAACTGTCAGTTTTCCTACCGAAGGTCGGTTATTCTCGCTGGGCACTCCGGCTTCCTCCAATAATAAAAACTGACCGCCACGATAAAGCTAATAATGCAGCCGAAAGTGGCGTTATACACCAATAATCAATCAATCAATCAATCTTTTCGAAAGATTTTGATATATATATACAGCAGTCATAGTGTGAATAAAAATTCGAGTATTCATTTTCTTCGTTATTCCTTTTGTAACTTTTATTAGCCTAGTACAACTTAAAATGTGCATCAGACATATGTTTACATTAAATGTATATGTAGGTTTTCACAGTTTGTATGTATAACAATTAATTGACTAGCTCTTTAGGATGAACTGTATCATGATCATGACCTTTTTTTTAAATCCATAGAAAAATATATTTATAAGTCCCAGATTTAATGTTTTATCGAAGTTGTTGACAGTTTTGCCAGATACATATAATACATTCAATTGTTGCATATCGATATTGTACTGTATGTCTATGATTGTCTATAGTTTTGGCAACTGGATGTGCAATTTTTTGAAAATACGAAAAACCATAAGCTGGTTTTCCCAATCATGTTCGGGGATTTTCGGGAGTTAAATACTTTTATAGCTGATATCATATATACATGTATAATAACAAACGTAAACCGCCGTTGAGGGAATGTGATTATGTGGTTATATTGACGGTGAGTTTTAAAAAACAAAGAACTTATCAATCGACACCAATTCGTGTCTCTCAAACTTAATATTGTAACAATTATTCATAAAGTTGTATTGGCATGAGTTTTACATGTTTAATAAAAATTGAAGTATGATAAAAGTTTATTACATTGGTAGCATTGAATTACATTGATTTCCCAGTCTAATAAAAACCGATAATTTCACATGTGAAATAAACGTGGTTATTTCACTCTCTGACGTCATACAACAATAGGCGTTGTCAAGACGTCGATAACGTCGGATCAAAACAAATTGTGAATGCGTAGAAAAAAGATATAGTTCCGTACATTTTCTACATTAATTTCATTAAAAAAAGCCATTTGCCAATGTAATAAAAAGAATAACTAACCAAAGAATTCAAATATCGAAAAATATTCAACTCGTGACCGAACAACACTGATAATTAACTCATGCGCTACGCGCATTCGTGAATTAATGTGTTGTTCGGTCACTCGTTGAATATTTTTCTCTATTTGAATTCTTCGATTAGTTATTCTATAAGTATCTACTAAAAAAATTTAGAATAAGCACTAAGAAAATTTAGAATGCAGGTAATAAAAATCGTGACAAATTTGATATTTATAAACAAAGAAATTCATTAATTATCTAAAATAGAAAATAAGAATATGAGCCACTTTAAAGATAATGAAAATCTAAAATTGAAGATATGTGTGATAATTAAAAACTAAATAAAATGAAGCATAAACATTAAACTGTAAACAAAGAGCATGCATCAAACAAACAAAAATATATTGACATGATTGAGTGATGCCAAAC
The DNA here is from genome assembly GCF_021869535.1 of Mytilus californianus. Taxonomy (NCBI): domain Eukaryota; kingdom Metazoa; phylum Mollusca; class Bivalvia; order Mytilida; family Mytilidae; genus Mytilus; species Mytilus californianus. The sequence goes on from NW_026262690.1 coordinate 67,642,168, forward strand.
CACAAATTTGTCAATTTTGAAAAATTTGATGAATTGAACATAGATCCAACCAATGAGGCAATCGCAGATTGGACAGTGTGACAGAAGCTATATTGCACACCAATAGCTTATGCTAAAATAATATCCGTCGCACAGAAAACGTGCAGCATCTTACAACTGGTTCCCTGTTAAGACATATGATATGAGTATGCGTACTTTGCATTTCGAAAGTAACCAGACCTTACTTTCACTCTCTCGCTGTATTAATAGATGTAACAAGAGAAAAGGCAGCTTGCAACTTTAAGAGAAACCTTACCAAAATGATTATGATTGCAAAATTGCTTGGCAAACGAAAGCCACATATATGCCATTATAATTCATGACACCACTACAAGTCAACTGATACCTTAAAATTTAAAAAATCGTCATGTACTTCGCTCTTATTTTATGGAATCTTAGATGTGTGTAAGAATGGAAAAGCTTGGATCAAATTATGAATATTGAATAAACTTTGGAATATATATACACCTTAATAAAATATATGCAGTATATATGAAGCCTGCATGATAAATAAAGTTAATACATGAATGAAACAGAAACCCAACAACAACAAACAAAACCAATATCCAGAGATCATTGGCCAATATCCCGCTTTTTTGTAATTTCTCCCCCTTTCCCTCTTTTTTTTTTTTCTTTTTCCAAGATCCCCCTTTTTTTACTCCCTACGTATATTCCACATCCCTCTGTTTTACCCCTATATCCCACATCCCAAAAGCATGTCATCCCCCTAAATGATAGTTAAAGTGACAGTTGGTAAACAACATCTCAAGCTATGAATTCTAAAAATGTGGATATAAAGTAAAAACAGCCAGAATATCAAAGATCATCCACCAAAACTGAATTCTATAAATATGATAAAGGACAAAAGCATTAGAATATAACTAGAGACAATCATGATTAATGAGATAAGCCACATGAACATTATTAAATGGCAAGTTTAAACAAATCAAAGCTCCCTTTTATAATCTATATTTGGGACTGGAATCACAGAAGGGATATGAGAGAACGAACAACAAAAATCAGTTTAGAAAAAAATACTTTACTCCGTGATACCATGCTGGTATAATAATATACTATTTGAAATAATGATTGTATTGAAAACTTAAGACAAAAGATAGTCTATTCTTTTTTTTACAATATATAGTATGACTATTATACTAATATATTACTTTTGTAATTTATCCTTTTAAAATTTAAACATCAAATGTTTGTGAATTCTACTAATAAGCTTCCCTTTCATCATAAAGTGAATATGGTCATCTAATTTTTGTACTGCACAGATAGGATTGTGCCAAGAAGATATGATGCAATGTCCCCAACACCACAAAAGATAGATAATGTTCTTTTAAAAAAATTTCAGGAAAAGAATGACTGCCATAAAAGTATTCATTTCTCACAGTAATGAACTTGAGGATCAACAATTGGTTTTTGATGAAATCCTTCCAAAATTGAAAGTTTTTAAAGACTTAAGCATCCTTACTCAGGATGAATTACAACCAGGACATATTTTTCTGTCTAGTTTAACAGAATTGGTAGATAAAGTTGATAAGACACTTCTCTTCATCACCAAGAATGCCATGCAAAGTAGCTGGTGTAACCTAGAATTACTGATAGGTCTAGAGAGATCCCAAAGGAAACAGCAGCTTTCAGTTGTTCTTTTACTGCATGGTATTGAAGAGAGGGACGTATGTATAGAATTTTTCGTTTGTTTTAGTTTTTTGGCACTTATTCAAACCTTCATTAATTCAGAAAGAATCAAAATTCTTGTTACTTATATTTCATAATTATTTGATTCAGGCATATTCTTAGTAATGTTATTAAGACAATGTTTTTACTATATTAGAGAAAGTGTAACAATATAATTCCTTAATCTGATTGATCTGAAACTGCAGATCATAGATTTTTCATTTATGAGTTGTTAAGAGTTGATCTTAAACTTGGGCATTAATGAAGATTAGTCCGGACCAATGCATTCTATTTTTTATCAAAGATGAGATGATAAGGATCATGATGTACCCATCCACACGCATACTTTATTCTAACTCTGAGCTGACCATGTATGCTCTAACTCCTTAGTTCAAAATTTTGTTTAACAGAGAAGCTGCCAAATTGCAATTTTTTAAATCTTTGACCTTGCTAGGATTTGAGCCCATGACCTCACTCACTAGCTCCACTTGAGGCAAGCACATTTATATGCAACCAACTTATTCTGTTTATTGGTCATTATATAAGTTTCATAGTTTAGATTTTTTTATTTTCTTTATAGATTCCACAAATTGCAGTATTACAAGAAGCTAGAAAAATTTTTTTTACAAAAGAAAATGATTCCTGGGTTACAGAGACAATTGAAAGGATAAGAGGTACATGTATATTGAAATAGAGTACTGCAGATTATCAGTTAATGTGTATCTAGAAGATAACCAAATTAAGACGGTTTTAGAAATTAAACATCCCTATAAACAACACACGACCTTAGATCCCTAAACTGTCGGGTTGTTGTTTTATTGACATATAACCCTCATCCTCTTTTATTATAGATTTATGTACAACAAACAAAAAAAGAGGCAGAAGATACAAAAATATGAAAGAATAACAAAAACAATATAAAAATAAGAATACTATCAACCAGAGTTCAAATGACGTTTGCAAAACATTACATAGAACATTTCATTCATTTACAAAAAGAAAGGATATTAGCAATAACAACATTAACTAAACAAAAGCATGGTTTCTTCCTAAATCCAGGAGTCATCTTAGGTGTGATCAGAATTAATAAGCTTACCATGTTCCACACACATCATATTGCTTAGTACACTAGTCAAAGCCATTAATGAATGTTATCTGTGGGGAGATGGGATGGCATGTCTTATAGAGGCTCAGTTTAAATTGGGTTAAAAACTTCCATTTTTCTTGATACATTATATATTAGAAATTTGCAATATAAGATAGGCATCCTCTCAATATATCCCTATGTATATTTGCGAAAGCTCCTTTTCAAAAGTTGCTTGATCCAATCTTGTCTTTAACTGTTTAAAAGTCATTAATTTCATGAACACTTAATTTAACCATTAAAGTGTATGCTTTTATACATGCTTGTGGTTGATTGTGGTTCAATAAAAAGTGCTTTTTGACTAACATAATATATTAAACTAGTTTTAAAAGTCCAAATTCCAGCCCTTATGTATATAAAAACACGCAATTAAACTAAAACAGTATGACAAGGAACAGATGTAAATCTAGCTTAGACAGTGGCAGGATGGTCAAAGTAGTTCATAGACTGTCAAAACTGAGGTTCTGAGTTTGAATATTAAAATAAGAAGATATGGTATGCTTTCAAATGAGACAACTCTCCAGCAGAGACCAAATAACGTAGAAGTGTACAACACTAGTTGAATCCCATTAGAGACAGGTGCTTTCAACTCTGATCTTAATTGACTAGCAATGCCAGTTTTCCTGTCAAAGGTCTCCTGTCACTCAGTGCGCACTCTAGCTTCATCAACCAATAATAAATCGCTGCCATGATATCGCCAAGAATGCTGAGATCATATTTGATTCTAAACTCAAATGAAGGAGCATATACTAGCTTAACCTTTACTTCACATTTAATATTTTTTTTAGGTAGTAAGGACACATATTTATTAGTAACTTTTTCGTTTTATGGTATGGTAGTGATTGATTATTGGTTGATGGGGTTTTAACGCCACTTACAGCATTCTTGGCTGTATATATATATATAATTCAAGTGAAGCAAATACTCTCAATACACAATACTTGTGATGGGTGCCTTGTGATGACATCATATACATTAATATTGACAGCATTTCCCCCCAAAAAAACAACAAAATGCACATGCTCAGAGGACTAAAAAAGTCATGTTTTGAAAAATTTGGAGACAGTCATCATTAGAATAGAATAATAGTTAAGACTTTGAAAGTATTAGTTGCACTAACATATTGATACTACGATTTTTTTGGTTAATATTGCAATTTGTTTTGGTAATTTTAGGACAGACAGCAACTAAGATTTAAATGAATGAAAAAAAATTGGTTGATTTCCTGTTTCAGAAAAAGAGACTATAAAACATGTGATGCCTGCCGGAAATGTAGCTCATGGTCTGGTATGGTCACATTATGCAGGGTTACTTCAATACATCCTACCAGGTATATTTATTTTAACAAAAAATGAAAGTTTTTCCCTTCTTGCATTGTAGATGTTAGAGTTTAAAATTGTACATAAGTATTCATCCCTCCTTAGAGTGTCAGGTAGAAGGAAGAAACCGTATATAAAAAGTCAAGAACAAAAACTAAGTTCAACTTAGCCATTGCTGTGTATATGTACACACATTGTTTTAGCATTAAAACACATTGCTGTTTGGTTTGAATTTCTGCCTTCCATTGGTATGAGCTATTATGGCAAGCCGTTTACTATTTATTCTAACTTCAAGATATCTCATATAATATATTAGATATCTTATATAATCTAGTTTTCATAAGATATCTTACATGTATATACTTTATAAACTTTATAAGATATCTTATATACTTTATAAGATATCTTATAAACTTTATGAGATTTCTTCTAAAGTTTATAATATATCTTATATACTTTATAAGATATCTTCTAAAGTTTATAAGATATCTTATAAAGTTTATAAGATATCTTATAAAGAAAATTATATGAGATATCTTATAATTTATATACTTTATATATATATATATATATATATATATATATATATATATATATATACCATCTTTTCCGCAAGTTTATTGTATTTTGTTAAGTATTAAATTAATAATTAAGCAGACCTGCCAACTTTAGAAAATCCCCATTTGGGATTTAGTGCGCGACCAGATTTTAACAGGGTGAACATTTTTGCGGTGTTTCTGTATGCACTGTTTTATACTCTTAAAATAGTCTCATATCTCTCCTTTTTTTCTTTGGTATACTGATGATGAGCTAATAAGCCTTGGTTTCTTTTATTTGCATGATTCTTGTACTTATTAATTTGCAAAATAACTTAATAGAGAAAAATGGCCTAAAAAAATAAAGTCCCTGATACAAAATAAAAGACCCCTTTTTCCAAAGACCCTTTTATCTTTACACCATGACTCAAAAGACCTAAACCCAAATGCCCTAAAGTTAGAAGGATGGAAACAGATCTTGAATTATTTATCAATAACGAGAAAATGGATAAAATTTGAGTTATCTTTTTTGGTATTCAAAGGCGGAGGCTTATACACAGTAGAAGTGAATACAATATGGCGTCGATTTTAAATCAGAACTGGACAGAAACACGTCTGATTTCCAAAAAAATCACGGATTTCAAGATAAACGATGTTTCATAATGAGTTCATTATAGTTTTCGCCTTTCAGTTAATCACGTTTTTGTCATGATACTACGGTAAACGTTGCAAATTGTGATCGTATTCTAAATTGATAAAATTGAAATGACGACTGCCCGATTCTATTTACAAATATATTAATTTTGAGGATCATTATGACCTATCGGATAAGCAGATTACCTGTAACAACAAATTATGACACCTGTTGTGACCGTTGATTAACTTGGGGTTGTAAACTTGTCATAAATATGTCGCCAGGTAAAATTATAGATTTACAGAAATTGATCAGAAAAACTTCAAAATCGGTAACCAACATTTTTTTCGGGTAGATTTTGTAAAAATCGGGATTTTGACTTGTTTTACGATCCCGATATTGGAATCGGGTTGAGGCATCAAAATAGGGATGATACCGCTAAAATCGGGCTAGTTGGCAGGTATGATTAAGATCCATTTTGTTACATCTAGTGATCCGTTTATTTGGCAATCGCCATGGCAGTCAGCAGGGTTTAAAAACATCAGTTGTTCGACCTGCTAGTCAAATGCGTTTTGTTAAAATATACTTTTTCACTTTTTTGGTCTTTTGGAAAATGTTGTTTGTGCTGTATTTAGACCCCTCTACCAAGAAATTTGTTTTGCATTCACACATATAAAAATTGCTGTTTTTATCCAGCGCAATCTGTGTTTGAACGTTGTTTTCAATTTAGACTTGTATATATAAAGAAAATTATATGAGATATCTTATAAATTATATGAGATATCTTATAAACTATATAAGATATCTTATAATCTATATAAGATATCTTATACACTATATAAGATATCTTATAAACTATAAAGTATATGAGATATCTTGAAGTTAGAATAAATAGTAAAACGGCTTGCTATAAGCTATGTTATAATCAAATAACCCATCACAATATATTTGTTAACTTCTGAGGGGCCCTCTCTGATGGCTTCTGTAACTATTATCTAGTTTGTTCTTGTAATCAGTTTCTTGATTTATAGTATTTTCAACTGTACTGAGGTGAATAAGCATGCTTACTGATTTTCTTCTTTAGTAAATTATTTTAAATCTAATTTTACCGGAATAGAACATGTGTATAGTATTCATATTTTTGTTGATTTTTCACAGATTTGGAAAATAAACTGCAGGAATCTGAATGGTATAGAAATCAATCAACCACCCTTCAGAACCATGTGTCAACAAAGTTTTATGAAATGGTACCAACAACATGTACTTGCCATTTTGATCTATCAAAAGTAGATGAAAATATCAAACTGGTCACAGTTTTGGAACTTTCCAGTATAATTAGAGGAGGAAACATTAGAAAATTTGCAGTAAATCTTTACAGTGTTACTGATGGTGATCAGGTGAATATTTATGTATGGTATCTTTATCTCAGAGGTTTGATTATTTAATTTTTTTCTGCTTCTTTATCCCCAGATTAGGAAAATAGTGTGCAGGTAATAGTTCCCTAATTTATGTTATCTTGAGCTCCTGTTCAAGCTTTTATGGCCTCTCAATAAGATTCATGTTTGTATGTTTTATCAAAACAGTCTTTTTTTAAATCACTTCCGCAGGGGTTATCATTTTGTGCTTGCATGAGACATTGTAGTTGAATTAAGCAATCCTACTAATGTTTTTGTTTTCATTTATGAACCCATTTGAAAAAAATCAATGAATAATTGCAGAGATGACTTTAAAAAAAAGTCAGTATAAGATAAAAAAAACATAATATGTGGTATGATTGCCAATGAGACAACTCTCCACGAGAGCATGTTACCAAATTCTAAGATTTCTTAAAGTGTGGTTATATATTGTAGTCAAAGTGTAGTTGATGGTCTTAGAAAATTAAGCATTTTCATCGATAAAATAGACCTTAAGAAAAATTGTTTCACAAGGATTTAACACTCAAATTATATATTGAATTGATTCAATCTTTTCAAATACCTTTTTAGACTTATTTCTGCATTTGTGAATACCCAAATGCCATAGGGACAATGAAGGCAATGGAAGATCACCATTTAGCAAAGTTTAATAAAGATGACAAGAAGTTACAGTTAGCAAGGTTTTACTATACCATGAACTCTGTGATAAACCACTTTGACATAAGTAGAAATAAAGCAAAAGTTATTCTTTTCAATGGTAATATACAAAAATTGAAAATTTTAATAGTATTGATATTGATAATAGTAATAATAAATGATAATGATAACTGTTTACAGATCATATGAATAAAAATGATTTGGTATCATGTGGTACTAGTACAAATGTACTGGTAATATAAAAAAAATTTGAAATCATAATAGTATTGATATGATAATAGTGATAATAAATTACAATGTTAACGTTTTGCACATCATAGGAATATAAAGAGATTTGGCATCATGTTGTGTTGTACTAGTAATATGTAAATGAGACAGCAACCCAATGACTAAATAACCAAAAGCCATTTAGAGATAGTCCTCAACAACACCACCGTCTCTTTACAATATGTATAGTTTAAAATCACCCTGAGAAAAAAAGTTGTGAATAAATTCATCAGAAATGTCAATAAGAGTGTTTGAAACGAACACAAAAAAGAAGCCATTGCTGCCACATAGGAATCACACCCTGTCTAGAATTTACCAGTCTAAAAAAGACCTTACAATATACAGACATATTTGTTCAAAATTTTGATTTATAAAACTCTAATGTAGAACAAAAAATTATTATGAAATCACCTTATACTTTTTACAGATGAAACTGAGAAAGTGTCTGCAGCTTTAGTGAAAGCAATAAAAGAAGATTTACAATTAACTGAAAATATTACGCCAAAGGTAGGTTGTAATATTTCACTTGTTTTGCCTTTGAAATAGTGTTCACTTGCTTAGTTATGACACTTAACCATTGATACCAGGTGTATATATATATATAGAAATTGAGTATGGACACACCACTGTGCATCAATGACACAGTGAAGTATATCCACAGTAATAGGCTAGACACAGTAATCGGATTTTATGTACCATATGAAAAGAGGATTTTTTGTCCCTTTTTAGCTCCTAAAAGTATGGAAACTGTAAAAGAAATGCAAAAGCCCTTAAAAGCTCTTTCACTGTGGAGCCTAATAAGGCAGTGAGAACAAATGCTTCATGGCTGCAGACTTTTTTGTTGTTTCTAGTTCTTTTAAGTTGTTTTAAGTTGTTTTAATTTGTTGTTGAATTTCTACTTTAAAACACTTCCATCTATGACAACTAGCATTTAGATAGTTTGAATACCTTTATCATTTTAATTCAGGAGGGCCCTATCAAGCCTAAGTTGGAAGACTTAGAGCCTACACCAGAAATTGAATACCAATATCAGGTATATATAGCTCATTCTGAAGACAGGGAAGACAGACAGTGTGCTAAAGAAATTATTGAATACCTGGAACTGAGGGGGATACACAGTATTCTGAAAAATCCTGAAAGCCCAAAAGACCCAGAGGTGAAGTCTAATATGCTAATTAAAGCTGTGCAGAATTGTAGGTGGTTTATTTTTCTGATGACGCAGAATTCAGTAAAGGACAAAATGCTTCAGCTGAGGGTACTAGCTGCGCTCCATGATGGTATCCTCAAAAGAAGGGTAAGGGTAATCCCTGTGGTAGATAGACGTAATGACATCTACATACCTGATGCTCTACAGTGGGTTACTTATGTACCTTATAATGGACAAACAAAGTCTCATCTTAAAAGTCTTCACAATATTGTCAGTGGTAAGTGCCTGTTATTAATCAAAGAAAGATAAACTTTTTGAAGTTCTTTGTTTGGTTTAGTTGGTTTGTTATGCATGTATAATGCAAATTTGTGTGCAACCGAGTCCGACACATGTTTCTGGAATAAGCTTCATCAGGTCTGCTTGAAATCAAAAGGTCAGGAAACCATATAAACAATAGATTTAAGAGCATCAAACCCAAAAAAAAAGCCTTGACAAAAAAAATAGATTTTTGATTTTGTTAACTTTCTCAAGCAGAATATGTTGTTACAAGAATTCACTTGGACTTCAGTATTTAATGCATTACTAAAGATGCCTTTTCACAGATCTAGAAACAAAATGCATATCTGTCATTCAACTACCCAACTTTACACAGTGTTTATGCTTGCATTTTTTTTATTATAAGTTCAATGGATAAAATTATGAAGATCTAGTTTAAATATTGTTAAGTATGAAATCAATGTTGCTGTGGTGAAACAAATTATTCAGGTGATTTTAACTATTGATTTACAGGATTTCATCCTGAACAATTTTTGTATGGTTTTGGGTCATTGCTGGATATTTTTTGTATTTGACCTGTAAAATTAAAATAGAATTAACAACGCTAGACAAATTAGTTATTATGCTTTAAAAGAAACTGACAGATCTTAAAATGATTGGTTTTGTTTTAGGAGAAGACTTTCTTTTGAAAACAGAAATGTTACTACCTGCTGGAGATGTAGCCAATGGACTTGCCTGGGGTTATGTTGTAAATTATCTTAGAGTCATCTTACCAGGTAAGTTTATTAGTAAGCTAATAGGCGGAGGGCATAGTTTGTCAGTGTGAGAGACTGTTGTGATGACAGAGGAATATTGAAGCTATTTAAATGGACTTAATATATTTTTTCATCTTATGAGAAAGATTATTTGTTACATGAATGTATGTCTATTGGTCCAATGTTATATGAAGAAAATCATTGATTTATCAGTTTGCATATGCATAAAATGAGTGAAAACGTTTACATAAAAGATAAAACAGATTTCTGGTTTTATATATTTAGGTTTTTGTGTAATTTGAAATTTCAATTTTATTATATGTCTCTGTTTCATTAGGCTTAAAATAGTAAAAAAACCCTCCGTTAATTAAATAATTAACAAAAAAGAGGTGTGCTGAGGACCTTTTTTTGATTGAAAATCCTATATTCACTGACTGTTTCCCACATGTTATCTTGACCTTGACATCATATTATGTTATAAATTTTTGGCAAGTAAACTTGTCCTGGCAAGTGGTATGTCAACATAATGTGTTATGTGCCATTATCAACAACAGATAGTATCATTTGTTACAGGTCTTTATGTTCAGAAGATTTGATCTTGATCGAAGATTTTTTATTGTCTTTGTTAATTACCCAATGCTTGTTTAAACAAAGCGTGCATAGTCGTAGAAGACAGTATGTTGACCTCTAGACTACATGTCTTTTGGTGGATTTTTTGTGATGTTGGATTGTTGTTTCATTAACATATACCACACATTTCGTTTGTGTTTCTTGTTTGTGAAGACTTTGATTTTTCTGTTGGGTAGCTCTTTCTCACAGTCTGTCCTTTGTCCAGTTGCATGTTTTAATGTCTATGACAGCAATTAAAAAAAATAACGAACTGATTTAGTTAGGCCACAAACATATCAAGCTAATTTGACATGCAAAATTCAATTAGTGTCAATAGAGATAATTTGAACATAACTATTGTCAAATAAAAGATTCTGTGATGATTTTCAGTATTTTCTTCTTTTGCAGATGCTTTAAAAGACATTGAACAGTCGTTTAAGAATAAGAATATCAGCGATTATAAATGTCCTGAAACTCTGTTTATAATAATACCAAAGAATTGTGATGCCAGAGGAGTGATGAAAGACAAAAATGACAGAATTACTAACTTTACAAGTACTCCTGATATTTTTCCTTTTGGTGGAAGCAGACCGTTTTCTTGTCAAATATATAAAATCACTGATCAGCCAGTAAGTCTGTTTTCATGAGTTTATTATTCATAAAAATTCCCACTGAATGCTGGGAAGATGATATCGTGGTAGTGAATAATCATATGGACATATCTTTTGAATATTAACTAAATAAACATTGGAAGCATTAATTCATTATTATTGGCGCAGACAACTGATCTTTATTGAAGGCCTATCACTGATTACTAGGTTTTTATGGCAACTGACTCAATAAGTCTGTTACGCCAAAAAATAAGTCATTGGAGGACAATTCTTGAGACCACTAGATTCCTTTATAAATAATTAATATCGAAAAAATCTGGTATGAAATGCAGTTTTTGTTTATTATACTCAGTTTTATTTAATGTACTTCAAGGGGATTATAGAAATCACTCTATTCATCTGTTGGTGCGTCTGTTTAAGTTGTCCAGAACTTTTGAAGACCTTGATAATAATGGAACTTGGTATTATTGCTGCTCACTTGTACGAAATGTGACGCCTGTAAATAACACGGAAACCAGGCGTAGAATGCATATCATATCCTAGCATCGTTCCAGTGTTTAGGGAATGTATGTCCAGGCGTCGACCATCCGTAAAACCAAGCGCAACAGAGGTGGAAACTAGGCGTAAAATTAGGCAGAATGTTTAAATGAGTACACCTGGTCGACAGAAAACTCGGCGTAATATGTAAATGAGTACATCTGGTCAATAAATAAACCAGGGGTAGTAGCCTTACATAATACTTCACTTATTAATGTAAATCAGTACATGAACCTGCATGTGTACCTTGTGTAATTGATACCAACTATTACTGTTACTCATAATTTCTCATTGTTTGACATAAAACTTGAAATACTAACCATTGAAGAAGATAATTTAAAGAAATACATGTACATTTTAGCCAGACACTGGCTCAATTAAGTTTCAGTTTAAATGATAATTTTGATAGTTCATTTTACTGGAAATAAAACTAACAATTTGACGTAATTATTTTAAAATTGTCATTAGACCTGAAAAACTAGTGATGATACTGTAATTTAACTAATAAAAGATTAAAATGGTATTATCCTTTGCAAGTGGCAATGCTGAGGATCTCTAGAATTTTAATAGTTAAAAAATAAAAACATAAAAAACACAGAATTAATTATAATTTAACATACATAAGGATTTGTATAGTACTATACAAATCCTTGCCATACTTAACTTTCCTTTTATTCCTCAATTTCATCTATCATTTTGATTCCATTATCCTAATTTCAAATTCTTCCAAAAAGGATAAAAAAGTAAACTTCACCTGAATATTTTTTAGCTGCCATATGTCCAACTCTTGCTGGCTAATACCAGAGAGTCAAATTTGAAAAAACAATTCCCATGATCCTTTGCAACGAAGCATTCTGGGTATCGTTATTAACGCCCTTCCAACAGTTTTACGCCCGTTGGAAAATTTAGGCCCAATTTACGCCAGGTTACCACTATTTTCTACACTCTAAGTGCTACAAATTTACGTTTCCTGCTCCATTACGCCTGGATCTGAACACGTAACTACCAGTTATATCTGGTTTACGCTAGATTCCGATGTAATACATCTTATAATTTCCTACGGCGTGACCAATAGAAAGGGTGTTGAAAATAAGGTTTAAATGTCTGTCTGCAAGGTCAAGACCACAAAATTAGTTCAACTTTACATCCTCGTATCTAAATATAAGAAGTCATGCTGACTTAGAACTTTTGAATACCTCAAAAGATATTAATGTTGCTTCATAGTAATGTTACCCACCACCAGAAGGTGTTTTTGGTATAAGGTTAGAATGTGTGTCTGCATGGGTCATGGTCAATACTTTGTTTTTAAGATGAATACAATGGGTATGTCGTGTATCCTTTTATGAGATTTGCTTACAACTCATCTAATTTAAAAATAGCTATAGGTGGACCATACTTCCACTTTGTCAAAGGTTTATTTTTTTTATCAATTAACTTTTCAATAATATTGTACTGATATAAATTCAAAGCAACTGTAGTTTACTGATGTTCAAGTCTCATAAATTCATTGATAAGATAAAGATCATGGTAGATATAAAAAAAACTGAGGGAATTGCATTAACTCAAAAAGAAGCCAGACCGGAAGTGTCAACAGGGTAGCAAAACTAACCACACAATCCTCATTAAAGAAAAAGTGTTAAATACCAGTATGTTGTTAAATCACTTAAGTTTCAGAATTTGCAAACACATTTTTTTTAATTACTTTTTTCCTTATTAGTCTTTGTCACTATTCTTTTTTCTTCAAATGTTTTGGTATAAACATGTATACATATACTAATGTTTCTACTATTTTACAGGATAAATATTTTATTGGACAATATGCCGCCCCTATAACATGCTTAGATGAGATGAAAGAATGGAGGATTGCTGGGGTAACTGCAGACACTATTTTATCAGAAGCATACAATTTTTATGAGATGGCGAAAAATCTTATGGAGTCAGCTGATCCTCAAAAAGCCAAGTATTGTAAATTTGTTTATTTTAATGGTAAGTTTTCCATAATTTGTGATAAATATCAGTGATAAGGCACAATTGACTCATTCAGAAGTTCAATGGTGTCCTTTTGTCAGTTGGTTTGTCCATATATGATGTCACAAGTCTGATTTCCAGATGATATTTGAAAGCTCTCAATTTTTGCCATTTTTCCCTGATTTGATAATCATTTTGCCATGGTAACTAAGTTTTCTTGCTTGCATCCATCTTTTCAAATGTTTTTTTATATATAAGTTGAACATTATAGATGGTAAGATCTAGTATATATTTTTTAAACAGTTAATCATTATTGTAATATTTTGATTAGAAAAACAATACAAATTAATGTTTTTTAAGGCCATTAAACACCTTGTTGCTAGGTAAAGCTATGGGCACATGTTCTTGTTAAACAGAAAATGTATGAAATTATACCATGGGTCATAATAAAATTTTGTTTTGAATTATGTTTTTCAGATGAGACAGAGTCATTGGCTGATATAATAGAAGCAAAGATTTGTTAGATTACAACTTTGAAAAAAGTGGCTTAACTTAATTACCATACTGGAAATTTATGTGCAGACAATTTCAAGATGTAATCATAAAGCATTGCTGTTTTATCTGTGTCATGCATATAATGCATAATCTGTGTCATGGATATAATGCATAATGACATTTTATTCTATTTATATAACGAAATAGCACATTGTAATATCATGTGTTAACCTCCATAGCCAAGTCAACACACGGGAAATACTTCTCTTCATTTGACTTCATCACCAGTAATATTGTCTATACTCATCACATTTTTGTAAAAGCTGCTTGTCTTCATACAGTTAGTTCAATTAATATACACTTTTCCACAGTCTTTCTTTTTATCAAATCAAGTTTGCTTTTTTAATTTCCTTTTGTCAAACAGAGCTAGGGGTTTATATGATTAACATTAAATATATCTGCTATTGGTCTTTTCACAGTAAATGGAATTTAATGAAGGTTTTCTTTCCATATCAGAGCTGAAAATTTGAGTTGATGAATGCAGATTTCTATCAATTACTTTACATCAAAACAACTGCAATTGTCTTTCTTTAAGAATTTGATGTAGTGAAAAACAGGATTTGTGTATTATGTTCAAATTAACGTTTACATTGTTATCCACATCAACTCTTTTCATTCTTGAAATAACACATTTTGACTTTATATATTATTTATTTAAGTAAAATTTATACACCTCGTTCTCCATTCATTGATCATTTATATCCGGGTTCTTCTTTAGTGACACAAGTGATTTTGTTTGTTGATCAAAACGAAAGCCTTTGTAATCTACTATTTTTCTGTCTACCTCAATGGAGTTTTATTTTACCTAACTCTCCCTCGCAAGCCAGTGAAGGTCATTAGGAGGCTTTTTTTTATCATTTTATCATGTGGTTTCTCTAAATGTAACAGATGTTTACATGTGTTTGGACTAAAGCTTTGTATTTGTTTTTTTTTTCATAGCTCTTACAATTGTTCAAAATTAAGCAAATATTACATTATATTTTTACAAGTTGATATGTATACATAAGTTTATATAACTGGTCACAATCTTGCTTATAAGACTCATGTATTTATCCCATAAATTTATATAACTAGTCACAATCTTGCTTATAAGACTCATGTATCTATCCCATAAATTATATAACTAGTCTCAATCTTGCTTATAAGACTCGTGTATCTATCCCATAAATTTATATAACTAGTCTCAATCTTGTTTATAAGACTCATGTATCTATCCCATACATTTATATAACTAGTCACAATCTTGCTTTTAAGACTCATGTATCTATCCCATACATTTATATAACTAGTCACAATCTTGCTTATAAGACTCATGTATTTATCCCATAAATTATAAAACTAGTCCCAATCTTGCTTATAAGACTAATGTATCTATCCCATACATTTATATAACTAGTCACAATCTTGCTTATAAGACTCGTGTATCTATCCCATACATTTAAGTAACTAGTCACAATATTGCTTATAAGACTCATTTATTTATACCATAAATTTATATAACTAGTCACAATCTTGCTTATAAGACTCGTGTATCTATCCCATCAATTTATATAACTAGTCACAATCTTGCTTATAAGACTCATGTATCTATCCCATCAATGTATATAACTAGTCACAATCTTGCTTATAAGACTTATGTATCTATTCCATACATTTATATACCTAGCCTCAATCTTGCTTATAAGACTTATGTATCTTTCCCATACATTTATATAACTAGTCACAATCTTACTTATAAGATTCATTTGGCCCAGTAGTCGACACTTCTGTGTTGACATGGATTATCATTAATATGGTCATAATGATAAATAAATAGTTACTAGTAATGAAATTAGATCTTTTCGAAATACTAAGGATTGTTTACCCCAAGAATAGATTACCTTAGCTGTATTTGGCAAAACCGTTTGAAATTTTGGGTCTTCATTGCTCTTCAACTTTGTACTTTATTTGGACTTTTAAATTTTTTGATTCGAGTGTCACTGATGAGTCTTTTGTAGACGAAACACCCGTCTGGCGTACAAAATTTTAATCTTGGTATCTATGATGAGTTTATTTATCTATTCCTTTATTTTATACAACTGGCCACAATCTTGTTCATAAGAATCATATTACTTGAATATTCATGAAAAATATTGCGCTCTAAGATGGTTTATGATGACTATCTCTTTTAGGTACAGTGTATTTTTTACGTTTATAAATGCTAATTAAATACCAATCTGCCTAAGAATCAGACAGTGGTGAAAACATGACAAACAAATACTCAAGTTTACGTTAATATAAGTTCAAAATGTATAATGGTGCATGAATATAACATTCGTTTCCTTTTCCTGTTCTTGTATTTCAAGATATAATTTGGTTGAAATGCACTAAAAATTAACAATTAAGGGGAGCTTAATCCATAATTTGCTATCATTCTAACCAAAAGTTATCTAGATATTTCTTGAACTATCAGACACGCAGAAACGAAAGACTTACCATTCCTAACTCAGGAGGAGGATGACTTCATAATAGGATGGTTAGGTCAGCTAGTTTTCTTAACCATATTTTTTTTATTCTTCTAAAGTGCCTGCATGATTCTTACAAAGACTGGCACTTAATGTTCAGATCACATGACTTGTAATCTTTGAGATAACCAAAATCCAATTAGTCAAAACACAGTTATGAAATGTAATAATTTCTCATTATTTTTTTTATTTTGATTTATAACTTAATAAAATTTTTATTTTATTTTTTGTTTATGTATTAGTGTCAAAACAGAGTTTTTAATGATTTATATTTTTACTTTTAATTGTTGATATATTTACTTATTTAATTATTTTTACAGTTAATTATATGTATTTGAATATCTTTATGTACGTAATAACCTTTCTATAAAAATATAAAACAAAAACAAACCAAGAACAGTTTTTGGAAATATATCTTTCAAAAGAAAGGTTAACTTATTAAATGTTTAGCATATTTGCCTAAAAAAGTTAAAGTTAGCTATTGTCAATTTGAAGGTATATGTCAATTTGTCAATTAAATAAAATATTTTAACTGTTATGTGTGGTTCAAACAAACTTTATCCAAGTTGATATTTCAGGCTTTCAATGAAATTGTCAATGAGTTGAGATATTTTTCATATGCTTTTGTGATTAAATGTTTGTGGATGTTTGTGGATGGTTGTTCAGCTGTTGCTGTTTTGTGCAGCTGCTATTTCCAAATTTCCAAGTATACAATTTTTTACATTTTTAAAGAATTATCATCAATATTCGAGATGACACATTAGGTGCAATATTGTCTACTGTTGAAAGGCATTTCACAATTACGTTCTTTATCCCATAATAAAGGGTCAGTTTTTGAACAGTTTTGCATAAGATTTTATCTGAAAATTAGTTTATTGACAGCTGGTCACTTGAAAAATAAGTAGGTGAACTTATATGTTTATTATCAATAGTAAATGCTCACCTGGGCATCGCTCAATAGGATGAGTGCTAGATTACTAGTAGTGAATTGTGGGCTATTTTGTAAGGTTAGAATATACAGTTAACACAAAGGTGGGACAAGGTTTCTTCATAAATGGTTGCAGAGATGGACCACCTTTGTTTGTCATACAAAAGTATACCCAATGGTTTTTCATGGAGCTGGTGCCCATTTTATATAACTTAAATGTTTCCATTGTTTTATCCATTCTATTAAAGAGGGTTGTACTGGTTATATCTATAGATATCAGTGTTGGATATGTGTTTCATTATGGACTCATTGACGATTACCCAAAATCATTTTGTCATAGCTTATTTAAGCCCCATGTTGAATGAATGCCACAATCTCTTCATGTTAAGGAAACTTTTCAGCAGTTTTCACAGGGGATAATAAATGGTATGTTTGAAAGTAAATTTCTGATCATATTCAACCAATCTTCATACTTCAGTGACAACTCAGACTTCAGGAGTATCCCTCCATTTAATCAAGATAGGCTACTTTTAATATCGTGTAAAGAATTAGTGTGATACAAAAAAGGGGCTAAAAAAACATAATTGTACCAAAAGTATATGCTTGAACCTTCTTAAATTATGTGTGATTCATCAACAATCAGAACCTTTCTATTGTTTAATTGAATATATGGTCCTTGTCCTGAATATTCTAAAAATATATACTGTTGGACTTCTTCAAAATACAATCAATTCCCGTGTCTGTAACAATTTTCTGCCCCTTTATTACACAAAATATCAAGTCACAGTCTATTGTTATATGATACTGAGTTTGCTTCTGAGTCTGGCCAGTCATTTTTTTCCTTTTCCATTAAACAGTTTTTATATCTGTAACCTACAATCTTCTTTTTCATCAAAGTTATTCCCATATTACATAATTCTTTTAATATAATCATTTTTTTAAAGTGATGCACATTAAGACAATTTCCTGTAAAACATTTCTCAACAACAATCCAGAGATTCTTTTAAAAGTTTAATACCATGCACCAAAATCATCTAGGTTTTTTTTCTGTTTGATTCTTTTTATCTATAACCCTCACTCAGTCTCTTTCTGTTCGACAAATACATGACTGTGTATGACCCAAAGAAAATGTTTATTTGCATTTTTATAGCAAGCAACTACAGCATGTACAGCTTTTGGATCATAAATGTCTACCATTTTTAGGTCTTTTTCGATCATATAGCTCCTTACGTTTCTACGTATTCATATTACATCCCTGGCTTTCAGATATTGTGTTGGTATGAGCTTTCCTGATGCAGGTCAAGCCATTTGGACGCACAAACTTAATAAAGTGTTATTTTCATTAACTAGATACCGTGTCATTTAATTTTCATAACTATTAACTTTCCTATTCCTGATCAACATGTACGTTTTACTCCTCGTGTTATGTTTGCTAACGTAAAAAGATTCGGTCATGCTATAGTATGAACTTTGAAGTTCTTGTTTGTTGTTCGTAAATATTTTCCTGTGATTGCTAGTCCCTGTTACATTAAATTTGTAATGAATAATGGTGTACAAGATATGGCTGCTTATAGACAATGGTTAAATTGACTGCTATGATCACTTTATTATGTTATCTAACTCTTTTTTTTTTATTAAAATTTGTATTTTTGTTTTATAATATTCTTTATTTTATTACTGTTTGGAGGTGTTATTTATTCCGTCAATCAGATTTAACAATTCATTTCCTAACATTATTTTTGTTCTAAACAACTATTCGTAGCATACATATCATTGTTCAGACTAATTAAATGATAAAAGATGATAAGTATTATCATTTAGATAATTTCAAATAGATTTATCCTAAAGCCCTATATGTTAAGAAATGAAATTATTTTCAATCCGATCTCTGCAGATCTCTGCAAAGTGGAACATTTTTCTGATGTACCAGACTTACAATTTAAAATGCCAGTCGCCTTTTTCATCTTCATAAGACTGATCGGTGGCGATTTAATTTAAAACAGTTTGACAGCCAAATCCACTACGGAGATGAAGAGCATAGAAAACAAAAATTCCCAAAATATTTTATTAAATTTTGCTAGAGTTGACTACGGGATGAAGCATCTTAGATACATATATATTGTATATGTGTGTGTTTAAAATCTTTGGCACATGTTATGAACAGTAAATTGAAGTATAAAACAGCATCAATGATTTTACATGTCAGCAAAGAAGTGCTGACTACTTGGCTGGTGATTCCCTCAGAATGAGACGCTCAGGCCACCAGCAGTGACATCGACCCAGTGGTTGTAAAATATCCTCAAAGAATCAGGCTTATAATTTATTATTACTTGGAAGTATTATATTTCAATTTACTCCCATGTTACTACAGACGTGCTTTTAGTATACATAAAACTTATTAGTGGCGCTCGAATCAACAATTAGAAAGACAAACCATTGACGAAGTCGAAGAGCTTATTGTTCCAAGTCTTTTTTCTCACTAAGTAAACTTTGGCAAATTTGTTTTTTAATTTAATCTTGTAATATCCTTCTATATTTATTAGACTCAATGGTAGTATTTTCTCTCACTAAACTGACAATCATATAGTAAAATAGGTTTAACACACGAATCAAAATTGTTTAACACATGCAATTTTGGTTCCTCTACATGTTTTGATAAATAGTCAGAAGACACTAATAAAATAATCCTGGCTGTTTTCTAATTTGTTCAGGACATTTTAAGGGTCAGAAATCGCAAAAAATCTGACCCTAAAAGTTAATATCTTACCTGAAAAATAATTTTTAATAAAAACTGCACTTTCAGTTGTTTCCCATCCGACTTCTCCAATTTTTCATGTCAACTATTTCAAAATGATTTGCAATTAAATATGCTCACTCTGGGACTATTATTAGTCATAGGCTCACTGCATCAAATTATCGTCAGATTAGTCTATATGGTCATAGTTATGTCCCATACATTTCATGTATTCAACATTTTTCGAAGAATTTTCACTCCACTAATTTTAATTACATGTATCGTTTTAAAACCACTAAACGATATGTTTGATCAAATGAATTATAATAAATTAAATACTTGTTTTATGGTAAAAGAAGTTTTAAAAAAAGAAGGTAAACCTTTTTCATACTTGAGGTATTTTATTTTGTTGTTGGTTTGCAGAGTCCATTACTAGAGTAATGGACTTCCGGTATTACACGATAAGAAAATTAATATATTGCTTCCTGCTTATCTGAACACATTTCTTATGCAATGAGCTAGAAAAAAATAACATTTTTCAGATTCATTAAGATAGGTGACAAAAATGAAAATACCACGTTATATAAATTGCATGCGTCCGAAGCGCTTTTCTGGATTTAACTTCATCAGGAACGTCTAAAGCCGAATATTTGAAAGCCAAGAATGTATAAGAACCGAAACAGTTGAAGAGCTATTTGACCAAAAAGGACCTAGAAAAATATCAAAATATATCTAAGATTAAGTTACGGTTACCTCAGGGAGTTGAAACCTAAGTTTCTTTATAAACGAAAGATACCTAAAGGATATTCAAACTCATAAATCGAATAAGAACTGACAATGCCATGGTAAAAAACGAAAAACGACCAAAAGACACAACAGTATACAAAAGACAACAGAAAACAAAAGACTGAGCAACACAAACCCCACCAAAACCGGGGATGATTTCAGGTGCTCCGGAAGGGTATGCAGATCCTGCTCCACTTTTGGCATACGTCGTGTTGCTCATTTAAGTACAAATCCGGCGGTTAGTCTAATTTGGTTGGGAAAGAGGACGGGATAATGGCTACGACAATTGGAACATATCCGTCGTTATCTGTTAAACATATATTCCATTACATCTAACCAACTCGTGATGGCGCCCGTAAAATATTCGAAAGGGGATAATTTAAACTCTTGGTTTAATAGTTTCCTTGTAAGTAGCCATCCTCATTTACAGAAATCATGATAAGAAATGCAAGCTCTGGAATATCGTATCAACTTGGAGATATACACTCCATATGCAGGTCCTGTTGGAATGTTGCTACATAGAAATGTAAAGTTCACTATTGAATAGCTGAAGTCATCTCTTTTGAGGTAAAGTTGTGTTCTCAACCGACCCTCATGGTCAATTTCTAGATGATAAGTAAAGATATGAGACTGAATTAACTGTATCTGGTGTATCCTTTATTTCAAGTTCGATGGAATAGATGCGTTCAACATAGTCACCAAACTTTCAATAATTTAGTGAGAGGACATCATCTATATAGCGGAATGTGAAGTTAAAAGATACCTCTAGCAATGCTAGCTTCTTTTCATTCTTTCTAAGAAGCTTTTGTATGAAGTCTGTCTCATACGAATAAAATAGCAAGTCGGCAAAATGAGGAGCACATTTAGTTCCCACTGGGAATGCCGATTGATTTTTTTTTAAACACGGTTCTATCTCCCACGTAAAACGTAAGTTGTCAATCAAGAAATCAAGCATCTTGATAATGCCAGTTTCAGAGCATAATTTGTTTGAATCGGAGTGTGTGGTTTTTTTTTAACAAAGTACGATATATCCCTCCCTCTACTTGTATCTACGTTCAAACTATGCTATTCTATTTAATAAAACAAAGCAGGACCAATTTTCATTTTGTCTTTAGTTTGAAGTGGGACTAACTGTGTAAAGGTTAAAAACGTCGAAATCTTTAATACTTTTGCAAGAGAAAAGAGACTTAAATCTCAATTTAGGTATCATTGAAGGAAGATCCAATTCTTCATCTTTTGGTGAAATTCCAAATGAAAATAGAACAGACATATGAATATTTAGGACTTCCTCCTTTGTAAGTAATGTAGGGATGTATTAAGTTAATTAAGACTTGAGACCAGAATCGTTCCGTTCGTTGATATAGTCGAGTGTTTGATTTTGTCAGGTTTTACGGACTTCCATGCTTTTGAGTTTACCTTGGAGCTCGGTATTTTTTTTTCGTAATATTTTAGATTGTATTTACTCACGCCAACCCTAGCGTAGGTAGCTTCACAATAACTTTGAAGCCCGGCTTTTATTGCTGATGAAATTGATGTCAATAATTTAGAAAGAGATTTCGTGGAGCACTTGGACGACCCATCAATGTAACGTTGTTTCTAAGGACACTTGTGTATAATTTAGATCTCTAATACAATGACAGAAGATCCTGTTCTTTATCTTTGGTTAAAATTCCAAAGGAAAATAGAACAGACTTATGATTATTCAGGTTTTCCTCCTTGGTGAGGGTAGGTTGGGCATATTAATTAATTAATTAATACTCTACTAGAAAAGTGTCCAGCCTATTGGTATTTTGTTGGCAAAAGCTTCTGGCATAAGTTTAGTGAAAACTGAAGTTCATTCGCTACTTTCGTATTTGAATTAATATGGCCAAAAAACCCTTTTATAGTTACCTAATGCAAACAATATTTGTATTTCTCTTAGAAACTAGACTTTTTTGTATGAAAGGCATCCTCCTTGATAACTAAAACTAGAGGCTCTCAAGAGCATGTGTCGCTCACCTGATTCTACTTTGGTTTTGGAAATCATGTAAAAATAGATTAAAAATCATAACAGATACCCTAATAATGAGTGAGGCCAAATTTGGTTTAATATTGGTCCTGTAATTTAACAAAAAATCCTGGTGGCCATCTTGAACAGTAAATCGGCAACAAAGTAGCAACACTTAATCAGCACCTCATAAGAAACATTTATGCCATGTTTTGGTTTCATTCCATTCAGTGCACCTCTAGAAGAAGCATTTGTATGTATTTCCCATAGGTTCTTTTGTTAAAGGAAGTCCCCCCATTGGCGGCCATCATGGATGAAGGATCAGCTTCAAAGTAACAAAACTTAGTCAGCACCTCATAAGGAACATTCATGCCATGTTTGGTTTCAATCCATTCAGTATGTGGTTCTCTAAAAGAAGACATTTGTATGTATTGTCCATAGGGTCCTTTGTTAAACATTGTCCCCATCTGGCAGCCATCATGGATGAAGGATCAGCTTCAAAGTAACAACACTTGGTCAGCACCTCAAAAGAAACATGCATGCCATGTTTGGTTTCATTCCATTCAATGGTTCTCTAAAAGAAAACATTTGTACGTATTTCTCATAGGGTCCTATGTTAAACTAAGTCCTCCGCTGGTGGCCATCTTAGATTATGGATCGGCTTCATAGTAACAACACTTGGTCAGCACCTCATAAGGAACATTCATGCCATGTTTGGTTTCACTGCATTCAGTGGTTCTCTAAAAGAAGACATTTGTATGTATTTCCCATAGGGTCTTATGTTAAACTAAGTACCCCGCTGGCTGCCATCTTGGATGATGGATCAGCTTCAAAGTAACAACATTTGGTCAGCACCTCATAAGGAACATTCTTGCCATGTTTGGTTTCATTCCATTCAGTGGTTCTCTAAAAGAAGACGTTTGTATGTATTTTCCATAGGGTCCAATGTTAAACAAATTCCCCCGCTGGCGGTCATCTTGGATTATGGATCGGCTTCAAAGTAACAACACTCGGTCAGCACCTCATAAGGAACATTCATGCCATGTTTGGTTTCATTCCATTTAGTGGTTCTCTAAAAGAAGACATTTGTATGTATTTCTCATAGGGTCCCATGTTAAACTAAGTCCCCCGCTGGCAGCCATCTTGGATTATGGATCAACTTCAAAGTAACAACACTCGGTCAGCACCTCATAAGAAACATTCATGCCATGTTTGGTTTCATTCCATTCAGTGGTTCTCTGAAAGAAGACATTTGTATGTATTTCCCTTAGGGTCCAATGTTAAACTAAGTCCCCTGCTGGCGGCCATCTTGGGTTATGGATCAGCTTCAT
The DNA here is from genome assembly GCF_021869535.1 of Mytilus californianus. NCBI lineage: Eukaryota > Metazoa > Mollusca > Bivalvia > Mytilida > Mytilidae > Mytilus > Mytilus californianus. The sequence continues at coordinate 67,666,593 of NW_026262690.1, forward strand.
AGTAACAACACTTGGTCAGCACCTCATAAGGAACATTCATGCCATGTTTGGTTTCATTCCATTCAGTGGTTCTCTAAAAGAAGACATTTGTATGTATTTCCCATAGGGTCCCATGTTAAACTAAGTCCCCCGCTGGCGGCCATCTTGGATTATGGATCGGCTTCAAAGTAACAACACTCGGTCAGCACCTCATAAGGAACATTCATACCATGTTTGGTTTTATTCCATTCAGTGGATCTCTTAAAGAAGACATTTGTATGTATTTCCATAGGGTCCCTTGTTAAACTAAGTCCCCCGCTGGCGGCCATCTTGGATTATGGATCGGCTTCAAAGTAACAACACTCGGTCAGCACCTGATAAGGAACATTCATACCATGTTTGGTTTCATTCCATTCAGTGGTTCTCTAAAAGAAGACGTTTGTATGTATTTCCCGTAGGGTCCTATGTTAAACTAAGTCCCCCGCTGGCGGCCATCTTGGATTATGGATCGGCTTCAAAGTAACAACACTCGGTCAGCACCTCATAAGAAACATTCATGCCATGTTTGGTTTCATTCCATTCAGTGGTTCTCTAAAAGAAGACATTTGTATGTATTTCCCATAGGGTCCTATGTTAAACTAAGTCCCCCGCTGGCGGCCATCTTGGATGATGGATCGGCTTCAAAGTAACAACACTCGGTCAGCACCTCATAAGGAACATTCATACCATGTTTGGTTTCATTCCATTCAGTGGTTCTCTAAAAGAAAACATTTGTATGTATTTCCCATAGGGGTCCTATGTAAAACTAAGTCCCCCGCTGGCGGCCATCTTGGATTATGGATCGGCTTCAAAGTAACAACACTCGGTCAGCTCCTCATAAGAAACATTCATGCTATGTTTGGTTTCATTCCATTCAGTGGTTCTCTAAAAGAAGACATTTGTATGTATTTCCCATAAGGTCCTATGTTAAACTAAATCCCCCGCTGGCAGCCATCTTGGATGATGGATCCGCTACAAAGTAACAACACTTGGTCAGCACCTCATAAGGAACATTCATGCCATGTTTGGTTTCATTCCATTCAGTGGTTCTCTAAAAGAGGTTCAAAATGTAAAAAGTTTACGCCGACGACGGACGACGCCGGACGACGGACGACGGACGCCAAGTGATGAGAAAAGCTCACTTGGCCCTTCGGGCCAGGTGAGCTAAAAATATAGTTAAGATAAAAGCAAAGTTTTTACAAGTCTGTCTGCTTTGAGTTGGCTAGCCTATGTTTTTTTTTAACCTTAATGGTATTAATCATTAATGGGCTTTGAATTGCAGGTCAATGTCATTTCATTATATCTGAAATTATATTTTTGCATGGATACTAGTGTGTGACAGTGTTTAGTAAAGTATCCAGCTCCGTTGTAAATGAAATATGGTCTCAATTACATACAATATATATGTCTCTGATCAGCTCAAAAGACATAATTTTGTCATGTGGCGTAAGGTTATCAGATACTGTTCAAAGGGAAATAATCCTTACAATCTTGTCTTCCATATTAACATTTCTCTCATGTGCATGCATAGACTATCCATTGTTCTTATTGCTATATATTATTATTCTATTGTCTTGAGAAAAAAAACATTGTAATCATTGTATGGAATTTAAAACCTGCAAGAATCCGTTATTGGTTAAATAGAGAATTTCTAATGCTGTACGCAAAAAAATAAATAAAAGACTTACTTTCGTTTTTGATTAACGAAAGTTGGGAAAGTTTGTTTCAACGTTTTAATTATAATCTGGAAAGCCACACGATCGAGCACACGATAACTTTCATTTATACAGGTTTTTCGAATGAAGGTAAGTTCATTTATTTTATGTCTGATAAAAGATATGGAATACACGTCAATGAGAGCTCATAGTTATAATTTGCAATTGTAAGTTAGTTCATAAGTTTTGATTATAATCACGAGGCGGCAAAAGAAGTTTTCAACTTTAAGATCGCCGGGGACAACCCACTAAATGGGGAACTATCCCCCAAATGAGTGATCATTTCATAGTGCTAAAAATAAATTAAATTTCTTAATTGGGTCTGTTTACTTAAAATGACACAAATCTATAGGAAATGGAACAACTTCTTCCAAAGAACAACATTTTTATTTAGGGTTTTTTTAAAGTTAGTAGCCTTGAAAATTGTCAATTTTTCGAAGTTTACATAGGCTTGTAACTATTCAGTATATCAGGTTCGAGCTTTTCATCTTAAGTTTTGGAAAATTTGCTGCATTTTTTTATGAGTATGTGCCATTTTAAGTAAAAAGACTCAATTAAGAAAATTTTGTTTTTAGCATTATCAAATGATTATTCAAATGAGGGATTGTCACTCATTTGGGGAATAGTACTCCATTTGACGGGTTGTCACCAAACTGAGTAATTTAGGGAGATACCAAATCATATATAAACAACTGTTATATTGTAATTATCTGATGGATAAGAGCAAGAACACATTTGATAAGTAAAAATAGGTTAAGATAATATTAAAGAATGTTTACTATAAAATAAAAATTAAAATAGAACAAAAAAAATATTTAGAAAAAGGGGTCAATTCCCCAAGCGCCTGTGGTCTATTGTTGAAGACAGAATGTTGACCTCAATTTGTGTCATTTGGCTGCTGTCTTGATCATTGGCATTGGTCTGTTGTAGAAAAATGACAATTTGTGAATGCTATATACACATGTATATACTCCTTTTGGGACCTGACATGTCCAGAAATGTTATACTTTATAGTGAGATTGTTTTCCATTTACATGTAGTATAGAGTTGACCATAATATATTGGCATGATGATTAGGCAATGTTTGAAGGATTTTAGCATTGCATGCATGACCTACAGGACCTATTGTAGCAAATAATGACACCTTTTGAATGTACATCCTTTTAGAAAAGCTTTCATAATTTGTAGGTTTGTATATATAGGTATCAACCGAATTCATCATAAATTACAGAAATTGGTGTCTTAGATTGATGTTCAGAAAGAAGCTACATTTAAAGAAATCAAATGATTGTTTCCTTTTAATGGTACTTACTTAAATTAGGCCATAAAGAGAGGACAGTCGTTTGATATAATTGGATTTTTGAGGGTGGTATATATCCAGGTGATAATGCAGCCATACCAGTCTTTTTCCTAGATATAAAAATAAAAGTTTATTTGGCTTACTATGCCTTCATAATACTTAGTGACAGCTGAATAATTTATGCTCATACAACTGTCAAACATAGACACATACAGATGCTGTAAAACATAATAATGATGCTTAACTTGTAGATGTCATAATTTTGACAAAACAAAGAGAAAACATATTCAGATTCATGATGTTTCCAATAGAAGATAGTGAAAACTTTAATTTTTCTAAACAACAAATTTTGGGAAGAGGAAATGGAGATTTCTTGTTTAAAATATTTAAGCAGGAGAAAATTCACTCAGGGGTTAAAAATGTACATTGTATATAGACCTTCCTATAAGTTAAATCAGTTCTTAATCCCAGAGGTGACACGAAATTGAGTTGGTTAAGTTTTTTGGTATACAATTTATATGGGGACAAAGTAAACAAATCATATATTTTTTTATTGTTAACCACTATGTCATTCTCTTCCTGATTTATAATAACCCAATTTTGCAATTCATTGAGCTATCAGTAATTCAAAATAAAATTATTCTTTTAATTGATGTTAAAAGAACACTTGTGCACCCGCCTTCAGCGCACCCAATTCTTTTTTTCTGATAAGCATAATATAATTTCGCATTATTTGTCTTTGGCTCCATAGTCATGGACCTTGGACCAAAAACTAAGCCAATAAAAAATGTTTAATCAATAATATATCATATTGTTTCCTTCTTTTGACAAAGTATTTTAGCTCATCCTGCCCTATTGGCTATCCTCATCATTTGATGTCCCTTGTGGCCAATTGTTATCACCTTTTTAAAAGTCTTCTATTCTGAAACCACTAGACCAAATTCAACCAACCTTGGCCGGAATGATCTTGGGTATAGAGTGTGTGTTTTTAGTTCTAACCTATCAACCGATATGGCCAACATGGTTATAAATTTAAAATAAGGATAGATGCAAGTTACTAACTTATATCTTGAAAATTATAGTTAGAGAAAATCCAGCATGACCAAAATGATCAGCATGACAAGACATAACTACTTTCCTTATACATGTTATATCCAGCAAAGTTATCAGACAACTCCATTTAGAAAGTTTTGCCCTATAATGGTGGCTTGTACCCATTTTTTGTATTTTGGCCAATTAACTTGAAAACTAAAAATAGATAGAGAGAAACTGTAAACAGTTGTCAATATACTCCTTGTATGAGTTATTTCCCTTGAATGACAGTTTTTACCATTTTTTGCCTTTTTGGTTTTTTTGGGAAAACTATAGCAACTATGTGAAACTGATAACTACAAAAAGGAGCACAAAGATAAGATCTTCGATTAAAGTAGCATAACAGTAATTGTCAGTTGAGGTCCTCATGAGAGTTATAGCCCTTAAATTATGATTTTTATCCATTTATTGTGGGATTTATTTGTATCTATCTTGAAAATGATTATAGAAAGAGAGAACCTGTAAACAACCCAATATCAGCAAGATCAATGACTGTCAACATTACTGAAATGGTCATTGAATTCTTATAAGAGTAATTAATTGCCCTTTTTTAACAATTTTTTACCCATTCATTGCATTTTTGGCAATTATCTTTAAAACTATAATACCTTCATTAGACATGTTAGAGAGAAAGTGTATGCAGCAAAACTGATCAACAAACCAAAACCTACAAATAAGTCAGTATAGTCATGATGGTTAATTGACCCTTTTAGGAGTTATTGCCCTTGAATGGCAATTTTTACCATATTGTTGTTGTGTTTTTTGGGGATTTTTTCTTGAATACTATTATAATAATAGAAAGAGTTAAACTGTATACAGCAACAATGATTTGAAAGTTAAGATCTTCAAATAAGTCACCATATAAAGGATCAAGATTTAATCTTAAAAATATGATAAAAACAGAGAAACTGTAAACAGCAAAAATCACCAAGATGATTTCTACAAATAAATTATCACAACTGAAATCATCAATTGACTCCTTTCAGTTATTAAACCTGAAATGCAATTTTACCCATTTTTTTATTTTTGGATATTATCTCAAACACTTTAAAAGATAGGGCTATCAGCTAGATAATTTCTACAAATAAGCAATCATGACCAATTTGATTAAGGTAAAAATAAATTTTGAATTGGCATAGTTTTGCCAGATGAGCAATTCAGGCTCTTATGAGCCTCTTGTCTGCATTTTTTTGCTATTATTTTCAAAATTGTAACATATAGAGAGAAACAATGAACAGCAAAAATGATCAACAGATGAGGATCATTGTCCATATTTAAAAGTAGTTCTTGTCCTTAGATATCAATTTTTTCCTGAATTTTGCATGTTTTGGAGTTATTTTAAAATAATGTAACGGCAATCAATACAGAAGAGATGTGATATCAATTTTTCCTTGAAATTTTGACACAAGGTCAATGTTGATATCTACTCTTGACATGCCAAAATTATTATACCATCATGATTTACCTTTTGAGATATATCTCAATTTGACTTTCCCATGATTGAGGTGAAAAAACAATATTTCATATATCAATACTTTTTCTGAAAAAACTTTCAACTGGAAGGAGCCTCTTGTCTAAGTTTTCACCAATTTGATCAGTTGCTACTTAAAGGTTGTGTGGTTGTCTTTGTCAAGAATTCTGGTTTCATTTTTTTCCAAAACGGAGTCAGTTTGCTCATTTACAGATTTCACTGGTGTGTTAATAACTTAATTGCCACCAATTATTGCGAACCCAATGAAAGTTTTCCACAGTGCCATCTCTATCTTGACCAGGTATTTAACGTTAAATCCATGTGCTAAAATGGATCAGCGGGTCAAGGTTGACCGTTTCGTGTATTCTTATTACAAACAAAAAATACATCATGCTCCTTGTATGCAGTTGTCAATATGGACGGGTATAAGACGGGGGGGGGGGGGGGGGGGGGGGGGTGTCCTGGGAGTTAGAATCCCCATTTTTTTTTAAAAGACCAATGCTTTAGAATAGAGACATATGACTGGGATAAAAAAGATTACCTTCAGACAAAGGAGTATTTAAAGGATTATTTTTGTATTCAAAATAGATGCTTAATTTTTTTTCGCAATTGGAATTTCCTAAAATGTGTTTTTTTAATATCTTGAAACAATTTGTAGTGAACACTATTAGTAGTTTCTTATGTTCATGCTATTTAAAAAAAAAATCAATTTCTATTGTTACGAATAACAATGGACTTTGTTTGCGGATGTAGAAGCAGGGGTTTCCAGAAACCCCGCTCGTCACACCCTGTGGTCAAAATCCTTTGTTATTCTAACAATAGATCTATTCAATTTACACTTGTTTCAGAAATAGAAACTATGAAGTATAACAATAGAACTGGGGTGTAAATTTTTGTGAGTTCACCTGTCCTATTAAATTACCTGAGTAAAAAAATTATCTTATATGTGGACAAAAATACTTTTTTTATACTCATTAACTGCGTGTGATGATGTATTTATTCACTATTTATAATATATTTTCATTCAGTTTAATATAAACATTGATTCAATCATAAAAAGTTGATTTCTAACAAAAGTGTTGTCTATGTTCCTATTGAAATTTGATTTTTTTTTTTGTTTAGTTATAGAATACATTTAAGAAGATCTTAATTGGAAACATCATAATTTTCAAGTTTTTATTCATGTCAAACATTTTTTTTTAAGGAACACTGTTGAAAGTTTTGTCAGAAATCAACTTTTTATGATTGAATCGATGTTTATATTAAACTGAATGAAAATATGTTATTAATATTGAATAAATACATCATCACACGCAGTTAATGAGTATAAAAAAAGTATTTTTGTCTATATATAAGATAATTTTTTTACTCAGGTAATTTAATCAATGAATGATAGATTTCTCTTAGAAGTAATTTAAAGGTCCCAGAGAATAAACTCCACAGAGAACAATAGCTATTGTATTTATTCAATAGGACAGGTGAACTTACAAAAGTTTAAATACCTGGTCAAGATAGAGATGGCACTGTGGAAAACTTTCATTGGGTTCGCAATAATCAGTTCTTCATATTGGTCAGTTCAATTCAGTTAGGAATTAATATCAATATATTAATTGTGTGAAGCAGCTTTTATTCGAGTAACTTTTCCTGAGATTTAAACTGATTTCCACTATAAAGAACATTGATATTTTTAAAATAGCTTTTGATCAAATTAAAATATACTGTTTACTGACTCATGTATGGTTTCAAATTATAAGTATGCAAAGATAGTTGTTGCTATGAAAGTATATCACAGGAAGAAATATTTCATTCTATTAAATTTGTTTTAGAATAATTTGCTTCTGAAGTCTTAATGGGGACATAGGAATGTAAAGTTATTTATTCCATCATATAATAATATGAAAAAAGAGACAGAAAATGCAAAGGAACAATAAAGAGTTATATGAAAAACAAACAATCCCATTGCAATGATGAATAGAGTCAATAGACAACAGACCACAAAACACTACACAGAAAAATAAAGACTGAGCAACACTAACCCCATCAAAAGTTTTAGATAATCTAAGGTGCCCCAGAAGGGTAAGGCTACCCTTAACAAATTCTTTGTATGATGTTGCCTACCCATGCCTTGTAAGGTTAGGTAGGTAGGTAGGATTTTTTTTTTTTTTTTTTTTGCCAATAAGATATTAGTTACATGTTTTAGACAAGAAAGCAATGTTAGAGCAAAAAAAAACTTTTTTTTTTAAATGTGAAATAATTTGTGTCATAAAATTTGTAGGCTGCTTTTAATGTGGGTACATGTAGGTAAGCAGCATCAAACAATTTTAATTTTATTTTTGGCCTAAGCAGATACTGCTTCACAGAATAATTTAGTGGAATCCGATAATTCAGAAAAAAGTATTTAACAGGAATTACCAAAAATATTGGACAGTACAACAAACTACACCAAACACCAAACACCAACACCAGTCCCACTCATCCAAACACAGATTTATTGCAGAAGGTTATTTACATACAAATTACTTGATTTTTGACAACCTAACCCATCTTAAAATTCGAGATTCCTTTTGCCTTGCTTGCATGGAATGTCCAAGAAGATGAAACATAAAAATGCTTATCCAGCAGTAAAAGTGTAAATAATTTGCAAAAATCAGAAAACTTAAAAAGAATAAGAAATGCTGGATAATTCGTATCTTTGTACTCGGTTATCTTATGGTTATAATGTTTTGTTTTGAAATATGTCTGTTGTTCTTCATCTACTTTTCATGGTTCAGTAACCATATTTTTATACCACCGCAAAAAAATTTTGCAGTCGTATATTGGTATGACGTTGGCGTCGTCGTCGTCGGAAGACACATTGGTTTTCGCACTCTAACTTCAGTTTAAGTGAATGGATCTCTATGAAATTTTACCATAAGGTTAAATACCACAAAAGGAAGGTTGGGATGGATTTTGGGGGTTATAATACCAACAGTTAAGGAATTAGGGGCCAAAAATAAGCATTTTTGTAACTTCCAGACATAACTTGTGTGTTAGTGTATGGATCTCTCTGACATTGTACCACAAGGTTCCATATCGCAAAGGAAATGCTGGGATTGATTTTGGGGGTAATTGCCTCAAAATTTTAGGAATAAGGGGCAAAAAACAAGCTTTTTTCTAGTTTCATGACAATAACTTGTGTGTAAGTGTATGATTCTTTCTGAAATTGTACTACAAGGTTCCATATCACAAAGGGAAAGCTGGAATTGAGTTTGGGGGTAATTGCCCAAAGTGTTTAGGAATAAGGGGGCCAAAAAGGGGTCAAAAATAAGCATTTTTCTAGTTTCCAGACAATAACTTGTGTTCAAGTGTATGGATCTCTCTAAAATTGTACTGCAAGGTACCATACCACAAAGGGAAGGATGGGATTGAGTTTGGGGGTGATGAATCATAAGGGGGTTCAAAAAATTGGGGGGGGGGATTTTTTTTTCCTTTTTTTTTCTTTAAAATTTTCAATTTCAAATTGGTTATTTCTGATTTATATATAAAAGCAAATAATAATAATATAAATATAGAAAAAATATGGTTTGAATAGGTAAATTAAGAATTTTTAAGTTCTTAGACCACATTCATTCTGTGTCAGAAACCTATGCTGTGTCAAATTGACAAATATTTAATCACAATCCAAATTCAGTGCTGTATCAAGCTTGAATGTTGTGTCCATACTTGCCCCAACTGTTCAGGGTTCGACCTCTGTGGTCGTATCAAGCTGCGCCCAGCAGAGCATTTTATTTTTTACATGGTTTATATTTAGTTATTTATTGCTCAACTCAGAGTATTTGTTTTATTAAATCATTGCAAGGTATACATGTCCATCAGACAGGGTTCATCTGACCTTGACCTAAGATTTTATGATGAGCTCAGTTTCTTTAATACTATATTTATGTGTATTGAATCAACTTTGTTTGAAAAATATTATAATTATTAGTTGCACTCTGGCAGGGTTCTTCTAACTTTAACCTAAAATATGGTTCATTGGCCAACTGCTATTTTAGTTTTTGTGATCAGTTCAGTTTCTTTGAAACTGAAACTATTAATATAAGAAATGAGTCAACTATGTTTAAGGAATTAAATTATTGTAATGTGCACTTCCCTCTGACAGGGTTCATCTTGAAATTTTCTTCATTTTCATGGCTTATTGGAAATCTTTAAAAATTTTGTCATTAGGTTATTTTCTCAGATACTTTAATGAGTCAAAAATCAAATATTTGAATGTAATTGGTACATGTTGCTGTGACAATGTTCATCTGCCCTTAACCACATTTTCATGGTTCATTGGTCAACTGTTCAGTTTTCATGATTAGGCCAGTTTCTTTGAAACTATATATAAGTAACAGGTTAGCTATATTTGATGTATAGAATAATTTTAAGGTTTACATGCCCATTGACCTTATTTCATGGTAAATGGATCAACATCAAGCTTTTGTGGTTACAACAGATTATCAGTTATTATAGATTATACATGTAGGTCAACTGTATTTGTTGCTTAGAATCATTGCAAGGTATACATCTGACCTTGACCTTATTTTCATGGATGATAGATAATGTTAAGTTGGAGTGATACCTGAAGTAAGATTGATCTCAAAGACTTTCAACATAGAATTCAACCTTTATTATCCGTAAATTAGGATGTACATTGCAGAGTGTTTTTATACGCCCGTTTACGGACATATTATGGTATACAGTTGTCTGTCCGTCCATCGTCCACATGTGGGACAATAACTCAAATAAGCTTTAACTAATTTGCATGAAACTTTGGTGAATTGTTTATATCTACTGACATGAGCTCCCTTTCGATTTTTATAAATTTTTGATTTTATGTTTCCGAGTAATGGGGTTTTATTCATTAAAAAAAGGAGGATTATCCAGTTTTCAGATAATAACTCAAAAATGCTTTCGGCAGTTTTCATGAAACTTTTGGTGAATTGTTTATATCTATTAAGATAACCTCCCTTTAGTTTTTTTTAAATTTCTGATATGACATTGAAGAAACTTTGATGAATTGTTTATATCTACTGACATGAGCTCCCTTTCAATTTTTATAAATTTGTAGATTTTACTTTTCCGAGTTATGGGATTTTATTCATAAAAAGGGGTGATTTTCCAGTTTTCAGACAATATCTTTAAAACAAGGAATTATTTGAATCTGGAATAATTTTGAATTCTGGAAAATTGATGACAAATATATGATGAAAACTAACCCAACTAAATAGGGTTAGCCATGCGCGCATGGCTAAGGTGGGTTAGTTAGTTCATACTGAAATGATAGTGAAAGTAAAATTAACCTTAGCCATGCACGCATGGCTAACCCTATTTAGTTGGGTTAGTTTTCATCATACATTTCTAATCAATTTTCCAGAATTCAAAATTATACCAGAATCAAATAATTCCTTGTTTTAAAGTGCTTTGAGCAGTTTTCGTGAAACTTTGGTGACTGGTTTATATATATTAAGATAAACTCCCTTTATTTTTTTTTAAATTTCTGATATGACATTGAGAAGTTATTGAACTATATTCTTTGAAAAAGCGACGGGCGTATCATGCGCTCATGGCGCAGCTGTTTATTAAATTTATCCTTATGTTTTGTTTTTTTTTTCAGTGAAAAGATGGAGGAAGATGGATGCTTAGATATAGAAGAATCTGATGGTAAATTGAAGGTATTCATATCTCACAGCAATGAATTAGAAGACAGTTTTCTTGTTAGCAATGAAGTGGTTCCAAAATTAAAAGCAAGGAACATACAAATTTGTGGACAAGATGAGTTAAGACCAGGAAATCATGTTGTACCTGCAATTACTAAATTAATACATAAGATAGACAAAACATTGCTGTTTATGTCAAAGAATTCGTTAAAAAGTCCTTGGTGTTCATTTGAGTTGTTGATCAGTTTAGAGAAATCACAGAGAATCAACAGACTTGCAGTTGTTTTGTTACTTTATGATATAGAAGAATCCGAGGTAATATTATAGAAAAATCAGAGGAACAAATAAAAACAAATAGATTGGGTTAAAAATATGATGAGTTGCCTTAGCAATAGATGTCAGTTTAATTTAAGCATTAGCGATTATACAGGATATTTGCAGTGAAAATTTTTTATTGTCATCTACACATTGAAAGTAAGCAAAACTATTTTAAAAACTATTTAAAAAGATAAAGTAGATATTTGATTAAATCAGAAATACTTCCTTTTTACCTCGACGTGCACAAACAAAATATGCCTGAGTGCATATAATATATGTCATGTATTCACCTTTTTCAAATGTTGAATGAGCATTGCAAGTTCAATGTATTTAAATATAAAACCAAGCAATTTTAGTTTAAAATATACTTTTTTCATTGGTTATATAGTTAAAGAATGACAGAAAATTCAGCAAAATGATAATCATAAATGTTTCCTTACACATGCTTAGGAAATGCAATCGAACACTACGGTCTGCCCAAAAAATAATTAAACAGTAAGTGTATTTTTTGTTTATCTATTCACTGGCAAAATATAATTGGGCCTTGCTTTTGCTTTCTGTTAAGTAAGCCAAATGTTTCTGTTAGTCTATTTTTTATGAAAAATCTCCTTTATCACATCACTTTTCTGACTCATCACAGGAAAATTGTGTCATCTATGCCTGGCAGCTCTTTTTTTGAAGCATAAATGATTGATTAATAATGACAACCATACAAATTTTTTTTATTTTCAATGAATTTACAGGGCTAAATAAGCCCCAAAATGTACCTGTAAAAAAGAAACTTTTTCAAATCTGATCAGTATTCTAATATGGTGTTCTTGTACAAATGTAGCCCTGTTCTAATTCCAATAACACATTGGTTGCGCTTGTGTAACGTCACAATAAAAATTGCACTGTCCATTAAGTCTACACGTATTTGTACACTTTTAATCATGAAACAGTTTGTTTTCTAGAACATAGTTGCTTTTTACATTTGAATGTTTTCCAGAACATAATTGCTTTTTACATCGGATGTGACCTTGAGAGGTCATACTGGTGTTATGTTGCCGCAGAAATTTCTTTGTGCTTTTGACTGATAACCGAATGTATTTCGTATAAATACGCGGATATTATCGAGTGCAAAATAACAATCCTTTTCGCTTGTTATAAATGAATACTCATGAAAATACTTTTTAAGAACATAGATAAATGATATGAATATGTTTTGTCGTTAGAAATATATATATCAGTAACAAATCATGAATACCGAAAATTTGTGCTAACGCATGCAGAAGAAAACCTTGAGAGATGATCTTCTATATATATAACTGTTATACAAGTATTCATGTAATATATAACAACAAACCAGATTATACATATCACTACAATATAATAATTATTATGGTGAGGTTGAATTCCCTGTCATTTATTCATCATCCACACAGGAACTTGTCTCAGAAAAAAATATATCTCTGTACCTTAACCTAACTTTCAGGTATAGATATATGATTTTTGTGTGAAACCCCCTCAGGGGGTTAACGCTTATATATTGGCGAGTGTTGGAAATGTCTATGGGCCACGCGATATCCTCGGAATCATGATTCTGGGAACGTCTCGAAAATTTTCCATCATTTATATAGGTAGTTGTTTATGTCTTTGATACGGTCTCTCTATGGATAGGCTACAACGTGACATTGTATATTTCAACAATCCGACAAACGGTTCATTTGTAGATTTGAAAGTAAAACAATAAAGACTAGGTTGCATTCTAAAAATCATTTATATGTTGGAACCTATTTGCCTTTTGACAAAACATATATGTTTTTAATAATGTAAATGTAAGATATCAAGTATAATGATAAAGCAATTATATAATTCATGCTTTGAGATGGTCCCTCTACGCGTTGTGTGTGTTGTATTTAATAAATCTGGAAATAGTTTATTGATATACAATGACCCAGAATAAACTGATTATTTCTGAACGTTTATCATTTGATAATAGTATTTCAATCATAGCATGACAAAATGCCGGAAAGAATGAAGAAAATTAAGAAAACGATATTACTGTTAAAAATATTTATCTAAGGTCAGAAACACAGTGGTCGGATTTTAAGCAGAAAGATAATCAAACAAAAGGATTTTTCTGTAAAAAAATATCTAATTTCATTAATAGAGACTACCAGACTAAGAGACTATTCATTGTTAAGGTAAAACTGAGACTGAATTTATTCCTAATAATTATAGAATATAATTAAAATTGTAATGTATACGTGCATTATGTCTCACAGGTTTGATCAGTCATTACATTTATGAAAATTATATGTAACGTATGAGCACCAATGATCATGGATGCATACCCAAAGTTAGCTAAATATCTAAATTTTAAACGGTCGTGAATGAAAAAATACTTGCGTGGTTTCAATTCACAAGGATTTTAAATCCTTGCATCTCACAAAAAACGTAATTAATATTTTGCTATAATCATAACAAAATTTAATTACTATCATAATGTTAATTACTTTTTTTTCTTTTTTTTTCTTTTATTAGTTCAACCTTATAGCATCTAAATATTTGTACTATGGTACGGTTTTGAAAATTGTATTCATTGTGTTGGTCAGCTATCCTACACGTCTTGATTCATTCACATTATACATCACCCTGTTCATACGCACACTATCGGTTTGCGTTCACAAAAATTCCTCTCGAATTTTCGCTTTTCTTATCTAAATTCAGGACACGGCAATATATCTGCGCAATAAGAGCTTGCCATGTGACTTTCAAGCATGGACCTCTAGCTGTTTCTCTTTTGTTTTCTTTTTTTGAGTCACTGTCCTTTTATAAACTTTGACATTTTCGAAATGCCAAGAATTTTCTACTCAAGGAATAGATTACTTAACTTCGTACTTTATTTCAGGCCTTTTTAACTATTTTTATTCGAGCGTCACTGATGATTCTTTGTAGACTTAACTCGCGTCTTGCGACATGTTAATCCTGGTATTTCTTTTATATTTACATGTCTTTTTATATAAATTGGTTCTTTTGAGAGTATGTTCAGGTATCCATAAAACTTCTGAAAATAAGATATTCTTCAAAACCAAGTTTCCCTGTAAAATATTTGGATTGATTAAAGTAAAATCAGGAAATCCTTAAAATTTGAGATGTTTTATGAGACCAAAATAAGTCTCTATATAAGAGGTCCAAATGAAACTGGTGTGTTACTCTCAAGAAAAATATACGAAACCTTCTTATAAGTTGCATGCCACAAGGTTTCACTTCACATGGAAAATGGACTTTAAATTTATCTGTACATCTACCATGAGTACAGACAACTTCAATAACGAGTTGAGAATATGCAGGCATCCATGCAGGAAACAAAATATAAAGATGTGATAGACAAAATAAATGCATCCAGATTATAAAGCAAACTGAGAGCTTAAATTTATATTGCGATTGGTTTGTGCAATTTGCATTATGCATCCGGTTTGTAGAAACTGGGATTTGCAATAGGATTATCAAAAAATGATGTACAATCCCAAGTAATAAATGAAATAGTCAAGCTTTAAAATGTTCAAACAGTAGCTGTATATACACTTTTCTATTCACACCTATCATACATTGCTTTCAACTAACTTGTGCAAGAATGTACACACTATTACAAATTTTTAATAAAGGTAGTTTAGCTTCATCATTATCTCCTTCTATTCACAGTCAATTATTTTAATTCAAAAGCAAACAAAAATTCAGCAACAATCTTTTGGTGACCAGTCAGCGGTCTTAGGTTCACGTATTGCTTTTCTTTTTGTAAAGAAAGCAACTTGTTTTTTCTGAGACCATCCACCAGAACTTGTGGTCATCCGATGTTCAGTTCTTCAGTACTTTGATTCAAACTAGAATGGCTTTCTCTCTAGCATGTCTTTTATGTTGCTTCAATGTACAAAAATTCTGAATGTTTGCCCTTCTAAGCCTTTTCTACAATACATTTAATGCCATTAAATCATAATTTGAAAGGAGAAGGTATGATAAGGCAACCTTTTTGGCTCATTGAATTATAGTAAAAAAAAGTATTATGAATCTATCAAACATCTTCAAAGATATTTATTAAACATTATAACTTCTGACTCTTAGATATCGAACTTATATTTCTGAAAATGTGTCTTTCATAATAACTTAAGGTCTACCAAGTTTTTTAGCTTTTGCCATCACTTTGTTTTCGTAGTCCGTCATCTGTCGCCTGTTGTTCCTGAACTTTTTTTAAAAACCTTCTACTCTGAAACTGCTCATTGGATTGAAACCAAGGTTTGTCTGCTTCATCTATAGGATGTCAACTATAGAGTTTGTTATTTTTGTCTAAGTTGATCAATCAGCTGCCTTGCCAAAAAATAGAACATAGGGGTCAAACTACATTTTTGGCTATTATTTCATAAACTATAGTAATTTAAGAAAAACTGACAGAGTAAATATGGCCAGCACAACAAGTTCTATCTACCATGAATGTTTTGGGAAAATCTGACTATCTAATTTTGAGTTACTGCCCCTGAAATGTTAATATTTAACTTTTTGACATTTTTTTGCCATTGTTTTAAAAACTATAAGAGCTAGCTTAAGAGTGAAAATTGCAAAAATGATCAGCATGACAAGATGTAGCCACCCTGAAAATTGGAGAAATATCTAACTTCTGAAGTAGATTTTGGAGTTATTGCTCCTGAAGTATAGATGTCTTTTTTTCACCCAATTTTTATACAACCGCAAAAAATTTTGTGGTCGTATATTGGTATCATGTCGTCGTTGTCGTCGTCGTCAGCGTCGTCCGAAGACATTTGGTTTCCGGACAATAACTTTAGTATAAGTAAATAGAAATCTATGAAATTTAAACACAAGGTTTATAACCACAAAAGGAAGGTTGGCATTGATTATAGTGGTTATAGTCCTAACAGTTTAGGAATTAGGGGCCAAAAAGGGGCCCAAATAAGCATTTTTCTAGTTTCCAGACAATAACTTGTGGAATGGTGTATGGATCTCTCTGAAATTATACCACAAGTTTCCATACCACAAAGGGATGGTTAGGATTGGCTTTGGGGGGTAATAGCTCAAACCGTTTAGGAATTAGGGGCAAAAAAGGGGGAAAAACAAGTGTTTCCTTGTTAATGGACAATTAGTTTTAAGTACAATGTTTTGTGTTTGGATAACCTCCCTTACACTGCTTTTAAATTATGTATAAAGAAATGTTGTATTGTCTTGAGGTGATTAGCTGTCAATTTATTTTTAGAAGTTACTTTTAAAAATGCTGATTAAGGAATATAAATTTTAGACATGATTATGTATGTCATTTTCTATTTATTAGCAGTTTTTGGCTACTTTGGTGTAACTTATAGGTAGAAGGTTAAAAGTGTAAATTGCATAAAGGATCAGCCTAACAAAATGTATCTATCCTGAAAATTGAAAAAATTCTGTCCACCAGTTTTTGCACTCATTACGCCTGAAATATCATTTTTTTTGCAGTTTTTTGCTGTTATTTTGAAAACTATAGGATATAGGTATAAAGTGTAAACTGCATGACAATATCTGAAAGTTTCAGGAGTTATTGTTACTGAAATGTTGTTTTTTGACAGTTTCAGCTGTTTTTTAAATAAACTATAGGGGCTAGGTTAAACATGTTAATTGAAAAATGATCTGCAACACAAGAGTAGCTATAGAATATGCATATAAAAGTCCTAATTAGCAAACTGGCTATTTTTCACAAGGTGAGCGATACAGGCACAGGTGTGCCTCTTGTTTATTGCATGCAAAATGGCACAAAATGTCAAAATAGCTTAAAGCACTTGTAATTAATGTTTAGATCTGAGCCAAGGTCTCCCCCAAAAAGACATTTTGCTACAATTAAGACATATAATACAAATATGTTAATGTGGACAAAATATCTTTATACTCACTGGTAAGAACTTGTCTCATATGGAATTTCCCCTATCTCAAAAATGGGATATACAGTTATGCTCATGTCTGTCAGTTTGTATGACTGTCTGTTTTCCTGTCTGTTTGTCCATTGTTCTGCCCATCCCTATGTCCATCTGTCAACTTTTGTTTTATGATGATAAATAGAATATACTTTTATGGTTTTGACATTTACCATTTATGACAAAAGTTATGCCTTTAGTTACTAGAAAAATTGATATTTCTTTGGTTTCTAGACAAAAATTAATGTACCACTTGACCAAATCTTTTGATATTCCAACACAATGTCATGGATTATGAAATACAGGCAAAGTTCGACTTTGAGGGTTTTTACATTTGTTTTACGAGTTATTAAGTTCGAGTTATGCCTATTATAGTTGCCTGAAAGATTGAATTATTTTGGTTTCCAGAATTAAACTAAAGTCCCACTTGACTAAACCTTTTGAAATTTAAACAAAATTTCATAGATCATACAATACAGGTCAATTTTTAAGGAGCTAAGCTGTAATCCGACACCCCGAAATTCTGACAGCCCAGTAGTACGACGATCCGATAGTCCGACATTGCATAAAATTTCAAAAGTTAAATGCATTGAAATGGGATCCCAATTAAATCCTATACTGTTTGAACAATTAATCTAAGATTCCATTCCTGTTCACCATGTCAAAGTTGATACAGAGAATGACAGTTAAGTTGTAACATACATGCGCATAAATGTAATGCATTTTGTGGTTGAATGAGAAATTTCATATATTATAATTTGGACCTAAGCATTCCTAGGTCATCGAATCATCAGATGTAGAACGGAACGGAGATGGGCAATGACACGAAGTCAGTTCACATTCACTAAACACAGCAAACACAACAGATACCAAAAGTTCACTGAATGATTTTCAATGCAAAGTAAACCCTCCTTTTTCCCCTACAAGCATAATTTCAGTTCTAGATTGTGCCGAATACATATAAAGAGAGAAATCAAATCAAATGGTTTGAATTGAAATTGACAATTGTATATTACATGCGATGGGTTAAATTTTTTTTCTTGGATCCAAATCAGCCTCCTACATGTGGTCAGAGATGAAATGAAAAAATAAAAAACATATTTAAGGACATTATAGTTAAAATCAGTACTGATTGTCTCCATTGAACAAAGGAAACACCTCAACACAAATAACATGAGGACACACTAAAGATGAATTCCAAAAATGAATGCCCAAAGTTACCAAAAGGTTTACCAATGTTTTATGTCTTCTTGATGTTGTCAGAGGCGGATCCATAACTTTTTATAAGGGGGTTATTGCAGAAAAGTGAATAAATAGCAGAGTGAGTCAAAAATATTTCTGGATGATTAAATGCTTAAAATTTATATATTTTCCAATAAAAGAGGGAGAGGGCATACGCCGCCATGAATCCACCACTGGTTGTGCAATGCAAAGATAGCAATCATTCAAATGGAATAAATCAATCTGAGGGCCAATATTTTTTTCACATTTAAGACCAGATTTAACCATTTTGTAACAAACTGAAATCATTCTCTTTATATGGTGAAAAGGATGGTGTTAAATTTTGTTCTCTGGATTGAATAGGCGAGGAGTAAATGAAGATTTACAATTGCAGTTAGGTTTGTGTGATATAATGGATGCTTTGTTGCGAAAAACAAATAACACAAAAGCAGCTTGATGTTTATTCAATTTCAGTAACAGTTTTTTTTACCTTTGACCTACAGACTATACTGACTGATATGATAATTTGATTAAAAAAAAAGTGTATAGAGCTGGCATCTCTGTATTGGCCCTTCTTTGGAATCAAGGTTGGTAGTATATTGACCAATTCCGACAACATCAAATATATACCAGGTCCAATAAGAAAATCCCAATTGTAAAACTGTATTTATGTATTATATACATCAGAGATCTTTACAGGAGTCTAATGCATATTCAGGATTCAATTATATGAGAACTGTCTCAATCTGAAAGAGGACAAAATACTTGTTGAAACACACTGAATCATTGCTATAAAATAGCAATTTGGCATTTATTTGTGGTTAAATACCATTCATTTATTATAAGAACGTGAGCATGATGTTATACTTAGCATACCATTAGTTTTTTGTTTTACACCTAGTAATCGAGCTAACTTTCTGCAAACGCAATTGGAGTCAAACACTTATTATTAGTGTTACTGTGTATGTATGATTACCGTACACAGAAAAGTTAAAAACTTCTTAAGCCCACTTTAGTTGTATAGTTAAGTCTGCATGTGGCCTGACAAGCACTGAAGTCATGTCTCTGTAAACAAATATACCAATAATTGAATATACAAATGTTACACATCTATAGGTATATTTTTTTTAGAGACAAGGATTGTCAGATGATATGACTGATATTAGGATCTTGTTCGATTGGAGGACTGTCGGACTATAGGATTGTCGAATTATAGATCTGACCCCCAAGTTTTATGTTGATGGTTTTAACATTTACTGTTCAAGAGTTATTCCTGTTACTTGCATGTCACATTAAAAGTGGGATTTTTTGGGGTTCCAAGGTGATAATGAAAGGACCATTTGACAAAACATATTAGATTTTAACACAAACTTATGAAACATAAAATGCAGGTCACGTTCAATTTGAAAACTAGACATGTATGACTAAATGACCATTTTGCTCAAATTTGTCAATAAACACATGTTTGATCATGTTAATGGCATCATGATAACATCACAAGTGACACTTAAACAAATATTTGTGACTGTCAAATTAAATATTGACGGTGGGAACTCTTCAACTACAGTTACTGTAATTCCTATTCTAATGCATTGCTTAAAGAAATGATACATAGAGCTTGAAAAAATGTATAAATTTAAGATAATATTAAATTCTATAAAAATTCATGAATGATTTTGGCGCATAAACGTAATGGCAAACCACAAAGTCAGACAAATGAAAACTTTCAAACTGAAGGTTAATTCATAACTTGTACAATTCAAATCTGGACAATTTCTCATTAAAACAGTGTTTTTGAGGTAGGTGTATTTTTAGTTTTGATTATATTTTATAAATCAAACATCTGCAGAATTTCAGCAATTCAATATGGCGACTGAAGACTTGTCAATTGTGGATTTGATGGAAAATTTTATGTAATGAAAAAAAAAATTGTTGCATGAAGATTGCAATAAAATTCTAAATACTGCCTATTAACAAGCCTGCAGTGAACAATTTTTTTAAGCCCTCGTTCAGTTACTTAACATCTGTGCATAGTAGAGTTCGCTGTTAAGTTTTTGAGATGAAAGATGAAAATTTTTTCTCACTTTTTGCAAATATTGTGTGAAAATCAGGTTCCATAAACAAATATTATTTTGAAGACATTTCTGGTCCTATTTAATCAAATCAGTGATATGACACTCGTATACTTAACAGTTTTTTTGAATATTTGTTGAATCTCTTTATTGATGTTGAGTAATAAAATTGTTTTTTTTTTCTTTACATTTTATATGCTAACTAAATGTCTCTGGTTATTATTGTCGCTACATTGTTGTCTCATCAAGGTAGACTACTTAATAATGTTAAGTTTAATTATACATGTATCGATATTATTCTAGAAATTGTTATTGAGTTTACATATCTAGATGTCTTATTCAGTAGAACAGGAAGTTTTTCAAGGCTAGAAAAGTGCAAGAAAATCAGGGGTGGATCCAGCCAATTTTAAAAGGGAGGTTCCAACCATATGTCCCCATTCAAAAGCATTGATCGTCAAAAAAAGGGGGATTCCAACCCCCGAAACCCCCCCCCCCCCCCCCCCCCCCTGGATCCGCCACTGCAAATAAAGCAATATGTGCTATATATATGTAAGACATAATCAAAAAAGGAAGATTGCACAATCTTTCAATTGAATGTCAAATTGAATTATTTGACAAGATTGTTAAACCTATTTTAATTTATGGTAGTGAAGTCTGGGGTTTTGGTAAGAATTTGGTTATAGAAAGGGTGTATATGAAATTCTGCAAACTTTTGATTAAGGTTAAAAAGTCTACACCTGATTTTATGATAAATGGAGAATTGGGCAGATATCCTTTGGAAATCGATACAAAACTCTGTATAATTAACTACTGGACAAAATTATTATCTAGAAAACAAGAAAAACTTCCTGCAATTCTATATAAGTACTCATTGTATAAATATAAAAATGATATAACTTGGTTAAAAAATGTTAAATTCATTCTTGATGAATGTGGTTTGTCATTTGTGTGGGATACCCAATATTTTGTGAGTGATACATGGCTATATACTATTGTTAAACAAAATCTTGTTGATTAATTTAAACAGAAATGGCACACTAATGTGCTAGAATCACCAAAAGCTCTAAATTATCGTAATTATAAAGAATTTGAATATTATTTTATAAATTTAGATGATTATAGAAATATTATTACATTATGTAGATTGAGAACAGGAAATCATAGATTTCCTATTGAGACTGGTAGATGGCAAAATATTGCAAGAGAAAATAGAAAATGCTTACTTTGTAACTCTGGAGACATTGGAGATGAATTTCATTATATTTTTACATGTTCTGTATTTAATGATAATCGTAGACAGTTGTTGAAAAAAAATATACAAATCAACCAAACTCATTAAAATTTAATGAACTGATGAATAGCAAAAATCTTTCTGATCTTAACAACTTGTGTAAATTAATAAGACTAATCAATATGCATGTATAGGCTCTCCTGGGTAACTCATGTACTTGAAACAATTTAGTTTAATCTGTACACTGTAATTTATGATATTTGCCTCTGTCTTGCTTTCGTATAACTTTTGTATGTCTGTACATATATACATTATATAATATTTATTGTATGTATCTCTATACCAATGTAATTTGGTTTCTTGAGAAATAATGATATATATACATGTAACATATATCCAATGTTTCCTTGTACTCATATTTATCAAGATTTCTCTGTTATTTTCACCTTTATTTAGTAGGCATTTAGTATCCATTTGAGTCTGAATTTGAATGTTTTTAATTCCTCATTCTATTTGTAGCTTCCACGAATTGCTGTTCTCCAAGAAGCATGTAAAATACATTTTACAAAAGAAAGTGATTATTGGGTTACAGAAGTAGTTGAAGGACTTAATGGTTTGTAGATTGTTAATTATATTACATCCCAGCAAACACACAACATTTTAAAAACATTTTTTAAATGTCATATGGACGTCTCTCACAAAATATTTCAATAAGATATCATTTAAACATAAAAAAAATGTTTATTTTATTGTTTTTGAAATGTTTTATTTCTAACATTTAAGTAAAATGTTTTTACAACATTAACAAAATATTATTTGCTAATATCTTTTATTCATGTTCTCAAACATTGTTCTAAAATATCCCGTAGATATTTTATAATATAAAAAAATAATATTTTCTTCAATTGGTATTTTATATTTTAACAACATTTAAAGTAAATATTTTCCAAATATCCAAAAAACATTCTGCTAAAAAATGTTTTACAGAAAATATAGTTTTGCTATTTGCATAAAATGTTTTATAACGTAAAATTAAAATGTTTTACATAAAACATCTGAAAATTATCAGCTAAATGTTTTCTATAAAATATTCTGACATACACATTACTTAATAGTCTTACTGATATTTTATTCAACATTTTACGGATATAAAATAACGTTTTATTTAAACTTTATTTCAAAACCCCACAAACAACGTTTTGTGGAATTAGCTCGTTTTTTTCAGGATAAGATATAGTACTACATTTCATCAATATCATGACAAGCAAGATACTATGGTTGAAATCCTTAATTGATATATAGAAGATCCTTGAAGTCAGATTTTATTCCTTCTTATATTAAAATTCAAAAGAGTCAACATTAAATTAAGCAATAATGTATTAATAAACAATCACCTTTCTTTAATGTTTATTAATTTCGTTCGTGTATATTTTAGAAATTAAGAAATGAAAACTGTAACTGTACTAAGTTCAATTTTCGTATCGTTTATATGCCTTACGGAAAACCGACCTTTTCCGGAATCGACTTTTGTTTTATCACCGGAAATGATTTTGAAATTTGAATTTCGAAACGAAGACAGGATATCAACAAAGAGAGCCAAGTTTGTTACGCGATATATACTCACTTGGTAAGAATGATTAATCTGTTAAGATGAAACTTGTGCATTCATTGTGTGTGTTCAATCATAATCGGAACCAAATTACATCTGTTTCTGGAGGTGCGGATCAAGGGTTTGAAAAAAGGGGGCCCTGCCCAAGGCAAGCAAACGTTTGGAGTGATACTTGTAAATAGTCTATACATTTATCTTATAAGTAGCTCCATAAGGGGGTCGGGGCCCCTAAATCCGCCACTGTTCAAGCATCTACGTACACCAATTATGAATTTGTTCATTGATATAAAAAAATTATAAGGATATGTGGCTTGTGAAGTTGTGAAGTTGTGTATGTGTTTGATTGCCAATACACCTTATCGCTATTTGTCCGCCATTACTGGCCATGGACATCAAAAAAGTTCCCGTAAAATGTTGACGTCATATTAGAAAATATTTGACACCACAATTGAAAGTAATACACCTTATCGCTATTTGTCCGCCATTACTGGACATCACACAACTGTCACAAGTTCCCTTAAAATTTTGACGTCATCACAAAAAATATCTGATACCACATTGGAAAAGTGATTGCTGTTTGACGTCAAAAGTTCAAGCAGGATAGATTCTCAGGTCAAGCGGAAATAGCGATAAGGGGTATTATTGTATGACGTATGCTGACGTAAAAAGTTCAAGCAGGACAGATTTCCAAATACTGAAATAGCGATAAGGTGTATGAGACAGCTATCCACCAGAATTTAAATGACTTGGATAAAAGAAATTATAGGTCACTGTACGGCTTTCAAAACTGAGAAAACCAATGCCATATAGTCCACTTTGAAGCCTTGACAAACAAATGTTAAATTTTTCTCAACACAATTGAAACAAAACAACTAACTGCCTACATTAAATACACATAATTATGAAAAAGAAATTTGACAGACTTAAACCAACAACAACTATTGCAATAAGCATGACTCAATACCTTAAGCTTGTTTCCGAGGCACACAAACAAGCAAGTTACAATAACACTTATATAAGCACCATTTGAATATGGAGATTTTTTTTTCTAGTAAAATCAGTGTATGTATGTATTTGCAAAACAGTAAATTAAATTTCCCTTAACAGCTTAATGAACATTACAAAGACTATGTAAGACTTCAGTACAAGCAAGATAATATAAACTGTTGCTTAAAATTATTTAAATTGCAATGTATCTTTTTTTTTTGAACAGGAGCTAAAAGAAAAGCCACAAAGGACAAGTTCAATATGCAGGTTTACAATTTGGAAGTGGCGCAGGTTCCTTGGAATGTCTACAACCTTTCAGGAGAATTTTTTTTGGAAGTAAGATTTTCATACAGAATTACTGTTATTCCATATTTAATTCAAATATTTAGCATAAACAATGCATTACATTCAAGATTAAGGGCATACAATACAGAAAAGATATATGGATATTTGAATAAACTATTTTTTTTGTGACAAAATAGAAACAAGTTGTTTATTTAAATCAATCTTTTAGTCCAACAGTGTGCTTTCATAAACATCATATTTGTTTTCCTTTGAAGTATTTCAAATACATATAAACAACTCATTTAATGACATCTGTGTGTTTCTCGGAAGTTTAGTTATATTATTATCATCATTGCGAAAACAATGCGTAACACTTCGATAAGTTATTATATGCCTATAGTATACTTCTAGGACTGTATCATATGCCCTTAGATACAAATGACAAGTTATAAACTATGTCACTCTACAGAGTTTAACACTTAAAAAGGACAATAAGATGTTTAATGACATTATGTAGCAGGGCTTTTAAAGGCCCCTACATGATACAATGCATTTAATGAAAACTAAAAAAAAACAAGAAAAACAACAGCCTGATTTATACAAAACAATAAAAGAAAAAAAATATGATAGACAACAATCAACGAGTATAATGAAATAAGACTCTTGACTGGACACATATCTAGTCTAAAGTTTTTTATGTCATATATAATGTGTGTTTTTTTTTAATAACTAAATGCAGTTCAGCGTGGCATATTGCTCTCTCTTAACACCGTCAGCCATTTATCGTCCCCTTCCGACAGACTATCATGGTTATTTGTTTCAAAACTTTAAAGGGGAGGGGATGTATATCCTTCAGGCAACATGAATCGTTCTATAATAAAGGATGTGCAAGAAGTTTATATATGAATGTAAGATTTTTTTTTTTTCAGAAGCATGGCACAGCAAGATAAAGATATAAGACACTACAAGACATTCCAAGTGATTTTGAATAAGACAATTGATTGACTTTTTCAATGTATTCTTAAATAAATCAAATAGTTGATGTAAAATGGTGTTTTGTTCTCATCTCTTCAGCCAATTATCAATGATTATTGAATTAAGATGTAACCCTATTAGAAGTGTAGCGTTTAAGTTTAGA
Organism: Mytilus californianus; assembly: GCF_021869535.1. NCBI lineage: Eukaryota > Metazoa > Mollusca > Bivalvia > Mytilida > Mytilidae > Mytilus > Mytilus californianus. The sequence goes on from NW_026262690.1 coordinate 67,692,658, forward strand.
AAGAGAAGTTGTATTGAAAAATCTGAATTTGGGACACAAGTTTTAGTCAATGTAACTTGAACTTAAAAATGTGTATAATGTTTGCATAATGTCCAATGGCGTATATGTCATGCATGTTCAGGTTGACATATGCATGATGTGTATAAGATAGGTAATACAGGTTGAGAGTGAAAAACTAAACATTATACCATTGTGGTTGGAATGTGGGCTTTCTTGCACTGTCTGTCGTCTGTCCACCTATATTTGTCGGATTTTGTCCAACAAATATTTTCATCACTGTTTTTCCCAAAACTGCTGATAAAGATGAGTTCATATTTAATGAGCTGCTTGATAGTGATGAACTGTGATGTGTGAACATTTTTGTATCTGGCACCTGTTTCCTGTTTGCTTATACATTGTATTTCGAAATGTTGAATGTTCTCAAATTTTTCATTACTTTAATTAGTAATGCTGATGAACAGAATGACTTCATATTTGGTAAGTGGCTTGACCATGATGAGTTGTGTCTGCCATTTTGGATGTGTCAAAATTTGTAGATACTTCTTGTTTTTAGAGACTTTGAATTGTGAATTTCATATATGCTTAGAAAAACAACTGATTTATTCTTGTTTGTATATAGAATTAATCACTGTGTATACATTAATTTAACTAATGATTTGTTATTTAAAAAAGCAGGAAACTCAATCAAAAGTAAAGACATTTTTATATTGATATGATCTAGATATCAACCAAAAACATCTTCTTAAAACATTTTGAAAACATTTTTTAGGCACAGTCTCACTTGCAAGAAAACATCCAAAAAACATTTTTATAACAATATTTGATGTTCATGATGTTTTTCAAACGTTCAGAAAATATTTCTAGAAAATATTTTTTAAAAGATTATCAAAATGTTTTATACACCATTGTTTTTCACATTATCATGATATTTCTTTACAACATTTTAATTATATTATGCAAATATTTTAGAAAATATATTAGAAAACGTTTTAGTGATATATATTCTACCATACATTTAATGTTTTTCTCACGTTTTTTTGTGATATTTTCATGACATTAGACACAACATTTTAAAAACATTTTAAAGATGTTTTTGTGTTTGCTGGGATTATAATTATTATACATTGTATTAGAAACCAACAGTGTTAATTTAAGGCATTCCCATCAATTGAATATGCATGAAGTATTTGCCACTGGACGTTAAGCAACCAACAATCAATCAATCAATCAATTAAACTGACTACTTGTACTGAATATTTTACTTTTTGTTGGGTTTCAGATTTTGGCTTGAAATCAGAATTCAAATTATATAGTTGTCTGCATGCAGAGAGGTCAAAATTGATTAAGTAGGTTTTTTTATCCCAAATTATCCTGTACAGATTTTTCATAAACATTTCAATACATGTACCTTGAAATGTAACATTCATAGAGAGTCTAATCATCAAAACAATTTTATTCAAAAACCACTGAAACAGTTTGGTTAAAACATGCCACAATCATACTTATAGTGTGTGTTCCATGATGTTTCTGTACAATCAAGTTTAATTAGGATATAAATAATAAAACACTTTTATTTTGCATATGGAATAACAATGAAACAGATCTTTGCCTCATGGTCTGAAGCTTCCACCTGTTGTCTTCAATCTCATTTTTATAGATTTAAGATAAACTGTATGATGCAAAAACTATCAGCAGGATACCATCTGAAATTGAAATTGTCTCCTTGTAAGAGTTCTTGTCTTCAAAATGATGATTTTACCCATAATTTTGATCTTTAGTTATGATCATGAAAACTATAATAGATAGAGAAAAAACAGCAAAAAAATAATCAGCTAGATAAGATCCACTTATAAACATGGTGGAGACTGGAGAGAACTTTGTCTCATTGGCAATCATACCATATCTTTGTATTTTTATATAACCAATTACAATTATGGTGAAAAATTTTTTAAAAAAGGCATATTTTTGCAAGGTGAGCAATTCATTTGTATACGACCGCAAAAAATTTGCGTTCGTATAATGCTCTTCTGTCATCGTCGTCATCCGAAGACACATTTGGTTTCCGGACAATAACTTTAGTTTAAGTGAATGGATCTCTTTGAAATTTAATCAGAAGGTTTAATACCACAAAAGAAAGGTTGGGATTGATTTTGGGGGTTATGGTACCAAAAGTTTAGGAATTAGGGGCCAAACAGGGGCCAAAACAAGCATTTTTGTAGTTTCCGGACAATAACTTGTGTATGGAACTCTCTGAAATTGTACATTTTTCCTGAAAAGAAAATAATGTTCAAAATTTCAAAACAAATTTGGGGGGGGGGGGGGGGGGGGGATTTTTTTCAAATTTTTTTGGGGGGTTCATATTTTTTTTCTTCAAAATTTTTGAAATATCAAATTTTTTGAAAAAAAAAATTTGGGGGGGGGGGGGGGGTTCATACTGTTTTTCCTCAAGATTTTTCAAAAAAAAAATTGCAGGGGGGGGGGACAAATTTTTGGGGTTTTTTTTTCCAAAAAATTTTCCATTTTTCCATTGATTATTTCTGATTTATATATAAAAGCAACAAATACTGATATGGCAGGAGATACACACCAAACAGGGTGTGTAAATTATTATATATAACAGATTAACTAAGTATTGTGCAACAGCACAGTATTGCGCAATAGCAAAAAATCTTCAATTGAAAATAAATACAAATCTTTTAACCAATTTCAATGGGATTAATTTTTGGGGGTTCTAACCTTGTATTACTATTTTGGATATTGGGCCCCATTTTTAAATTGTTCTACATTGAGGTCAAAAGGGTCCAAAATTAAACTTTGTTTGATTTCATCAAAAACTGAATTATTGCAGCTGTATGATATGCTGAATCTTATTGTGCATTTAGATTTTTTATTTTGGAACCTGTTTTCAAATTAGTCCATATTAAGGTTTGAAGGGTCAAAAATTAAACTTTGTTTGATTTCAACTGAATTAAATTTTTGGTGTTTTTTTATATGCTGAATCTAACCATGTTGCTAGATTTTGGATATCAGACCATTCTAGGTAAATTAAATGTCCCATTTCAAATTTTTAAGATCTTTGACTACATTTATCTTGTGTCAGAAACCTATATTATGTCAAAAATTTGATCACAATCCAAATTCAGACAGTATCAAGCTTGAATATTGTGTCCAAACTTGCCCCAACTGTTCAGGGTTCGACCTCTGCCGTCGTATCAGACTGCGCTCAGCGAAGCATTTTATTAAAAGAGTTATGCCCCTTGGAAACATTAATTATATGGAAAATTACATCGTTAGCACTCTCATTTGAACAATTCTCGCCAGATTTTTATGAAACTTATATCATAGCTTTATATCAGCAATGTCTTGGACAAGTTCGAAATTCAGTGCCGATGAATTATTTTTAAAAGAGTTTTGCCCCATGGAAACTTCAATTATATGGAAAATTGCATTGTTAGTGCTCTCATTTGTACAATTCTTGTTAGATTTTTATTGAACTTATATCATAGGTTTATATAAGCAATGTCTTGGACGAGATCAAAAATCAGTGCCGATCAATTATTTTTAAAAGAGTTATGCCCCTTGGAAAAATTAATCATATGGAAAATTGCATCGTTAGAGCTCTTATTTGTACAATTCTTGCCAGATTTTTATGGAACTTATATCATAGGTTTATATTAGCAATGTCTTAGACGAGTTGGAAAATCAGTGCTGATCAATTATTTTTAAAAGTGTTATACCCCTTGGAAACATTAATAATTTTGAAAAATTGCATCGTTAGCACTCTCATGTGTACAATTCTTGCTAGAATTTAATGAAACTTATTTCATAGGTTTATATTAGCAATGTCTTGGACGAGTTAAAAAATCAGTGACGATCAATTATTTTTAAAAGAGTTAGGAAACGTTGATTATATGGAAAATTGCATTGTAAGTGCTCTTGCATGTACAATTTTTGCCAGATTTTTATCAAATTCATATCAAAGGTATATAACAGCAATGTCTCAGACAATTTCAAAAATAAGTGCCGATCAAATATTTTTAATGAGTTTCCCAAGGAAATATTTAATCTATCGGAAATTGCTCTCAAGTCTTCAACTCTCCAGTAAGATAATTTTAAAAAGTTCAAAGAACAAAAAAATTTTTTTTTTAGTTATTGTCCTTGGACAGAACAGATAAAATATGCGCAACGCAGGGGGACATAATTAACAGCCCTAAGCATTTTGTAAATGTTGGAATGTGCCAGGTGAGGGAGTCATTGTCCAATAGTTTAGATTTAATGTCACTGAAAGAGTTTTTATGCCCCCGCCGTAGCGGAGGGGGCATTAAGTTTTACCCTTGTCCTTCTGTACGTACGTCTGTCCGTACGTTCATTTGTCCCAAAATTGGTTTCAGTTCTCTAACTTGAGTTTGCCTCAACAAAATATTATGAAACTTATACACAATGCTTATTACCACAAAACACAGATCAAGTTTGAATTTTTATGGCGTCACTTTAACCGTTCTAGAGTTATGCCCCTTTATAAATGGAAAAATTGCAAATTTTTTAGTTTCCGTTCTGTAACTTAAGTTTGCCTCAACCAAATGTTATGAAACTTATACACAATGCTTATTACTACAAAACACAGATCAAGTTTGAATTTTGGTGGCGTCACTTTAACTGTTCTAGAGTTATGCTCCTTTATAAATGGAAAAATTGCAAAATGTTTAGTTTCCGTTCTCTAACTTAAGTTTGCCTCAACCAAATGTTATGAAACTTATAAACAATGCTTATTACCACAAAACACAGATCAAGTTTGAATTTAGGTGGCGTCACTTTAACCGTTCTAGAGTTATGCTCCTTTATAAATGGAAAAATTGCAAAATTTTTATTTTCTTCTAAATATCAAGTAATTTTTAAAATTGGAGTTATCTTCCTTTGTCCATGATTATAGTTGAATCAACTACAATCAATGCTTTATACAATGCAATGTTTAATTTTGACTTCCACTGATAAAACACAGATCAAGTTGAATTTGGGTAGTGTCACTTTAACCATTATTGAGTTATGTCCCTTTATAAATCGAAAGATTGCAAAATTTTTAGTTTCCATTCTGTAACTTAAGTTTGCCCCAACCAAACATTATGAAACCTATACACAATATTCATTACCACAAAACTAAGATCAAGTACAAATTTTTTGTTTCCGTTTTCTAACTTTAGTTTGCCTCAACCAAATGTTATGAAACTTATAAACAATAGATATAAGATGTGGTATGAGTGCCAATGAGACAACTCTCTATCCAAGTCAAAATTTATAAAAGTAAACCATTATAGGTCACAGTACGGTCTTCAACACGGAGCCTTGGCTCACACCGAACAGTAAGCTATAAAGGGCCCCAAAAATTACTAGTGTAAAACCATTCAAACGGGAAAACCAACAGTTTAATCTACCGGTATATAAAAAACGAGAAACGAGAAACACTTATGAACCACATCAACAAAATGCTTATTACTACATAATACAGATTAAGTACAAAATTTGGTGGCAACACTTTTACCATTCTTGAGTTATGTCCCCTTTATAAACATAAAAAATTGCTGAATTTTTTAGTTTGTCTCAACCAAATGTTATAAAAACTTATACACAACCCTTCTAGAGTTATGCGTGTTTACAGATAGAAAAATTGCTGAATTTTTAGTTTCTGTTCTCTACTTAAGTTAGCCTCAACCAAATGTTATGAGACTTACACACAATGCTTATTACCACAAAACTCAGATCAAGTTTAAATTTGGGTAGCGTCACTTTTACCGTTCTTCAGTTATGTCCCTTTATAACTATATGATATGCAAGCGGGGGCATCATCTGTGTCCACATGTGGACACTATCCACATTTATTTTGTTCATTGATAGGAATGATAGTTTTTCATTTTAGAAATCAAGTCAATAGGTGACATCATGCCAGCAGGAAATGTTGCTCATGGATTAGTTTGGTCCCATTATAATGGATATCAACAGTACGTTTTGCCTGGTAAGACATTTTTTACCATTAGCAGCCATTACCTCAAAGAGACCACTTTGTAGTTTAAGGAAATTTAGTCTGGTACATATAAGAAATGATAAAGTGTCTGAAGAATATATGTTTAATTAACTTTTGGGGGTATTAATTCCACAGTGCTGAGTAGTTAAACTGTCTGGAAACTTGATTTATGCTTGGTCTAAGAGAAGGCACAAAAAAAAAAGGACATTCAAGACTTAAAACAACAAGAAAACTATTTCCAAACAATTGTTGAATGGAGAAATATAAAAATTATGACAATACTGATTAGCCGGGTTGGATGATGGCCAAAACCGACTTAAAGTATGGTGATGTCGGGTGGGTTGGGAAAATAGGGTACCTAAATTGTGTAATCAACTCCTCCTACAGTTTTCAACCCAGATTCCTGAAACTTCATAGGAAGATGGCACATATATTGAAGTTGTGCACCTGATATTATGGAATTATGGAATTGTTTAAGGATTTTTTTCTCATTTTTCCAGGTTAGGAACTTACTTATTTTCCAGCAAAATTAACAAAACAGGGTACCAAATTTTTGTAAGAAAAATCACCAACTAATCATTCGGAATTAGTTTAGGATTTAACTATCATAATAACATTAAGCTACAAGCTGATTGGCTCTCTCATCTGGAGAGCGGCAATAAAAATCCTTGATTCATGACATGTTTTTATCATATAAAGTGTTCTGGCTCTCGCTAGAAGGAGAGTTGATCAAGGGGAGGGACTAAATTATTTTCGGGTTAATGCCAAATGAACTATCTATTATTATTGTTAGCTGCTTACCTCCTTACGTAAATGACAATTTGTCCAGGGCTTATGTTCTCTTATCTAACTTTTTAAATACCGTTATATTTTTTTCTCTTGGGTTCAAATCCAGTATGGATAAATTTTTCTACCAAAAATTCTTTCATATAACAATTCCTGAAGCAAGTGTGTGCAGTAAAAGTTAATATCTTAATCTGAAAAATAATCCACATACTGTATCTGTCATGTAGTGGATAGTGCTTTGGAAGTTAGACCACAGGGGATAAATTGTCTTTGGTTTAATGTTTCTTGTTTAGAAACAAAACTGTATAAGTTTCATAGGATTATTCTTCAGAAGGCCTATAGTGATCAGGATATCAGTCTGTCTGAACATCACAAATTGTGTCTGCTCTTTAACTTTCAACCCCTTGGAGTAATTAAACTTGACACGATTATTCACTATTCACTTATTGTGTGTTGGGTACAAAGAAGAAAACTTACCATGAAAGTTATGATCAAAAACTCAGTTCACTTAGTCACCCCTTTGCCTATGTACAAAAATCATTTCTGCTACTATTGGAGATGAATTTACTTATTTACTCAAGCATAGCACTCTGTGATGACACCTGTCACTAGCATTTAGTTGAGACAGCAACCCAAAGTCTTAAAAAGTAATCCAGATGTCATCTTGTCCTCAGCACTATCGACAAAGTGTTAAAACCATATGCATGATATGCCAAGCTTTAAATCAAGTATAGTGTGATATATTTTAAGTATTATTATGATTTTAAGAAACTTCATATGGTGTTTAATGCTCCATATTCATTAGGTTGCAATTTCTTATTGCAGTATTGAAGAAAAAAGTAAAGGAGTTAGATTGGTACAAAGAGCAGCCTGCTGAAATTCAAAGCAGAGTATCGTTTAGAATGTATGAAATGGTACCTAAGTCTTGTACTGTTAAGCATGAGCTACCTGAGGAAGACAGTAATATTAAAGAAGTTGCAACCATTGAAATCCTCGTTCCGATGAGAGCTGGAAATTTCAGGAAAATTTGTGTAAAAATCTACAGTGTTACTGATGGCAATGAGGTTTGTATCAAAAGTTAAAAAAAATTATGCATCAATTATTAGGCTAGTGACATTTTTCAAAAAGACTCTTATATAGTTAAAGACTTTAATGCACCCTACTAACACATGGCTATATTGTATATCATTAGAAAAACTTTTTGTCTGTACTTTCTGTTTTGCCAGGTGACGTTGTTAAAAAATTGTACAGTGTAATTTCTGTTGAATTTAAATCTAGGTCAAACGAAGATAAAATTCCTCTAATGCTTGAATTAAACAAAATGCCCTTTTCTGATTGTTGTTTAATAAATTTTTGTCTTCTTAAAATCATATTAACCTTATAAAACAGAATGATATAATTCTAAATCCTATGCAAATTAAAAGGTTTGTTTTCACAATATTTACAGAAAGTTGCAATTCTTAAAAAATCCTCAAAAAATTAAACAATTGCACTAAAAGCAAAGTATTTCATGAGGAATCAATATTTTCATGTCCAAAATAAAATAAAATTTATTGGTTATAGGTCAAGAAAATGTCTTCATTTTAAACTGCAATAAAGTATATTGTTAGGGGAAACAGCCTTCACTTAAAGCTTTTACAGTTTCCCAAAATTCCACCATCTGCAAATTGGGACCATTTTGCTATTCTGATTTTAGAAAACACACTGTTGTCAATATCAGAAAGAAAATAATATGCCGTAATTAAAGTCGGAAAGGAAATATATAAGCTATATACAGTAAAAAAAAATGTTTTTCAAAGTCAAATTTATTTACCTTTTGAAGTCATGTTGAAATGCCAACATTACCTTATTCTAAAATTCGTTGCAAAATTACAATCAGCTGCTTGAATTTGGGAGGACTTGATTGTTCTTTCTGTGAATGATATTAACCAATTAGAAATAATGCTACAGCAGTTTTTGTTTAAAAAAGCATAAGGCATGGTAAGAAGTTTAATCTCATTTGATATTTGAATGAATTCTGTTTACAACATGAGCTTAAAATCATGCATTGATTCTGATGGTATCTGTGTTTCTTTGTCTCATTGTTTGAGATTGTCTGTCCCCTTGATTTTCTCTTCTTTTCTTGAATAAGCAGTGTGACAACAATACAGTAGTTTTTATACAACCACAAAAAAATTTTGCGGTTGTATATTGGTATGACGTTGGCGTCGTCTTCGTCGTCTGAAGACACATTTGTTTTCGCACAATTACTTTAATTTAAGTGAATGGATCTCTATGAAATTTTACCATAAGGTTCAATACCACAAAAGGAAGGTTGGGATTGATTTTGGGGGTTATGGTACCAACAGTTAAGGAATTAGGGGCAAAAAAGGGGCCAAAAATAAGCATTTTTCTAGTTTCCAGACAATAACTTGTGGAACAGTGTATGGATCTCTCTGAAATTATACCACAAGTTTCCATACCACAAAGGGATGGTGAGGATTTGCTGTGGGGGGTTGTGGCTCAAACCATTTAGGAATTAGGGGCAAAAAAGGGGGAAAAACAAGGGTGTCCTAGTTAATGGACAAATACTTTAGTACAAAACATAATTTAAAGCAGTGTAAGGGAGGTAATTCAAATACATCATTTGAATTAAAAAGATATGAATGTATAAGTACCTAAATACGTGAGGAGCTTTATGACCAAAAGGGACGTAAAAAGAATAGCCAAATCCATGCACAATGAACAAGTAAGTGTCTGGCATATGAAAGGTTTAAATTTCTTTTCAGTCTTTGAAGTACTTATGAATTTATACAATGAACAATTAATGCACAATGCAATTGAATCAAACAAGAAGATAATTAATATAATGGAATTCCTTGAAATTCACTTTTCATTACTTTATTTATTATTTGTTAAATTTTTTGGCTGATTTTGTATAAACAGAAAGTCCTTTATTTCTAATAACATTTATTATGAAATTCCAAATCAAATAATAAAAATGTCTTAGGATTTTTTTTCAGACTGGAAGTAAAAATACAATACATATTGAAATATCAAAGTTTCACCCTGTAAATTCCCACCCAAAGTGTGTATAATCTCCTTTTAACTTTTTCACATTTTTAAGAATTGTGGTTCTTCAACCTTAAATTGCCTACATACAACTTTTAATGTAGAACAACTTAATTGCCTATATACAACTTTTAATGTAGAACAGCTTAAAATCTGATTTTTTACAGATGGCTATATTTGAGGCAACTGTTTGAGTTGTTATGATTGCCATTACTGTTAAATTAGCATTAAGTATGACTGAATAAATTGATGAATTACTTCCATAGCAACAAACAAAGGTTTTTATTTAGATTAATGGCCCGAGAAAACAGTTATTTCGTAGTGCATTTCTTTTAGACAATAAATTCAAATTAAAAAAATCGCACCTGCTCTATCTTAAAAAGATTTTTACAGTGTAGTGTACTACTATTGATACAAATAATATCAAAATTATAGAAACTTCTACCAGCTCTAACTCAAAATATTGACAATTCTGTGTTAAGGGGGGCTAAAATTCAGTTTGACAGCTTCAGACATTCTAATTTTTGACCTTTTTTAACTGGACCAAATCACTACTTAACATAAAGATTCAGCACCCAAATTTTTTTAACATGTAATTTCATCCCCTAACTTAATATTTCATGCATGAAATATCAAGAAATAAATTGGAAAAGTGTATAAAAAAAAATGCAAGTTATACACTGTTCACACTAGGGACTATATTCGTAGACAACGAAAACCAAAGGACGATAACTGTGTCCTTGGACCTAATAGGAAAGAAAGACTTGACCAATTTTAATAAAACTTTGCATGACCTAAGCTTAGGCAATTATAAGATAGTTGGCCAAGTTTCATGGCCATAGGATATATATTATAGAAACTAGGGCGATTTTAATATTGAAATTTGGATGTTTATTTTTGACGTTTAAATCAAATATTTTCAACTGTCAAGATTTTGGCCTAAAAAATTTAAATATTGCAAAAATTTGCTTTTTAAATACTCTTGATATATAATATAATAAGTATTAAAAGCAACGGAACACTCATTTGATTTATCAGATTTATTACAGTTATTCAAAAGTCAAATTTATATGAGCGCGTGCCTGAAAATAGAGATTTTCGAATTAAGGGAAGCCTTACATAAACATGCATTTTTTTCAACCAATTTGAAGTTTTTGAAGTTTTTTAACCATACATTATTCTTCCATATATATTAAATGTACTTTAAATGTAAAGAAAAGTTACAAAAAGCATACCACATGAGTATAAAATGGTCTTAGGCCATGTAAGACCGAAAATTATTTAGAGTCGATTTAGGCCGTAGTCCATATTTACATATAAAAATGCACACAGAGGCTATAAGAAATTGAAATTTGTTACTTTTTGCTCATTTCTATGCTAAGATGTCATGATACAAGAAGTCTAATTGCAAAAGGACTCTTGAATTCAACTTTTTTTTGCAGACAGTATGGTCTGATGACCAGTTTTTCACTTTTCAATGGAAAACTTGCATGTAGTTTTAGTCTCATTTGGCATATATTTGAACCACTTACTATCCTAAAGAAGAAAATTATGGTAGCATATGAAATGAATAGGGTGTACTGATCATTGTAAAGTGTTTTTTTTTTACAGATTTAGTGAAATATTTGTGATGGACTACAGATTTTATGTACAAAGCTCTTCACATTTCACATACATCAAACAGGCCGTTTAACCAGGGACATAAATACAAATATTCTGCACATTTTTTCTGTGATAATCTACTTTTCTCTAGATTCCGAGTTCACAAATGGTTAATTAAATTTGATTTAAGCATAGCAACACAAATATCAGGAACATAAAAAGCTGTCAGATAGAAAGTCAGCATGGCTCTTAGGCATAAAATGGAAACTGCTTTAAAATGCTTATTTTAGCCGTATAATGCCAAAATGGGACATTTAAACAGAATTTCTGTCAAACAAAGATGTAAATGCTTTACTTTTATTGAGTTTGACAAATTGAAACCAGCAAACCATTCAGGAAAGTTGCCAAAGTACAGAATCTACATTTACGGAATTCATCTCTTAGGCCCGAGAACACAGTTATTTCATAGTGCATTTCTTTTAGACAATAAATTCAAATTAAAAAAATCGCACCTGCTCTATCTTAAAAAGATTTTTACAGTGTAGTGTACTACTATTGATACAAATAATATCAAAATTATAGAAACTTCTACCAGCTGTAACTCAAAATATTGACAATTCTGTGTTAAGGGGGGCTAAAATTCAGTTTGACAGCTTCAGACATTCTAATTTTTGACCTTTTTTAACTGGACCAAATCACTACTTAACATAAAGATTCAGCACCCAAATTTTTTTAACATGTAATTTCATCCCCTTACTTAATATTTCATGCATGAAATATCAAGAAATAAATTGGGAAAGTGTATCAAAAAAAATGCAAGTTATACACTGTTCACACTAGGGACTATATTCGTAGACAACGAAAACCAAAGGACGATAACTGTGTCCTTGGACCTAATGTGATTGGTATTTGAGTTGAATTACTAAAAATATTTTAAAGTCTTTTTTTATCAGTTTCACTGGAATTTCATAAAATTTGCTCTGTTTATTTCAAAATATTTCATAAATATTTCAAAGTGTATCTGATAAATGACTCAATCTTTGTTGTAAAAGTTTTCTTGTTTTTTATACATTATTTTATTATTCAGTAGACGGAATATGCAATAATGCTGACATCTTTAGAATTAAGAAATTGTCTGGCCCTAAGTTGACCTTTGATCTTGATTTGATGAAAATTGCAATGTTCAAATATTATATAGTACATTTCATGTTTTTGAATGGTAAATGATTTAGCTGTGTGCTATGTGGGTGCATTAAAAAGGAAATTTGATGGTTAATGTCCCTCAACTATATTGTTTTCTCTGATACGATCTGTTGTTACCAATTGTCTATTTAAATCTTATAAAGTAGGTGAATTCCTAGAAGAGTATACAGAGGATTTAGACTCTTTCATGAATGACATGTGGTGTCAGTACAAACAAAATAGGTGGACAAGTTATTATTACACAAGCAACATTTTAATGAGAAAACATTGCATATATTTGGCATTTTCTGATTTTTTTATTGCTAATTAGTAATTTAACAAAAATACTTTTAGGAATTGTCCTAGCTTGCTATCTTTTGTTTTGGCTTGCTAGACTCATTGATAAAGGTTATAATTATGCTGTTGTTGTTAATTGTTGTGTTAGGTGTTTTTGTTTGTATTTTTCGGGGGGGGGGGGGGGGGAATTAATATTATTACCCATTTTGAGGGTTATTTGGCCATGTAAATTACCAAAAAATTTATTAACCTGAATAATATCATTGTTGGTTACACTTTTAACAGATCAATAAAGGCCTTTAAGTACAAAAATGTAGATATAGTACAAGTTTGAGGATGCAATTTCACTGTGTTATTTGAAAGGTAAATAATCAGACAATTAAATTTTAACAATGATATATTAGACAGAGCATCTTTATGTTTTTAAGGTGCACTAGTCCAGTAGGTATATGCAACATATAATTTTTTCCAGACTTTTTACTGCATGTCTGAATATCCAAATGTGATCGGCACAATGAAAGTAATGGAAGACAACCAATTAGCCAGGTTCTCTCATACATACCAAGGTAATGAAGAAGGAGGCTCCACAACAGCAGCCCCATTTACCACTGATGACAAAGAGTTACAGTTAGACAGATTTTATTATACGATGAATTCTGTCCTTAATCATTTTGAAAACTGCAGAAAAACTGCCAGAGTTTTACGTTTTGATGGTAAGTGGAGATTCAACAATTCGAAGTGTTTTGGAAATGTTTTTTTTTTTTAGCTCACCTTGATCAAAGGGCAAGTTTGAACTACTGTAAATTCAAGGTTTTTATTAATGTGAATAATGCGACTTGGTGATTATCGCAATAATAAAAACTCACATTCTGATATATGATACATACACATGTTTATCTGTATGCAGATTTTCCTGAAATCGCAATAATTAATTTTGCATTTTTGTCCATTCTTCAAGAATCACAATAACAAATGCACGCAATAATTTCTGAATTTACATTATTACTTTCATTTTTCTTTGTCCATTGGCTAACTTTCACAATACTTTCAGCTTTAGTTAAAGCCAACAACATTTTGTGCCTGCATGTACCATATGTCTTGTATGGTACATATTGAAGAAATAAAATTGTAAATATGGATTTAATGCTTTTCTTATATAGTTAATTTTGTTTGGATATGCCTTACACTATGCAAATAATTTTTGTTTATATATTTGTATTTTGAAATACAGTGGAGTAAATGTATGAGCAAGATAAGGCCGTTTTAACATAACAGAATCATCAATGAAATGGTTTAATACAGCATTAGCCATCTTAATCACATAGCTATTAGTTTGCATAAAATGGAATTAATTGTAAGAAAACTCAACTAAAGTATGAAATTGATTATTGTATCACTATGGCAATACAACATAACACGATTCCTACTTGAATATTGCTTGTTCTCATGACTATGAAAGATCAACATTATCCTGTTTAAACAACACAAAATTTTACCTAGCTAAAAAGTTAATAGGGACTTATTGTGTCACTGATGACTATATTTGCTGTGGATCTTAATTGGGTTAAAAAGGGACCAAAAACAATTGTAATTTTGAATCCGATGTTTGAGCATTTTATTTTAAGTCCAATTTTGATGTGTATTTTTCAGTAAATTTAATAATATTCTTACAATTTTTAGACAAAATATTATACTGGGCTAGAATGTAGTAACAAAGGGAGTCATACACCACAACAGAAATATGTTGAAAATCTTGTCCTCTGAAACCACTTGAGTGACTATATAGTTTTGGGATTTTGTCAAATATTTCTGCCAACATATCAATGTGACTACAATTACTGAAAATATAAAATAATAATAATATCAACTCAAAAATAATTTTGTTGGCATACAAATTACTATCGAATAAACAAGCTTGGCATCTTCCTTGTGAATGTTACTTAGAAATTTCAGTTATTTCTTATGACCTTTTTCTTCATTCATGTTGATTTTGCCAGTCTTTAAATTTGATCTTTTGTTCACTTTCAACATTCCATAAAATGCCTTCCAACAGAAAATAGTCTTAGATAAGACAAATACAAGCAGGCTGATATCCAGTTGAAATTAAACAAAAGAAATTGAACTTTTTATTAGAGAAGGTAAAAAGCCAAGCATGTATATTTGAATTGTTTACATCTGTTTCTATTGGCTTTAAAAGTTTAATGTAGGTGCATAATTAAGTTTTTTTTGCATTTTATATACATGTTTTTACTTAAATTATAGTATGGTACTTTGAGATATTTGTAAACTTTTAGATTAAAGAAAATTTTTCACAAAACAGTCAATTGTGGTAGGCACAAATACATGAGGGTCTTTTTTGTGCATAAGCATAAATTCCACAGAGAAAAAAATCCACAGAAAGATAAAAGAATGATCTTTTTAAAGCATTAATTTGCATCTCTGCCCTATTGACAGTTTTTTGTAAAAAAAATCCTAAAAATGGGCAATAATCTCATTGAAAAGAGAAAGTCGAGTACACTTTTTATGTTCAGGTGTGCTTGAGCTGACTGTTTTGTCTTGAAAACGTATAAAGCAAACATATTTGATGCATCATTTGGCTTCAGATTCTATTATTTTTATATATTTAGGCTACAGGTTGATATAATAACATTAAAAATTCACAGTACTAAAAAATGAAATTTATGGGTCAAGTGAAATACCTTTCTAATGAGTCATAATAACAGAGCAGGTGTGTTTGAATAACAAACTTTTACTAAAAGTACTTGATGACAGATTTTGCAAGTGGATCTTAAAAATGCATAATTTCAACAACAACAAAAATTGTGTGTGGTATCTTGAACAGATATATCATGTTAAGGAGGGGTATTTGCGAAAAATACCAGTCGAGAGAATGTTAAATTTCACGAGCCGTAAGGCGAGGAAAATTCATTCTCAAGACTGGTATTTTTCGCAAATACCCCTCAAGAACATGCTATATCTGTTTAATTACACCGAATGTTAACGTACAAAACGCATTGATGATCGTGACATAAAACGCATTGATGATCGTGACATTACAAGCGTCCAGTCGGATAGAGTATTTTTTGGCAAATACCACGGCAAAGAGGGTAAAAAAGGCATATCCTTTTTGTATATAGCCAGGCGCTGTTTAAAAATGAACGATATTCATTTGATAAAAGTCAATTGGTGAAAAATACACTGGCTATCAACCAATCAAAACCCAGGATTCTTACATAAGGTGTAATTATGGGTAATAAGTCTTCAACCTCTGAAAATATTTAGTCTTCCCTTCCACAAAAGATTTAATTCGATTTTTTTTTTTTTTTTTTAACTTTCGAAAGTTCCCCCTGACAAACAATCAGAAAATTGTTTTAAATTGGCAAAAGGCCTAAAAGTACATTTAATGATGCTTAATAGCTAGTAGATACATTTGTCTTAATATACAACTGTCATATAAGGATCGTAATGGAGCTATATGGATAAATTTATTGGTTTTCAAGAGCTAAATTGACAGCACGTCATCCCTACAATGGCTTCCATTTTCACGATCATTAAAATTAGATGGTGTAAAGGGGAGATAATTTTGATGAAGTAGAATCCTGACTGAAGGAACTTCATGAATAAAATGTCTCTAAAACTATTTGTGCAAGATTGATCTATGTATGTTGCAGGCATGGGGCGAATTACATTGCAATGTAATGCATTATATTACAATTACTTTGACAAAACCATGCATTAAATTACAATTACAATTACATGCATTTATCAAAGTAATGCATTAAATAACAATTACTTTTGCAAAGTCATGCATTGAATTACACATTACATTTGTAAATTTTATTATCAAGTGAAAAGAAACATCAAACATTTTGAAAAGCAACATGAAGTCACAAAAGATTCTGCAGTAACTGTTCCATGTTTTGAATTTAAGTATACATGTAAAAGTCTATTCAATACGACTATTACATTTTAACATCATTAGGGTTTCGAAGGTTTTATCCTTCATGCACATTCTATGTTTCAAGGTATACATCTCTGTGTTTTCTCTAAAAAGAAATTACAGAGATGAAGTTTAATACTTATTTTAACTAAATGTTAATGTTAACTTTACTTTTATAAATATACATTTGTTTTTTTTAATTTCAATCAAAATATTTACTGAGAATTTTTTTCCTAATTATATAATAAACATAGAGCTTAATGCATTAATGTATGACCAAGTGTCAAAATGGTGAAAAGATTGATTGTAAAACAAACTAATTAGTGTTTTATGACAATGTTCAATTATCTGTTATTTAATCATGACAAGGTATTCATTAATCTTTTGACAACAATGGAATACAGTAATGCTTTTCAAATATCAATCTTTTTATGCAGGAAAATGTATGAAATAAAATGAAATAAAAAAAAAGAATTCAATCTGATATACAGTGTTGTGTTATTCATTTAGAATTGTAATTTGGTCATTCTAGTATTTATACCAATTCTTTTCAAGATCTACCTGGCAGGGGCAGATCCAGGATTTTGGAAAGGGGGGGGGGGGCGAAGTATGTAAAGATAGGCGAGCGGAGCGAGGCGAAAATTTTTTTGGACCTTTTTTTGGCTAAAAAACATAAAATAAGTGTTAAATGCACTTTTTTTAACGGTTCCTGACGTGGGGCATGTATATTTTATAGTTAAAGTGTAAGGGTTGGACATTTTTGATGCCGTATTCTCCCCATTAATTGTCTATTATAAAATGATTGGATGGATCCAAAGCTACGTACTAATATATTTGATGTGGGACTTGTCAGTAAAAAATTGACATGGAAAATTCTCGTTTGTTGTATGTTTAGTTAGCATAACCTCACGGATTTCTTGTTGTAAACGAGATATACGCCGGGCTTTTCAATGAAATTTACAATACGACCGACACGAGTTAAGAAAGACAAACAAGCAATTTTTATCTAAATGTTTGGTTGAAATGTTTCACCCAACAAGGGAAGTGAGGGGTTCCAAATCAACCAAAGGCTACGAATGAGTCTGAAATGACAACGAATTTATGAATGACGGTCGACAAATGGAGACATAAAGGCCACACCCAGCAGGCAGGTTGCAGTCGGGCCTTGAAAAAAGTATTCATTTTATCAGTTCGACGAAACAGACATTCCGGTCAGATATGGGATTTACATGCAAACCCTTGGCCTCAAATAAATTACGCCCATTTTTTTATATCATGTTCATTTAATGCTAAATAATTCTGAAGGAAATTTTTGTTTCTAATAGCAAAAAAGTGGACAAGATTATTGTTTTCAATCCAGATACGGCCAGAATTTTTGTTTAAGGCAAAAATCAGGGTCAGAATTTTTTCTCGCAAATATCTCAGACTGCCCCCTCAAATCAAATGGTCCGTACCTTAGACTTTAAATCTAGCTAGAGCTTATTGACTGGGGATCATTATTCATCTATGTTATTAATAGGCTGGGGCGTGTGGGGTTAAACATGTTTTCGTAGGTAAATAATATTGCTGTGGAACTTTTTCATGAGAGTGTAATAGAGTATTACTTTCTGTTTGGTGGAGTTGTGAAATAGAAGTCAATAAATACGTTCTTGCTCAATCCTTTGTCGCTTTTAAGATGTCATGCTTGTCATCATCAGCCTAAGCAATGTGTTACTGTAATTTGAATTTCAAAATGACTGAGTGACGTTTTTTCAACGCACTGGTCAACTCCACCGTAGCGAATCACATGATTTTGACATAATCAATAATATATTACAGTAAATACGAGCGAAACATATCTTTATAAGTAAAGAATTGTCGCATAAAAATTAAATACGCAGGAAATTGCAAAGTTCACGAAGTCTAGTCTGATTAATCATTTTACAAAAAAAAAAAAAAAAAAAAAGTGCAAGCAAAGGGGGAGCGTACGCCCTCTACGCCCCCCTCTGGATCCGCCACTGCCTTGCCAAGGCTTAATCTCCAAATTCCCTCTAGTGATTTATATAAAGGATGAACAATAAATAGAAAATAGAAAATCAATATTCAAATGATTAGTTCTTAGTTAATAAAGAAATCTTAAATTCTGCTTTAGTTAAATCTCCAACAATCTGTTAAAGATATATAGTATGTGAAAAAAAGTAATGCCATGTAATGCAATGGAATGCATGAAATTACACAACTTTTTGCTAAAGTAAAGCATTAAATTACAATTACATGTAATGCAAAAATTGCTGCGTTACACATTATATGCAATTACAGGGAAAAATGTAATGCATTACCATGCATTACAATTACAAATTTGCATTACCCCATGCCTGGTATGTTGGCGTTTGTTTTTGTTGCACTTCAGTGTTCCTGTTGTTCATTTGTTTTCATCTTATAGTTAATGTGTTTTCATGGTTTTAGTTTGTAACCCGGATTTGTTTTCTCTCAATCGATTTATGACTTTTGAACACCGGTATACTACTGTTGCCTTTATTTGGAACTTAAATGTGGAGATGAAGTTTTCATTTGGTATTTTTTATGTGAGAAACAGAAAATTGTATGTTTTTTATTTTTTTTACAGATGAAAGTGAGAAAATTTCTGAGGTGTTGATGAAAGCTGTAAGAGAAGATCTACACAGTGCCACTGAGATAAAGAAACTAAAGGTAGCTGTAAGACTTTGATAAATAATGTGTATTTATCTGCAGTACCAAAGGAGGATGTTCCCTAAGGGCCATTTTTAGCTCACCTGACCAAAATGGTCAAGTGAACTTTTCTCATCACTTTGCGATGGTTTCTGTCATCATTGTCCGTCTTCTGTTATCAGTTAACTTTTGCAAAAAATTTCTCCTCTGAAACTACTAGGCCAATTGGAACCATACTGGGCCATAATTATCATTTGGGTATATAGTTTTAAAAAAGTGTTCAACGATCCCGTCAGCCAACCAAGATAGCTGACATGGCTAAAAAAACATAAGGGTCAAAATGCAAGTTTGGAAACATCATTTTCAAGGACAATGGATAGACAAAGATACGGTAATTAAATTTCAACAATATTTGGTGTATATAATGACTGTATGGGTAACATATGTTCATCTACTAGGTTCCTCTGACCATGATCCAATTTTCAAGGTAGATTAGTCAATGTTAAGTTTATTGTGATTAGGTCTGTTTCTTTCAGATAATTTAACTAATGAGTCAACTTTATTTGGTATATGGAACCAACCTAGGATTGTCTGTCTGATCAGGTTCATCTGACAGGGTTCCTCTGAGTGTGTAAACACAGTAATGCTCAAGGCATTTCATGAAAAAAAAATATATCTATACAGCTACAATCTTTCGCTTTCCACTAATCAACTTTTATAGATCCCGGTAAAATAAGATACTATCCATATAAAGTTGTTGTACCATTGAATAAACTTTTTCTTAAAGGTTATCAATTTTGTATTGTGGTAATGTGGTAAGATCTTTAAATATTGTAGTTATGAGTACTGATTTTGATATAATATTTTAATAGTTTAACCCATATCTGAACATATATCCAGTTATCTACACCATTGACCAATGATCCTACAATGTGTAGATACTGATATATTTGCATTGCACAATGTCATCCTTTCCTTAGCACATCTTTACATTAAATCTGTTGGAGATGTACTGATTGATATTTTAGTCGTGAGAAAAACATTGTTTTTTTTTGTTTTTTTTAAATAATCTAAATTGGGCTTTGAACAAACCTTCAGTGTTTGAGAGTACACTTGAATCAGTGCAAAGTGTCTTTTGTCATTTTGTTATTAGTTTTTGAGGTAAGTACCAATTTGGTGAGACAATGCCATTAAAAAGGATTTTGAAAGTTTGTTCAAATGTTGTTTTGTTACACTGCTGTCTTGGGGCAGGGTTGAGCATTCACACACATATTTAACTCACCAAATTTTTTATGTGCCTGTCCCAAGCCAGTAGCCTATAATCCAGTGCTTGCGTGTTTCTGTCTGTCACAATTGTCCATCCTTTATTGCAGTAGGTAAGTTTTCTCTTTTAAATTTTTGCAATCTTTATCTCCCTGTGACCTTTTTATACGCCCGTCAATTTTTGATGGGACGTATTATGGTATACAAATGTCCGGTGTCTGTCCGTCTGTCCGGCGTAAACATGTCGCACCGTAACTTTAGAATGACTTATCCAAATTTCATGAAACTCAACATAGTTGTTTTTTATGATGGTCAAACGATCTGTATACTTTTTGGTGAAAATAAGATTAAAACTTTTTGAGTTATGGGACTTAGTAACTAAAACAGGTGTGTGTTTTTTTTCACATGTCGCGCCGTATCTCAAAAACAATTTATGATTATTGCTTAAAACTTTACACACTTCTTAGTTATATTAATCTTAAGATCTGTATACTTTTTGGTGATGATTCAAAATTTTATTTTAGAGATATTGAGTATTTTGTTAAAAAAAGGGGGAGGGGTTTTTCACATGTCGCGCCGTATCTCAAAAACAGTTTATGATTATTGCTTAAAACTTAACACACTTCTTAGTTATATTAACCTTAAGATCTGTATACTTTTTGGTGATGATTCAAAATTTTATTGTTGAGTTATTGAGTATTTTGTAAAAAAAGGGGGAGGGGTTTTTCACATGTCGCGCCGTATCTCAAAAACGATTAATGACTATTGCTTAAAATTTTACACACTTCTTAGTTATATTAATTAAGATCTGTATACTTTCTGGTTTTGATTCAAAATTTTATTTTTGAGATATTGATTTTTCTTTTTTTAAAAGGGGGGTTTTCACATGTCGCGCCGTATCTCAAAAACGATTTATGATTATTGCTTAAAATTTTACACACTTCTTATTTATATTAATCTAAAGATCTGTATACTTTTTGGTTTTGATTCAAAATTTTATTTTAAGAGATATTGAGTTTTTTGTAAAAACAAAAAGGGGGGGGGGGGGGGTTTTCGCATGTCACACCGTATGTCAGAAACTATTTATGCTTATTGCATAAAAATTCACCCACAAGACGACGGGCGTATCATGCGCTCATGGCACAGCTGTTTATTTAGCTTTCTATACAGAAATTTTTTACTTATTGTTGAATGCCATACGTTGATCTGTAACTATTAACAACCTCAACTCTTAAGTTTTATATTTATGTAATTTGACAACATTGGTCTAGTTAATGCAATAATTTTTGAATAATTTTAGGGGTCTGGCTTGACCAAAGTGCAGTCTTTTATCTCTTTCTTTTTCATTTTAAAAAGTGGAAAATCACTCTGGGCTTAAAAAGATTTATAGTTTTATTAATATATATTATTGATATTTGGCAGAGTTCAGACTTGCTTTCATCTAGTTTGTTCTAGTCATATACTATTTCAAAGTTAGTTGGTTTAATTGAGAGTGACAGCACTGGTGCTTATCATATTCATTTAGGTGTGTTTTAGTAATGGACAGTTGATAAAGATATTGAAATATGAAAGTAAGTATGCATGTTTTGAGTAAATAATAAAAATAAAACACTCCTTTGCCTGTGTTCTCTGTCTGCATGTGGTCTGGATATTCATATTCTCTGAACAGCAATCATTGAAAAACATCTTAAGGAAAAATGTTGTGCCATCTTTTTCTGTCTTATGACTATGTATTGTTTGTTGTTGGTTCTTAAGATTTATGGATTTTACCTTTTACATCTGGTGATTACTTTATTATTATAGTTATCATGTTGACACACTAATGTAAACAAAAAATATGTTATAAATGATAGTTATAATATGATTTTTCAGAGAGATAACCAGACTTCATTAGAGTTAGTAGATGAGTCGCAATATAAATACAAAGTGTATGTTGCTTGTTCAGAGAATTATGAAGATCAAGAGAAGGCACAGAAAATTGTTGATTACCTTAAGGACGAAGGGGTAGACAAGATAATGGAAGATGCTCCTGGTTTAAAATTTTCAGAGAAATTAATAGAAGCTTCTCAGAATTGTAGATGGATTATTTTTCTCCTAACAGAACATGCTTTAAAAGATACAAATCTTACATTCCATGTCATGTCAGCACTTGGTGTCAGTATTTACCAAAAGAGAGTAAAAGTTATACCAGTTGTTAATAGATGTGACAATCTTTACATACCTGAATCTCTAAGATGGGTGACTTATATTCCATTTGATACAAACAATGACCATCTGAAGAGTCTTCATAGTATAGTCAGTGGTATGAAATATATTTTATTTTATTAGGTCTTTCCACTTTTCATGGAAAGACCTTTTGCTTTTGTTCTGATTATTTTTTTATTATTCTGTCGTCTGACATGGTTTCTTTTTGTTTGTCAACATAATGATAAGATTTCTGGCACATCATATCATACAGTGATTACAGTTTCACCATTGACCCTGCATAATCGAACACTTATTCTTATAGGAGTTATCTCTAAGTGCCCTCTTTTTGTTGTTATCATTATTCCTCTGTACCTCTGTAAAAGATATCGACAAATTTTTTGTTCCAAATTGTTCATTCCATCTTATTGAATGACATCTTATATATATCAAATTTTGACATTAGTGATATGTCAAACTAACTCATATGCTGTAAGTCATAGAGACCTAAAGTCTTTTGATATGTAGTCCTTAGTCAATTAGCAGAAAATTGAGGTCAAGGTCAAAGGTCAAAGTCATGTTCTTAATTTTGAACTTTGCTTGTGATCTTTATTCCTCAGAAACCATATTAGTTTATGATAGTATGCTTTTGCCAAATAATTGTTTAAAACATGGCTGGACCTCGATCCATTTGAGTTGAAGTATTTCAGTAACCTTTTGCAGATTCTCCCATTATATATTTGAAATCAGTATAGCTCTTTAACCGTACATGTGAAAGACCTGGGGTCTTTTGATTTGATATTCATGATATATGACATTGAAATTGAGGTAAAGGTCAAAAGTAGATTTGGCATTCTAAATATTTATTTTTGCTTTAACTTTATACTAATCAGTAGGTCTTTTGTATTTGGTTGAAAGGCATATGACCTTGAAAAGATGAACTGGAAGAGACATTATGTATACCAGAAGTAGCCATTTTTGCACTGACATTTCATGTAAAAGTACCTTGAAACCATATATTTTTTTAGAATCAGTGAGACATAACCTTTCATATGAAGAGTAAGTGGCAAATTGTAGACTGGAAGTATCAAATTATCTCCCTTATGTATAGAGACTAATTTTAAAAAAGAATTATACTCTGCAATTCTTTAGAAAAAAAACTCTTTAGACAAAACTTACAGTAGTTAGTCAAAATTTGTGTTCAAAATTTGTGTTAAATGAAGAATGTTTAGGAAAAAATGTTTTATATCCTTCCATAAAGCTTCAAGACTATTGGGTCTTCTGAGTTCCTTTACCAATAAAAACTTCCTGCCATGATATTACCAAGAGTGATGAAAGTCGTGTTTAACTCCAACAATCAATCAATCAAGCAATCCATGATTATGTCTATTTATTTATTCAGCTTTGGTTTTACTTCATTTCCTTACTGTGCATTTCATATTCCTAACTGTCTAATGAATTTTTCAAGTTGCAGTTTATTTCTTCAAACTGATCTGCTAGTAAAAATTTTGTCGATTGTAACAGATTAGTTATTGTTTAAGTATTATGCAAGAACAGTATTATTCAAAATTCTTATAATCCAGTTATTAAGCATTTGAGAATAAGCTCTACATCATAAAAAATAGAATGTGCATAAAGGAAAACATGTGTTATCCTTGTCCAACATATTAAAGGGGAGATAATTGAATTTATTTACTTTAGTATAATAATAGTAAAGCGGAGCAGGAGGTATCCTTTGTAATCAGCTAAGATATTTTTCAAATTTTCAAATTAAAGACAAAGTCAATTGATAAAATTCATGGCTAGGTATTTTAACCACACTACACCTACACACCAAATACAAAATGATTTTTGTTATTGGTTGCATTGTTTCATTGTTTGCATATTTTAAAGGAACAAATTAATGCATATTGCATTTTGAAAAAGTGCAACTCGTTGTTTACTGTAACAAAAAGAAAAAACTCTGGTCATATACAAGTCATAAAATTGTTCAGTCAGATAAGTTGTTTATTGGAGATGACATACATATTGTCAAAAAACAACACTTTGAAATAGAGTTTTCAATAATAGAATTACATATTAATGCAATTCTCCCTTCTATTTAGAAGAATGATTTTCTTATTGCTATTGCTATTTATTTACAGGAAAAGACATTCCAATGGAAACTCAGTTGATATTACCAGCAGGTGATGTGGCTTATGGTTTAGCTTGGAATTATGTCACAAACTATCTGATTCAGGTTTTACCTGGCAAGGAAGATGACAACCGTAAGTGATATATATTTATATATGTACGTCTAAACATGTGCTTACATTACGACAGACATTCTCCATTGGATAACCTGTGGTTATACAGGGCTAACACAAAATTTATGTATAATTTGTCTCAAATCTAGCCCATCAATGTAAGATCTGCATTTTTTATGCCCCATTTATGGGCATTATGTTTTTCGGTCTGTGCATCCGTTCGTTCGTTCGTTCCGTCCGTTCGTCCCGCTTCAGGTTAAAGTTTTTGGTCAATGTAGTTTTTGATGAAGTTGAAGTCCAATCAACTTGAAACTTAGTACACATGTTCCCTATGATATGATCTTTCTAATTTTAATGCCAAACTAGAGTTTTGAGCCCAATTACACGGTCCACTGAACATAGAAAATGATAGTGCAAGTGGGGCATCCGTGTACTATGGACACATTCTTGTTTTTCTTCCCTCAGAGGGATTCAAAGTGATTTTGAACCCTCGCTTCTGCAAAACCACTCGACCAATTTTGCATATATATATATATATAACTCTATAGCTCTAGATGATTTCACAAAAAATTTAATATGCTTTAGATGAATGATATTAAGTATGCATTTGTATTAGCATTGGCACATTCCATTTCTGTTCAGACTATATATTTCCCTCAGTCGTGGTCCATTGACTTCAAGAATTTTGCATTGGTTGGATAAAAATGTTTGTGATTAGGGAAGTTTAAGGGGAATCAGTAACGGTAAGTCAATGTTATTGACCAATGCAGCTGTATATATTATTAGAACATTCCCACATACTGTGGATTCATTTATTTTCGTGGGTATCAATTTTCGTGGATCGAGGAAAACTTTCATTTTCGTGGAGATTTGATTTCGTGGTTTTACGAATCTCTGCATACAAAGCCCATAGAAAATTTGTATTTCGTTGAATATTTGAATTCGTGGTTCACCTGTAACCACGAAACCCACGAAAATTGGTATCCAACGAATAATAATGAATCCACAGTAGTTTATTTGGCCTTGCCCCCTAAGTCACAGTTTATTGACTTTGAAACTGTTGCTTAGTTTAAAGTGTTGAGGTCTTTTAGATATAATTCTTCTACAGTAAAACATTAATTGACAGGCTGTATTATATATTTTGTAATAGATGTCCTAAATGGAATTGATCAAGCCTTAAAAGGAAAGCACATAAGTAATGGTATTTGTCCACACAAGTTGTACATTGTTATCCCAAAAAGCTGTGGCGCTGGTGGTGCTTTGAAGGACAAAAGAGAGGATACAGAAAGGATTATCAATTTTACAAAAACTCCAGATGTATTTCCATTTGGACCAGGCAGGCGATTTTCCTGCAATATTTACAAAGTTAAAGCAAAGGACCCTGCAATGGACACGGTATAGTTAAAGTAATGTGTAGCTCAAAGTACATTGTATACTATAGCAGTTTCTTGGCATCAGTTGTCTTTCCATGATTAGTTAGCTTGTAAAATAGTGTTTACTCGAGACCACCTGGCACAACTGGGCAAATTGGATTCTTACTTCCAACTGTCAAAGCTCCATGCTCTTTTTGAAGTATCTGACATCTCTGCAAAACACTCAAATATTTTTATGGAGTAGGTCAGAATTCTTGTAAACAATAGAATCTGTCACAGTTAAAATCAGAGTAATTATGATTGGAGTAAAATGTTATGCATATTAAACTTTTTTAAGGCAATATTTGTACAAACAAACTATTTTTGATTACATGTTAATTTGTCTTGCTATGCTAAATTATCAGTGTGCTATGTCTATGATATTTTATTATTTTTTTAATTGTTCTATATTGGTTCTTCTTAAATGACTTTATAAGTTAATGGAAACAAGTAAATTTGTTTCTTTGGGTTTATACATGTATTGATATGATATGCCAGGACAATGTATTTATTGTCTTACTTTTATTAAGTCTCCCAAACGAAGTTTGGGAAGACTTATTGTTTTTGCTCAGTTCTTATTATTATTATTATTATTATTCTTCTTCTTCTTCTTCCGCTGCTTTTAAATTTGAACTTGTCCGCACCCGTTCTCCAAAACCGCTTGTCAGATTAACTTAGGGTTTCACAATATGTTAGACTAACATGTCTAGTGGTGCAATCAGGGTTTTGTTTGTGCAATGGGGTTTATAAAGGGGTACTTTGAGGGGCAAAAAGAAAAGAGGGTTTTACTATAGAACCCTAAGGGATTTTATTTTTTTAAATTTTCAAATGATTATAAATTGAAAACCGTTTGTGATAGACACAATCTTTTTAATTGAAAATGTTCTAAATGATAAAGCCCATTTAATGAAATACAGGGTTAGTCCCCAGGGGTCACCCCCACCCCCTGCCATTTAAGAAAGTTCTAATACCTTGTAAGTGGTCAAGATCCCCACCCCTAAACCATATATATTCTGGTTTGTCATGCTAAGATGGTTTAAATGATATACAGGGTTAGTCCCCAGGGGTCATCCCGACCCCCTGCCATTTGAGAAAGTTCTAATATCTTGTAAATGGTCGAGATCCCCACCCCTAAACCATATATATTCTGGTTTGTCATGATAAAGCACATCAAATGAAATACAGGGTTAGTCCCCAGGGGTCACCCCCACCACCTGCCATTTAAGAAAGTTTTAATATCTTCTAAGTGGTCAAGATCCCCACCCCTAAACCATATATATTCTGGTTTGTCATGCGAAGATGGTTTGAATGATATGCAGGGTTAGTCCCCAGGGGTCATCCCGACCCCCTGCCATTTGAGAAAGTTCTAATATCTTGTAAATGGTTGAGATCCCCACCCCTAAACCATATATATTCCTATTTGTCATGTCTCGAACATTTGAATGACGTATACGGTCAGTCCCCAGGGGTTCCCCCCACCCCCAATGTTCTAATATCTTGTAAATGGTTGAGATCCCCACCCCTAAACCATATATATTCCTGTTCGTCATGTAATGAACATTTGAATGACGTATAGGGCCAGTCCCCAGGGGTTCCTCCCCACCCCCAATGTTCTAGTATCTTGTAAATGGTCGAGATCCCCACCCCGAAACCATATATATTCTGGTTTGTCATGCCAAGATGATTTGAATGATATACAAGGTTAGTCCCCAGGCATCACTAATGCATATAACTTTACTGGACCAAACCAATTTTCACTGGACGTTGCCCAATGTCAGGCGACCCTGGGAATTACGAATTATGGGAGCTTCGTTTGGGAGACTTCGTAACAGCATCCTGTTACAATCATTTCTTGTTATATTTATTCTTACCAGTGAATTACTTTTTTAAAAGGGATTATATTTTGTTGGACAGTATGCAGCACCAGTGGCATGCTTAGAAGAAATGAAAAATTGGAATATTGCTGGGGTAGATTCAGAGACCATGGGTTCTGAGGTTTATAGGTTTTATAAAATCGTTACAGAATTAGTGAGAAATGCTGTTCCAAAACAGGCTCAGTATTGTGAATTTATCTACTTTGATGGTACGTATTCCATATTATACTTAGATTTACAAATACTCATTACTGTTGATTTTGCATGATAACATACATGTTATGTCAACTCACTTCTCCTTCCTACGGCGTCTGAGAGAAAAAAAGAATGTAGGACAGAAAGTCACAGGACAAAAAGTCTCACAGACAATGCTTTTAATTGAAAAAAAAATTTGAAATTTCACTCTTGGTATTATAGGTTTAGAAATCACCTTCAATTTATGAAATTGCCAGTATCCTTTTAAAAAACCTTGAATTTCTAATGTTTGGCGATTGGTTGCTTTTCCTGTTTCTTAAGTAATATGAAAATTGAGAATGGAAACGGGGAATGCATCAAAGAGACAACAACCCGACCAAAGAGCAGAAAACAGTCCAAGTCCACCAATGGGTCTTCAACACATTGAGTAAATCCCGCACCCAGAGGCGGGCTTCAGCTGGCCCCTTAACAATAATGTGTAGTACTTCAGCTAAAATATATATTCTATTGTAAGCTTGTGGATTTTGATGTTATTGTAATTTTTAAAAAGGCCAAAATTTAAGTGAAATGGCATAGTCTTTCAAATATTTCTGTAATGTGAGGATTGTATAAACGTCTTACAGTCAAAATTAACTGATGGTTTCTTCATATATGTCTTCTGATACCATCAATGTAAAAGATTGATTGATTGTTGGTGTTTAATGCCAGTTTCAGTTCTCTTTGGTATATCACGGTAGCCAGGTTATTTTGGTGGAGGAAGCAAGATTGCCTGGAGAGCCACCAGCCTGTGACAGGAAACTGGCAATCCTAGTCAATTAAGATCAGAATCAACAACACCTGCAACAAGTGGGGCTCCCTTAAAAATAATGAATATCCTGTAAAACCTTGGATTTTTTTAGTTTGTCAAAAATAGTGGGAACTGTGTTACTATTCATTATAGGTATATTTTCATTAATACAATTACTCAGAGGTATATTGAATGGGTTGTTTCAGTATAATACATTTGTTTCAATTTTGTTTCTTCTAGAGTAATTTTTTTTCATCACAAGCATTATCTTGATGTCATTTACCTGTCAGGGGAACGACATGCTTTTGGGATGCGGGATATAGGGGGTTAAAAAAAGTGGGGATATGGATTATAGGGGATGCCAAAGATGGCAACTATGAAAAAGAAAGGGGAAAAGGGAAAAATATATATTGTGATAAATCCATTTGGTCTGGTATGCTACAGGATGAGTTTTTTTTTTCCTTTTCCAGTGTTTTTGAAATTTTTTATTGCAAAAAACACCAATGAAATGCTTAGGAGCTAGGTGTGCTGATGCCTGCTGAGGCATCCAAAATTTGTTTAAGTTTGTGATTAGTTCAGTTTAAGGGGAGCGACAAATGGTTAGGCAATAATATTTGGTATGCAGTTGTATAAGAATATGCAGTTTTCATTACCATAGATAACATTTGGCCATGCCCTATCAGTCTTAGTATATTGTCTTTGGAACTTGACCATGGTAAGTCAATTATATTTGGTGTGCAGCTTTATTATAATAGCAATGCACATCTCATTTCTGTGGAGTGTGTTTGGCGGCTTTGGCCTGCCCCTATCGACTTTAAAACTCTTCCATAGTTTACATTTTAAAGTTTTTGATTATGTCTGTTTACAGGAAAGCACTAAAGATAAGTCAATGTTATTTGATATACAGTTGTATTTGCATTAGGATATCTCATTTCCATGGAGATTAAATGGCCCCATGCTCTTAGTCCTGGTTCATTGACTTTGAAAGTTTTGCATAGTTTACATGTTAATATGTTGCCATTTTAATTTCAACATTTGCATTATACTAACAAAATTGCATACATGCAAGACATATCCCTATGGCAACAGTCTATCTATGTAGTACATTTATGATTTCTTATACTTAATATGAAACATATATTGACTCTGATCAGTATATAAAGTAAAATGTCAAAGAATAGTATTGATGTTAGTTGAATAAAATAATATTTAAATGTGTATACTCAAAATCCAACATTGGTATATTTTAAAATAAAATTGTAATATATGTTTATTTTTTTAGATGTTACTGATTCTTTAGCAGATATAATGGAGCAAAAGATCAGAAGTTGAGAAGGTGATGGACAGATCATTTGAGCAATGTAACTGTGATATTTTTTTCATTCCTCTGATTTATTCTGTGTGTTTTAGTTTGATCATATGTATATAGGAGATGCACGTTTGGGCTAATTGGTGTAAGAAGTTGACATTTGGGCTAAATTTTAAGGTCGACATTTGGGCTAATCCTCCCATGTAACGGTAAATTACATGCCAAATATCTATATTTTAATTATATATTAATATTTTATATGTAATAAACGACCCTCTATTTATAACTATTTATGTACTCATTCCGTTTTCCAGACAGTGTCTGGTCCCTACTCACCACAGGGTTTGAAAGAGGGATTTTGAGCAAGACAAGTCTTTATAGCACTAAATATTGTTTAACTATGTACAATGTGAAGGTATAGAAATGTTCTTCCAAAAGATTTCTCAAAGATTGGTTCTGGTATAAATTTAAATCTTAACAGCCTTGGCTAGAGGTATAACATGTTTAACCCTGTCGCATTTATGTCCTGTCCAAAGTCAGGAACCGCTAGCCTTTGTTAGTCTTGTGTGTTTTTTAATTTTAATTCATTTATATGTTTCAAGGTTTAGTGTGGCATCTATTTCACTGAACTAGTATACATTATTGTTTAGGGGCCAGCTGAAGCCGGCTTCTGGGTGTTGGATTTTCTCGCTGCGTTGAAGACCCATTGGTGGCCTTGAGCTGTTAACTGCTCTTTAGTCAGATTGTTGTCTCTTTGACTCACATTCCCAGTTTTCATTCTCAAATCTATTTAAAAGCTGTCATCTTGTTATGGTCTGACAGTTGCTGATCTTCACTGTAAACTCATTTCAATTTACACTGAACTCAGAAGAAAACACTCAGTAGATATTATATCAAATATTGTAAAACCTCAAGTTTTTTTCTTTTCAAACTAGCATGGTTTCCCAATGATTGGATTTTTATTTATTTATTTTGTTTGATATCGTGTATATTTCGGATATTAATAAATTTCACCTGTAATTTACCTTTACAGCTTAAAAAAATTATTAGCCCAAATGTAATCTTGACTCCAATTTTTTAGCCTAAATGATACCATTGTCACGCTTATGATTTAGCCTAAATATCTTGCGCCCAAGTATATCATGACCTTAGTATCACATTCTTGTAGTCCGGTTAAATTTTCATGATACGTACGGTCTGTTCTTCAGATTCTTTAAGTGATAGGTCAACTCTCTTTGTTATATGGATTAGTTTGTAGGAGCATATGTCTATCTGTCATGTTGTATAGCTGATGGTTTTACAAAAACTTTTGCAGGTCAAATCTCAACCCAACAAGTTTGTAACTTATCTGAAAGAACAATACAAAACAGTGATTGTAACTAATATAAACATTTATTTTAGAACAATTATAAATTTAAAAAAAATGATGTTCTACTTCTGAAGTCTATTTATGTCCAGATAATAGTAGTCACTTATGATTTTTGGGGGGAGTCTGTCATGATCCAGAAACTTCTCTTATTTAGGAATTCAATAGCTTTTGCAAAAAGATTATATATATTTTTTTAAGAGTTCTTTTAATTATTTTCCAGCATTTTAACATAATTCATAAATCAATTAGTTTATTTTTATTTGAAAACATGTATGACATTATTTTTTATAACTTAACAATATAATGTATTATCAGCAATAACTAATTAGATGAAACTAAAAACCAAAGAAATCAATCGCAGACATTATCATAAAACATAAATCATTTTCTTCTTAAATAAATACTAGAAACAGGATGAAGTCTTTTCATAAGTAGCTATACATGATAGCTTAACAATATGTAATGTAATGTATTGATTGGTTGTTAAAAGTATATGTCCCCTTGACATATGTCATATGCATATCTGCCAACTTTTCAAAATCTCCATGGGGATTTTAAGCACACAAGAGAACCTAATGCATACCTATACATGTCATTAGTGTATTATTTTAGAACAACTATGGATTTGAATGAGTATAAATGTGTTTAAAATGTTTTAAAGTATTTAGTCTAAATAATCTGATTTTATAAGGGCAGGTCAGCACCCGTCATGGGGGATATCCGCATAAAACTGGAAAGTTGGCAGGTCTGCATATGGCCTTGACATAATTTTGCATTCCAACAGTTTGGTTAAGTTTTAAGGATTAGGAAGTCAACAATACATGGATTTGTTTTCAGGACCCATGTACATGTCAGTCTGACATATTACATATGGACCTCATTGTTGTTGAAACAAATTTGAAATGTAGCAACCAGAAGTTGTCAACTTCAATAGTATGTTTCTAGTTGATTTTCATAAACAATTGTTCATTTGACATCTTGAAGATGTATTTTTTTTGTCCTCAACATAGCCTCCTTATTCTTAAGAAGAGAATGAGAAAGATTAAGCTTATTCAACTAATCTTTGAACCTGAAGTGTGAATGTATATTTTAAAATGAAACAGTTTTGATGTAATACAAAAGAAATAATTGATTGAAGAAATCACTAAAAAGAAAAAAAAACAATAAAAAGTATTAATTATACATGTACTTGTATTTCATACAAAAATTATGAAATTTGCAACCTATGTGTATGATAATATGTTCAAGATTTTCATTAACAATAAAGAGTTGTCACCATCAATAAAATCGCTGTTTGTGGTTGGTTTAATTTTCAAGCCTGTGACAAAAGTCACAATATATAGCGGTCCTACATTCCATTAATATTGTCCATTACCTCATCAACATTTAGGTTCAGTCTGTAGTAAAAAAATTATTAAAAACATCAATAACTTTCTCAAACATTCATGGAATTCATGGAAACTTGAAAATAGCTTTCTTCATAATGAATAGACATTACCAACAGCTACATTTGGAAAGAAAATTTTATTTTTCGTATTTTACCAACAAGAGAACTTTTTGTTCTGGTTAACTTTAAAATACAATCTAAGGTTTAAGTTTTCCAGACATTAAAATACAATCTAAGGTTAAAGTTTTCCAGACATCAATTAATTTGTCCATTGCTCATGTTATTTTACAAAACTTGAACCTATGCTTTTTCAAGATCGAAAGACAGTAGCCAGAGCAAAATTATGAACAAATTTTTTTCTCATTTTCCGTATTTTACTGATAAAAAAGGTTTTCTTTTTGTCTTTTACAGTTAACATTTAGATACAGTATGGGATTAAAGTGTTTTTGACACCAATAACTGTGTAAAACCTCCATAGAATTTAATGAAACTTTGATAGAAGTTTTTTTTATGATAAACAGATAAAAGATAGGCGAAAGATACTTTAAAGGGACATTCTAACTCATAAGTCAAAAATAAACTGACATCGCCATGGCTAAAAAGGAAAAGACCAATAGACAAACAACAGTACACAAAACACAACATAGAAAACTAAAGACTGAGCAACACGAACCCCCAAAATTGGGGGTGATCTTAGGTGCTCCGGAAGGGTAAGCAGATAACTTCTGAATCAAAATATTATTTTTATCTCCTCAGTTATCCGATTAACCAATGTGGCTTGTGTAGCAACAAAAAAATACTAAAAAAAATCACTGAACATTGTGGTCAAACAGCAGTTTATGAAAGCGCTTCGGACGCATGAAATTTATAATGTGTTGTTTTCATTTTTTATAACTAGCATCTCGAAATTGCAGCAAATTGTAAAGAAAACTATTGGGGCGAAAATTGGCAGCACAACAAGCTCTGTCTTCTCCGAAAAAAAAACATTATTGCCCCTGAAATGTTGTATTTCATGACAAGCCTACAATACAATCGCACCTTGGATAAATTATGACGTTATGATTGGTTTAACGTCGTCACGTGGTGACCCCCTATGGATCTTTATCGCACCGCGGGTAAATTATACGTTGTGATTGGTTTAACGCCGTCACGTGGTGACCCCATATTGATCCGTAGGGGGTTAGTAAATTTCAGTGGGTTCATGACGTCATGGCTACTAGTATACTGTTAATGGTGACGTCATCTATTGATGTTTTTGTATTTCATTGTTTATTTTTCTACAAAACGCTGCAGAAAAAGTATCGTGTGCGATAAATTTGTTATACGGTTCACTAGTCTACTGACCCCCTACAGACCATAGAGGGTAAATATAATCCATAGGGGATTCGTCATTCGGCCTCACCCCCTATGGATTTTACTAACCCTCTATGGATCCGTAGGGGTCAGTAGCGAACCATATAACTTATAGTATGGAGTCAGTAGATTTCATATTACTAAAAATGGTGACGTCATCGATTAGTGTTATTGTATTTCATTGCTTATTTTTCTACATAACTTAGCAGGAAAAGTCCCGTGTGTGATAAATTCGTTATACGGTTCACCACTGACCCCCCCCCCCCCCCCCCCCCCCCTACAGACCCATAGAGGGTGAGTAAAATTCATAGGAGTTTCGGGCTAACCCTCTATGGTTCCGTATGGGGTCAGTAGCAAACCATATAACTTATAGTTTATATGCATTATGTTTTCTGGTCTATTGGTCTGTTCTCCCGTTATTCAGTCCATCCGCTCGGTATAAGGTTGAAGTTTTG
Organism: Mytilus californianus; assembly: GCF_021869535.1. Lineage (NCBI taxonomy): Eukaryota > Metazoa > Mollusca > Bivalvia > Mytilida > Mytilidae > Mytilus > Mytilus californianus. The sequence continues at coordinate 67,728,033 of NW_026262690.1, forward strand.
TTTTAGTGTAGAGTGTGGTCGTATCAACTTGGAACTAAGTATTCATTTCTATTTTCAAGCGAACTATTTGATTTATTAGTTTTTTTTTGAAAATCACAAGTCAAACCTTCTCTCTTTTGGTTTTAACCTAAAAAAGAGACAATAAAAATCTCCCATCTTCATACTATATACCGAAACTTTACAAGCATCCTGATATAGAGTTATGTCGACTACACATCTTTCTAATGTTCTTACCACCATTATTCCTACAGTAAAAGATGGCCACCAGAAATATTGTGATTATGAATATTCAACCAGCGGTGTCGATCAGATGTGGATTTTTATAAACTTCAAAATCTTCAATCACAATCCTTAAATTTTAAAACTTAGTTTTCCCGCTCTACACTTCTATTCCAAATGGTCAATTGAAAGATCAAATACATCGTCTGATTAAAAAACTTTTTCACACAACAACTACACAGCAGATGATAGCATTAAATGCTGAACTATTTTAAGGGACAACATATTTGTTGAGTTTGGTGGATTCATATTTCGCGTCTTGCGAAGTTCTTTAATTTTAAATTCATATATATCGATGATGTCCTGTCACTCAACAGCCACTTTTCAACGAGTGCTTACATCTCAAATATCCCGGTGAACTTGAAATAAAAAAAATATCGAAAGAAGAAAGTATGCTTCATATCTTGATTTTTTCCTCGATATTGAAACAGATAGACGACTTCAAACTAGAATCAATGACAAACATGTTTTTTGTTCAATAAAACTAACGGTATCAATTGCTCATTTTCGACAATTGATATCTCTTTGGTGACGCTCATGGCAAAAATATTTTGAAGTCTAAATACTAACAAACTTTGAAGAACTGATAAAACCAAGCAGGACCAATAGAAAATCCAAAACCGGATAAGGAATCAGAGCTCTGCATGAGGGAGATAATTCTCTAATTTAAAATGATTTCAAAATTTCATAGCAACAACTAAATCAAACAATATCCCTATTTTCAACCAGGTACTGGCTACTGGGTTGGTGATACTCTCGGGCAGCAGCACAGGAATCGACTCAGGGGTAGTAATATCATTAACAGTTATAATTTTACCACACATCATTTCGACAATTAATATCTCCAAAATGGTACTCGTGCATGGAATATTTGAAAATCCAAAACCTAACATAAAAGTTGAGGAGCTGATAAAACCAATAAGGACAAAAACAATCTAAACCTGAACATGGATCATAGCCTTGGGTGAGAGAGATATATTCAACATTACAACTTTCAAATTAGCAACCTGCCATGTCTTATCAGTAACATACACTCTGCTCCATCGTATGGCATTTACATATCTCAGTCAATACGTTCACACAATACGGACTTCTTTAACAGGGATGTGTTCCTTACACTAAAACGCACTGAATTATGAAGAAGAACGACTGAAATCGACACTACGTTAGTTTTACGGTTACCATCACGAAATGTTTTAAAGATGCGATATGTTGGTGTCTCATATCTATGGCAAGCCATTTTTATATTTATTCCATTTTCAAGATATCTTATAAAGTTAAAAAGATATCTTTAAAACTAAATAAGATATCTTATTAAGTAATTGAGATATCTTATAAATTAAATAAGATATCTTATAAATCAAATAAGATATCTTATATATTAAATAAGATATCTCATAAAACAGTCTATAAAGATATCTTATTTAGGTTATAAGATATCTTATCAATTCAAAAAGATCTCTTTATAAGATATCTTATTAATTCAAAAAGATATCTTATAAACTTAATAAGATATCTTATAAACTAAATAAGATATCTTTTTAATTAAATAAGATATCTTTTTAGATAAATAAGATATCTTATAAAGTATATAAGATGTCTTGTATTCTTTATAATAATGCTTTATTCCAAAAGCAAGCACAGCTTATAGGATATATACAATCTTTTACAAATTAATTATACATGCACTATATCAGTCATACAATCGTAATGTATGACATACATAGAAATGTTAAAAAATAAGCAGCGTAGTTTCTCAGCTAATTTTAGGTATTGAGGATTGTTTAGTTTTTTCAATATTTTGTACAGATAACAATTTATCAATTTATAAGTAGAGGGATGTCTCCCATAATATTGTTTGGTATATTTTCCCCTAATTTCAACATATTTATTACATTCCAATACAAAATGAAATTTGTCTTCAATGGAACTTGTATTACAATAAGTACATAATCTATCTTTCCTGTCAATATTATAATATAGTCCTGTCTCTATATACAAATTATGTGCACAAATACGGTATTAACAAATATAAGGTTTATAAATAAAATTCACTTGCTTGTCTAAGTAAAATTGTAAAATATGTGCACAAAAAATATATTTATATAATTGACATATATTTCAGACTTCAAAGAAGCATTTGCTTCGCATATAAATGTAAGACCAATCTCTCCTTTAATTGCCTCAGTAAAAAATCTACAATATCTATCTTTTTGACTTAACCATACATTATAAGTTGAAGCCATATTTAACGAAAATATGTTTTTAATTTTAAAGCACAAGCTCTGCTTATTTTTTTTTGTTATTAGAGCTACTAAATATTTCATCTTAACAACTTATTAATATGCAATTATCAGTACATAATAATTTTATCCAATATTTTACCATTCTATACTCTTGTTCTACACACATAGCAATTCTACCCAGTTTATAATATACCATATTATTAAAAGGACTCTTTTTTCACTTTCAGTATACATTTGAAAAAAATACATATAAACCCTTTCAATATCTGGTGCCTTATGATACCCCCAAATTTCACAACCATAGTTCAAAATACTTGCAACATAAGTTTCAAATAAGGTCAAACCTTGGACTTTTTTCTGCCCTTTGGTCGGGTTGTTGTCTCTTTGACACTTTCCCCATTTTCATTCTCAATTTTAGTAATGTTTCATGATTGTTAGATAGTTATCTATTTGAAGTTGTTAAGATATTTTACATACTTTATAAGATTTCTTATATATTAAATAAGATATCTTTTATATTAAATAATTTATCATATAAACTCAAATGATATATTTTTTAATTAATAGAGATATCTTTAATGCTAAATAATCTATCTTTATAACTTAATAAGATATCTTTATAACTTAATAAGATATCTTTATAACTAAATAAGATATCTTTATAACTAAACAAGTGTGGACACAGATCAGTGTGGATAGTATGATTGGATGTTTGACACTGTTTTATATGACAAAAGGAGTTCTATGTTTTATGTTTTCTATGTATTAACTGTGTTGCACAATGACAACCAACATGAGCATTAGGGGTGTTGTTTATGTAATATTTAGTTTTTTATGTTCAACACAGGCATGGAAGAGATACTAATTGCATTAATTACCAAATGATTATGATAGAATATATATGTTCCACATCTTTGATTTTGGATACATTTTGTAGCTAGGAGAGGAACACATAATAGGTTCATTTTTTTCTTTATGTGATTTTTTTTCATATGGGAGATGGTATCTGAGAACATGTATTTGCTTACTATTTGTATGGTTCTATTTATATTACTTTGTGGGGGATTGTCAGTATCATAAGTAAAAGATTTCGGTTAAATGTGGAAATTGTTTCTCAGTTTAGAAGACTTTTATTGTTTTTTAGTAATGACAATGCCTGACATGATGATTGGGGCTAGATGAGCTAGAAAGTGAATTTCTGTGTTATTTTTTATTAATTCTTTGAAAATATCTCCTCAAAAGCTGGTCAAAGCAAAAAAAAGTTTTGACCAGTATGAAAATGATATCAACAAAAGAACCTTTGTGAGCATGTTTCAAAGACTCATAACTAACTACAGAAGTCATATGATAAAATGTCAAGTGGATATTATGAACATCTACTTAATATGTCTAAATATCTAAAAAGTTTTAGTATTCAATATGAAAAAGCTATTGCAAAAGTATTCTCTTTTCAGTTTTTTTGTTATATGGATACAAATATAAGTGATACCAATACAGTAAGGCAGTTTTGTTATGGTATGAAAGTGTAGTAATTAACATTTACTGTTAGTTCACACAAATTTAGAAATCAATTAGGCCAGATAGGCCTTATAAATTTTGGTCTTTTTCTTAACATACTGAATGACCATTTACACTCAGGACTGAGTCGCCAGTAGGCAGTACAAATGTAAAAAAAATAAAGTGTAACAAAAGAACCTAGCATCATATTGCTAGTAGCGCCAGTAGCATTGTTTGGTGAATTTGTGCTTCTTTTTTTTTAGTTTGGCTAATGGACAAAAAATGTTTGGTTCAAATCTAAATAAAATGCTTTTATCTCCCTATTACACCTACTTACATTGTTCATAGAATGGATACTACTTTGACAATTCCTTGTACATGAGAGTTGTCTGTCAAATCTTTATTTCACAAAGAATGAATTGCATAACAAACTGAGCTCAAAGCAAAGCACTTTAATAATACACTTAGACAATGAGCTCAATCCAGTGATATACTATGTACTACAGGTCCTTCATGAACATCCTACTGGCCAAAACCATATCTCACAAACATGCCATACTACATGGTTGGATCATAAGTCCTGAAAAAGACATGAATTGTGCCTGATATTCATATGATGAAGACATAATCTTTTAATCAGTTTAATTGAAGTCTGGAGCTGGCATGTCAGTTAACTGCTAGTAGTCTGTTGTTATTTATGTATTATTGTCATTTTGTTTATTTTCTTTGGTTACATCTTCTGACATCAGACTCGGACTTCTCTTGAACTGAATTTTAATGTGCGTATTGTTATACGTTTACTTTTCTACATTGGCTCGAGGTATAGGGGGAGGGTTGAGATCTCATAAACATGTTTAACCCCGCCGCATTTTTGCGCCTGTCCCAAGTCAGGAGCCTCTAGCCTTTGTTAGTCTTGTATTATTTTTAATTTTAGTTTCTTGTGTACAATTTGGAGTTTAGTATGGCGTTCATTATCACTGAACTAGTATATATATTTGTTTAGGGGCCAGCTGAAGGACGCCTCCGGGTGCGGGAATTTCTCGCTGCATTGAAGACCTGTTGGTGACCTTCTGCTGTTGTCTGTTCTATGGTCGGGTTGTTGTCTCTTTGACACATTCCCCATTTCCATTCTCAATTTTATGAACTTTATTAACATATTTTAAGTATATACACCGGTTAAAACTTTCACAAATTTGTGGTAAAATTATTCAGTATCTAGCAACTATCAATCGCTTCATGCACAAATTGATATAGGTTGAGTACCCCTCTGTCAGAAATAAGAACATACCTCAACCTAAATTAGTTAACTGATGAAGAAACATTCAAAACTATAAAATGTTATCTAATAGACTAGATGCAATGAAATCCCAGTTTTCTAAAATGGTAGGTGGAACCTAAAACTCAAAAGATTTTAAACTATGCATTTTAAATATTGCAAATATACATGCAATAATAATTCTAAAAAAAAATTCGCTATATTTTTCCTTATTTTGTCTTTTGTTGGAGACTGTATATTGACCTCTAGATGTCTTTCAATTACATCCAGTTTGGCGTGGGTTGATGTTTGATTGTTGTACATGTTAAATATCGACGTGGGATTTGTTTATATAAATTAGGCGTCAAATAATTTTGGTTAACTGAAATCCTTTAACTTACTTCCAAATTAATGTTAATACATGTACTGAGGGAAAAAATTACATTGCTAAATAACCACTTTAAAACACACGCCCTGTTGTTTACGATACTCGCTTTCAGTCGCTTTCATCATCGGCAATATTCAACATTCACCAAGTCGATGAAACAGCAATTTTTCATTTGAAATTAAAGAAATTCAAAGACGTAAACGATTTATTTTCTTTAGGAGGTTTTAGCATTGATTTTAAAGTTGGTTGCATGTTATTTTCATAAAGACAATTTTTTTATCACTTCTGGTACTTGTTACTCAATCGTAGATCAAATCATTCTAACTTTCGGCAAAATAAGCTTGTTGCTTCATTAGAACGTGATGAAATTAAAGATTTCTTGCTGTTGTGCAATTCATTAATGTACACTGTGCTGTTGCGCAATACTTAGTAAATCTGTCGTCAGACTATTAACAAATAAAGTTCAATTAATTCCCAGTCATATTAGAAATTAATGAAAATGTAAAGGGAGCTTGCATCACTAGATATAAACAATTCACTTAAGTTTCATGAGAATTGCTGACAGCATTTTTGAGCTATTGTCCGAAAACTGGAAAATCACCCCTTTTTTAATGAATAAAACCCCATAACTCAGAAATGTAAAATGTAAAATTTATAAAATTCTAAACTGAGCTTACATCTATATAGATATAAACAATTCACCAAAGTTTCATACGAACTGATGAAAGCATTTTTGATTTTTGTCCGAAACTGGAAAATCCCCCCTTTTTTCATGAATAAAACCCTGTAACTCAGAAATGTAAAATCTAAAATATATAAAAATCGAAAGGGAACTCATGACAATAGATATAAACAATTCACCACAATTTCTTGCAGGTTGGTGAAAGCTTTTTTTGTCAGAAAACTGGAAAATCCCCCTTTTTTTAATGAATAAAACCCCATAACTCAGAAACGTAAAATCTAAACTTTATAAAAAACGAAAGGGAGCTCATGTGAATAGATATAAACAATTCACCTAAGTTTTATGCAAATTGGTTAAAGCAGTTTTGAGTTAATGTCCGACATGTTGACGACGGACAGACAGACGGACAACGGTATACCATAGTACGTCCCGTAAACGGCGTATAAAAATGACAGGGTGTCATACCACACCAAAACCTTCTGAAGGAAACACTAAGTTGGCAAACAAATTTTTTTTTTTTTCATTGACAACCCTGTATAACCTTGCAGCAGTATCGAGTCTACATGCATTACCTTGTATATTTCATGTACATTGAACTTAAAAATATGTTGTCATTGTCAAAGTTAGTTATGTCAGTTATAATTTACACATTTACTGAAACATGCCAGAGAAGTGCATGTACAAACTTTTGAATTACATCTGCAAACTGGGAAAGCCATCCTTTTTTACGAATAAAATCCCACAATTTATTAAATTGAAAGGGAGCTTGCGTCAATAGATATATATAAACAATTAACCAAAGTTTCATGACAAATAACAACTGCTTAAAGCATTTTTGAGTTAATGTCCGAAAACATGGAAATCCCCCTTTTTGAATGAATAATTCCCTTACATTGTAACTGGATAATGTAAATTGTAAAATTCCAAAACAATCTAAAGGGAGCTCACATCAATACATAAATACAATCCCATATAACTCTGAAACGGGAAACCTAAAATTTATAAAATAATCAATTCACAACAGTTTCATGCAAATTGGTGAAAGCGTTGAAGATTTGGTGAACAAAGCATTTTTAGAGTTAATGGGCGTTAACATGAAAATCCCCCTTTTTTAATGAACAAAACCTCACATTTTGAAAATGTATATTATAAAATTCCTAAAAATCTAAAAGGGAGCTCACGTCAGTAGATATAATCAATTCACCAGAGTTTCATGCAAATTGGTGAAAATATTACTGAGTTAGTGAACAACATGCTAGAAACAGACAGATCAGGGCAGACAGACAGACAAAGGCATACCATAATATTTCTCATGAACAGGCGTATAAAAACTGCAGCATTCCAGGCCAACACCCGCTGAAGGAAACACTATAAGGGAGCTTCCTTTCCATTTTTATGGGGGAAAAAGGGGGGGGGGCTAGGATGAAAAATTTTGTCCTGCATTTTTTTTTTAGTTTGAAATGTAAATAATCTGTCCTGCCTATTTATTTTTCACTCTTTTTTGTCCTGCCTTTTTTTCTATTTGTTTATCCCGACTTGTTTTTACATAAATTGTCATCCTGCCTTTTTTTTCATATTGTCTCATCCTCCCTTTTTTTCAAATTTCATCCTAGACTGATTTATGCAAATGACCCATATTCCATAGGAAAACATAATCTATATAAATCATTTCTCTTCATTTAAGTAAGTTTAATCGACCTACCACCCGCTATTTTCTCATATTTGGACAGTTTTCACATTGACACATCAATACTAGCATTTTTACTTTAACTTTAAAAGATTGTGACATGACCAACAGAAAAAGTAATTTACAATGCATTACATGTATGAGAGCTGATTTATGAAAATGACCCTTATTCAATAGGACTGAAAACATTATCTAACACCTCGTTCATTTATGATGCAAATAAGCTGAATGGCCAAGTGTGTTCAATTTGAAAATAGAGTTAAAATGCCGGAATCGCAAAAACAGATGTTGGACATCAGAGTAATCTCGGACTATGAGTATGAGTTTTGGGCAATTTGTAAGGGGGGGGGGGGGGGGGGGGGGGGGGGGGGGGGGGTTCAAGGAAAGCAAATGCTCTTCAAATTATGCATGTTTCAAAAATTGGGGGAAAATTACACAGAGAGGAGTCATTTTTTTTAGACTTAATTTAAATAATGACTAATGTAGACTTACCTTCTAATTCTATAAAAAAAAATTCACAACTACTGAACAGGAACAATCATGGTACTTTTTTGTCTATGAAACTACACTATGTCTATGACATCTGATCTGCAAAACCTACAAACAGACACAGAAATATCATCAAATAGTGAAATATAAGATTGATTGCACCTTGTATGGATAGTTCCGACACGTGTTACATGGGGAGCCCGTTTGTTTACAAATAATAATGTCACGTGATCACGCACTGACCGTCACAAATTGTTATCCTCCGCCATGGGTGGGTCTTTTCACCACCGAACACCACCGCACACCGCCGAACACCCAAAAAAACACCAACCACTATGAAAAACAGTGATATTATACAATTAAACGATAAAATACATTAAATAACGTATAATTAAATCATTTTTTTTATTTTTTTGTCAATATATGAGCATCATTTTTATGTTAAAAGTCGATAATCAATATAATCAATATCAAGAAAAACGTCTCCGGATTAATCACTATTTTTCCGGATTACATTGTGTGTGTATATAAATTATATTCATAACAAGTAATCAGTTCAAGTATCCTCGATCTCTGTTCATCGGTTAGATTTTGATATTTGTCTCTTTTCTTATTATTGGTACAACTATTTTATATAAGACATAGAAGTAGAAAAAAATGAGAAAAAAAACATATTTGAGGTGTCTATGGTGGTCTGCGGAGTTCAAAAAGTGGTGTTATAGACTCTCCTTTTCTGTTCTATGTAGATATTTGGTCTCTTAATCTTATGATTTATTGAATTGATAAATTAAATATTATATTTAGGTCACATTTATAACGATAAAAGACAAACAAATAATTGTTTGGCGTGTTCGGTGGTGTTCGGCGGTGTGCGGTGGTGTTCGGTGGTGAAAAGACCTACCGCTCCGCCATTATTCTTATTACACAATATTACTGCACTTACACAATTCACAAATGCATAACCCATTTATCTTGCGGACATGCAATGGGAATGTGCACGGTTATCAAAAACTACAAGAATATTGCATGTTCAGTTAATGAAGAAGTTATTTCATCAAATAGATAAGATTTTCACTCATGACACAAATCGACTGGGTGTCATCGCCATCGGGGATAATTGATAAATGGGATTAAATTGACCGCCAAGAAGGTGTAGAGAACCACCTCTGGAGAACCTTAACATTAATTAGTAATACTCACCAAAATTTCTCTATAATTAACGCTATTTTCTGTTGGAAAATTTCAGGAAGATGCTGATAAACTTATTTGGTGACACAGATTATTTTCTTGTTCTGGCGCGACATATATTCTTACTCTTAATGCTTGACGTAACAAAATTTGTATAGAATTATATTTAACTAAAGCTCAGCGTAAATATGCAGAAGCATGACAATACATTAATGATAAAATGTGTAAATATTTCTGTAAAAGAATATAATTTTACTTTACCAGTATACTTCACTTAGAATTACATTTGAGCGCAAGAAAATCTCTATGTGAATCGGCTGAATCCCGGGGTCGAAGTTCAACATATCAACAGAAATTTTTGCGTGTGCTTGCGTTGCTTTAGATCGAGGCCATAGCTTTTCAACCAATCGGGGAATGTTTACTTGGGGCATACATCTATTTTTACTGCAGGTTTCGACATGTTTAAATCGGGATTATAGAAAAATGAAATGTTGTTGGTAGATACAAAACAGAAAATGATGAACACTTTTAGCAAAAGATAAATTGGATCGGGGGTCTGTGAATTCACATTATTTGTACAACTCTCCTTACTCTTGGGAAGCGTGTGCTTTACATCGAGGCTTGCGTTGCTTTACATCGACGCCATAGTAGTTCAACCAATCGGGGAATGTTTATTTGGGGCATACATCTATTTTTACTGCAGGTTTTGGCATATTTTAATCGAAATTAGAGAAAAATGGAATGATGTTAGGAGATATAAAACAGAAAATGATAAATATTTTTAGCAAAAGATGAATTGGATCGAGGTTCTGTGTATTCACATTATTTGTACAACTCTCCTTACTGATGGCAAAAAATGGAATTTCCGTGAACTAAATGGTTCGCGAAAATTAATATTTTTATATATATATATATATATATATAGTAATAATAAGATATCTTACAAACCCAAAAAGATATCTTATAAATCAATTATATAAGATATCTTGTATTGCTTATAAGATATCTCATATACTTTTAAAGGTATCTTATAAATTATTTGTTTTAAAATATATCTTTAAAAAGATACAAGATATATTTTAAACTATACAAGATATCTTATTTAGTTTAAAAGATATATTTATAAGTTAATAAGATATCTTACAAGGTTAATAAGATATCTTTTAAAGTATATAAGATATCTTATTAACTTCAAATTAAATAAGATATCTCATATAGAATACAAGATATCTTATATAATTTGTTAGATATCTTATTTACTTTCTAAGATATCTTGAAATTGAATAAATATAAAAACGGCTTGCCATACATATCACTAGCAGCGTGTTTTTGCGGTCTAAGATCTTTATATTCATGTACTAGTATAGTCGTCAGATTTGTAATTTTGCCGATTGTGTCCAATACCCAATTTTAACATTTTGACTGAATGTAGATTCGCTTGGCGGGTGATGCGTACATAGCAGGGGACGCTTACCTAGTCTCGCTCTTTTTGAAGTTCATGCGATTCCCTCAGGGTTTTTTTGTTACCTTGATTCGTCTCTTATTGATTGATGTACGACGATTGGAACATCAGAATACTACTGTCGCCCTTATTTAACCATCTCATTTCAACATCAGTAGAAGAGAGGCAAAAAAATACCAAAGGGACATTCAAACTCATAAGTAAACTGATATTTAGAAAACAAACTTCCAAATTTAAAAAAAAACGCATCAAGAGGCTGCCATAAATTGTTAGAGTGTTTCTCTAGTATAATCTCAAAGCGTAATGAATGGCTGCTTCTTTTAAAATATCTAAATACATTCTTGCCAAATTGCCTTATAACTTTTACTGCATTTTGATTTTCTCTTCCTGCATTAAAAATATGTTTTAATGGCTTACCAATGTACAAATGAAAACATTAACGAATGTTATATTTTAGCTTTCCTATTGTCGAATTCCTATTTTAAATAGTATAGTTAATATCTAGTGTATATATGAATGACACAGCAACTCAACAACATGAACTATCAAAATACATCTAGAGGTCAAAACATGGTCTACAACAGACAAGTGTCTATACGATATCAAATTGAGTCGAATAAATAAGTCAACAGTTGTTTATCGATATCAAAACTAAATTCATTTTGAATTTACAAACCAAGAGAAACACATGCACTGAAAAATGTAAACGTCTCTTAATTAGCATGCATTACCCGCCATGCAAATCCACTCAGAAAAAAATGTAGCAATAGGGAATAGGACACAACTGGTTTTACATACTTTTCATGTTTGTTAAGATCAGAGACTCCGTAAGCATGCATGTTCCTCACATGGTTTTGCATGATTACATGATTTCACACACAGACACTTCACTTCGGTTAGTGAAAATGACTGTTAAACTTGCATGGTGTCGATTTCACTCGTTCTTTCTTATTTTACTGCTGGATGATTGATAGATTGTTGCTTGCTATACGACCAGTGGTCCTGCTTGAGGTTTGCACACCTCTGTTAATGAAGTCTATCAAATGTAAATACGCGCGTAACATTAGGTACAAGAAGACGATCCGAATATGAAGCAAACCTTGTAGTTACAGTATACCTTTAATGCGGAGTTCACTTGGATATATTATGAGACGCAAGCACTAACTGAAATGTGGATAATTGAGTGAAAAGGTATTATCAATATATCTGAATGTATTTTTAATAAAACAATAAGATCTTGGCAACATACTTTTTCTGTTTGTCTTTTGGATGGTTTTGTATGACTTCTGCTCTATATAAACACTAAAGTCGGCCAGTAAGAATGCAAACTTAATACCCAGCAAACTCCACCCGCTGTTTGTTGCAAAAGGAACATACACAAAAAATAAACGACCGATGCTGAATGATTGTCAACTATAACATCGTTGTCTTTTTTAAACGGTCTTACATATGTACCATATCAGATTATATTGACCTAGTGTTTTTAATATTTATATTTTACGGAAATGGTTGGCAACATGTATAAGTCAAATGAAGTTGTAGCTAACCTTTTTAAATGCGCCTATTGCTGTATCTCACACTTTTATATGAAACCAACATGGACTAATTTAATCCATCTGTATTTAAGTTTAGAATGAGGAATTTGAGTGTAGAGAGAAGATATGTGTTTAATTGCACGAGGAAAGAAACATAGATTGTTTGCACTCTAACAGATCATTTGATTTTTTCAGTGTCATTAAAAAAGAGGCGAAGGATATCAAAGGGACATTCAGACTCATAAGTCGAAAATAAACATACAACGCCATGGTTAAAAAAGAAATAGACAAACAGACAAACAACAGTACACAAAACGTAATAATTGAATAGATTTATAATTTGGAATGATGTTTCTTGGGGCATTTGACAGACACTTCTGTAAATTTGGTATGAAGTACTATAAGAGAAGACCCATTTCTTCATTTTTAATTGAAATTCACATGAAAAAAGAACGGACCAATGTTAAGGATTTCCTGTTTGTTAAGAGTCTTCGGAGTATAGTGTAATGTCAATACCTAATTCTTTTACCAAGCAGTTTATGTAATGTGGTTTACCCCAGGAATAGATTACCTTCGCTGTATTTGGCATAACTTCAACTTCGTACTTTGTTTGGCCTTTTAAACTTTTTTGATTCGAGCGCCACTGATGAGTCTTATTTTTTTTTGACGAAACACGCGTCTGGCGTACACAATTTCAATCCTGGTATCTATGATCAGTTTATTTTAAAAATGATGAGGCTGGGGACTTTGTCTTTGGCGAAAACAACATATTTGTCCTGGAGGTAGGACAGGTGTTTAGCAACATTCGGGTCTTTGATGATAGATATAAAGTATTCATAGACCAATCACGTTTAAATGCTTCCCGAAATTTCTTTGGGAGCATGTAGTAATCCTTACTTCGCCCGTGTGTTCATGGTTTCCGGATGATAAATTGAACTTGCTTGATTGGATGACACTCATACAGATGGAAGTTATGGGTACGAAATGTAAAGAATCTTATAATTTTTGGTTAAATAGCTCAAAGGTTAAGCCAGCTTTCAGTAAAAAAAACTTGATTTACCTTATTCAGGTACGCTGAAATCTTAAATTTTGAAAACCAATATTGTTACGCCCCTGTGGTTTGACAGATTATATTGATATTTATTGTGATTTGAACTTGTGTAAATTACACAGTTCATTCAGTATTTGTTTACATTTAATTTCATTGTAACGCGCCAATGTAACGCTACGTGTTCCTATTCTTGTTTAAGAATAACCTGTGTATTACGTCACCAATAAACGACGCTTTTGTATAAAATGCGAAACACATGTTCCAACTGGGAGATTCTCTCCAAGATCCTCCATGCGGTTAGCAGTATATCTTAAATTATAATTTGGTGTACCAAGTAAGAGTGTAATAGACTTGATAATTAATAACCAAGTCTTCATTTCAAAATGCTAACGTACTGTTTGCTCGGGTAAATCGCCAACCATGCACTGAGTATGTAGAGTATTTGAATGCAGTGAACCAGGCAAATTTTCCGGCACGAAGTATGCAGAGTATTAGAATGCAGTGTCTCAAGTAGATTTTCTTGCACCGAGCGCTAGAAGAATTGCTTTATTAAACTTGTTGCAAGTAATGCACCTTGCTGTATTACTTATTATATATTAATGTATTTTATTTCATATCATATATTTTATGAACCACTGTAGGGTTTTTTGTTGTATTGCATATTACTGAAGCAGAAAATAATACAATTTATGATTTTTATTATTACTTCCTTCACCGGAGGCCTACATAAGTAACATCGGATCTCCTGACTCGAAAAACACCGGAACGTTTCAATATGTATACTGAATAAAAATACTTAGACCAGGCGGAGCTGCTTATCTAAAAGGAGCATCAAAAAAGTCAAATTCGTCTGAGATCAACTTTGTCTGATTGACCTTGAAGCCTTAGTTACTTGATACATTTGTAATTTCCAAATTTATCAAGGGAAAACTTAAATTTTGTTACTCATCATGTCAGAACCGAAACACTGACTATTGGGCTGATGATAACATCAGGGACTTATAACCAGCAGTGGTATCGACCGAGTGCTAGAAAATGAAATAACTCTTTATAAATGTGTAGGGTCTGAAGTGCTCTTCTGGATTTACCTTGCTCAGGAACGCTCAAACCCCAAATACAAAATTTAAAAAAAATATGAAACAAAATGAGGCTTGTTATCTGTAATACCGACATTATAAAGCTGTTAAGATATATATCAAGTTTCGTTCTTCTTGATAACTTTTATTGTTCCAGTTACCAAGATCGGGTTTATATGCCAGTCTGAAAACAGTGGCTGTCTATGATTATGTCTTAATGTTTTGTTTATTGATACATTCGGCGTGGGGTGAGCTTAGGTATTCTCTGTTTTAATCTTTCCTGTTTTCTTCAGATTTAAGTCAATTACGAGTTCGATATATTTTAAAGACAATTATATGTTTCATGAAAACCGTATTTCACTTAGTTTTTGTATGTCACCTGGATTTGTCTCTTCTTGGTCGATGGGTTTTTTATGGGGGTTTTACCTAATTGCCCTAAGGCACCCTCATATCCTTGAAATAAATATATATATATATCTGAAGTACAACTCTTTAAAAAATAATTGGTACTTGTAATTATTTTTAGGGGGGGGCTATTGGAAAATTTTACAGTCTATTCAAATAATTACTAGTACATGATGAGAGCTTGTGTGTGTCATCAGTTTATGGTTTTCTATCATCTTTTATCGGCTATTGTTGATAAACCAAATCGTAATATATTTTGTAGGTAATGAAATATAAAAATAATTAACAAAAAATTAACAAAAACATTATTCACTTGTAAACACATAGGTTTTTTAAAATAATATAAATTACAAAAGCTTTTGTTCAATTATGAGTTCAATGAACTGGTTGACATACTTCCTTTTATATCACTGATTTGTAGAAACTTTTAGTATTATGAACAGTACAATATGGTATGCATTATATCAAAGACATACAGAGGATAATAAGGTAATATTTTTATTTAATTCTTTGTATCTATCATCAAAAATCAAATGGGAAAAAAAACAGTCAGGGCCATTTCTCAGATGTAAGATAAAGACTTGTAATGCTCGTTTTCATTTAACTGGAAAACTATCTGTTTTTAAATCATGATTATGTGATGCCTGTCTTTTTCATTTGCTACTTAAATACAAGTCACCGTTTGTTTATTGTATTCTCTTTTATTTAAGAAAGTTGAACATATCAAAAGAAACAAACTCTTCATAACAGTTTTGACGTAGTTGTGTGCTTCTTAATAAAATACAACTACATAGTGAAATCATCATTTTATATTTCAGTTAAGATGTCCTCGACATCTGTGCTGCCTTGTGACACATGCAAATACAGGAAAAATGAAAATCCTGCCGTGCATTGGTGTTCCGAATGTGAAGAAGGGCTGTGTGCCGATTGTTATACTCATCATACACATTCAAAAACGTCAAGAAAACATGGCATCATAACTATTAATGACTATGAAAAACTTCCGGCCTTCATTCGCGAGAAAAAGCACTATTGCAATGAGCATGATGAAAAGTATGAATACTTTTGCTCTGTACATGGCACCCCATGCTGTAAAATATCCTCAGATACCGAGCACAAAAACTGCAAAGGCTTATCTTTAATTTGTGACATTGCTCATGGAGTCAAACAGTCGGCCGCATTTTTAGAAATGCATTCAATGATCGAAAATATCAAACAGAATATGGAAACAATCTTAAAAGATAAAGAAATAAACTTGAAAACAATTCATGAGAGTAAAGTAAAATTTCAAAGCGAGATCAAAGAAATTCGAAAAAAGTTGACAAATCTCTTTGATACACTTGAGAGAAAATTATTAGAAGAACTGGAGTCTGTCGAAAAGAAAATCATTCAACAATCTGAAGATTTTATGAATGAGGTCACAGACGGCAAGAATAAAGTTATGAAAATTCAAGAGAACATCGATGCAATCAAAATACATGCCACAGATTTTCAGGCATTTGTTGGAATGAATGAATTGAAAGATGAAGTGGAAAAAAGGAAACAATATCTACAGATCGTGTATGAGGATAGCCGGTTAGATAGAATCAATATACGTTGCAATATAAATGAAAAGATAAAATTATTTTTAACTGACGTACATACATTTGGAGAGATTGAAGGAGAAAAAAGCTCTGCGAAGGATCTGTTCTCGGTATATACTCATGAAATTAAAGAAACGCATGACAAGAGTAAAGCTTCCGAGTCAAAAACTTCAAAAACACGATCTGACCCTGTTGCAAAGGCAAAAGTAAAACGTACTCTTATTGTTCCAGCAGGCTCAAATAAAAATACAATTACAAGTTGTGCCATTTTGCCCAATGGTAAATTTGCTTTTGTAGATGGCACATACAACCATCGAATAGTAATTATGGATAGCACTGGCACATCCAGTGGGGAAATTTCGCTGTCACCGTTGTTTGCATTTGATGTCACATGTATAGACAGTAAAACAATCGCGATAACAACCGGAAGTAGCGGACAAATTGCTTTTGCAAATATCTTGTCAAAGAAAATTAAAAAGTCTATTGGCACAACCTGGCAATGCGACGGAATAACTCATGTAGATGGAAAACTGATTTTTTCTGTTTATTCAAAGGGGATACATGTGTTACACTTAGACAGTGGTCATATTTCCACAATTCATAAAGCAAATATAACTGTCGATACGTATGTTACGTCACTTGGTGACAAAATATATCATACAAACTGGAAGACCAATAGTGTGACATGTTTCAATATGGATGGCAACACATTGTGGACATATGAAGATGATAAAGTTCTGCAAAAACCGCGAGGTATTGCCGTTGACAGTAAACAGAACGTTTACGTAGCGTCACTGGGAACTGAAAGTATCGTGGTTATTTCCTCTAATGGAAAAGAAGGACGACAGCTTCTAACTAAAAAGGATGGAATTGAAAATGTCCGTGCCATATATTATGATAATAATAACAATTGCTTACTCGTATCTACATTATCAGGTTCGGCATTCCTCTTCGAACTTTAAACTCATATATATATATACTACAATCTTCAACAAAATAAAATATTAGAATTTGATCATTGTTCTTATGTTTTCATGTATTTATATATTCTTGGCATTCAAATGTTGGGTTTGAATGTTCCTGATGAAGCTACATCCAGAAAAGCTATTCGGACGCACGAAATTTATAGAGTGTTATTTTCATTTTGTCCTTTTTGTTTAGAAATAAATATTAACATAAACAGAATTAAGCGGGCAATTCACTACTTTATAGTAAAATAATTGGAAACAATCCATCTTATAAAAAATGAACTAGCGTCGCAGTATATATAGCCCTATAATATATATAACCACCATTTACAGAAACTATATATCTGTTTATGTGTTTTACAGGCGCATAGGTAAAACGAATGTAATGCGATTAATCTATGGTATTATTGATTAAAGAAATAAAAACTCTAAGTACCATAAAAAAAACACATCAAAGATATCAGGCTTATAACATTTAACGCCAGACGCTTGTTTCATTTACATAAGACTCATCAACGGCACTGGAATAAAAAACAGTTTAAAGGTCAATTGAATAACGAAGTTGGTAAAAACCTCTTTGTATTTTAAACGATTTAAACCGAAAAACTGTAAAATTTGGTTTCATGTTACCCAAAAACTCGTATCGTATTTTTTAAAAGAAAAAACATATGATGAATAATAAATTCTAAAAAGAATCAAAAAGATTAAAAAGCAAAATAAATGAAGGCACATTGGACGAGTTGAAATTATTGTTTTCAGTCTGAAAAATAGTGATGTTTTAAAAATGAAAATTCTTGTACTGCGGAACTTTGAAAAACATGAACAAAAACGTATAGGAAGTACATTACACTCTTTTAACCCAAATTGTTTCGGTTATTAAAAAGACATCACATTCTTCTAATATACATTCGGCACAAAAAAAGTTTTTATGTGTTTTAAGACTACAATGAAATTCTGCATAGGCATTTGTATATTCACGTATGCATATCATGTTATAAAACTGGAGAAGCTAAAATCATCTCATTCTTCCATTACCAAAAAAAAAAAAAAATAAGATATACACAACATTATACCGCTAATTCTTGTGCGAAATAGGTTTTTAAAAAATCTATTGCAAAGACCCTGTTCAAAGGTCGGTAAAATATTTTTTTTTGGGCTGTTATAGTAATTTGTTATCATGAGTGTGTATTAAGCTTGATCTAATGTTATGGGAATTTTTAACAAACACCGTATCATTCTTATAATTTGAACAAACAAAATGCTTATACGAAAAACAAATACATTTGTATAGTAAAGTTATACCACTTAATATAGAACTGTATCAAAGCAGCAGCTCCAAAGATAAACGAAAACAGAAGTTTAATAGCGTATTATATACCGATATGATTCAAACGGTGAAGACATATTTAAAAAAAAAATCTGGCAAAGGTATAATCTGCAGAACTTTGAAAAGTCTTGATTTTGGGTTTTCTTAAAATCATCTGATAACTTTGTTTTTTTTAAGAAATCCGCATTTAATTGCTGTGAATACATCTATTAACAAAACGCATTTAATTGCTGTAACACCTCTTTAGGTGGCCTGTTGCAAAGCTCAATTTAAATCCGTTTCCAATATAACCTCATTTTACAGTGGCATTCCAAATTTTCCGCCTATCTTCCCGGTCGACCACTATGGCAGGACCTACATATTGTATTTGTTGAAAAGTTGTTGATAATTTATTTTCATCCTAATCATGCATGAACTATTTGCCACCGGGCGTTTAGATTGATTGATTGATTGTTGGTTGATTCACGTCCAGTGGTAAATATTTCATGCTTGTTTAGAACGACAACAAAAAATCAAAAAAACAAAACCAATATGTAGGTCCTACCACACACCAACGGGATATTAAGAGTTATTCCTCTTTACATTTATTACAAGAAATTTAACAAGAAAAGTGATATACCAGAAATAAAGAGACAAATGAAATGGCTATTGCGTATTTTCTCAAAATACGATGGCTTTTGCGTATTAGAATTGGTATGTACTGTGAAAAAGAAACATGTTAACGGACGGAAATACAGAAACATACTAAATTCCACTCATTTCCAACAAATATGCTGAATGGGTTGAAAGAGGCTGAGTGGCTGGTGCTGGTATGGAAATACGAAAATTGTGTCATAACATAACTGCAGTGATATTAAACTAAGGAATTCATATGAAAACAAGAGATGTTCCTTGCCCGTGGCTATACTTTTGGTCCTTTCCGGTTTTATCACCTCATAAAAGTTTGTAATAGGTTTTGAAATTTAAAGATATGTTTGCCCTAGCACCGCTTAGGAAACATATTTTGTTTAATAAAGGAGGAAGATACCAATGAGACATTCAAAACTCATATAAGTCGAAAAGAAACTGAAAACGCCATGGTTAAAAAAATAAGTCAAAAGAAACTGACAACGCCATGTTTCAAAAAAGATAAACGAAGTAAAGACGAACAAGTTTCACAAACACTACATATAAAACTAAAGACTGAGCATCATGAACCACAAGAAAAATTGGGGGAATATTGTGTGCTCTGGGAGGATCAGCTAATCCTACTCTACTATTGGCACGGTACAAATGCTGTATAAGTCTGATTCGGTGATGCCACAATCAAGAAAAAGAGAACGAGAGTGTGTTTACGACATTAGAACATATGCATGGTCATATGTGACAAAGATAATCTATTACGGTCAATCATCTCTTGATGGCGATCCTAAAGCTTACGAAGGAATGACTTCAACTTTACCACTAAGGGCCCTTGGCTAAATAGCTTCATTGGAAGCACTAACTCTTTATCAAGGAAATGAGGCTAGGAGACTGCTTGTCAGTTTTATCACCTCTTCAATGTTTCTATTCGATTTGAATGTACAAATATTTTGGCCTTTATCATTACAGAAGAGTCATACTTTATCAAAAAAACGTATTAATGTGACGTGCAATTTATATTTCGTTTGTGGTGTCTTGGTGTGCAGTCGTAAATTCATGGGACGTGTCCGTTGTTATTCTGAGGTTTACATGTTGTAATGTACTATTATATCATTTATTTATGTATTTCTCCGTGCTGAGTGTTTTTGCGTTTGTTTGTACTGTATTCCTGACACGTAGTGTTGTCATTTTAGCGGTATTTTTAACATTGCCATATACGCGGGAGGTTTGGCTAGCCATAAAACCAGGTTCAACCCACCATTTTTTCTTAAAATATCCTGTACCAAGTCATGAATATGGCAGCTGTTATCAGACAGTCCGTTTCTATGTATGTTTGCGTTTGCTTTTGTTGTAGTTCAGTGTTTCTGTTGTTCCGTTGTTTTCCTCTTATAGATGATGTGTTTCCCTCGGTTTTAGTTTGTTACCCAGATGTGTTTTTGCTTAATCGAATTATGACTATTGAACAGCGGTATACTACTGTTGCCTTTATTTAATGCAGTAAAATATGTACCGATTAATATTTTAAGAAAAATCGCTATCGAAATTATGGGTCAGGGTAACAAGGAATTAATTTGTGTAGTAGGCATTGATAATTTTATTTCAGAAAATTTCTCCCGTATTGCTAGACTGTTCGTTATTACGATAGTACACCAATTCAAACATATTTAAGACAATGACTGTCTTTGTAGATGTGTTAATTATTTTTATCCTTTTCATTTTTATATTATTTTCAGTTCATTCCTTAAGATTTATGTGTCTTTTTATTACTTGCTGTAATAATGTGTTTTTATAGTCAAAGCCTTTGCAGTGATTTGACCAGACATTGTCTCTGTATATTCTTTTTAATTTGTGGTTTTCAATATCTTCTTATCATATGATCATATATCTAATTATCTATCTTGAATTAAATCTCCCTTCAAGATATTTGAGAAAGTATACCATTGTTAAAAGTAATTAGATAATGACCCTGTATGAAATTTGTCTAAAATGTTTACCCACATAATAAAATCATAACTATGTACAATTTGATATTAAAAAATCGTTATACTATTATATATCTAGGTAGTTACATTTGTGGTAAATTGCAAACCAAAAGATGTCGTCGTGTGAGAGAGCCTCTTGGAAAGAAGAAATTTGCCTTCACGTAATATAAAGGTTATACGTTTACTTTACAATTTATCATTTTGACTGTGTTTTTGTTGTGTTTTACAACTTATAATTTCGACTGTCTTAAATAGAAGCTTTGATCAGTCTCGATCCGTTTTGGAGTTTCCATCAGAACTTTTTCTCTGTTTGATTGTTCAATATGTATTTGATAGTTTAATTTGAACATTTGTCGATTAATGTTGCTTTTTACTTAATCAGTTATATTACTTGATACATACATTATCAATATTTGTTTTATCAAGCAAAAATACATTGAAATGCTTTTAGAACAAAACTATGAATCGACATAGAAAAAATACTTCTTTAGTAGGACGCAACAGTACTTTCATGTAAAGGACGTACACTGTTCATCCAACGTTGAATTTTTGACGAATATTTGTATACAGTTTATTTTTCACCTAGTCAATACAAATATGTAAAACAAATTTACCTTCATGTGCTACTCTAAGAGATAAATAGGGTCGAAATTTTAGACATTTACTCAATATTTGAGTTTCTTGGACATTTCTATCCTTTGAACAGACATACCTAATTTTTTTGGTATCAAAAGATAAACACAAGCAGATTTTTGTAAAAACATTTAAAACCTGGTTGAATCCACCATTTTCTACATAAGAAAATACCTGTACCAAGTCAGGAATATGACAGTTTTTTCCATTTGTTTGATGTGTTTGAGCTTTTGAGTTTGCCAATTGTTTAGAAGTGACTTTCCGTTTTGGGTTTTCCATGGAGTTCGGTGTTTTGTTGTTTTACATTTTTTGGAATGTCTTCTTAAAATAAGTATGCTCTGAATTTGTGTTACACTTCTTTGGAAATAATTCATTTCTATTAAATAACATGATTTTTAGAAGAAAAAAAAACACGTCATTTTTGGCTATATATTTATTCAATTTAAAAAAAAAATCGTTTGTGATTTGTTCATAAAAATTTGTATAACTTATCTTCATACATAATTAATCGAAACATCATTTTTATAAAGAGGGATCGATGTACTCGTTTTCGAGCTAATGGTTAAAATCACACGAAAAATGCATCTTTTCCCAATATTTCATAGCTTGAAGTCGCGAAAAATAATAGTTTACGTTTTTATGAACAAAATCACCGATAATTTTTTTTAAATTCGATGAATACACAACAAGAAATGCTGTTCATTGATAAATTCAAATTTGTAATAAAAAAATATACCTTCATGTGCTTCTTTAAGAGATAAATGGGGTCGACATTTAAGACATTTACTGGAAATTTCGGTTTCTTGGATATTTCTAGCCTTTGGAAAGACATACTTAACTTTTTTGTTTCAAAAGATAAAGGTAAGCGGATTTTTGTAAAAGCAACTGGAATATTTTCTCTACATAAGCATGCTTTGAATTTGTGTAACAATTCTTTGGAAATTATTAATTTTTTTTTACATTTTCATGATTTCAGTCAAAGAACGGCATTTTATGCTGTATATTTATCTAATTTAAAAAAATTCATCGGTGATTTGTTCATAAAAATTGGCACAAATAATCTTCATACATAATCAAGCCAAATGTCATTTTTAAAAAGGGGGTCCATGAACTCGTTTTGAAGTTAAATCAGTCTGAATGATAAAAATCAATCGAAAATGCATATTTTCCCGATATGTCACAGTTTGACGTCGTGAAAAATAACATTTTACGTTAGCAACGTCATTACCTCCCCTTTAACTGTATCGTATGCCCTTAAGTTGACGTCATGCGTCGTGTGGTTACATAAATACTAAACCTAATTAGAAATGAAATCATACATATAACAAAAAGTAAATATACATCTCGTATATATAGTGCATTTATTTCTTTATTACACATTTTCAATTTTTAATTTATCATGTCTAGCTCGTATATGTTTATCTAGCATACTGTAATACCAGTGTGAGTAATCTAAATGTTTTCAGCCTGTGCAGTATCCTAAAATAACCTTACATTTTGTAGTTACATGTAAAAATTCTTTTTGAAATAATAACTTCCTGTAAAGAGTTTATTAAATGATTAATTAGGAATTAGAATTAAAAAAAAAATGTTTCAACTGCCGTTTATCTTAAAGTTTTTTTACAATTCAAAAAACAAATTTCTTTAAAAAAAAATCAATATTGAGTGTATTCCGACTAATAAGACGTATTCAGTTATTGTACATAATAAATAGTGTTTGCAATCACGTGGCGGCCTAGCTACAATAATCTGATCTTTTCAGCTATTTGAAATGTGTTTTTAGATTTTTCTTCTATTCCTTTTTCATATATATTTATTTGCTTACTTTCCTTTCCTCTTTCAATATTTTATTCCTTTTTTTAATAAACAGTGTATTTTTGACTTAAGAGAGGCAACTAACTTACTTTTCATGCAAAATACCAATATGTGCAAAATAAGAACATCTCATTTCAAGCCTGGTATCTTTGATGTTTTTTTCAACATCGAATTTTTTGTTAAAAATAAGATCTTGTATATTTTATGTCTTCATCGGATACACATTTATTGTTATGATTAAATAAACAGCATCGAATTTAACATATATTGAGGATATGGGATATGAAAGTTTTTAATGTATTCTAAGCAAAATTCAGTGCTTATTGTAATTGTTGGTAGACTTTTGTATATTTTTGTCGTTTGTTGCTATCCCTTTGACATATACCGTACTTTTCCTTTCATTTAGTTTTTACAATTAACCCTATGCAATATGTATCCATCTTAAACTTTTGTTTGGATTTGTTTTGCGGGTGATGTGGTAATTCTGCACATATCTAAATAATATATATTGAGCTTGTACATTTTTTATTTTTGCGTTTTGGTGCAATCGGTTCAGATTTTACGTAGTTATGTTCATAGACGACTTGTTTAATTGTTTCGTCCTGATCGAACATTTTTTTTATGAGTTTTCAGAAGTAAAAACGATATCAAGGCCTCCCAGTTTGCAGGGATAAAGAAATAAAAAGAGTTGTATCGGACAAGGTCGACTGCAGACATTCTATGAATAGAACTAGGCACCATGTTCATGCACTTTGTTAATGGCTGTCTTTTGTTTATTATCATATTTTTGTTTGGATTTCTTTTAATGATGGCAGATCGTTGATGGTCTTGTTTAATCTTAATAGTCGACGCAATTTTAATCTTGACGTATAGTTTAGTCACTTGTCTATTTTTGAAGACTGTATGTTTACTTCTAGAAGTCGTTTAGCTAATTGTCACTATTTTGTCGTTGGATTACGGTCTCATTTACCAATCGATCCTTTGTATTCATCTTTAAAATTTAATTAGGTCAGGATCAATTATTTGTGAATTTTTTAACTTCATGTTTTTTATATGCCGAGGTTTTAGCGAATACAACATATAGATAAATAGATATTTCGATTTTCAACTAAGAAGAACTAAAGTTGGTTTATTAGCAAGATAATATCCTTCTTTTAAAATAGATCTTCGAATTTATTTTTCTCGTATGATTCGAAGATCCTTTAAATTTAGTTTTATCTGCAGCACCCGAGCATTTATTGTATATACAAATGTGATATAAGTGTTGATTGATATTCTGTATGTGCAAAGTAAACGAATGGATGAATCCACCAAGACATAGGATCAAATATATCTCTGTTAGATCTTAATACTAATGAAGGATGGACTTCTCTTCGAGAATATCGTAATTTCTACATCACCATTATAAGGAATTTCTTCGACAAGGAATAAAAGAATGTTCGCACTCACTACCAACATTCCAAAATGAATATCAGAAAAAAATCCCAGCAAACTATAAATCGCCTTTATCACATCCTACTGCCGGCTATTGGTTAAGCAGATGCAATTGGTCTTATACTTATTAGATCAAAATATCCTGAACACGCTTGCAAAATCCATTGTTTTGTAATGGCAATCGAAATTGCAGTCAAAAATCTGCTGTACACGATACACGAAACGCTCGTCTGGTGTACAAGATTACATGCCTGGTATCTATGATGAGTTTATTTGTAATAGCAATCGGGAACACAGATCCTATTGTATCTGCCGTACTCATAGCTGGAAACAGGATGTGTTAATTCTAAACAAACTGTGGTTATTATTCATATTAAAAACTTTGATTCAGAAGAACAATACTCAGCATGCTAAACTGACTGTAGTTTTGTTGTATCATTGCTGATTGACATTGTTTTAACGTATATTCGAGCACTTTGAAGTGTTTGGTGTACTATATGATGATAGGATTAAAATAAAAACGAATGCTATTAGAAATGAACGTGTTTGGTAAATAATTCGTACATCATATGATGTATTTTTTATCCTTTCAATAAATTCTTGTCAAAGAGTGTACTAGACAACAGGACGTTGATTTGACAATAAAAAGTATCTTGTATCAACCTGTTTTGATAAGGCTGTAAAATTTAATGGGAGATTATAAAATAATTCCACATAGAATGAAAGGATTCCATCAACACAACTTGGTATTATCAGAAAGTAAAATAGCAGAACAATTCCCTATTTCATTTTCTTCTTCGGTTCATTCATTTAGAATCTATTAGTCTCGGCATCATTGACAATATACTATAGAGCTGGTGATGAAACTATTCATAGATTAAGAAAATTATGTTCAAGCTATTGTCCAAATTTCACACATCAAGAAAAGCAATTGTTAAAGAAAGGAAATGGAATCCTGAGAGGATTGTTGTACCATTCATTTGAAGAAATATCCAAAGTAAAGCACCATTATATCAAAGATTCGGAAAATTAAAGTTTTTCTCAAATTTGCAAATTACTAATGGATGTAAAAATGAGATTTTTCAATAGACAATAGTCTGCAATTGTAGTTGAAATGTATAAGAAGCACAAAGGCAATGGATACAGAAAAATAAGTCATAGATTATGAATTAAAAAAGCTCCAAGTGATTAATGTTTTCTGATTGACTTAGAAGTCTGTTAAGGTTACTTTTCATTTGAAATAAAAGCAATATAATTGTGTAGGTGAAAATAGAA
This sequence comes from Mytilus californianus, assembly GCF_021869535.1. Classification (NCBI taxonomy): domain Eukaryota; kingdom Metazoa; phylum Mollusca; class Bivalvia; order Mytilida; family Mytilidae; genus Mytilus; species Mytilus californianus. The sequence continues at coordinate 67,754,911 of NW_026262690.1, forward strand.
ACTTGAATTATTTTTGTGAAAAAAAATATAAATTAACTTTTTGTGCAGAAAAGGTCTTGAAACTTAAATTAATCATCATTCTATCTAAAAGTGATTTAGCTTGTAGATTGATATTGTTTGTATAGTTTTTCTACATAATGCTTTATTACAGATGAAGGCGTGAGTTTTATTTACAGAAGTGTAAAGGCGATAGGATAATGTATTTCACATGATATTTTTCGTAATATATTTTAACGTGATTTTAGCACATTATATATATTAAATTTGATAAAATCAAATATTGAATTGCAGGGATGATTTCCCAAAAAAGTTTACCGAAATGGTCGCTTCTTAGATTGAAATCAGAAATCTACATCGATAGTTTCTGGTAAAGAGGTAACAAACACACAACACTATAAGTATATTTCTAAAATTGAAACCCCATAAAATAAAGACAAGCTGATCTCTTTAAGGGTTGTGCGTAGCACGTATCAAGTAAGTGTAACATTTTGTCAAAAGGGAAACACTTGACGGACTCTGGCCTTCTCGCATTACAGTGTCACACTGAGATTCCACCCAACATAACATGAAAAAGATGTTCTAACATAGCAAAGGAGAGGCGGAAGAAACCAATGATTATTCAACTCATAAGTCGATGAAAATTATTGATTTTGAATAGCAAACCTGTTTGTCCACATAATTCTGATTTTTATATCACAATGTAGTTCTATCTACCCACTTTCTCTTGATCATACATTTCTTTACTGTAACGAGTAAGATTGCTGTACAGATGAAAAGATGTCCCTGAAACTAAAATTATTTGATTTCTTCAACTCTACGTGTCTTTACTAATAGAGATAGTGGAAGATACTTTTGAGTTGATAGAGGAAAGAAATTTCAAATGAAGCTACACAGTTTTGACAAGTAAAAAAAGTAACATGTACCAACAGTAAGTAAATTTAAGTAAATAAATTCAATATTACTATCATTATTTATGATACTAAATTTATTACTGCTTTTTCAAACATTATCTTTTAAAAAGTGCAAAAAAAAATACAAAATACTGAATTGCCTACATTTGCCATCTCACTCCCCTCGCCCCGGTGTGTCGCTTATTTATCATATTGAATTGACATAAGTCCGCTAATTATAAGAACATCAAAGGCTAATGAAGTTGTTCTTTTAATTGTTGTCTAGAACTGCGGCATTCTCACCTGTGTAACAAGTATCAAATGAGAAATCTTATCTTAAATGGTTACTTGTATGAATTTATACAAATGAATCTTCATCTTCTTAATTTGTTTTAATGTTTTCATTGCAATCAATCAATTTATATTATAATGATTTTGTTATTTTGACCTCGAACTATTAAAGGGGCATTAGCTGTCAAATTCATCTTCACCGATTTGACTCAAATTCTCGTATTTGATTTATAACATACTCAAACGTATATCCAAATTACAAAAAGTCTAAAATAAACAATTAAACAATGCATGGACTCGATAATATGTGTCAACACGTCGTGTGTACTTTTGTCTTGACGTCATTTAATTAACCATCGAGATGACCTCCAAAGACAGCCGACGGTCATACAACCCGATATAAACATAAATATAAATATAAACAGATATCGTCAACGTACAATTAGATTTTTCCTGGTCTGTTTGATTTCATATTGTAGGTGAAAAAGTATGTTTATCGTCGTTTTTACCTGTGTAAGAATGATTTTTTTGTGGATCGAATCGGTCAACCAAATGATTCATCCTTGTTTCACTTTCAATGTTGACATACTTTTCTTTTAATAGCTGAATACATGCGTAACCAATCTCCAGCTAAGGGGTAAAATTAAAGGTCACTTGAATACGGATTCAAAGAGGTCGAATTGTTCACTTGCAAGAGAATAATTCATCAGCGATGTTTCTTATCTTATTTTGACAAAATTGAACCAAATTGGCTGCTAAAAGCGAATTAGTATTTCACTATATCACTTTCATTAATGATTGAACAAAAAAAGATCGTGTTTCAATATTTACATATCTCGTACAAAATGTAGCCAATGACCCTTTAAAGGTGGGTAACATGACCACACTAAAACATCTAAGGGACTGTGAGACGCAGTTTTGACAGTTTATCTTCCCCATTGATGCAAAGCGTTTGAAAACCAAATACTACTATTTTAGGAAAAAGTATAATAACAAAAATACTGAACTCCAAGGAAAATTCAAAACGAAAAGTCCCTTATCAAATGGCAAAATATTGGAAAAATTACAATATTTTATTATTCCCAAGTTGTTTTTTTCTTTGTTTAGCGTTCAATGTAGTTGTAAGTTTTTGATGGCCTGAGGTAAAAATTAACAAATGAAATTATAGAAAATCTTTTGAATATTATAAAGAAATTATGTTATTAAGGGGACAGTTGATCTTCAGTCATAGGTAAGTCCTAGATCATCATTTGGTGGAATACAATAAAAATATATTCTAATGTGTAGTTTACAATAAAATTTTGCGTCGAACTGTATGGCATTTTTCGTTTGTTGGTTGTGTTTTTGTTTTTGTTTATTTTTGCATACCTATCTGCATGGTCCTGTTTGAGATATCATAAACAAGCTGTTCTCTACATTTTCCTAGCATACTTTTTCGCTTTTCTATAAATCCTTATTAGCGGAAATTTAAATGATTAGATACATCTTATTCTTTGCTTGTATTTCATAATTTTTAAAATTTTTTTGTTACTTGCAGTTCATAAAAATAATCTAATCTTCAAATTTTCAGTAAGAGGCAGTTAACCTTTGAAATTTGAAATTTAAAGAATTGATATCAAAAGAAACGATTTTTACTTTTATTTATATTGTTTTTTAAGTAAGATTATTGCTTTTATATCAAAATACAAAATGAAGACAGATAATTTTATGGAGTTTTTTTCTTGAATCAATTTGCAGCATGTATATGAACCAGTATATGAAGCCAAAACACTAAAATCTTTGGCAATATAATTTATGAAAACAATCAGTAGATATATCATTGTGTTCCGAGACATTTAATCAACATTTACAGTACAAGAAAACATTAGACCGACTTGAGTAAATCCAACCTTGGTAACATAACTGACAATATTTCATGTCTATACCCCAGAATCCTAGAACAAAGGTCATTCTTACCAGAAATTGAAACATTTATCAGTCGTTTAAACCACGTTAAAAGAGCTTTATTCATAGCATTGATTTCTTTTATCGGTTTCCTGATGAGATTATTGTTTGGTTTTTCTATGAAAATGATGATTATTCGCTAAATTTGCATTTTGTAATATTCTGGTTTGTCCCTCGTTTCGATCTTCAATGATCTCTTCAGAGAGCTGTTTTTGGTATTATGACAGATTTTGACAATATTATGTTTTTCTCTGATTCTTTTGTCAATAAACTGTCTCAGCATCAAAAATAAACACTAATTTGCTATTAAGATGTATTGGGATAGTGTCAAAGATTATCAAAACCCATCTTTAATCAAATATTTGTCGCTGAAATTGTGTCGTTGTATCACCATTACTTACAAACACATTTTATTTTATCTTATTGCGACATACCACCAAAGACTATTTGAGATTGTTTTTAAACTATTACTGTACCACCAATGGTCACTAAAAGTAAAAAGAACAACAATGAGGACCATTATAAAAACAACAATAACAATGACCCATACTTATTTTTCTCAAAATAAATATGCGTACTCAAAAGCTGTTGTGATTGACAAAATAGAATATTTTCCTGTAAAGTCAGGTCACTGTTCATTTCAAATCCAGCACTTTGCCAACAATATAGTAGGTTGGGAACACACCGTCATATTTATAGAAAAATACGAAAAAGAAATGATTACACAGTTATTTCTCTCTTTTGTTCCTTAGCTTTTTATACAATGAAAACTTCATAAATTATGCTGCCAAATTTTAGTTTCAATCTCAAACTTGTAGTTTCCTGTGGATTTTGACATAATTCTTGAAAGGTCATGACCGATCGTTAAGAGATCAACCCTGTTATGGGTATGAATGTTACAATTTTATTAACATTTTTGTTAGCTTTAAAAATAAATTTTGACCATATCTTTCACCGTATGCATTTCACCTTCACACAAAATTTCATAGCAGTAAAAATGCAAACCCTTTGAAAATATTACAGATAAAAGTACTTTCACATTAAACAGTACTATATCGCATTAAAAAGACATTAGTTTATCAAGGGACTTTTGGTCGTGGATACCTGACAACCTTCATGATGAATGGTTCAAATTCCAAATATACTAAGTGCCAATAGAAACGCAACACCTGAATTTATTTACAATTTTATGCAAATGCTGACTAATGTATCTTCTTTAGAAATTGGTCAACCGTTGTAAGATCGTAGATTTCTTTGAATATGCATACTTGGCATTTCATGCAAGTTTTCACACGTTTCAAATGTGGAGATCTTAGATTCATAAATTCTGAATTTTTAACCATATATTGATTTGCACTTTGATCTAACAATTTCAACCATAATGAACCCCTACAAAAAAGTAGCAAAGGTTAGCAAATTTTATGCAATTTAACAATTATCCTCTGTATCTTGTAAAGGCTTCAACACATTTTCCCATATGTTATTGATGTGTAAACTGGGCCAACTCACAAACCAAATAAAAGTTTTTAAAAAAATGTTATGTAAAGTTTTTTTTGATGCAGCGGCGATACATCAATAACCTCTTAATGTGTTTAATTCTTATAATTCTCAATTCAAGTATTTATTTTTATTTAATTTAAACTTTCTTGGAACCCCAGTATTCCATTCATGTGTATTGCGCATGAATATATCACAGTGAAATCAACTTAGTGCCTACAAAGGTTATAAATTAGTTTCGGCAACATGGTATATCGAAGTATAAACCAAAGAAAAATATTCCAACCGACCTATCACGTTCAAGTATTTATAAATATGCAAATCACATCAGAATTATAAGCCAATTCACAACTTCTAATATGCCGACCGGTAGGACATTAAACAAGTAACGAGACACAGTTGGTTGTGGTATGATCAGTGGACTATAATAAAATCATTTTGCAACCTGAATTTATCTTTATGTTTTCAAGAAACTAGGAAGAGAAGCGGGGCGAAAGATACCAAAGGGAAGACTAACTTGAAGAAACTGGGAGGATTACAATCATGATGACGATGCCCAATCACAATGATATCATGATAATCTTATCAAATTTCTGGCATTTTATCCACATTGGTCAGTATACAAATGAAATGACATAAGGCATTCCTTGTCCTACATTGTGTTAAAGTATTTTACGTAATCATTAGACCACTTTTATCTCGGACCTATGAATTGCTTTAAAGTTAAACACGAAGGAAATGCAAAAGTTAAAACCATTATATTTTTTAATCTCCTTGTTATAACTAACGACGTTTAATAGTACACTGTAATTGTTTTCCTGTAAAAATAGATTGAAAAGTGCAAACTTATTAATTACTGATATTTTTCAATATTTACCTCTGATAAAAAGAGAAAACAATATGTTTTGCATGGTACCATCAAAACGTTTTCACTGAATCGTTTTAATAGAGTCCCTTTGAGACATAATTTTGCGAGAAGTGATTTTCAATCAAATATTATCTATAATTGAACAGAGCTTTACAAAGAGATTGAAAACAATTATAACAATATGATAACATAGAACAAAAGATGATTCAAATATCATTCCGTCACGGTATGCCTTTCTTCAAAGACCTAAGTTAACTGGGAGACAATAATGATGTCGATTTCAAATATATTGCGAGTAATTGATTTCATTAGGTCTGATACATCAGAAGAAATTGCTTTCTTTTTGTTTACCTTTACGCTTTCCCATAATACACAATCACACATTTGATTATATTTTATCATCACCTAAGCGAATTCTATACAATAAATGAAAATAAAAAGAATAATTAAATAAAAGAATGGAGTGATAACCCCTCTCACGGTGATTGAATCTGCCATATTTATTGTTTTTTGTTTTAATGAATCGTGGTCGTAAAATGTTATAAATCATTAACTAAAGTTTTTCAATCACTTATTGAAGGTTAAGTAAACTACCTGAATAATAGAATAACTTTCCTAATGCGTGTTTCATGAGGAGGAAAAAGTTAAATGGATCCCCTTAGATTTGTGAAAGGTTATGGTTTTCCTGTTAGCTTCGTTATTGTCAACTTCAAGTCTCTTCGCTTTTGACTTGTCTCATTTGTTAGTTGTGTTCTTGATTTTAGATTGTTGTCACCCTAATATAGCTGGATTACTATAAAAAGAAATATATAAAAATGAAAAGCTCTTAAACGCTCCGATTATCTTTTAAGATATGTTAAATGGAAACTAACAAAAATATGTCATAAACACTTATTTCTTAAAATAAGAAAAAAACAAACATTAAGATATGACATAAGACAACCACCAACGTTATCTGATGATCCTGACTTACTTCGGTACTGACATGATTTATAACAAACCTATCTAAAATTGTCCGTTGTTAAATTTTGAAATTATAAAGAAACTAAGGTTTCAACTCCCTCAGGCAAAGTTGACCTTAGATGAATTTGGCTATTTGTTTTAGGTATTTTTGTCATATCGCTCTTCAACTGTTTCGGTACTTATACATCCCTCGGATTTCAAATGTTTGACTTTGAGCGTTCCTGATGAAGGTAAATCCAGAAAAGCGCTTCGGACGCATGAAATTATTAAACGTGTTGTTTTCAATTTTTTATGACAGGCACCGGAGGTATTCGAATATGTGGCCAAATTTAACCCGTTTTTTTAATCTTAATCCTCGACAATCAACAATCTCTTCAATAACGCTATAATAGACAAAAATCCCAAGTACATGTCCAAACAAAACAATGATGAATTGAACTGTGTATTAAAGAATGATCGCAGTCACTGAAAGCTAGTCGAAATTCGCAAAATTAAGGTTTTTACACTCATTCTATGAAATAATACTAGTATTTGATTTAAGGCACCACATGCGCATTTCGAACATACATTTGTTTCTCGACAGTATCCAGGGCAAAATCATAAAATGAAATCATAAAATGTTACGGAAACAATGGGAGCGTTTTTGGAATGAGCTAATTAACAATGGATTAAAATAACCTAATATTTTCATTAATTAAACATGCATTATATAAGCCACATAGTAGCCGTGATAATAGTAAAGAGGCAAAGCTTCTAGACTTAAACTATGTTTTTCAATTTGTATCAATATTTGCATTGCTATTGCAACATTAATAATGAATTAACGAAAACATTTTATAAGGTTGATGCGCTCCTCTCATTATCAAACACCTTATAAGGGACTTGTCAAGACGCATGATGTTCAGAGAGTCAACTGTTCAGCTCTTATCGATTTTCTAATTTTTGTCAATATTTGGCCGGGTCATGTTACTACAGAGAAAAAAAAACATCTAATTTGAATTGCTCTTGAAACCTTTTTATTTTTGGCCTACGAGACTTATTGACATAAGTTAGGATTGAACTGTTGTTCTAGTTGTTCAAATATTTTGGGGTGAACATCAATTCGCTAATCTATAGTTTGTAACAAGACTAAAATGTTAGCTCTTCACGAGTTTCGGTTCTTTTACATCCTTAACTTTGAAATATTCGACTTTCAGTGTTCTCAATGAAAGGAAATCCATAAAAGCGCTTCGGACGCATAAAATCTTTAAAGTGTTATTTTCAGGTCATTTTCTTTTGTCTTTGTTCGCGTTGCATAGGAATGTGTCTTTCTGTACTGTTACTTACTTTGTTGTGTGAATCAACTGTTTAGTGTACAAGTATCACATCTAAAGAGAATAGATTTATCAAAAGATCATTATGACAACCTTTTGAAACGGTCCACAAAAAACATAAAAAGACTTAAAAAAGCAATTCAAAGTCAGGAAAAACCTGAACAGAGATAAAATACTATTTATGTCAGGAAAATCATATGAACTTGAAATTAAAAAGAGCAAACAACATATCCACTCGGTCTAAATAAAAACATTTTATGACTAATATTATGGACCTAGTTTCAAAACAAAACATAAGCCAAAGATCACACAATATACGTATCAATCTTAGCAAACGGAGATGTCACCACTCTTGTGTTTAATTGTAAACAAACTTTAAATATCGCCAAAAACAACTGTGGTCACAAGTTACATTTTTAACTCCGTACCATTGATTGTACACAGTTAAATTTAGTTTTAACAGATTGAAATGATGTAACCTTTTCCAGTCCCCTTTACGGAGGAAAATAGATATATCAGAGCTTTTTTGTAATCATACTTTTTCCCCAGCAAGAAACACCAAAAGATCACATGTAATTTCTTGAAACTAGAACATATTTAATTTGTAGAAGACAATATTTATCAATTGGTCCAGTTTTTTGAATTTTTGCAATGTTCACTACACATTGTATGGTTTATATGACTTATTCTCTTACAACCTTTGACAAACTTGATATAAGTAACTGTTACAAATTAAAGCCCATTTCATTAACGGTATTATTATTTATCACTGGAGTGTAAAAACTCTTTGAAAGCTTTGGATAAGCTGCGAGCTTTTGAATGTCCATTTCCCTTCTTAGATAGTTATGATATCAGTACCGTTCATACTACACAACAATATCTTATAAAAAATAAGTTTCTTTTTGGTAAATCTGGATGTTACTATATTTTTGCCGTCGTTACAAATACGACAATTCCTTTTTAAGTAAGAAAGCTTACTGAAAATGCCTGTACTAAGTCAGGAATGCGACAGTTGTTTTCCATTAGTTCCGTTGTTTGATAAAGTCTAACGTTTGATTCTGTCATGTTCTATGGATTTTTTCCTTTTTGAATTTACCTTGGAGAACGGTATTTTTGTTCATACTTTTTAACTAAAATTATACAAATTAGACTTGGACTTTTGCTTGACAATATATATGTTGGTTTTGGAGTAAGAGAATACCAACAAGTGAGTGGTATTATTCCGATGGCAATTAACTGTTCTTCTCTAATTTCCGATCTATTCATTTACTGGTTGGAGTCAAAAGGAGTATGTTCACAAAGTCAACAAATTCTGATACGTTAGAACTCTTATGGTGTCATTATGACGTCACAATTGTGCACTTTTATAAAGAAAATCATAATTTCGACTTATTTTTCGGCTTAATTTCAATAGTTTTGCTTCAAACGACATTGGTCACATGCATGGACTGCCATTTTTTTTGTTAGGATCCATATTCATTTTTGTATAACAAATTTATTTTGGTCAGAGGGTGTAGCTTATGTTTTTTGAAGGAAAAATACCTTACAAATGCATAAAAACAGAAAATCTGGCTAATTTGATTACGGACTTTCCGTTTTGGATTTTCCTAGGAGTTCGGTATTTTTGTTATTTTATTTTTTTCCTATTAAATATAATACTTTTGAGGATCCCAAAATAGTTCAAACAAACAGCATACAGAAAAGGGTTTAGTTTATCTTAATTTGTATGTTTATAGGTTTTTGCACATGATATTACCGAGTTCATTTTTTTGGACCATTTAAGGCCTAAGTGACAAAGCTTCATACTGAACCAACAAAACCCAACTAACTAATTCCCTGTAAACAATCGAGATTTTTTACAAATGAAATTAATCAAACTGAACTCATTCTTACTACATCAAAGATTAACAGTGACTAAAAAACTATTTAGAGTTTCACATGGTAATATCCGTACCAAAAATTAATGATAAAAGAGTCAACCTTTTCATTTCCTATTGTTAAGTGTCCTTTCCTTGATGGTGATGTTAGCTGTCGCTTTCATACGCGAATTTGCATTGAATTCTCCGATTTCAATTAATGTTATGTTTACATTACTTTAAACAAAAAATACAGCTTGGATATAGATATAATGCATTGGTCAAAACTTTAACAAAATTTCATCAAAAAATTTTAGATTTTATTGCGTAAGAATGATTTTTATGTGTCTATGAACACTTATGTTACATATATCTTCAAAGACCCAAACATTGCTAAACACCTGTCTTACTTCCATTACAAATATGATGTTGTCTCCGCAGATAAAGCCCAGAATAACATCGTGTGTGGATGGGAATCATGAATATGAAGAACAGGATCTTCCTTCACTGTACTGGATACCAGAATTTCAAACAAACAACGTTAAAGGGTCAGGTCTGCCACGTGCTCCACAAAACCTCTTTCCAAATTATTAACATCAATTCTATCAGCAACCAATGCCGGGCCTCCGAGTTACTTTGAAACTACCTACTCTAGGGAGACGTGAATCAGATCTGGGTACTAAAAATTTCGAAAGATCTCTTTAAAGAACATAATTCTAAGTCTTTTTCCTCTTGCAATAGTATAAAACATTTGACTTCTCTATACTTTGCACTAGTGTACCCCATTCTTAACTTTAAAAATTGAAAGAACAAGTCCAAGTTTGTTTCATAAAAGAATATGGCCAAGTAAAATACAAATATCTTGTTTTAGAAAGGGATAAATCATACTTTGTAAAATAAAAACACTGTGATTCAAAGAAAAAGTTCTCGGAAACTGTCATCAAGATGCTTCATGTTTTTGTATTGACAATAATTTTTTTACGTTTGGAGGACGCGTTTTAGCAGACATTCTAATATGACGTGCTTCTTTCGCTTTGTAAACAACACCGTGATAAAATTCTAGATATATCTATACATAGCGTAGACTCAGAGATGTATATAATAATGGCTGTTACAATATACCTCCCACGTAAATCCACATGTATCGTAACCTATGTGCAAACGCTATGCCGATTTCGCTGTTTAAAAAAATGCAATTGAAATAAAACTACAGAAACTTTATTGCTATTCTGATGCATTACTAAAGAATTAATGCATTAGAGCTCGGAAAAATGTACAAAATCAAAATAAAATAAAATTCCGCGAAATTCAATTAATGTATTTGGGGCATTAACGTCATTTCAAAACATGACATCATACGAATGAAAATGCCAAAGCTGAATGTTTTTCCGTTGCGTTAACCCTCCAAATTCAAATAATATTGCATTAAAAAAGAGTTTTGAGGTAGGTGTTGTTTTATTTTCTATTCTTTTGCACTATTCGCACATTTACTGATTTCAGCAAGTTTACATGGCGGCTTCTTAGGTACGAAATGTCAACTGTGGATTTGACGGTAGCTTACGAGAAAAAAATGTAAATTAAAACTGGCAATTGTCGGGGTTGAGAATTAAAAGAATTAAACACATTTTTTCAAGCGGTTATTAAAGGAAGAATTCCTGCAAGCTATAGATTCATTAGAAATATTTTGCTTTATCTATCAAGGGGTAAAATAGAACAGCCACACACATGGCATACCCTGCATTGCTTCAGTTTTTTAAATGACCGTATTTGTCCTATAAGAATCGAAATAATTAATGGAAGCCATAGATTTGTTGGAAACTTACACATGGCCTGGGCCGTTATATTCGTTAATGTTATCCCTCGCTAACGCTCAGGGTGAAATTCGAACTTCACAGCCCAGGCCATGTGTAAACCAACAAATCTATGCTTCCATGAATTATTTCTTAAATTTACATTCCTATGGGAACTAAGGTTCTTTGGATTGTAAAGGTTGTTAAGAACTTTTTGTAGACAATAAACGTTACCACATCATTGACAACAAGTGAGTAATCTATGTTAAAAAATTTATAACGAAAACCTCTGTAATAAAGTCTGTGGATTTTTTGGCAAAAATCTTGGTTTTATTTGCCACCAAATCCCCATCTCCTATTAAATGCAATAAAACATTGAACAGTATTGCTTTGAAAAACGTTTCCCTTTGGTATATATACAAAATGGCACGTCTCTTTTATAATGTTTTTTGACTGTTTTGATATTGTAGCACTTTGAAAATTTCGAAAGAGACAGGGGTCATAAACCTTAATGCAGACAAATGGGTTACATTTTTAATTTTTATGAATGACAACTTTAAAAGTCTTTAAAAAAAAACACCTTGATTCTTAGTAAGTTAGTTAGTAAGTAAATAAATTTTATCTAGAGTCGGCTCATACATGGTATGTTCAAACAACAATAAACATAACAAAAATGATTGATTGTGTATTTCGTGTTCTAATATATTTGGAAATAAACAGAGGAACTGCATGTATATTGTACTAGCGATCAAAATTTGGTAAAAACTTGCAAATGAACATGGGCTTGGACAAAACTCAGTTGCAATGTCTCCGCTTGACATTGTATTGGTATCTTTACATACCTTCACATGACTCGCGAATTTCAATATCATTGATAAAAAGGGATACCTTGATTTTCAGATAATGTATTTTCTCTTTCCTTCATAATATATTCAACTGAATTACACGAAATAATTTGTCCAATTTAAAGTGGAATTGAAAACCAGGGTGATAGATAGAGTCAGAGAAATCAAAAAAGGATAAGGGCAGTGAAATTCAAGTTGCGCAATAGATAATTTCATTTCCGTAATTAATTATTTGAATTTTAAGCCAAGTTTAAAGCAAATTTTTTTTGTCAAAGATAATAATACATAATTGCATACAGGGAAATGAACATTATTATTACTGATCCTGACCATGCAATCCAGAAGTTAACGGAACTATGTAAATAAATTGACATATATGTATATCACATATTGCAGGAAGAATCGTGTTTTATTATCAACTTCTTTTATTTAGAAAATGTTTATCAATATGAATATAGCGCAATCAAGATAAGCAAGAATACTTTGTGATTTTTATTTTCATAGCAAATGTTCCGGTTAGTCAACTGAAACCTCCAATCGTTTTGAATGGTTAACATTATGAATACTGGAACAAAAGATATGGAATGATCAAACATCCACAGAAATAGAAAATAGAATACCGATAGAATATTGATAAAAGCTTGGCGCTTCTCAATATGTCGTTACTCTAATCTGACATGATATGTTAAGGCATAAAAATAAGAAAAAATTTAACTTTTGTGGCCATTCTGCTTTCAACTTAATATAAAGTAGACTATATATCCCATCAAAGATATAAGGCTAATTTGCGTACGCCATACTCTCGTTTCGTCTACGGGAGACTTATCAGTGACACTCGAAGTAAACGAACGATACTGGTAAAATACCCCTTAATTATTTCACTTAGATAAGCAGCTCATTATTCACCATGCAATTTGAACTTGTATTCTTGTATTTGGTTAATTCCTGTTTTCTAATGAATCATGTCAAAACTCTTTTTTTGTTAAATAGAGGAGTTTGAATCAGATAAAAAAGGATATCAGATGCATCGACAGTGTAAGCATAAACTGCTGTCCATGAATCTCTCGTCACCCAATTCCATACTCGTGTCAATTGTAACAACAAAAGAGAGGCGATAGATACCTAAAGACTCATAAGTCAAGAACAAACTGACAATGCCATGGTAAAAATACAGTATACAGTAAACTAGATACAAATAATGGAAGATTACAAATGTGTAGGATTATGACATATGTACATATTTCAGTAATAAGTAAGTCTAAACACGGAGACGTCTCACGATCAATGATGACGAAGATAACATTAGTGAAATGTAAAATCTTTATTTCAGTCGTCATTCCTTATAACCCTGGAGTTTTGTGTTGGTTTGTTTTATTTTTATTGTTTTAGATCTAAATAAAATAAAGGCAATATATCCCGTATCAGAATAAAATGATCATTTATAGTTGGCACAATATTGTTTTCCTCAGAGCTATGTTTTTGTCAGTAACCAATATCAGGGAGTTAGTGCTTGTTCACTACTGATTTTTATTGTTGGTTTGTGTATGTATTACCTTTTGTTTTTTTCCACTTACCGAGATTGAAACTGAGGTTGAAAGCGAATGAATTTGTTTAAATTCCTTTTTCATTCAATGCAGAATTCCCAAAAATCGTGTCTTCTTATGTTGTGCTGTTTGACCACTTTCCTAAGTAAGTAAAGGTTGAACGCTCGCAAACATTGTTAACCCCTTAATATTTTATATGTGTCTGTCCAAAGTCAGGATCCTGCAATAACATAAACGGTATCAATTTTGATGCACCAGATGTGCATTTTGACATATAATGTCTCTTAAGTGAAGCTCGAGGCCAAAATATATTAGAATATCAAAAATCTAATACAACTGTTGAAGAGCGGATCAAACTAAAAAGGACCTGAAGTATAGCAAAATCCAGCAGAGGTATCGACCCAGTGGTAGAAATAACAATTTTGATGCATCAGATGCGCATTTTGACAAATAATGTCTCTTCAAGTTATTGATTGTCGTTGGTTGCTATCTATCGTATTTGTTTTTCGTTTATTGTTTTATACATAAGTCAAAAACAAGTTGGTTTTCTGATCTTAACAGTATGTCCAACTAAACTTTAAATTGAGGATAATATTGAAACTAGAAGGTCTGCTTAATCTCTGAGTCTTTTTTGAAAAGATCAAAGATAGACGAATACTAATAGGTACACAGTGTGCTCGTGACCTAATATGATGTATACTTGATCAGTCAATTCTATATGAGGCGAGAGTGAGTGAAGCTCAAACCCCATACAGAATTTACTGATCCCCGTATATATATCGTATTAGGTGGGTCAATATCTTTAATTGTTTTTCCATAGGCGGTAATGGTAACTTTTTTTTCTTGTAGCTCAGTCCATATCGTAAACTTGGATATGTATGATAGCTCGTTTCGAAACTGTGACATTTTCACATATGTGGTTAAATTTTCGGGGTACGAAGTGAGATTACTTTTTCCGTAAATTAGCATACCCCGAACATCCTTTCGTGATGCGGCTCCTCGTGGTAAAAAATCCCTTTTTTAACACAATAAGTTCTTTGAAAATTTAATACTTTGAACACATTTAATAGCTCCATAGTTTTTACACATTTATTCTATGTTCCTCTACTTTCATAATCACCTCAAATGGTTAAGCTCGGTTATTTGTAAAGAATAGAAACATGTCCAATATCACTACACTGAGATTTTTTGTTTACACACAACTTTTGAGTTCCTCATTTCGAGGCGCATTAGGGATATTGATACAGGTCACTAGTACACTGGGTAACGAATTTATCTTACCGACTATCTTGATATGGGGAATTTAGTCGTAGTTATAAACTTTAATATCACAACTTTAACACAATATTAAACAGAACATTCAATTATTTACAGTGAGAAATTCAGCGTCTATAAGACGTATTTTGTCAAAAAGCATAAAAAAAATTTATATAGTCGATAATTATGTATGTTCACAATGTATGTTAATTTGAGGACAACACTGTTTCTTTTAAATAAAACTACTACCGAGCCTACTACTTACCGTGTATTTAAGATAAAACATGCCCATTGTCCTAATATTAAATATACACGGTTACCATGGTTATTCAATACGATTCCTAGAAGTGTATAGGAGGTAAGATAAAATCTATTATCTATGACAAAGGTGACGATTACAGTTTCCGATTGCCACTTTCCCCTTTTTGTTGTAACACATGCTCTGCGTTATCGCATGGTGCATAATTATATCAATTGATACGTTACACCAGTGTGCTCGTTACCTATATACGGACATCATTTAAAACAAGGGTGTGCCTTACAATAAACTGCTCCGGCAGAATCATGAGAAAGAACGAAAGTAGTTGACACTAAACAAGTTTTTATGGTCACCTTTACAAATTTGTTGTGTTTTGCATATTGTTGTTTGTCTTTTGGTCGGGTTTTTTTTGTTTTTTTGCCATGGTATAGTCAGTCTATTTTCCACTTATGAGTTTGAATGAATCTTTTATAGCTTTAATAATCTCATTACAGTTTCAGTAAGATTGCTTGGCATGTTTATCTTTTTCATTTCTAATAAGGACATATATGGGTCGCACAAAATATATTTGCAATCAGATATTTGCAGGATCAATTGATTAAATAATGAAACTTCTGTTTGACAAGATTCGTCTTTGCGGTTGCGGTTGATGATGATTGTTTGCTTGCATCAACACGCTCTGTTCGGTTTAAAGTTGTTTCCATATTTTGTATGTTCTTCTCGTGATAAGATGCTTCAGTGGTTAAATGTTGATAATTTTGTACATCGCTTGCTTGATTGTGCTTTGTGTCTTATTGTGTTCCTGCTTTTCAAATGTAATAAGGATAACGATTTGTTATCGCGCTTTTAAATTGGATTTAATATAGAGTTAAGAATATTCTATCAGTCAAAGGGAAACAACCCGACTTGTGTTGCACACAAAAAATATTTAAAATAAATATTCTTACAACAATGTCTTCCCAACCATGTATGTAAACAACAACAAAATTAGAGAAACAAATCCTTAAAGGTCAGGAGAAAAATAAATTATAATTATCAAATAAATATTTAGTAAGAGGTACATGTATGTTATGCTTATGATAGTTGTTAATACTCAACGTAATGCAATGTAGTTTATCATAGTTCAGCAAACAATGTTGATACATTATTTATCCATATTACTATTTTAGAGATAAGCACCATGAGTTGGTTGAACTAACCGATACAGTGTGTCTTTATCTCAGCTCACTAGCGACATGTTTTCCCAGTCTTAGAACTTTGGAATCTGACCGAATAGTCATCTTACCTGTAATTGTACCTATTGTGTCCTATGCCTGTTAGTGACATTTTGACTGAGATTGGTTTTGCATGCTTACAATGTCGACGCAACTTGGTCTCGCTCTTTTTAGAATTCATGCAATTCCGTCGGTGTTTGTTTGTTACATTGATTTGCATCTTCTTAATTGATTTATGAGATTTGAACATTTGAAAACTACTGTAGCCAAAATTGGAGGTTACTTTTTGTGTCATTTGCTTATTGTAGTCATACAATTGGTTGTCGACTCTAAATTTCATTTAATTTCTTCTTTGTCGTCGGATCTCTTAGCTATTATATATTCTTATTTGAAGATCTTTCACTTATATGTTGTTTCAATAATGAATCTCGGCTATTTTTTTCTCCACACTACGATTTCTCTCTCTTAACTTAAAGATTTCCTTTATCTTTTCATTCAATCTTTCATGTGCATTAAGAGTGCGGAACTTGTTCTTGAAATCATATGAAACACAGTAAATCAGAAACACTCTGAAAAGTTATCAAATCTTCTAGTTTCATTTTTAGATATATTGACGATATCTGTTCACTCAATAATCGTCTTGCGGTGATTTCGAACATCTCATATATCTATGCAAACTTTAGATTTAGAATAAAATAAATAAGATCTGCTCCATATAGAGATCATTACGTGAATTTACCTACATGACTGATTTTAAGCTAAAACTTTGACGAAGTAAATACTTCAGATTTGCTTTTGTTATGGATTGTTCATTCTTCGGCAGTTTCATATTATCTGCCTCACTCTACTTCTTGTCCGTGTTTCAGTTGATGCGACTTGCAAGTTTTAATTTTGTGATTTTACTAACAAACGTAAACTACTAACTGGAAAAATATTTCAGCAAAAGTATGAAATAGAACAACATGAATAATCACTTCAAAAAGTGTTCAGTCATCATGGCGAATTTGTTAATCGGTACAATGTCTCAGTTTCTCAAGAATATTCAGATGATTACTTCACATCCGACAATCTGACATTATATCCGTTTTGTCAAATTTCATGACGTTACATTTGCATCTTGGAGTGCCCTTGAAGTAGCCTGACGCATGCATATGAGAATATGCTAACCCTGTCTCATCCAGTTGGAAGTGAATGTCATTCCGACTATTTTCACTCAACCGATTGCCTGTTTATACATCACGGATTAGTTGAAGGATATGATTTATCTATGTCTCGATTGCCTAAATACATGTTGTCGTGCTCTTGGTTCTTAAGATACCGATATCAGGATAGACGTCTGGTATGTAAACTGACCTATGTGTCCTATTCCCTATGGTGAGACTCTTGCCATCTGTGCATAGCAGTAAATGTCTCTACCCTGTCAACGCACCTTCCTCGCTCCGGTTTAAACTCATGCGATTTTGTCAAGTTTTTTTTATTTTGAATTGTATATTTCAAATGTATTTACGAGACTTGAATTCGACGAACTACTGTTTCCCCTTATATATCCCTAGATTTATATAGACTAGAACACACCCGCGAAATTGCGGGCATTTAGAGCTTGGTTGAAAGTATGTAAACTGTTGTAGGATGAATTTTTGTAAAAGATTTTATGACTGGAGAATTTCAGGAAAGGTATCAAAAGTCATAGGTACTTGGGGATATGACAATTATTTTAGCCCTCCCATTTTTTTTCAAAATCCGTTATTTTTTTTTTGTTTTCTATTAATTTCAATTATTTTCGCGTTTTTCTGTATACTATGAACAGACATATACTATAATCTCTATATAATATATGACCGCCGTTGATAGTAAACTTGGAATTGATAGTAAATAGCAAATACACTTTATTTATAGTATATATATGTTCATAGTATACAGAAAAAACGGAAATAATTGTCCTGTCCCCAAGTACCTATGAAAATTATGTGTAATTTCAAACAGTCCTAAACGGAAGTCTTGTGCACTATGACTTAAAATTCCGTCCGATGACGGAAACAATATCCGGACGCCTTTATTTTCGTTTTCCTCCCAAAATAACCCAAACGGAATAATCATAAGCGAGGATGACAAATACGACTATGCATGGTACCTATAGGACACAAAGGCATGATGATTAATTTATTGTGGAAAGAAGAGAAGCGACACACAAAATGCGGTCTTCTCATTTGATAGTATAGATACTTGTAAACCCAAAACCAAAAGGAACAGAACAGCCAAACCCATCTAATTCATCTGTTGGTGGGTTGCAACCTTAGATTTAGGTGTAATACCACCATTGATTTTCCCCTATTAGTCTTTGTTAAATTTGCACTTTTCAAAAAATTGTGCAGAATTTATCTTTGTTTCAAATAAAGAAATACTTGGCATGAGTAAAGTTTTATCCTGTCCAGTACTATAGAAAAAATTTCACATAACATTTCATTGCATATAAGAAAACAACCATCACTGGAAGTTAAACAATCAAATTTTCCCCCTTTTTTAAACTGTGTACAAGCTTTAGTAACCATGTAACCTCAAGTTTCCAAAATATTCTATAGAAACCCCAAATAAAAAAATAATGGTGCTTTGAAATACCCAAGATATATGTTTATGACCCAGAAATGTTTTACTACAATGAAATGTAGGATCAATTACCTACAACTGTCAAATTCAAGGGAATATTTTTTTTCGACCTATTTTCGTATGCAACCGGATGTGACGTACTATGATTTGGTGGTATTTCACCTTTAGAACAATTTTAATATTTTGTGAACTGACATTTTACATTCACATTTTAATCAATACCGAACAACTGGCTATAAATGATTATAAAAACTTCAGTTTTAAAAAGCTTCATAATAACATAAACGGTACTTATTCTACTGCACAAGATGCACATTTCTACAATTTATGACTCTTCGGTTTTGCTCGAGCCAATCATGTTTGATAATTCAAAACCTAAAACAAACGTTGAAGAGCTGATAAAACCAAAAAGGCCTAAAGTGTATCCAAATTCGGATAAGGAATTATAGCTATGAATGAGGAAGATATATTCATTAATAAAAAATAAACTCTTAAATTTTATAACAGCAAAATTCATTAAAACAATATCCGTGTTTTCATGCCAGTACTCAAGTACTTGCTATTGGGTTGGTAACACCCTCTGGACTAATAGTCAACCAGCAGAGGTTTCGATCAAGTGGTACTAATAACATAAACGGTACTCATTTTACCGGACAAGAAAACCTAAAACAAAGTGAAGATATGAAGGTCATCTAATAAGTGAAGATATGAAGGTCAGATGACAAAAATCCTGACCCAACACAAAGTAAAAGAGAGGCGAAAGATACCAAAGGGACATTTAAACTCATTAGTCGAAAATAACTGACAACGCTATGCCTAAAAAGGAAAAAGACAAACGACAGTACACAAAACACAACATAGAAAACTAAAGACTGAGCAACACGAACCCCACCAAAAACTCGGGGTGATCTCAGGTGCTGCGGAAGGGTAAGCAGATCCTGATCCACATGTGGCTACCGTCGTGTTGCTCATGTAAGTACAAACCCGGTGATACGTCTAATTCGGTAAGTCACATTCAGGGAAAAGTGGACGGGATTGTAGCTACGACAATTGGAACATATCTGTCGTCATCTTTGAAACAGATATTCCATAACGATCAACCAACTCGTGATGACGTCCTTAAAATTTAAGAAGGGGTGAGTTCAACTTCACCACTTGGAACTTGGTTTAATAGCTTCCTTGTGAGCAGCAACCCTCTATCAAGGAAATCATGATAGGAAATACAAGCCCTGGAATATCGTATCAACTGGGAAATATATACTCCGTATGCAGGCGCTGCTGAAATGTTGATAAATAGAAATAGAAAGTTCACAATTGGAAATTGAAATCATCTCTTTTGTCGTAAAGTTTTGTTTTCAACCGACCCTCATTGTCAATTTCTAGATGTAAGCCAAGATATGAGGCAGGCTTAATTGTACCTGTTGTATCCTTTATCTCAAATTCGATGGGATAGATGCGTTCAACATAGTCACCAAATTTTGAATTATTTCGTGAGAGAACACCATCTATATAGCGGAAAGTGAAGTTAAATGATACTAACTATACTGCTAACTTCTTGTCTTTCTTCCTACGAAGCTCCTGTTTGAAGTCAGCCTCTTATGAATAAAGAAACAAATCGGCGGCAAGAAGAGGAGCACAGTTGGTTCCCATTGGAATGCCGATTGTTTGTTGAAAAACAAGTCCTCCAAACGTAAAAAATATGTTGTCAATCAAGAAATCACGCATCTTGTAATGTCAGCTTCAGATCATTTTTTTGTTTGGTTCAGAGTGATTTTTTACAAAGTACGATTTATCCCTTCCTAAGACAAGATACTTGTATCTATGTTGACCATTTTTTTATGAAACAAAGCAGGACCAACTCTTTCAATTTGTCTTTTAGTTTGGAAAGGTGAATACTTGTGTAAAGAGTAGAAAAGTCAAATGTTTTAATACTATTGCAAGATGAAAGAGTCTTAGATTGTATGTACTCAAAAAGATCTTTGGAATTTGAAAATTGAAAATTAAAAACTTTGGGACTGTATGAACTTTGCACGTAATATTATAATGTGCGTCGATAGAATAAGAGATCATGCTTTACATGCAACACCCTTCATCCGCTTTCAATTGATATCCAGTAACAAATGTCACAAAAAGCAACATTGCAAACACAGAAACAACGTGAAAGGGCCATAGATGACATGTGGGATGTTCACTAGAGTATGATGACCTACTTATCTGAGGTGCTGTAACGATCCCCTTTGAAAGTGTTGGCGACAGAAGACCTAGTGAAGTTATTCTACCTCATAACTCTGGTTTGATTTGGATTTAGCAGTATATATGCTTTTGAAATCGCTTTATTATTGCATTGTCATTTCATATGTATCGCATGTTGACATTGAAGTGTTCATTACAAGTTGAATGATACCTTGTGTAATAACACATCTACCGTCCCAACCCCACACTATAAAAACAACTTCATAAAAATTTTAGATATATAAAAAAAAGACTTAAGAACCGAACGAGTTCTTAATTCTTATCACAAAAAATTAAAATGACTTTTATACATCAAACTCTCCATGAGAGTGTGAACGTTTTGAATTTAATTATCTTTGTGGTCAATCCGAATCCATGAAGACTTTTAAGGCATGATAAGTCGTAGTAATTGTCGTGGGACAAGTCAGATGGAACTGTTTTAATATGCTCATATGAATTATCCTAGTCCTTATAAGTCTGGAGGTCTTTAGTTGTAATTTTTGTCACATATATAAAATATGTCATCAACTTAAGATACTTCAGTAACTTTAATAAGAAAATGTATCGATAGTATACTGAAGTGACATATCAATCGTGAAAATCAATTGGGAAAAAAATTTCGTTACTTTTTCATTTTTTTTTTCTTTTGTTATTGCTGATTAACGTTTTCAGAGAGCCTCAAATGATGCTTTGTGACGGTGTTATTGCTGTTGGACTTACACTCCTCTAATGGTGAAAAATCGTGATTGGCAAATTTGAATTACAAATTGTAAAATCACATGAATTGTGTAGAAAAATACCTCAATAATTATGTAACTTGTTTATATTTTTGAAAGCCTAATATATTTATGATACAATATGTAACTAGAAGTTATATTGTTTTATTCATAGGAGTCTATCATGAGACATAAAAACAAAACTTTTAAAAATGTCAGAAGATTTTCATTTTCATCTTTCATTTCATCTTTTTATTTTTGCCTTTATGTCATTTCGCATGATGGGTTAAACGTGCGTAGCAGGAGACGCGTATTATGTCGACACACTCAGTGTAGCTCCTTTTTGGTGGTTCCGTCATATTTTTTCTCTTGGTTTGCGTATTCAAAATAGATTCGCCAGTTTTTAACATCGGTAAACTGTTCATCGACTGTTTGATATTCTAAGAAACGCGAGATTCTGCACATATTTTACTGCAGTTTAATTTCATGAATAAAATGAGAAGTTTCGTATACCTACATGAGACAACAACCCAACGCACAGGGAGGCATGCGTTCCTCAACAATAGATAATTGTGTGTAACTCACATCTTGATTTACATCTTGTAATATACAATCAGGGTTTGTTGAGTACAACATTTACGACAAAAGGGGTGATTTCATCTTTCCAATTATGAGCCTTCCATTTCTATGTAGCAACATTCAAGCAGCCCGTGCATATGTATATACGACTCCCAATTGATACGACTTAAGCTTGAGTTTCCTAAACATGATTTCCTTGATAGAGTGTTTCTATTCACCAGGAAGCTATTGAAATAAGGGTTCCAAATGGTGACGTTGAAGTCATTCTTCCAAAAGTTTTACGGACTCCATAATACACTGGTTAATCTAAGTTTATGGGATACCTGTGTCACAAATAACCACTATATATCTCAACTGTTGTAACCACAATCCCGTCCTCTTTTCACCGAATCTGTACTTAAAATGATCGACATGACGGGTGCCATAAGTGGAGCAGGATCTGCTTAGCCTTCCAGAGCACCTTATATGACCCCCAGTTTTTGGTGGGGTAAGTATTGCCCAGTCTTTAGTTTACCATGTAATTTTTTGGGAACTCGTTTGACTTTTCGTCGTCTACCGTTGTTCGTCAGGGCGTTGTCAGTTTACCTTGACTTCTTTTTATTTTTGAATGTCCCCTTGGTATCTTTCGCCTCTTTTTTGTACAATGTGCCAAGCTCTGAACCGTCCACACTCTAGATGTAAATGAATTAAACAGAGACTACCAAAGATCTGTCATTAACACAGAAATTGTTAGTGGTCATATAAACCGCAACTACTGATAATGATCATGATCCACCATTTCCTACATAAGGAAATACCTGTACCAAGTCAGGAATATGACAGTTGTTTTCTATTCGTGTGATGTGTTTGAGCTTTTGATTTTGCCATTTGATAAGTCGAATTTTCCTTGGATTTCGATATTTTTGTTATTTTACTTTTTGGATAGCTACATTAAGATGTGACGAGTTCAACTATTCGAAAAGCTACTAAGTCCTTCCCCTGTTTATATCTTAAGAATGTTATAAAACGTTGAGTTATAGTATGATGGGATGAAACATATATTCTTTAGATATTCTTAATGTGTCATTGAACTTACTTGAAAAGTAAGTACCTATTTTGTTTAATATACTGTCTTATTTGCCTTTAAGATTGTATCTTGGTTATATAGTTTAGTATATGAGAACATTATCTTATGTTTTGATTATCCCAGGATTAGTTTCTATATATTTAACTGGATATTCTCCCAGATCTGATACAAATGAAATACAGTAAGTTATATCTATAGACTTTTGAACAGATTAATTCAATTTTAAATGAATTAAAATCTAGAGAAAAAAAATCGAAAACTTGTTATCTTTCTTATCATCATGACAAAATTCTCGATTGCTTATTTTAATATAAACAGTGTTCACATAAGCTACAATTTAACAAACATATTAAATTCATATAAACTTTAGATTAAAAAGAAACAGAAATTAAAGGCACTTTTCAAAATTTGATTTATTACATAAAAATCACATAAAGTATTTCAAATGTGTGAATGTAGACTAATTTCTGTATTTGAAGCTTAAATTATGCACAATAAGGTAAAAAAAGATGAATAAAATTATTAAATGATTTAGTCTCATTGCCGAAGCAAACTCAACTCCCTTCTTGTAATTAGACTAACTGAATATATGAAGAATAAAATTGCATATTTAGTTTTTTTATTGGTGGCAGTTTATCATTTAAAAGGAATGTAATATTTATTAACTGTGTTGATAAAATCTTTGAATGTGTTTGTCAAAGAAAGTTCTATAAATTATACACTGAATATTTTACATTATGCGTTGTAACTAATGCAGCTTTTCGAATCAGTTGATTTGTTTTTATTTAGATGTAACTGTTTAATCTTCCAGTATCGGATTTTAACCGTTAGTATTGTTTGATTCTTGCTCTGTGAAATTCGATAGTTCTTTGGAATATTTTTTTGGAAAATGTGTCTTTTTATAATAAAATCTAAACGATTATAATGAATATTTTTTTCAATCCATTTCTTCGATCATTTTAACCTGTGTATTTACTATGTCCACTTTATAACATTTTTAGAATGAAAATGGTGAAAAGTAGAACTCGAATATCAAAAGCTAGTGCTGATAAATTAATATGAGATAAGTATCATTTCATTTCATTTCTGTCCAATTTTTTTTTAATATATTGATAAATATCAAAGAAAGTAGATATGGAGAAACGTCAGTTATCGGATATAGCTACCTAATACCGTAGGTCCATCAAAAACATTTGGGTAGGCTTGATATTTATTTTTTTTCTTTCATACTTTTGTTCATCACAATATCCGATTAATTCATTTCAAATTCTAAAATTAAGAATAAACTGACAAGACGTTATAATATATTTTAAAAAAATTACCATTTAATGATAATTCAAAAGTGAAAGTGGCTGCATAATATAGCATTGTGATATTTTTATACCATTATGGGTCGTAGTTTACATGATTTCTTGTTTGTTTAAGTCATATCACACTGGTTGTCGTAATAATTT
Source organism: Mytilus californianus (assembly GCF_021869535.1). Taxonomy (NCBI): domain Eukaryota; kingdom Metazoa; phylum Mollusca; class Bivalvia; order Mytilida; family Mytilidae; genus Mytilus; species Mytilus californianus. Next base: position 67,780,093 of record NW_026262690.1, read on the forward strand.
GATATTCGCTCTGGCACGTTAACGTAATGTGCAATTTATTATGATGTGGCATTTTGTACTTGGGACAATATAATCTATTTAATTTTTCTTTTTGATGTTTGTTTAATATCCATCAGCTGAATTACCTTTCGTTGATATCATTATATCCTCTAATGTATTTTGTGTTTTAATGTGCAATTGTATTTTATTTTCGATGTAGCAACTCGATATTTATGACAAAACAGTCCTAATTTTTATTTGTTCTAATTTTTACTACGTACCTAACTCAATTTATATTGTCTGGTTACAATTCAAATTCGAATTCGGTTTTAATATTTTACAAATGTAATATAATATTCATATTAATAATTCAGCATTCAGCTATATTTAAAAATTTCAGGAAAAACGTTTCCGATTTAATTTCCTAATTGAAAATTTTAATATTTAAACTATGCATATTTATCTATTGTTCCAGTATGAATAAAGTATATCATTGAATGATTTAAATTAGTTTTCAACATGAAGCATGAAATTCCATGAGCAATACATGTCGTTAGATACTGAAGGGAAAATGCCGATTGTTTTAATGGTACCTTCAAATATTTACCTATCAAAATATTTACCAAGAATCCTTTTATTTCTTGAAACTTTTAATATACAATGTAAAAAAATCAACAGACCAAAATCTATAAACGACGAAATGAAAATTAATATGCTAGTCTGCAAATAATGACATCTTCATTGTTCTGTAATTGTAAATAAGAGGCGTGACTTAATCACACGTGGCTACAATAGACGAATGAAAAAATTTATTCTCACTGCCAATCAGAAATGCATACACAAGAAGGAAGGTGTTATCTTAATGCGAATAAAAGTCTATTGGTTAACACTTTGTTAAAATAACAAATGGATAATAAAAGCTTCTGAAGGGGCTAAGAACTAATCGATTTAAAGGTTTAGTAAAAAAGGTATTCAAGTTAATTCTAACTGATAGCAGATGAGAAAAGGCATTGAGGACCACAGGTGTTAAGTTAGAAATTCAAGTATTTTTTTCCTATCCGTTGAAAGTTGTGTTATAATTCAGACTTGAAATATTCGAAGTTTAAAAAAAACACATATACATTAACTAACTTTATTTGTGATCCATAGTGAATGATGAGTTCCGAAGATATGAGTCCGGAAGATCTTTCTTCCCCTGGAAGTGACAATATTGACTATGGTGATGGTTCAAAAGCGGGAAATATGGATCACGTCAAAAGACCAATGAATGCATTTATGGTTTGGTCAAGAGGACAAAGACGAAAAATGGCACAGGATAATCCAAAAATGCACAATTCTGAAATCAGTAAACGACTTGGTGCTGAATGGAAATTACTTTCTGAAGATGACAAAAGACCATTCATTGATGAGGCAAAACGACTCAGAGCTCTTCACATGAAAGAACATCCCGATTATAAATATAGACCACGTAGGAAACCAAAGTCATTGTTAAAAAAGGACAAATATGCTTTTCCGATTCCAATGATGCCAGGTATGAATCCAATGGCATTTGGTGCTTTGTCTTCATCGTTTCATCCTTCTGCAGTTTCCGCTGCGGCAGCTGCCGACAGTTTCATGAACTCTGCATCAATGAGTGACAAAATGAGGGCATTTTTACCACCATCATCAACACACAGTTTGTATTCGCATTTAGAAAATTTGAAAAGTTTAGACTCTTCATCTTTAGCTAGTTTACGATCTCAGGAACTGTCATCCAGTAATCCACTTTATTCACCGTATTTCCACCCTCCTACGTCATCAGCGTTGACGGGATTACCGCCTGCAGCACACTCACATCCGGGACAGTATTTGTTACCTTGCTGCCCTCCAGGATATTTACCGTCACAAGACATCCATAGACCAGTAGCATATGTAGTACTCAAACCGGAAGAACATTACCGACATTCGTCTGTTATGTGATATTCAAATAATTAACTTTAACAATGTTTGCTTTGAAATAACCTATTTCGCATACTTAAATGGCGAAATTCAAACACATACAGTTTGGATTTGATTAAAGAATAAATGTTATTATGATGCTGGTGTTATCCAAAGGGATGTTGTCCAGACAATTGTTCGGTATGTAAAAATGGACATCAAGATCTCATGAATTTAAATCTTTATGAACACACATTTACTTTTAAAGCCTAGTGCTAAATAGATGAAAGACATAAAGTGCTAGTTTTGTTGTCAGAATATGTTATGTTTATTTAGTTTTAATGTTATACTTGTCTATGATATTGATACATTTTTTTGTTATTTTTTTTATTGAATTTAAATGTATAAATATATAATGACAAGCAAAAATATTCAAACATCCTTTTAAACTACAAACAATTTTTTTCTTATAAGATATTAAAGCAAAAAGTTTGTATATTGAACATTTTAAAAATTATTTATCATATTTGTTATAAACTGAATATTGTTGCGGAAAAAAAACGTCCCGAAGATTTCTTTCTTACTCTAAATTTATGTTATATTGTAACTAGAAAGCCATACATTCGTTGCAGAATGACAGGACTATATTCTTAATTGCAGGGGGTGTGTGTGATTAAAAGAATTAAAGTAATTGTAATTACATCGATATCAGAGAATACCAGTATAAGAGAAAAGTTACTGAATTATTTCAATTTCCAAAATATTTAAATCGCATATAATTTTAGTTCGATAAGCAGAACCATTGTCCAAATTTAGAATAAATACAGAAAAGATTTAATCAAAATGTTACAAAATACTCCTAATTCAAAATGTATACAAATTTTAAATACAATCCCGATGGGCAAAAAGATTATAATCTACTAAAAATCCAATGTCAATTACATTGTAATAATTGTAAAAGATTATCACAGATAAAACTTACAAAAGTCGACAAATCAATTTCAACAATAGAAAATTAATTGCATATTGTGACGTTCATTTTGTTACAAATTGTCTCATCGATCTGTATTTATGAAACAAGGAAACATGACAATAACATTGTTAAACTCTGTTAGTTATGGATCGTTTATTGCTTAGGAGTTCAACCTTCAATGACTGACAGGGTGTTAATTTCAATGTCAGCCTCAGTAGATTGTTTAACTATTTGTAAACTGTTCGTTATTCAGTTTAAACTACTGTTTAAATATTTATGCGTGAACGTCGAACACTACAAACAGTTGATTTTGTCTAAAAATACATCCATCATGTCATTATTCAAATTTTATGAAAGTTAAATAAACTTTGCTTTTCATTTGTTATAAGCAGAATTACTTCTATTGACCAAGTCTATTGATAATATTTAATTTGATTTTCAAAGTATGATTTCTTTTACGAATTATAATTAGAAATTAAAAAAAACAACATTTAGTTGAAATGAATGAAACAACCTATACAATTCTATAAATCAACTATAGTAACACTATTGCCATGCAATATATTATGCAATAAGAATTAAAGAAATTCAAATACTTATGAACAAGACTGAAGTCATTACTATACTAGCGCATTTATTTCAAACTGAATGTACTCATTAAATGCAATTATTCATTTGACATGTCTCTTTGAATATTTACATTGTCATCATCTTAAACAGGGTTATTATTTACCTTGATTATTATTTTTAATTTTTCTTAATATTTTGTTATTGAAATAAAGTGTTCAAATGTTTCTTGGTTTTCGAATTTTCATTACTAATGCGACATAGAATATGCGCTTGAAATAAAATATATGGGGTAAACGTCAAGTGTTTTGTACAAGTTTGTAAATTCTATTGAGTTGTGAAAATGGTAATATTTAGTGGAGAGTATGAAGGGTTTAGTTATTGTCACTTCTGTCATATAAAGCATTGGTTATGCTTACTTTTATCTTTATAGTGTCTTCTGAGGATCCGTCTTACATGGTCATGCTTTTGTTTTTGCTGGGTGTTTGTTTCACTACATCGCTTGATCCAGAGAATTCGGAGAGAAAAAAAACATGAAATATTATACAGGCGTTTAAAACTAAAAGTAACATGTACAGTTGATCTTTTTGTGGGAGTTACAACGAAAGCTTCATCCATTTTTGTTAATAAATCTTACCATGGTTTCGTCAAGGTATAGAAATAAGATAGATACGGTGTGTTTGCCCATGAGACAACTTAACATTATAGATGTAAGCAACTATATGTCACTGTACAGCCACCAATAACGGACAAAACCCATACCGTATACACAAGTTGTAAAAGGCCCTGAAATGACAAAATACAAAACAGTTCAATCGAGAAACCAATGGCCTGATTTATGTACAAAACAGTAAACAAAACAAACCCAAATATGATAGACAGAAAACAATGACAACTATACTGAATTACAGGCACATGACTTTGGACAGGCACATAAAGAATGTGTTTGCGAGCGTTCATTTTTTTCTGATCTTATTTTCTTCTGGTTTTAAACGGTTGATATAGATTACGGTTGCTTGCGGCGAAAGAACATGGCAATAACACACCGTTTTCCTTCAATTTGTCGTTGCTTCAGTGTATTGAATTTGAGTGTTCGAATCTTATTTCAGTATCAGTTTAAATCTTTTTGCAACAAATATCTTTCCAGTTGTAATTACAAAAGAATCGTTAAATATCACTTCTTAAAGACTTCGACATGTTTTTCCTTTAAGAAATCAAATCTGGTGATTTTGAATCCATTTCGGCCTAGCCAAGAAGAACAAAAAATATACCGAAGTAACCCTTTATTGTATATTAAACTGAGACTACACTATATACCGTATGAGTCTAAACTAAACTCACAATTTCATATCAGTTAAAAAATAAGAACAACATTTAATATTTTGTTTGCGTTCTTATCGCCCATTTGTGATTTAGTTCATCGGGAACGCTCAAAACCAAAAATTTGTAAGACTAAGGTTGTATTAAAGACATACAAAAATCAAGTGAAACGCTGGTCATTGTTGATAACTTAAAAAATACATATATTTTACTAGGACAATGTTGAATCGTATAATAGAGTAACGGAATCTATATTTGCTTAGATTAATTAAAAGTAGCTAAGTAGAATTCGTTCACGGAATAAAGATGCAAATATATATAAAGCAATTTTAAGCTTGTCTATTTCAAGAGCTATAATGAGATTTTAAAGAAAACTGGCGTTCGTATGATTCTGTTATAAAGATATGAATAAATGAGATGTGTGTATACGTCAATGAGAAAGCGACGCAGGGACACCAAAAAACAAAAGATAAGAATAAGTAGATGTGATATGATTGCTAATGAAACAACTATCCACCAAAGTTCAAATGAAGTGGATACCTTCTTTTGCGCTAATTCGTAGCAGAAATCGGCGAGTTTATCAATCCCATCCTCTATTTTTTTAAGGCTGAAATATCAATATCGTGTAAACTTTAAATAAAACAAATAAATCTAAACTAAAAACAACATATTTTTGATAGCATGTGTTCGACTTTCCAAAATATATTCCTTATTAAAAACGAAACAACAGAACATTGAACATACAAATCATATGTCATAAGTGTAATAGTTTCTTAAATCTTGATTTTCATGCCGAAAAAATGCACGAATAGTGTACACGTAATTTCTGGTAAAATATTGTGGTGCATTATTCCAAATCATTTCAAAGAAAATGCAAAAGAACCATTGATAATTTTTGTAGAATCAATGTTGATGACGAGATGTCTTACCATATATACATATGTCATGAACCCAAGATAACATCAATTCCCAATGGCATGTACGTCTGCTATTTTTTCGAAATAAACGAATGGAATTATCGAAAAAATGTAATTAAAATAAACTTATATCACGGTGGACGTTAAACATCTTTAATACTTTCAGGATTTTGTTTTTTCCTTATATATGTTCTGGGTAGTTTCGCTTACACGTATAGTGATTGCATTATGCAATTCTGAATTAATTTTCTTATTTCACAATTCCCATGTTTTGATGTTAATGATGTTTTATGATGTTTTCCTGAAAGAGAAGAGTAAGTTTTACATAATAATGATAAATTTCAACTTTCTTAACAAATAATTAAACGTTTTTGCAAAATTTCAAAAGGTAGAAATAATTGAAATGATACATTTAATTCGGTCTTTTATTAATGAAAGAAACCCATAAATGGGATTTTAGAAAGGAAATTCTGTATAAATGGAAAAAAATAAATAATTCTTTTCAATACAGAATATATGCATCAGTGAACTTCCAAGGGTAAAGGGTGTATATTTGATGCTTCGGTTGAAATATTGTTCTCCATTTTCAACGTCATTTGAACGGGGAACTTATGTGATTTTAAAGCAATGGTTCACTGGGGCATCTACAGCTACCATGAAACAAAAATGAAATAGTCTTGATCTATCTGGATTTTTTTGGTGGCATTTTGTTGCATGGTTGCTGTTTTGTTAATGCTTATACTCTGAAAATTGATCGACTGAAATATCCATGCGAAAAAAGCGTTACTAGGGTTATATATATATATATATATAAATATACCTATAAAAATAAAGCTAGCAGCATTTTGTCAAATAAAGTCGCATTTCACTCGAAATTGATGATGTCTTTTTTCCTTGTCTTTTCACTTTTTTTTTCGTTTTAGCTGATATTTCGATTCCACTGGATTATTTAAAGTCATTGCAATTTACAAGGACGAATGTGTTATGTTGACCTTAACGATAATAAATAAAACACCTGTTCCGATGCTCCAACTAAATTTGGTCTCTCCTCCCTTCTGGTCTCAACCCTTTCCTGTTTCAAATGCACAAATATTGCTCAATACTACCATACAAAAAATATCAAATACTTTTAACACTGTAACATTCATCAATATTTATACTTTAAATAAACCATCGGAAAACACCACACATACCAGGAGAGAAGTTCAAAACTACTAAATATTGCAAGTACAACAACATGTATAAGGCAATCTTCATACATTGAGTTCGACATAACAATTATTATTGCAGAGGATATGTGTACTTTTAACCACAAAGTAATATATAAAATTGAATATATATTTATATCGGTCATGATATGCAAGTTTATAGTCATTCATAGAATTTAAAAAAAATCAATAATATAATAATATATGTTGGTCTAATTTGATTGTTTTAAGATAATTCGATCTAAATTATGAAAAAAATCATGTATTTTAACAATGCTTACATTATTAACATGCGAAAAGTTTGAAATCATCTACAACTAGGACAACAAGATGACCTCTAAGTAAGATGACCTATTAGGAGACAACAGACTGGAGATTCAATGAGTTAGCTAATTTTTGCTGGTGAAGAGTTGTCACAAGTAACGAGCTTGTGTGTGAAATACAACAGGCTTCTTATTGACTTTTTATAGCATTAAAGCATTTTGTAAATAGCTTATTGTCGGTAGAATATATCTTAGACTTAATTATATTTGTAAAGGACTTGAGATACAATACAAAAGTTTGTAAATTGACAATATGAATTATTCTAGCCTCTTAAAATGAAGTCTTAAAGAGAATGATCTAAAACTGTAATAAGTCTAACCACTGTTCAGATGAATTGTGCAAACTTACGTAATTTATCAACTTTTTACCATAAATTTTTACAACCCTTGAAATTTAAAAGAAGTTTAAAAGATCTTACAATAGCTTTATATATTATCGACAGTATCATCATAAATGTAAAAATAAGTATAAGAGATTTTCGTTTACTTTCCTTTACTTAATAAAATAGTTTTGCATTCTTCTAATGACCTTTTCATTTTACTAGGGCCAAGATATAAAACTACAGTACAACGAAATATATATACGATGGATTGTCCAAAAGGGAGTCGAATATAATTTTTATGGAACAAATTCGTCTTAGAAGCTATTTTAAATTATGAACAATGCTAGAGCATTGAAAAATGATATATTCAAAATCGGGATAGATTGTATATCCATCAACAGCAATTATGCTATTTTCTCGGAGGAACTAATGTTCATGCGGTTTGTTGTACTGTCTAATAAATGTAGTAATTCCTGATATCCTTTTTATAAATTATAATTGATATTTATCAGTATTTTCCAATTGTTGCATGCCTAAGGTAGCATGCGCTCGGAGGGGAAATAAAATCAATCTATTTCCTCCGTTGCATAATTACCTAGCCAATAATAAAGCTAGTCAAAGATAAAACCAACGACTTTCGTGTTCCTGATAAACACTTCAGATTAATCAGCGAACAGTATTTTTTATCGTTTGTTAATAATTTCAATTGACTTAAAGAATCGCATATGAAAACATCATTATTATGTAATTGAATAATCTAAATTTTCTAAATAGACAACTACAGTTACAATTTATTAAATCATATCAATATAAGGTTTTATAGATATGAATTTGTCCTATTCACAATTGTGCTGGCCTAAACGACTTTTCTTTTATTTTAGAGATTAATAAATTCCCATATTTAAATGAAGCTACCCGGGGAATTAGATCAACGCCATAAATATGTTCCCCTGATTTATAATTGTCTTTTACATATAGTAGATATATAAACAAACTTGGGTTATGTGGGTTATACGACAATGAGACAGCAACCCATTTACTTGAGAGAAGTAAGTATGCCGTTTGGGTATTGTTTATACTAACACATGTTCCCAAATAATAATCTAACTTTCAATAATTGTTGTGTTTTTAACTAAATTCGATTGTTTGATAGACTAATACAGCTGGCAAACTAATTACAAAAGCTTATACTTGTTTCGGATAAAAGTTTTTGTAGTCAAACAGTATTTGATGTGTTTTGTTATTTGTAATTCATAAGTAGAAAACCCGGCATATTTGGTGTGATATTTAACCGACCGTTATTGACAATCATGGTGGCCGATCTGGTGTATTTTCTACTGCCTTGAACAAAACGACGGGTGTTACTAGTGAAAGAAGTTCTGTTCATCTTACCGGAGTACCTTACTTCTACCCTGGTTTTTGATTGGTTGCTTAATCTTAAATATTTTGCGTTGTAGTTTGTGTGTTTTTGCAAGTCGTTTTCTTTTTTGATTAAGGTATTATCTGTTTTCTTTTCTTCGACTTATATTTTATTTCATAGACCTATTGGTATCTTCTCTATCTTTTTCCGAAATGAAGATCTCACATAAATAGATGTCAAATATTTCTGAAATGTAGTAAATGTAGTAAATGGACTACATAACATAGAACTTTTATCTCAGTTTACTATTTTTTCATTAGGCCAAAGCATTTTAACATTGTGTTATTTACTCAGTGTTTGACCTCATAAAGTATTATACATTAAAGTAGACTATTATAGTAGCCTGTACTATCGATCCTGTAGTTCAGTGGTTATCGTTGGTTCATGTCTGTCATATTTGTTTTTCGTGAATTGTTTTTTTATAAATTAGGCCGTTAGTTTTCTCAATTGAATTGATTCATATTTTTCATGTCGGGGCCTTTTATAGCCGACCATACGGTATGGGGTTTTCTCATTGTTGAAGGACGTACGGTTGCCTATAATTGCTTACATCCACTTCATATGAACTTTGGTGGATAGTTGTCTCATTGGCAATCATACCACATCTCCTTATATTTATGTATATGTTGTTCTTTATCAAAATTCCATGACTTTTATACAAAGGTGGTTAAGTCAAGAAATATCATTGTTTCAGAGTTCATTTACACCAGTATACATGAAGTTATAATATCTATATCAGTAGGTCTTTTAATTCAAAAAGACAGATTTGAAAGATAATTCATAAACTTGCAATCGTTTTTGGCGATTTTTCATATTCCTATCTATATTACTGTTGTAGAAGTCTTTTTCAATAAAAAAAAAATATAACTTTCATATATATATAAGGAATGTGAGGATACGATGGGTATACAAATTAATGACATGTGTTCAGAGTGCATTTGTTGTTGAGGGTGGTATGCTCATATACAAGAATTACATCCCCTCACTTGGTCACAAATTTGATTAACGTAAAAAGTTATACATGAAAAACCCAGGAAACAGTATGAATAAGAAGTAAAAACTGCCAAGTGGAAATATTCAAAGAACAACACATGATTTTCGAGGAAAGACAATTGTCTACAATACTATATATATTATATCAAGCTCTGATGAGCTTACCTGAGCAACACGACGGGTGCTACATATGGACCAGGATCTGTGTACCGGGGACACCTAAGATTATCCCGGGTTGTTGGTGTGGTGAGTGTTGCTCAGTCTTTAGTTTTCTATGTTGTGATTTTTATAATGGTGTTTGTCTTTTGAGCGTTTTTCGTTTTTTTTTGCCATGGCGTTGTCAGTTTGTTTTTGACTTATGAGTTTGAATATCCCTTTTGTATCTTTCGCCTCTCCACTAAATTGCACCATATCAAGAGAAGTTATGATTTACATGTAAGATTACAGTTTGAACGGTTGTTGGAATAACATTTCTTTATCAAATATGGTAAAAAGTTGGACATTTATTTCCTTCAAAAATATATTTATGCCAAATGATAACAAAATAAGAAAAGTATAAAACAGATGTTATCTCTGATTAAGGCTCAAAGTTTAAAGACAGTATTCTGTTGTTATCTCGTTAATCAACACACATCTCCATTCTACATTAATTACAATGACTCCTTCAGATGAAGGAATTAAGTATTTGTTTAAATTTATTTCAAATAAATTGTCATTTCATCTGTTCTAATCTTTAATTCAATGTTTTATTGTACCGTTCTGTGTGTAACCAGACCCAAAAGCAATGCAACTATTCGATAATCTTCTACATGCATTAACATTGACCCCTTCCTACCTCATTTTGCTCAGGATTGTTTTTGGAACTACAGCAAGATATTTTATCAGATGCTGAATCTTGGATGTTAGGATTACCTTGATACATTTATAAATTATAGAAAAATAATTCTACATGGGACCTCCCATCACAAAGAAAAAAGGGGGAACGGGGTATCCATTGATAAGCTCCGACAGAAGTACGTGTTTTTGTTAGTAGTTTTCATAACTTCTTTACTCCTTGGTTTTATGTGGAAGTAATAAAATTATGCCTTGTCTAATGCGTAAATATTTTGCATATCATTAATTTTCAATTTAATTATCATCAATTTCGATACATAATATATTTACATTAATACATAAGTTTAGAAATATATTCAAACAGCACAATTTATGAATAAGCTTCCGATTTATCTAATGAATGATAATAATATACTTTAATAATTAAGGCGTTTAATTATGCTACTGGAATTAAAAAAAGTTGGATCTGACTAACAACAATACATATCAGTCAGAACACACCTTGAACATTTTCATTATTAAACATGCATGGAAACTGTAGAAATAGATGTATATGCATTATGATAGTATTCTGGAAAAAAAATCCTTTTAAACTTTCATTTCAACAAATTGTATGCTTTAATGACACGTCATATACTTAAATTGAAATGAAAATGAAAAAGGCTTTTATAGAATATAAATGATTAATGATATGAATAGAATCAAAAAAGAAAATGATACATCAATTTTCATAAAATACATTTTTGAATACGCCTTCATGGTATATGATTGTGTGCCTATAAAAAGGTAGCTCTTAAATGGGTATAATTTTGATAATACAAACAAATAATTTGATGATCTTAAATGTGATATCCTTTAAAAAGCTTTTTACTTAAGACTGATAATAGCTTCAATGTGAAAAAATACGTAAACTAATAAATTTCAGTGATTCAGCAACGTTTCTTCACTAAAAGTATAGGTGTCAAAATTTCATTTCGATTTTTCCACCTTGATATGCTTTACTGTATTTCAAATATAGTTAGAGATTATATCTTCCCGCAAACTGAAATTCACGTATTTAAAACGTATGAAAATATATTGGTTTTTGTGTTAAATTCTGCTTTTTGACATGCATATTTTGGATGGGAAATCTACATCGCCCAGCAATGGAAAACATTTATTTTGTTACATTTTTCAGTTTATGGTCAACAATTTGTATTGTGCTTCTATTTCTTTGAAATCCTTACTTTCTGTAGATCGTTGAATTACTAATAATTTTCGCTCGCCTTATGCTGTTTACTTTCATTGGTGTCGACGGCAGGGTTCATGATTTGATCTATGCTCCCTCGACATTTGTTAAGAATTTCCTCATTCTAATGGTCAGGGTTAAGTGTATAGGGTCTGCTGTCTTGTGATTTTCTTCGTATTTTTTCAGCATGGATCTATACCGTAAAAGTGCATCAAACCGTCTATTTGCTCGTCAATGGTCTGATGTGGATATCATATCTGAGGCAAACTTGCTCCTAAATGGCTGTTTTTTCAGATATTTTCATTCATGGTAATCTCAATGACCATAGAAACTCATACACAAATATTGTATCTGGTGTTGAGAGGGTTGGAACACCTCAATAATAGTTACATATACATATGTGTTACTGGATGGTGTAAAAGGCTAATTGGAAGCCTTATACATTCAAAATTTATTAATATATTTGGTTTGCCTGCATGGTATTTCGTTTACACAAAATAGTTTTCTTCCCTCCTAGAATTTTGTCGCTCCCACGTTTTCATTTTCCCTCAAAATATTTTATTGTTCACATTAAAATACTATTTGTTTCCAAAAAATGACATCTTTATCAAAATATTCGTTATTTCTTGCATTTTTTAGCTCACTGTTTTCAAAATGCTACTCTTGCTTTGGTATATAAGCACTCTTTAAAGACAGTTAAACATAAACAATTTATGCTAACCTTACAGATATTGCAAAAATACCTCTCTATAGGGTAAGTTTAAATGGATTTCTACTTTTTAAACAGTCCCTCACGAAAAGAACTGAATAAAAAGATATTCTCAAGATAAGGTCAACATATGCAAATTTTCAGATCGCCTCAATTCCTTCCTGGTTCATTTTATAACAGGAATTCGTGTTGCAGGTGACCATATATATATATAGCTGCCATGTTTATATAGTTCAACGGGTATTAGTTTCGATCCTTTCTTTTTCTTTAATCATCGGATTTTCCAGATAGTCAATTCGACGGGTACCATATGTGAGCGGGAATTTCACTGATCCCAGGGTTAAGAAAAATGATACTGACTCATCCTTGTTAAATCATCCGTCCCTATGAACGGACGGTGTAGTAACAATAGGATAATATTTTAGTTGGGTGTAAGAGATGCTTAGAGCTCGTGCTTCTTTCTTCTTTTTTTTTGGTATGTGTGTGCCAACTCTAAATAAAATTTACTTACTTACTTAATAACCATGTTATCTTACGCATTACATTTCATTGTCTGTTAACATGTGAAATATTTATTGTATTTATTGTAAAAAAAAGATATGCAAAAATATTGACTACCTTTGTAAAGGCTGTGTTGTTCTTTCAATGATCTGTGCGCGGACGCGAGTCTTAAAAGAGCGATTGTCAGTTCACTGAATACGACCTGCATGAGATCTGTGTCATTTTGATTCATTTTATACATTACACTCAGAAATACAAATAAAAAGAAAGTGAGATATTTGACTCTGAAAACTTGTCAGTCTGCACTTGCAAGAAAGAATAATGTTGTCATTATACATGTGCAACAAAAGGCTCAGAATCCATTCAGTACTTTAACGTGCTATCGGAAAAGTTATATAATTAAACAGCATGTTTCTAAAATGACAGGTTGTGTTTCAAAACAAAGAACCTAACAATTCACGATTATTTTACAATACTTTTATGATTTAATATTCTATGGTGAAAAACACAACAAACGATTTCAAAATTAAAATAAAGCTTTTTGCCACACTAGTCTCTTGGGTCGAATTAACTTTGGTGTCTCAGGACTTAGATATATATATGCCTATATCTTATTTGGATTATAGGTCCTTATTTGTTTATACGTTGCTGTAGATTTAATTCATAAAATATTTAATGTTTTTAAAATTGCTTTTATCTCTTAATTTCGTTTCATTTTGTTTTCTTCGGATTTACAGATAATGTCGTAAATAGAAACACTGAAAATGATTTAAACACGGGATAGTTCTTACATTTTTCAACAGCAAGGGCTACGGCCGTAATATACTAACTAATTCAATTAAAATGATTATTTCTTCCAATGGTCTGACTGTGGCCTCTTGCATACACTGCCGGTTTTGATTAAATATTATGAGACTTCGTGAAACCTGTTAGGTGTGTTGTTTCGGATTTTTTGTTTTCTGGGATTACAGTATTTAACCAACAGCTGTAGCTACCTTAGCAAACTTCCCGTAGAATCATTTTTTAGCCTAGCTTTCCAAATTGTGTGCCGTAGTTTATTTCCTTGTTCAAGTGATTGGCCACCCTTGTTCAAGTGATGGGCCACTATGTTGGTAGCTGTAATATGCAGTCTTTTTATTGTGTTTTTTTTTCTTTAAATACAAATGGTCATAATAGGCACAGAGGCGGTTGTGTTCACGTAAAACTGTTCTTTGGTTTCATTTCCAACGCTATAACCACCAAAGATAAAATATAGAATCAATTAAATGTTGTCTTAATTGTCTTCTGAATACAGTTAATACTTCCATATTATCACACCTAGCTTGCATGTAATGTAACTTGACCGCAAACTCCTTAAAATTGTACGTCTTGCTTGAAATAATGCGTTTAGTACAATATTTGTGGTTTGTGTTATCTATTTTACAGATGTAAAGAAATTTATGATAAATAAAGATGTCCTATTCTTCAAGAGACGTAATCGCTGACTACAGAGCTATGTCACAACCAATCAACGGAAGGATATGACGCTGATTACTTTGACCATTCGTTGTAAAAGTTAAACTTTTAATTTTACACATGTGTATATAACATGAATAAATTGAGATGTGGATATATTTCGATGAGACAAGCAACCTAACAATACAAATAATGCAGAAACAACACCCAGAAATCAACCCAAGGTAATCAACAATAGTCGAGTGTATATCATATACAAGATCTAAATCAATCTGAGTAAAGACCAGTTGTGAATAATTTCACAGAGACTATCAAATTTGTCACCTGAACAGCAAATTATTTACGGGACAGAAACACTGTTTTTGTATTTTATATGTCTACTAGCATATTCAACAGGTATATGTTTGGTTCCAGGTAAGTTGAATAGTTAGTTAATTAGTAGGTCGAGGTCAACATTTGTACATCTATACATAAGACAGATTACGGAAATTTTGTATGTATAACAGATCGGATTGAACCGTGTCACAAAAGATGTAGCAAAGTTTTGAAGTTTGAAAAAGTCTTCTGTCAACTCAGACTTGACTCAATTTTACATTACAGACAACCATATACATTTTGTATTTTCTTTGCTGACAAGTTCAATTCTAATGTGACGAAAAAAACATACGACCATAATTGTATGCTACTGTTACTCGCAATTTAAAAAAAAGAACATGTTTAAATTACAAATTTCCATTGAACATAAAACAATTTGTGCCTTTATTACCGATTTTACAAAGTATGAAACATGTTACATGTGAAAGAGTCGATTTAACTGTTAACTTTTTTCAATATTACTTAAAACTGACTCTTTAAATGTATCAGACTATGCTAGTTATGAGTTGCTAGTTTTTATAATCAAAACGTTTTATGAATAGAATACCTGAACGCACATATTCCACTGCTGTTGTTACAAAGCATTTCGAAGAGATTCTGCATTTGCCCACGAAAATGTCACTATGCAGATCGAATATGTTTTGTGTTTATTTCTTGAAATTTTCTTTTAGGGGAGACAATTTTGATAGATCTTTGTATAAAGGTAATCTTCATTTTTTATGTTTTGATGAATGGAATCGTTATTTGCATATCATTTATTTTTAACGTTTTTGCAGCTTTTACGACTGACTTGAAAGGTCTTTGTTTATTTCACATCTTCCTTTCTTTTTATTTCTAGATAATCAGATTCCTATAGTACCTATTAAATGATAATCATCATTATAATGGTACAGTTGTTTCAACAAAAACAAACTTGGGCGAACACAAAACCTTGGATGGATTTAGTGTATGTTTGTCAGTTGAAAATAATATACGTCAATGTAAAATATATCAACTAGAAATACTTTACGGTTTATTAATGCCAATTATAAATTTATCTAAACATCCGTTCTACAGAATTGAGAACCTTGAAGCCTTTTCTTTTTGAAGTGCGTTAATGAATTGGTTAAAATTTGCAAAATCTATTCATATGTCATCTTCCTCCTGGGAATCACCCTTTTCGTTTTTCTAGCAATACTAACTATATTCCAACTCACACTGAGAATGTTCAATTGAAGAAGTCCATCCTCTGGTTGCAGACGTACGCCACACACCAAGTCACGCGTGGAAATCTCATTTTGACGAGATCTGATGAGTCTTTCTGATTTTCAACAATAAGTACATTTATTCTGTAAACTACTTAGTATTCAAGAATATCAACGGGATATTGTATTAATTAAATACATATTATTTCCACATACAACTCAATAATGTCATTGATGGCCCGTGCATTTTTTATTGCTGAAGTAAATATGTACGGGAAAAGCCAGAAGGAAAAGCAGACATGTAGTAATAATTTATTTAAACTGAAGGATGTTTATTTACAGTTTACAAATTTTGTTTTGCAACATTTACTAGTACCTGCATATAGATGAAGTTGATAAATGGCTTAATTAATGAAGTATAATTATACTATTTATTGATTAATAAAGATATGTAAGCGGTTCTCCACCTAAACGCCTAAAATGTAACACCATTACAAATTTAGGTGACGCAAGCTTTTTCTCTCAATAAAATACATCTGTATCGTCAATTCCAGACTTTTAGCAAGAAATTACAGCAAAGTAAATTCCATATGATTGATCGCTACCCCCTAATAATTTGCAAGCCCTCCCGTTTGTGCCTAGCCAATGCTTGAAAAAAAAACTTTGCTTACTAGCAGCACTCAATATACTTCATTCAAAATACATTTCATATAATCTTTGAACAAAATATTACAAATTCTTGTTATTTCTATAACATTTTCCTGCAAATTATCAGTCGTTTCTTTATATAAAAAATCAAGAGTCCTTTCTCCTCCACCAATAAAAACTGACCGCCACGAAATAGCACAATAGTGTTGAAAGTGGCATTAAACACCAATCAATCAATCAATCAAGAGTCCTTTCTCCTCCACCAATAAAAACTGACCGCCACGAAATAGCACAATAGTGTTGAAAGTGGCATTAAACACCAATCAATCAATCAACCAAGAGTCCTTTCCGCCGAACGTGAATTTTTATTGCCGGAATCTCCGATATGTCGACTTCGATTTAAATCTTTATTTGTATTTTTATACTTATATTATGATGTATGATATTGTTTTATATTGGTATGTGACACTAGGATAAAATATTTTATTATACTTCACGTAAAATGCAATATTTTGATTGGCTTATACGAGGGTGTTAATTTACTCTATTCTATGGTAAATACTCTATTATTCTTCACGGAGACGCTTGATCAAGTGTGCGCTTTATTAAATACGACTCTATTCTATGGCAAATACTCTATTACCCTTCACGGAGACGCTTGATCAAGTGTGCGCTTTATTAAATACGGATGGTTGTTATGTACAAGACGTCATAGTTTATTACTTTGAATTTGAAATTTAATCGACAGTAATAACAGAACATTCAGTATAATAAACTAAATAACACATATCTGTGAGGGTGATAGAGCAGATTGTTACCCCTCGAAAAGACATTGTCAACCTTGGCTTCGCCTCAGTTGACAATGTTTTCTCGGGGTAACAATCTGCTCTATCACCCTCTCAGCTATGTGTTATTTATATACTGTCTGTCTGTCTGTCTAAAACAAGCACTAGGACCAATCTTCATTTTGATTCATTAGACGTACTCCATTGAAAACACCTCGTATGTGAAAATAATGATATTTTGAAATTTAGCAGCAAACTTTCTTAATTCCAGAGTTCAAAAAAATTTTCAAACCATTATTGGTACATTTTTCTTATGTTCCTTAATCTCTCTAGCAAACTTACAATGTAAATAACTCTTTTTTTACCAATTCTAATTTAGTATTCAAGAATTACTTTGCAATTTTCACAAGTTGCCCTAAAGAGTTTTAAATTATAAATAACAAAGTACTTTTCCATTTCAAAATAATGTGTTTTGTCTTAGTTAACATAAAACATGAAACTGAAATGTTTACGATAACTCATTCTTTTTATTTTTGCTATTTTTCTCAAATTTCATGGCCATATATCTTGTAACAGACTTGTTCCACTTTTGTTTATGCATACTTAATTTGACAATTATTCTTTTCAGTTTACTTCTAAAGTATTTCTGATCTGTAGAAAGCTCACATTGTAATTTCCATCTCTTGTTTTGTGCGGAGATACAATAGATTCTATCATCATAGAAGTATTTTTGTAGACTTTTGATTATTTGCACCTGTGCCATTTGAATTTAGAGATGTAAATTTAAACTTTATTAAATTTTTCAAGTTTCAAATTCCAACGGTGAAATGCGATACATTGGTTTTATTGAAACTTCCATAAAGAGATTAAATCTCCTTTTGTCGCCATTTTGTTTACAGTCCTTTCGGAATCACTCGCTTAATCGCTTCGTCATTGTTTGGGGGTCATCACCTATTCATGGTTTTTGTTGAAGTTTATTGTGATTTTATTATACTCTATTTTGCGTTTTGCATTCTGTTTTGAAGTAATTAATAGTTAGAATATGGTCGCACAATGAAATTGTAGTCGAAATATGCGAGTATATTGTCAAGGGTTGAACCTAGCTGCTATAATTAAGCGAACTCAAGGTATTAAATGTGCAATGAAAATCCGTAGGATGTTGAGTTAAAATAATGTTCTTTTCAGAAAAAGATTTATTGGTGTCAAACCAACTTTTAAATTTCTCTTCATCCAGCTGAAAATTTGTTTGTAATAACAGAGAAAATTTAGAAACATAACATCTTTTGTTTTCTTTATTGACAAGTGATTTTATCAGTTTAAAAAAGAGTAGTTTAAAAGAATATGATATCAATAGAGGTTTTAAAATCACAATTCACGTAAAAATTTAACAATAAACCTAACAAAAGCTTTTAAATATGATAAAAGTAACACGTTATCTTCATTGTTACTGCGTCAAAAGAAATACAAAAACAAAATTGTATTAGTTTGAATGGCATAATCACATTTAAAGGTACTCCGTCTAATTTGTCAATTAATCATATGATTTGCAGCAATATAGATTAACTTTAGAATAATGGTACACGCAAAGGAGCTGTAAAATATTATATATGATATTTTAAACTACATGAATGTAAAAACCATTGAGAATAAATAATGGCATAGAATATTTTATGAATTTTAGTAATCGGCACCAGAAACTGGTCATTCTAAGTTACTGACACAGAGTTTCACTAAACACAACAATGTTGGGACAGAGGAGACATCGAGTACATATAAAGATAAGGAGTTGTGGTATGATTGCCAATGAGACAACTATTCACCAAATGACAAGGATTTAAGCAACTATCAGTACCTGTACGGGCAATGCTTATCAAAACCCATACAAAATATTCATCTGAAAAAATGCCTCGATATGACAAAATGTCCCATAATTCAAACGGAAAAAAAAAACAACAGCTTGATTCAAACAAAAAACAATGGTCTGATGGTTGAACTCAAGACAATTACTCACGAGATAATAGGAAACAATATTAAAAATAGACAGCGCTATTTGTTGCCTTACATTACTTTGACAGTTGTATTTCTTTAGGTAGCATTTACCTGCTCATGTTCAAGGACTCTTGTTGCCACTCTTGATTTGTGGTAGTGTAGAAAAACAACAAAAAGATAATCATAAAACCGAAATACCGGAAGTATTTCTCTCTGTCAAAATGTATCTGTGACGTTTATTTCATATGGTGATAGAAGAAGCAACAACCTTTAGTCATGTATTTTAATTTCACCAACGATATATGTTATTAGAAGAAAGAGATGTAACTCTGGTGGAAGTTATAACACGGTCGAGTTATAATTCACCCATTTAGTTGTACTGTTGATAAAATGGATGACTTGGATACTATGCTTTTGCAAATAAGGAGATGTGGTATGATTTCCAATGAGACAACTATTTAGCTATCTATTAACTGATATGCTAGTGAATCGCTGTGGATGTAAAACAACTAGTGTATCCATGGTTATTTACTAGACATGAAACAGACAGACAAGTGTCATCATTTATCCGACGGTTAAAAGGTGTTTTGATATATATGAATAAAAGGGACGTAGGAACACATCAGTTAGACAGCAAACCATCGACAAGAAAAACCAAGAGACATTTTTGTCGTGATAATTACAATACTTTTATATTCATAAATGACGTAGCAACACTACATGTACGATGCTTCATGCAAACTGTGATACGTCACTTGTATTCGAATCACTTAAAACTAAAAAAAAACATTTATTCTTTAAATGCTCGACTTGAAGTTCTCATTTCTGTACGACTTCCATCTGTTGCATCAATTGTTAAACATGTTTATTTTTTGTATATGTAGGAAAAACTTTACTGTTGCTATACAATATCTATAAAGTACGGATTATAACTCTACCTTGAAAATGAAAAGAATTGCATATTGTGTTGTCAGGCTTGGTGTATTGTTTCGGAACAGTACATTTCATTTGTAATGTATGAAAATTATAAAGATTTCATTATAATTTCATCAACTATACAGTCACGGGTAAGCAGTTGTTTTGATGACTAGGATTATTTTTTCTATTCAAGCGAAAAAAATAAAAGAATAATCCCCTTTGATAAACCCATCACGATGTATTTGTTTCATTTCATGCAATCTATAATTAATGAATACCATTTAAAATGAATTGAAATAACTTCGGCGTCTTTGAAACCAAACCAGTAAACATTCATTCAAATTAATCATTAAACAATACAATGATGAAATCATATCGACAAAAGTTAATTACGATGATTATTATTTTACAATTACCAGAATCTGATGTGAGAAAATTCTCAGCAATTTGTCATAAACGATGTTACCTAACAATACGTAACGTTTTAATGAACACTTGTTTCGTCCATCTTTGCTTTATCCGGCATCGTTCAATACCACCCAAAAACGTAGGCGAATAGATTGTAACACTTGCTTTTATCAGAACCATGAAGCCCACAATGAATTGGAAAATGTAATGAATAAAGGGTAGATGCAAACTACGTAAAAGTCTGTTTATATACTGGGGAAACAATACTTACCAGTGGAACAGTGATTTTATTGCTATTACAAGCTCGTCGTATAATATTAATGCATAAAAAGCTGATCTACAGTTAAAAACAATTACTATAAAGAATTGGTCAACTATAAAAAAAAATGTTTTAGTTTTTATCGTATTGAGTTCTATATGTATAAAGCATATACTAACAAAGTGGTTCGAGTTTATTTTCGACTAACAAATTGAAAGAATATAATAAGACTTGTGTGAGTGAGAAACATATAACCTCATATCGATTATACAAAATAAAGCTAAGATTTAGTTTTTAGACTCATTTATAAAAAAGAGGAAATCTTTTGATATTTAAACTTACAAAATGAAGCCAATGTCACTTTTGATTGATCTGCTTCAAATAACTACTTGCAACGGATTCTACTACCAAATAATGTTCTAAGTATGAAGTAAACCGATTGCTCTATTTCATTTGGTGTGGGCTATTTCATAATGGTTTGCGCACTTTGTCTGTATCAGTTTGTAGTTTTGTCGTATAGTGTCCTGTAAATCTTTTATTCTTGGTTTACTTCCAACAAAACAGACAATGTTCTTCTTTATGATGGTTTTTACAGTCACTGGGTCGATGCCACTGCTTGTGGAGGTTTCGTCTCCGATGTTATCACAGGCACAGTAGTCATCTTTATTATATTGATATGAACTTATTTGGTACGGTCATTTTCGGTAAATTAACTGTTCATAAAATGTTCTTATCTCTCAAAACAGTAACCTTTGTCTGTCCTCTGGCATAGATGCTTACATGGCTATTCTTGGAATTTACGGTTTTAAATACTTTTCGAATATCAGTCGAATAATCAAACGAATTGACCATTTTTTAGTGAGCAAAGCCAAGGCAAGCTTCGCATTTCGATCCTTTTGGTGTTACGTAAAACTGTTTTATGAATTTGAGTAAAACGTTTCATTGCCTGCCCTTTTAGAATTTAAATAATTAAATAATAAATTGAGGAAAGACATTTTAAACATCCACCCACCAGTATTATAACTTTAAATTAATAAATTTTATTACAAAAAGAAATATTCAAAGATATCATTTGGTTTAGAATTAATAAAAATAAGACAAAATTGAACAAAGTAAAGTTTCAACAGAGCAGCTGATGATTTTTTTTTATCATTTCGTCCTTTTGATCTAAAACACGAAACTGTATTACGCTAAATAATAGGATAAAATAAGCAAGGAAGTAACGATTGACTTCGAACAAAAGCTAAGCTGTATGCTATGAATAGAGTTTGAAAACTCGGCTTTTATCAATGACATAATGAGGAATCGGCTACAAATAAACCCTATTCAAGAAAATTGACATATATTCAACTAGTATTGTCCATTGCAGTAATGAAATCAGCATCGCTCCCATTCAGGCAGATTTTGTCATTGTTCAAGAGAAAATTGAAAATCATTTCATTCTATACAAACACAGCATGCTTTTGAATGGTGATGAAAGGTTTCAAATGCCTCTATAGAATATAGCTTTTCATAGATGAATAGACTTTAAAGAGCTTTTCATGGATCGTGTACAAGATCAGTTGTAACACTGATCGGGCGTTTTTTTACAATATCTTTCTAAAATTGATATTGAAATTGTTGTCTTTTTTCATGTGTGAGAGCCATGATTCCAATTGCATACCTTTTAAGAACAGAGTAGTTTTCTTCGTTACCTTCCATTGATGCGAACAAAAGCGTACCTGAATGAAGTACCGACACAACTCATTACATTTGGCCCAATCAAGCATGAAATCCCGCCCTTGTTCACCTCCATTTATAAAATGGCTGCTGATGTTAAAACGGAAACTCATTTGAAAAGTTCCCACCTTTAACATCCAACGATCCGTTTTAGCTTTCAAAGAGAAAAGGATGCACTTAGCTCAAACGAACAAGGTCCCAGGTACATTGTTAACGATGCAAACTTCCGTTTGTGTTCCTTCCATGGCGAAAAATAATCTAGAAGAATGCAAATCATCACTTTTACAGTATAAGTAATATAATACTCATTATTAAGAATGAAAGCGTTTTATTATTTGTTTTAAGTGAGTTATTAAATCTAAGATGTTTTGTTTATACTGTAGAAATGTTCTTATGGTGTTTCCAAATGCATTCTTTTCACAGGGTTTCTATTCTCAGAATTTTCTCAAAAGATGTTAAGAAATCTGTTTCTTTGGTCTAATGATAATTAAGTGCAAACACTAAATAATTTTCCAACAGGAATTCTCTTATGATAAACATGTACAAAAGAAGTTAAAATGAATTCAGTTTACGGAGACTTTTAATTTTGAAATAAAGAAAAGCTTCAATTGGCAAATGAATATAACAACTTTTAATTTGCAGATTGAATGGCATTTTATTGTAACACTTAAGGTACCTAACCTAAGCACAGAATTAAATTAACCAATTAATTGCAGAATTGTAGTCATCAATAATGCTGTTACTGTCAAACAAATTTCTTGTCCGATTCCTTATTCAAGATAAAAAAAAATGACAGTAATGCCTTGTTTTTTGTTATTGTTTTTATTTGTTTTGCAATTATCCTTGTTATAATAATACTACAAGCATGTTGATAATGGCTTCCAACAGTTTATAAGTGTCCAAACTCAACATGTCATAACGAAATGGTGCAACTAGGATATGTATAAATCTGCAACGCATCACCTTCAGACACATTAAGTTCGATGTTTTCTGTATAGTCCCTGTAAGCGCTTTGATAAAAATATTTTTATGAACAAAAGCAAATGTGGGGTGAATGTCAACGAGACCACATCCCAACGACAAAAATGACCGGAAGAAAACTAGAGAGCAACATGCAGTCTTCAAAAAACAGACAGGTGTCTTTAAAACATGTCAAGCTCTGAGTAGTCCCGAGTATATATAAGTTGTGAATAAAGTTAACAGAAACAATAGAAAATCTGTCCTTTGTACAGAATTCTCTAAAAAACGAAAAACAATAAGATATGACATACGAACACTGACGAGGTTCCTAGATTATAACAGGGACATGGAAATGGGTTTTAGATCTCGACCCTCCTCCTTTTAAATCTCGATCAGTAGATTATCAAAACGAACTTAAAAAAATATACAATAAAAACCCGTGTAAGGGAAAAACACATCACTATTAAATACCAAAATAGTAACAAAAAATTAACATATGAAAATAACAAATTGTGTAAAGAATACTCAAAGTTACTGAAAGCAAGCTCAGAGTACGTAATCTGCTGATAAGGAATAATGGTCACAATAAAGACACAATAAAAAAATAATAAGTCGAAAAAGCGACATTGCCATTGCTTAAAAACGACAAAAGGACAAAAAAGTCCTCAAAGAACTACATAGAAAACTTAAAACTTAGCGACACGGATCCAACCAAAAACAGGGGGTAATCTCACGTGCTCTGGAAGAGTAATCAAATCCTGCTCCACATGAAAAACTCGTAGTGTTGCCCATTGCAAATACATATTAGGTGAAAAGTCTCATTCGGTTATGTCAGAATCGGGGATAAGAAGAAGGGATTGTGGGTAATTTGCAAGATATCATATCCGTGGTCATCTGTGACACAGATAATTCATGACGGTCAACAAATCCATAAGGGTGTCCATGCAGCAAACCTTCGTAGGGATGAAAGATAATTAATAGATATACAAACACAAACAAAAATGATGCAGTGATTTACAACAACAGTATAAATATTTTCGTTATCAATACGTCTATTAAGCCAAGATGACTGAATTGGAAGACAAATTCTAATTTTTTTAGCTTTAAACCCATATTTGCCGTAAAAAGCTGATCACCAAAATCACTTGTAATTAAACTGGAATCAAACTTCAACAATAAATCTTTACCTTTGTTATATAATTTAGTAAAAATTTAAACCAATAAATGATAACTATATCTCTGCAGTAAAAGTTTTTTAGTCCTAAAAAAACACATCCATACAACGGTACATGATGACCGTACATAATCATCAAGAAAAAGAAAATTAACAATAGGAAAGGGAAAGTGAACACGTTTGTCGTACATTTTGGTATTGATATTACCATAAGCAATTTTTTATATCGGTTTAAATAAGGTCTTAGGACATGGATCACTATCAATGTTCAATCTAGTAAGAATAATTTCACGGTGGATAAATACTTCATTTGTATTTCTAAATTGGTTTTAGAGAATAAGTAACTCACTGTCTGCTTGTGTTGTTAAAAATATCTATAAAGTAGTGGTTTGTTGAGTTTTTTTAAAACTTTGCTATACATTGGGATTTATAACAGTTAACAAATAAATCTGTTGCAATAACAGGGTCACAGCTAGTTCCCCCCGGAATACCATTCACTTGTTTGGTATACTTTATCTTCGGAACGAACATAAATATTATGAAGCAAACAATTAATGGCTTATATCATTTCTCTGCATTTGTATGATTTGTGGGGTTTTTTTTTTGCTTTTTTTTGTAAGTTTTATTACCGAAATGGAATTGTAACGTCTGCAACAGATAAAGTTACACCCAGATTTATTCAAAAGACGAATTTATCAAATAGGAAAACTTCTCTATAACAAGATTGTATGTTAAGCTGTATAAAGGGTAGAATAATCAGAACGAGTTCGTAAACGGTTGTAATGGAGCATAAGTTGGAAGAACCGAAACAATGTGTAGTTGAATTTTACTGGATGTGGAAATTTATAAGATTTCTTATGTAGTTTAAAGAGCAAAAACATAATGGGAACCATGTGGTGTTCAACGGCATCTGAAAAATATAACTTAGTCTACGAAGACATAGGTATAAGCTCTCTAAGATTATAGTGGGAGGGGTTGAGTTTGAACAACAGAAGTTAATCTGTCATGTTGTTTCTAAAATCTATTAGTTTTGTGCATGTAAAATGTGCCATTTTTTTATCAAAATTGTCTTTAACAGCAGTGCTTAGCATTAAGACCAGTCTGATTTTATAGGTGTATTAAAAATTGTTGTAAAACCCTTCGAAAAAAACATTATTCAGACTCTTTAATGTTCAAATTGCAAGAGGTTTACTCAACTTTTTTGACATCGTTAGTGAATTAAATCCAGATAAATTTGGCCATACCTCTTTGAAAAGCATATGATAGCTATAGGCAAGTTTCCCAATGTTTAATAGTGTTTGTCTACCTCAATTTTCTTTTTCATATTTGTACATCGATGGAAATCCCTTGTCATTTCAAATCCTACATGGCCAAAATGAAAATTATTCCGATGATACCATAAGGTATATTATCATCTCAATCCAGGATTGCTAACAGCAGCAACAAGTTAAACGAGTCACTGGACGACGAATTCATCGTTTAATCTTTTTTATAAGAAAAGTATATTCAAAATACTATTAGATTTACAACGAAGTCAAAAGAAGAGGCGGAAGATACAAACGGGACATTCAAAATGCGTATGTCGAGATAAACTGACAACACTATGTTGAGATAAACTGACAACACTATGTCGAGATAAACTGACAACACTATGTCGAGATAAACTGACAACACTATGGCAAAAAAACAAAATACAAGGAAAAAAACACACAAACAAGTTCACAAATTCAAATTTTGATACAGAGGCGAATATTTAAACAACACTTGACGAATTTACTTTCGATCGGTCAAACATTGAGGTCACTATCGTATTAAGCAGTTACGTTAATTTTTGGTTCCTGAGTATTTAAAAGTTAATGAGGAATGATTCACGAACAAAAATATGCAATGTCAGAGTTGCATGTAGGGTGCAGTTTCCTTTTATTTTATTAAAACACGCAGTGTCAACGGAAAGGAAAAACAGCGACCTTTATCAGGTTTAATTTATTTCAAATTAAATATGATAAAGGATTTTATAAATAATATGAGAAATTGTACATTTTATCACGACAATAGACGAACAAAGGTGGTAAAACGTTTTCAATGTTTCTTTATATTTTAACAAACAAATTTGTTATCTCTATACAAATTTAATATCAAATATCGCTTAATATTATTATGTTTTTAAGTAAAAGAATACCATATCCGTTTTGATGAATATAGATTTTCCAGCTTAAACAAGACTTCAAAGAAATCATGGGTATCGGATATGTTATAATTCAAATTTACAAATCTTTCACCATTTATATCGGTTTTGTTCACTGTAAATTAACCATACTGTGAATTAAAACCTTTTTCATACGATAGCTTTTTACATATAAAGCATCTTCGCTGCATGACCTCTTTTAAATGAGATTTTGAAACTTTAATCCCTCCTTGTGACTGAATCAAATTGGATGACAATTTGTTCGTTATTTAATCGTGGAAAACGGGTCCCGCGAATAAGTAGCCTTTATAAATTGTATTGGGAGATAATATGGGGAAAGTTCAACATTTAATAAAAACCTTTGAAAACAGATCAACGAGGTTTTTACAAGGTGAAATCAACATTACGAACTTCGTGTCTTTTGTAAGTCTAGGCATCAGATTTCATTTGAAATCAACATGGTTTCAATATCCTTATTTGTTCGGTTGAAAAGAGTAGTGTTTAATTTGGCGTAAAACTCTTCAGATATCGCCTTACTCCCACCTGTGACGAGAATTGCTTTCTATTGTTAGGTTTTGTTTATCAATACCCCGGGACATTGCCGATGCTTAAAATTATGACTGTTAAACGAGCGTAGTTATAAAGACATAGTACCTATGAATGCAGATTCACAAAAGAAGGATTCATTAGGTAGCACTTCCTTTTTATAAGTCCACAAAAGGTATAAAAACTTTTCTCAATAGTAAAGCAACAAAGGTGTTAAAAGGTATGATAATTTCATTGAAGAAGTAATGATTTTCTATTTACGTGTAATTCATGATGTTATTGGAACTTAACAAAGCGAGGTACAACATTTGATTGTTCACAGTTAGACCCAGATTAATTCTATTGTCCAGTGCTTTTACAAACCATAATAGCTTTAGAAAATATTGAAATCGTTTTTGAGAGATTGTTTGGTAATTTCCTGTGTTGGCGACTTCCAATACATTATTAAATCGGTAGGGTATTTTTGTTAGTTTGAGTATCGTTTGTGTCTTCCTTCAATTGTCATGATTAATTAAAATTGTCCCGTCAAACCATTGATTGTTGCTTAAATTTGGGAGGTGCAATCATATGATTTGTAAAGATGACTTTAAACGTTGATAGTACTTTTTAGATAGTCATACTCTGACCTATTTTACAGCATTTGTACTATTGCTTTTTCCATTAAGCGATATGACTGTTGCTGTATATGGGTTACTATCGATCTGGTTTATAAAATATAAATACTATTATACAAGGTGTGTAAATGGTTTGGGTTCAAGTTAGGTATTGTGTTGTGACACCCGAATGTCTGATAGAAGTTTGTTTTAAAAGGGGGAGGAAAATACATATTGTACCAAGGTGGAAATCAAAAATCATAAGTCAAAGTAAAACACCACACAGAAATATTCAAGAATTTTAGATGACAACCATTAGATCTGTAACTAAATATGCTTCCTCAACAGTAGCATCGGTCGAATGTCTTTAGCAGAACTCAACAGTAGCATCGGTCGAATGTCTTTAGCAGACCTCAACAGTAGCATCGGTCAAATGTCTTTAGCAGACATCAACAGTAGCATCGGTCGAATGTCTTTAGCAGAACTCAACAGTAGCATCGGTCGAATGTCTTTAGCAGACCTCAACAGTAGCATCGGTCGTATGTCTTTAGCAGACATCAACAGTAGCATCGGTCATATGTCTTTAGCAGACATCAACAGTAGCATCGGTCGAATGTCTTTAGCAAAACTCAACAGTAGCATCGGTCGAATGTCTTTAGCAGACCTCAACAGTAGCATCGGTCGTATGTCTTTAGCAGACATCAACAGTAGCATCGGTCGAATGTCTTTAGCAGACCTCAACAGTAGCATCGATCGAATGTCTTTAACAGAACTCAACAGTGGCATCGGTCGAATGTCTTTAGCAGACATCAACAGTAGCATCGGTCGAATGTCTTTAGCAGACATCAACAGTAGCATCGGTCGTATGTCTTTAGCAGAACTCAACAGTGGCATCGGTCGAATGTTCTTTAGCAGAACTCAACAGTAGCATCGGTCGTATGTCTTTAGCAGACCTCAACAGTAGCATCGGTCATATGTCTTTAGCAGACCTCAAAAGTAGTATCGGTCGTATGTCTTTAGCAGACCTCAACAGTAGCATCGGTCGAATGTCTTTAGCAGACCTCAACAGTAGCATCGGTCGAATGTCTTTAGCAGACATCAACAGTAGCATCGGTCGTATGTCTTTAGCAGACCTCAACAGCGGCATCGGTCGAATGTCTTTAGCAGACATCAACAGTAGCATTGGTCGTATGTCTTTAGCAGACATCAACAGTAGCATCAGTCGAATCTCTTTAGCAGACCTCAACAGCAGCATCGGTCGAATGTCTTTAGCAGACCTCAACAGTAGCATCGGTCATATGTCTTTAGCAGACCTCAACAGTAGCATCGGTCGTATGTCTTTAGCAGACCTCAACAGTAGCATCGGTCGAATGTCTTTAGCAGACCTCAACAGTAGCATCGGTCGAATGTCTTTAGCAGACCTCAACAGTAGCATCGGTCGAATGTCTCTAGCAGACCTCAACAGTAGCATCGGTCGAATGTCTTTAGCAGACATCAACAGTAGCATCGGTCGTATGTCTTTAGCAGACATAAACAGTAGCATCGGTCGAATGTCTTTAGCAGACCTCAACAGTAGCATCGATCGAATGTCTTTAGCAGACCTCAACAGTAGCATCGGTCGAATGTCTTTAGCAGACCTCAACAGTAGCATCGATCGAATGTCTTTAGCAGACCTCAACAGTGGCATCGGTCGAATGTCTTTAGCAGACCTCAACAGTAGCATCGGTCGAATGTCTTTAGCAGACCTCAACAGTAGCATCGATCGAATGTCTTTAGCAGACCTCAACAGTGGCATCGATCGAATGTCTTTAACATACCTCAACAGTGGCATCGGTCGAATGTCTTTAACAGACCTCAACAGTGGCATCGGTCGAATGTGTTTTGCAGTCCTCAACAGTAGCATCGTTGGGATGTCTTTAGCAGACCTCAACAGTGGCATCGGTCGAATGTGTTTTGCAGTCCTCAACAGTAGCATCGGTCGAATGTGTTTACAAGCAGTGTTAAATACTTACCAGTCAATCTGACTTAATGGTAGGAGTGGTGACAGTTGAGTAGTCGCGTATATATATATATATATATATATTTTGTATTTCTTTTTAAAAAAATCAGTCATAGTCAGCTACACTGCTTAGGACATAAAACTTAGTTATGCGGAATGTTTGCTGTTGCGAAACTGAATGGAAAAGGAGAATCGTGAACACACCCTAAGGACTTAGTCATGTATTATTCTTGGAACAAAAATATTAAGTACCAAAGAACAATTGTACATTCAGATTGAATATAAAAGGCATTTCCTCTTT
Source organism: Mytilus californianus (assembly GCF_021869535.1). Classification (NCBI taxonomy): domain Eukaryota; kingdom Metazoa; phylum Mollusca; class Bivalvia; order Mytilida; family Mytilidae; genus Mytilus; species Mytilus californianus. The sequence goes on from NW_026262690.1 coordinate 67,810,803, forward strand.
ATATTAATTTCAGTCCTTCTTTATATATTTATATTGTTGACCAGTCAATTACTATATACTGTTGTTGTATTGTAATGATTGTTTTTCTTTTCTTTTAACGTAACACTTAACTTACTTTCAATATTTTCTTATCCTTTCTTTTGGTTTTTATATCAATTTGATCTGTATTTAACATTGAACAAAAGGAAACAATATATGGAAAATGAAAAATGTAGTTTGAAGCAATCCTATTGAAAAAGATCAAATCGTGTATTAATACTTAGTTTTTAAGTAATTCTTACATACAATGAAAATCGCATTATTTTTCCATTAAGCGAGTATAATTTGAGAGAGTACAATAAAATCTCTTTAACAAATAACATTTAAACACCCTGAAGGGAAGTTTTAATGTAATTTGTTATTGAAAAATATTTACCCTTTTATATATGTGTTAAGGTTTATTTGTTCAATGAGATATCACCCAATACACAGAAGAAAATTTCATTATTAGCTTTCTGAAAAGGAAAATAATTATACAAATATATATTTTACCCCCGTCAAACAAAAGTTAACTTTCCTTTGAAGACAAACTAATACTTTTAAAAGCAATCAATTATAAACTAAATATCTTTTTTCATCTCTATAAAGTAAAGTAATTTAAGAAACCCCACTTACACGTTTTAAAGATTTTTTTAGTATTTTAAAAGCATATGTTATCAAATTTATTGTAATGATTTTTTTAAAGGTGAAAAGGCCGCTGAACTGTGCATGATTAGTTTTTAGACTTGTAGACTTGATATTTTCGGTCTGAATTGCTCTGATCCTAGATGGATATTTTCAGTCGGAATTGCTCTGATCCTAGATAGATATTTTCAGTCTGAATTGCTCTGATCCTAGATGGATATTTTCAGTCGGAATTACTCTGATCCTAGATGGATATTTTCAGTCTGAATTGCTCTGATCCTAGATGGATATTTTCAGTCTGAATTGCTCTGATCCTAGATGGATATTTTCAGTCTGAATTGCTCTTATCCTAGATGGATATTTCCAGTCTGAATTGCTCTGATTCTAGATGGATATTTTCAGTCTGAATTGCTCTGATCCTAGATGGATATTTTCAGTCGGAATTGCTCTGATCCTAGATGGATATTTTCAGATTTGGCTTCACGGTGACTTGTTTAATCATAACTATCATATTTTGTCAATGCCATTGCTAATTTGTTTAATTATACTTCATGTCAAAAATGCGGGATTCTGATTGGTTAATACGAGGGAGATAATTTACTCTAACCCATGGCAAAACTCTATTACCCTTCACGGTTGACAATGTTTTCTCGGGGTAACAATCTGCTCTATCATCCTCTCAGCTATGTGTTATTTATATACTACCGTTCAACCAGTATTATCTGTCGAAAAGTGTACAATGGACTTCCAAATATAGACTTCATTATTGAGAAAAATCCTTTCAATTGATTACTGCTGTCTTTATGACAAGCTCGTTATAAGTTGCAATAAACTTGCTTGACTTTTTCCAAATTTATGAATATTTTTTTTTTTTTTATTTCATTTTTTTTTTTTTTTAAATACTTGTACATTTGTATATGGTTTATGAGAGGTATTTAAGGTGAGAGTTATATTTGAAATGTCAGCTTAAATAATGTGTCACTTGAGTTGGATTTGACTACTTTATTTGGATGTTTAGATGTTTCAATCTTTCCAAGAAAAAAATCGGCAATAGTAATCTGACGAAAAATGGCGACGACGGCATATCTGAATTAAAATAAAACTTATTTTTCTATAAGAAAGCTTTATATAAAGGGCAAAAATTCGAACTGCAACTGGGAAATGAGAGTATGCGTGTTACGGGCAGTAATTTTGCCTTACAACACGCCACCTACGGACTGTTTCAAGGGTTTTCAACATGCAGAGAGCGAGGCACTCTACTTCACAAGGCAACATATTAAACGGCCGCGGCGTATTTATATGTCTCACACAGTAAAATGGACGCCCCACTAAAGCAAGGGTTTTATTGCCGTGCGGGAGAAGACCGGGGATGAAAATATTTCTTTACCTAAGTCAACCTTAGGGTCGTTAGTTTTGGAAGAAAGGAAACTATAACATTCATATAGATTACTATTGCATTTTCTATGTTACATTGTGGTTATCGGTTAACCCAAGATACTAAAAATCATCTGCAAAAGTTCACAAAAATTCTATGTGTGATGGAATTATAATTACAGTATGAATACAGAACCTTGTTGGCAAAAATGAAAAACAAATGTATCTGAAACAGTTGTGTTTTCCGGCTTTCATTCTTAACGAGACGTAAAACCCTTATTATGATATTTACATTTCCACGGATCATTCTAACGAAAAGCTGATGTCAATTGCCAATTCTTAGTTCAGCCTTCATTATCGAAAACACTGGATGCAGCGGTGTCAATTTCGGCAAAGAAATGAACAACTGTTGATCATTGTAAATGAAATATAATTGATAACCAATATTTCTCATTATAAATACATGCTTTTCAAAGAAACAGGCGTTTGTAATCATTGGTAAGGAAAGAATTTTTGTGATTCTTTGCTTGCTAATGAGCAAAGAAAATTGACAGGACAAGTAAAGGGACTCAGTGCAAGTGTGTCTGTGTTTTCAGCAAGCACCTTATGTTAAGTGCAAGCTTTTAAATAATTTTAATACAATATCAGGAAAATTAGGCTGAGCAAAGTGAAAATATGTATTTTGTTAAAAGTTAATTGAAATAAAAGTCAGTATGGGCAATTCGGCTTGGTCTTACTGTAAGTCGTGAGATCTGATTAATACATCAGCAATAAAAAAAACACTCATCAAGATACCAGCTTATAATTGTGTACGCAAGACTCGCGTCTACAAACGACTCATCATTGTTATTTTTATGTCTATCTGTTTTCTTTTCACAATCAAATGGTCAAAATTGAAAAAACCTTCATGAATTGTATGCTAACTAAAGGCCTGCGGCTCTTTTCACAAAAAATCTTACGAGTAAAAATACTCGCAAGTCATTAACATTTCAGTATAACTTACGATCAATTTTAATCGTAAGATTTTTTATGAAAAGAGTTACTGAAATATACGTTCCGTTTTGGATACACATATGTACAAAAACATAATACTTTATACCAACAACAAAAACAAAGATATTCTTTGCATTATGGAGTTTTTCCTTGTTCGATTGTGTAGAGAGATTCAGATAATTAGCATTCCGATGTTCTCAAATTGTGCACTGCGCCGTGCTCATTTAAATGAAACAGAATTGACATAAGGGATTACAAACCCCAAAAAATTAACAAATGTCACTCCAATCATTTAATTTGCCATTAAAAAGTTATGAACTCACCTCACCCTAAAAATAAGACACTTCGGAAATTACCATCACTACTTCATACTTCAAACTTTATGATAGTGGTGATTTAGTTTTATAAATAAGGGATTTTCCTTTTCTAAGTAAAATGCATATAAGGTACAAACATACCACAAAATACGCTTCTCAAAACAAATTTTCTTGCATCGGAGAGAACAACCTCTAGCTGTTGCATGCTCAGTCGGATTTTATTTAGCATTCGATCAAATATTATACGCTCGCCAATACTAATCGGTCGATGTTTTAATTTACAAATGTGTCACAGTTGATCGCACACATATTTTCCACAGTGCTTACTTAGACCACTGTTCAATACGGCGGGTAACGCATGCGAAGCAGGATATTACAATCCTTCCACAGATCTTGATTGGTGTGTGGGTTTTTTTTATCTGTGTGTTCCCTGCTTTTTATGTATATTTTATTCTTGAATATCTTTTGGTCTGTCTTGTTTGTGTACTATCCTCTAGCAAACGATATTTTACACCCCTTTTAAGTTAATTGGTTCGGTATCGTCCACCTTTTTTATTCACTTCAGTCATAGTTACTAAAATTTTGCAACACTATCAAAACGTCACTACACTTTAACTAATAATTAGCAGTCTTATTCTACTCATTAGGAAACGTGTTCTACTCCAATATTGTGATACCAAAATTTTTGACTTTGGTTGAAAATCCTATATTTTTGGAAACAAATACACAAAATTAGACCTCATTTGATGTCGACACATTTGACGAGTTTGGTGGTTTAATAATACAAAAGACAATTGGTATACCAATGGGTATTAATTGTGCGCCCATTATAAAAGGCATGTTATATTCATATGTTACACAAACATTCTAAAAAACATGAAGAAATACATTTTGCAAATTTTGTTTATCATATTTTCAAGTGCATTACTGATAAATGTTCTCTCAAAAAATCTACATCTGAAAGTGATTATCACGATTGGCATTACGATATTTGATAGTAAAAATAAGGAGATGTGGTATGATTGCAAATGAGACAGCAATCCATCAAACGAAGTGGTTTAAAGCAACTGTAGATCGCCGTACAGCCTTCAGCAATGAGCAAAACCCATATTATATAATCAGCTATAAAGACCCCGATAGGGTTTGGTCTTTCTAGAGACATGTTTACTGTGCCATAAACAATTAAATTGTCTGGTATTACTAGAGACATGTGAACTCTGGCATATACCATTACAATGTCTGGTCTTATTAGATACGATTTTGGTGGTTTACTGTGCCATAAACCATTAAATTGTCTGGTATTACTGGGGACATGTACTCTGGCATATACCATTACAGTGTTTGGTTTTACTGGAGAAAAGCGTACTCTGTCAATAACAATTACAATGTCTGGTCTTACTAGATACATGCGTACTTTGTCATAGACAATTGCAGTGTTTGGTCTTAGTAGAGGCATACTAGCTCTTTCACAAAAACTGTTACAATGTCTGGTCTTACTAGAACCTTGTGTACACTATCATATACCCTTACAGTGTCTGGTCTTAGTAGAAACAAGCGTACTCTGTCATTAAAAGCGTGGCAGTGTCTGGTCTTCCTAGAAACATACATACTCTGTCCTAAACCATTGCATAGTCCGGTTACAGTGTTTGGTCTTAATAAGAAATTAAAGACTCTTGACCTGAGACTTAAAGTCTGGCTAACTAGAGACATGTGCACTCTTTCATAAACCATGCAGTATTTTGTCTCATTAGAGACAAAAGTACTCTACCATAAACCATCACAATGCTTTGTCTTATTAGAGACATGTGTACTCGGTCATAAACAATAATAGTTAAGTCATTGGAACAATCGTGTATGTCTGAAATAGTTTCTCATATGTGCACCTTTGTGCGTATTTTTATATTTTCTAAACTTTCTGTTGCTTTCATCGGGGAACATTTCGAATCTCAACTGTATCTTATGCATGTACAAGATCATTATCGCCTATAGTAAATATCAATTTTGGTATTCTCTTTTTATAATGTCCGATTAAGAACTGGAAAGAACATCAAAACTTCAAATGCCAGATTAACAACTTTTTGTGTTATTGCATCACATCTGCAGTTGTGCAGTTTCATTTTCTATTTATACCTTTCAATATGGTTAATTTTAAGTACTTATAAATGAAATGAGGATAAAATCAAAAATGCGTAAATATCAAAAAAACATTACAAACTAAAATCTTCACTAACGTATTTCTTTGTTGATCACACAATACAGTTTCTTTTTGATCATTTCCTAATCCAAATTAGTAATAGAGAAACATGTTGTTGACGCAATTTAACATCTTTTGTTTGTTAAGAATTTGAATAGAAAATAATTCACTACGTTTCGTGTCATTAACCCGATCCTCTTAGCTACATGCACTGCATTAGGTTTGTACAAAACAAATTTAATTTGCAAAACATTTGTACATTTTTCTATTAGTTGTTTTTTTGGTTTGACTCCATCTGTTACAGGGGTAGCTCAATAGAAAACACATCACGGTAACGAAATCCTTTGAAATTAAATAATAACTTTGCAGGTATTAGAGACATTATTGTCAAAGTCCTCTTTTGGTTTTATATTCAAATATCAATTTTCAAACTGCTCATTGATAGCCCATTGTGATCGGGATAATACAAACGATAGGACTCCGATGACAAATATGCTACCAAGAAAAGAAACTTTGATGAAGGGTTATTTGGTAAAATGATTGAAAACCACTTCACAAAGGGCATGCATTATGCGTTAGAATTGCACAATACAAAGATAACCATAAATGTATTGTTAAAAGCACAAAAGAAGAATTGATATTCTTTAGCAAATTATATTATTTGAAAACTCAATATAATGGCCTCAAAAGAATTATAATAACCCGAACAAAAGCCGGATCGACACAACATGTCACTCTGTGAAAGAAAAGTCATGTTATAGGAGAAATTAATTAGGATATAAAGGCCTTTGAATATTTAGGTGTCTTAGGGGGGCGTGCATTATTCATAAAAATCGTTGAGAAATATCCGTATTTGAATAAGAGAAATTTGTTAATCTTTAACACTTCTTAAAGGTCCTCAAGTTTGAAAAGGGTTATTGCTCTGAAATATGTAAATATTAGCAAATGACTTTCAATCTATTGTTATTAAGACGTCTTCAAATGATAATACCGTTTTAAAATATCGCGTAGTGAGGATCTAATATGCCATTTGATGTCAAAGAATTCATTAATGATCGCATCTTTTCCTCAAGTACTTTTTAAATGCCTGTTTTATTAGTGATATAATGCTGATTGTTATTTTTTATTGCTCAAAGATAAAAATCCCTCGGTGAGATGCAGGTGTTTTTCAGATGAAGAGTACGATTTTTTTATTGCAGGTGTTTTTGTGTTCTAGTTGCTTACATGCTAACAAGTTGATTAAAACGGGGAAAATTATATTTCAAGTGTTAGTGACATAAATACTAAGACCAGGTCTTGCAGTCATAAAAACTTGGAGTACGGTTATCGTATTCAGACTCAGATATCAATCAATCAAAATACTAGATTTGGTATTTCGAGCACAAATTTTGTACTCCGAATACTGAGTAAAGATGGATGATCGAAACACCGGAACCAAAAAAAAATATAAAGAACAGAAGAAGGTGTGTAACAGTAAAAATTCGATTGCTGCAATTAATCTGCACTAAATTTTCCTGTATTATAACTTCTTGTATACTGCAACAAAACGCCTGATTTCTGAATATTGAATAATCTATTAAAGACTTATAAACTCTTTCAAACTGCAGTTTTGACAAATTCGAGAAAGTTTGAATTGATAGTTTACTAACGAGAACATTCCTAACCAAAACAAAACCGAAAGTGAAACAATGTATTGTCATTCAGACAATAAAAGATTCAAGTCGAATATGTATAACTTTCTGTACAAAACTTTACAAATACTTTTTTTTCAATAAAACTGTCTTATATATAAGTTAAACAGCTAAAAAACGTTGTCCGGGTTTCGTGAATTTTTATAAAAATAATAAAAAGTTTCAATCTTTCAGTTCTTTACTCTGTGGGTGTTATACATAGTAACATAGACTATATATATATCTGTGTTATTGTTTTTACCTCTCTCATAACTGTTTGTGTATATGAAAATCTACATCAATCGTAACAATCATAAAATGGAATCAAACGGAAAAATCATGTACAATTCTATAGTCATGGTTTTTTATAGTTTTTATTCTTTTTTAATTTTTTCCAAGTTGATCACTTAGTATGTTTATATACCATATACATGCCAAATTAGAATAAATCATTTGAACAATGCCTATAATACATAACAATAAACAGGAAAGGTATAATTATAGAATTTTCTATGCATTTGTATTATTCATGTTCAAAATACTCTGAATCCGTCATCTTTTGTTCTAAGCAGGATCTGAACAATAGCGTGAATTTTAAAATTGTCAATATTGCTTAATTATTTATTCATCTTTTGTTCAGATGGGATTTCCACTCCAATATGAAATTAGAGTTTAATTTCATGGCGTTAGAGCTTTTTTTTTAATATTTTGTCAACAAAAGCAGTTATCAATAAACGTTTTTCTAGTATTGTGACAAACCCTTCTCTATTCGTTGAATAGAATAGGAAATAAATCGTGTTTAAGAACTCATAAAACTGGTTGTTCGATACATTTCGATGCAAAATGTTCAGTTTATCTATTAATAGATGTTATAAAAAACGAAGCCTTCAAATGCTTCGAACAATTTTGACAATTGAACGTTTAAGCAATTCTAATTATATTATATAAACCTTCTTTCAGATTTGTACTTTATCTGTCCGTCCGTCAGTCCGCCCACCCGTAAGTCCGTCTGTCCGTCCGTCCGTTATTCCGTCCGGTAAGTTTTTCGCACTTCTTTCTATATTTCCATCTATTGATTATGTATTTGAGTGTTTTTGTAGGAGTTATGGACCCTTTACATGGAAAAATCTTTTTAAATATCAGTTTTCTACACTTTTTTCTATAATGCCTGAATCAATTGTTAAGATATTTGGTGTTTATATTTTGTGATATTTTAATCCTATCAGAAGAAGTTAAGAGTTTGAGTTCATTTTGGTTGAGTGATAATTGCAGGAGTTGTGGTTCTTGGACACATCTAATTACTTTAAAATATCAGTTTTTAGAGAATGAAAACCTTATGTTTCAGGGGTTGGGATGGGACAGTAGTTGTTGGCAATATTTTTTATCTTTATATGGAATGTTCTGATCCAGCTTATGATATTGTAACAGACCGCCGCCACAGGCCGAGTAATTGTGGAAGGGTCTGTTGACAATTTTAGGGCCCATTATGCTCTCGTCAGAAATATACTGCATCTTGGATTTTCTACCTCAGAAGACGAATGGATGCCAGGCAATACACTCATTATACTCCATAGTTGAGTTGTAAAATAAAGTTCTAACGTATATTATATTTATTTACATATATATATATATATATACACAAATGCAGACGCCTTAGTTAGTAATCATTTTCGGGACATTTAGGTCACTCAGTGTGGTGGGGGATAACTGCCGCTACATTTACTTTTCCTTAAAAATACTTCATCTTATCATAATGAATTAAAGTATATTAACCTGCTTGGCTTTTCTGTTTGGAATTGGTCTGGTAATGATAAACTTTCAAGAAGATGGTTAAGCTTACTAGTTAGGCTTGAGCTAACAAGTTATCCGCCATTTCACTGAGCAGAGCATTAAGCATTAAGAAATTATATACAAAATGGACATTAAATTGCCTGTCCATTGATTATCAAAGGGATGGGACTTAGTCTTAACTTTTCCTTTATTAAACTTTATAGTTAGAGGCTTAAAACTTTGTAACTAGACTTGTTTCCAAGTTCTAGCAGTGCGTAGTACTAGCAGACGACGGGAGTACTTATATTAAATTCCAGCGGTAAACTGGTTAACAATATAATTCCTATAAACTATTCTTTTACAGGTATAAACATTGAAGCTTTAATAAAATTATTAATACAATGCCTTCTTTCTTACTCTTAAAGACTACTTTTTGATATTTAAAGTATAACGTTACAACGACAAAAATATTTCCTACTGCGGTCACATGATCAGTAAAATGGCTCTTCACAGGGAAACGAGAAACATGGTTTTGACCGATAGTAAAATCTTAAATATTTCCTTACTTAGACACTTTCAGGACTTATAATGGGTTGAAATATAATTTCAGGTATATGAATATTTATGCCAGACACCTTACGATCTTTAAAAAATATGTTATCAAGTGAAACGAGTTTGGTAAACAAGTGGAAGGGGGCACTTGCAAAACAAAATGGATAAAGTTAAAAGATGCAAATGTTACAATATGTGCAGTTCAAATTAATGTTCATAAAGTCAATAATATTTTATGTTGCAGGTTATCACCAAATAAAGTTTATATCCATATATAGTTGATTTCTTTCTTCTGTTGACATGGTAAATTCCAGGTTAAATGTTATTTGTTCCAGTTATTACATAATTGGAAATTGCAAATTACATCGGTAGCAACTTAAGGGGGGGGGGGTGGTAGGACCTTTATCGGGACTCGGGTGTTTTTAAGCTCGGGATTTCGGGATTGATCCTTTCGGGATCCGGGAATTCTTTTTTCGAATTTCGGGATGTCGGGATTTAAATTTTTTTAAATTCGGGACCTCGGGATTCCATGTTTTTAAGCCCGGGATTTCGGGATCAGGACCCCTCCTACCCCCCTCACTAATATGCGTGTACCATATATACTGTTAAAAAAAGAAACCCATAGCTCGGATGAGTTTTTCAAAATGCAAAATATATAATTTTACAAGGTAAAATGAAACGTTCAATTGCATCACCGAATTTATTACAGGTAAGTTTTTAACTTAAAATGCCCGTTCTTTTGATTTGGCTCTCTGCCACATGAATTTGCGACTCGCTAAAGTGCATATGACCTTTTTCGCCGCGAAATTTTGCTAACGTTTTTCACGAGAATTTTATGGTCAACTCAACTGTTACACTTTTGCGCATTTAAGAAGCAAGTTTGAAGATTTAATTCATCACAACGTTAAAACGCTGCCATGCCAAGTTTGGACCCTGCTATTTGAAATATCGTCATCGGCCGTCTCCAGGCCGGAGTGTCCCAAAGTGAAGTAGCAAGAACTGAAAATGTTAATCAGAGCACAATTTCGCGACTTTGGAACAGATGCCAGCAGACTGGCTGTACTAAGGACCGCCCGAGGAGTGGACGACCTCGCCTAACGACTCCCGAACAAGATCGCTACATCCGGGTATTTCATGTACTGAATCGAACCGTTGCCACAAAAGCCACTGCAGTTGGGATACCAGGATTGAGAAGAATCAGCTCACAAACAAGTCCGCAATCGACTGCGACATTATGGCATTAGACCCTGGAGGCCGTATTTTGGACCCGTTTTGAGGCCGTTACACAGACGGAATAGAGTTCGATGGTGCAACAGATTGAGGGGCAGGACATTCCGCAACTGGCGCAGAATCTGGTTCAGTGACGAGTCCCGTTTTATGCTTCAGAAACGTGATGGAAGAACTCCGTGTCTACCGCCACATGAATTAACGTTTTGCTTCCTCATTTTTCCAAGAAGTGGACAGCTTCGATGAGTGGCTACCTCTAATGACCGTAAAACGGAATTGGTACATGTTCCGGGTAATTTAACGGCTCAAAGGTACAGAGACGAATTTCTCAAACCTCACCTTATGCATGTTATTGACCGACAGAGGGATTTATTCCAGCAGGACAATGCTAGGCCTCACACCGCGCGTTTAACAATGGACTACCTTGAGCAGAATTACATCAATGTGCTACCTTGGCCTTCCAAATCACCGGACTTGAATCCTATCGAGCATCTATGGGACCCACTGGATAAACGTGTGCGCCAGCGTCAACCCACGCCTCAGACCCTTGATCAGCTCCGACAAATGTTGCCACAGGAATGGCGAGCAATTCCACGCAACAACATTAAAACATTGATAGCATCTATATGCCGAGGAGATGCGTAATAGTCTTAGCAGCGAATGGTGGTCTTACACGGTACTCACTTTAATGGCACCGGAAGTAACTCTAATTGTGATAAATTGACTTTTATTCATCAACCTCGAAGGAATTGACTGTCCTCTTCTCAATCAAACACGTTTTGAGTGAATATCGTTAATAGTAATTGTAAAATTTCCATTCAAAATTTATTTATTAAAATTCTTAAAAATCCATTATGCGTTTCTTTATTTTTTGCAGAGTATATAAGTGAAAACGCACCTGAAGCAAACGTTACAGCCGTAAGAGGTCAAATGAATTGCATATGCAATTCCCTCAGAATACTTATTTTATTTGACTTCCGATATTTTGACTATGAGCGTTTCTGATGAAATTAAATCCAGAAAGTGATTTGTTAGCAATTAATTAGTAATAATAACTTGTATATATCTATATATTGCCCATATTATGCGTTACTGTTACTAAATCGTACCTTTATATTTAGGATATAGGTTATGTTTAATCAACATTTGAATACCTTTTTTCTTTTCCGGTAGATGAAGATTATTCCAGTGCGAACCAACAGCTCTCGATCATCATCAATTTCTTCATCAACTTTAGATAAATCTTTATCATAACATTACATGTCAGTAAAATAAAATGAACACTAAGTTAGTACCTAAAGGGCTTCCCATTACCTGATGATTTGCTTTACCAATAGTCTCGACTATCATCATATTAATGATGGAACTTTATATATTGTATTATAGGATGTTTTTTTCAGAAGATTAGGCTGTAAAAAACTTTCTTTCGATTGGCATTGAATTCCTCATCCTATATCTATAGATTTGGAATCATTGAAACAAAAATGTAAGTGAAATTCTACCAAAAAGTTTATCTAATTATATCTAATTCTCGATTAAAAATCTGTGGGACCCTTGTTTAATTTCAAGAATCTGACACATGTTCCTGCCTGACTACAAATCTTCCGATAACGAAAACACATTCGGGAAGGATCAACTCCTGAAATAAAAGAATTAAAAGGAATAATTCAAATATGACTAGCCACATTTTCATACTGGTCCAATTATGGACCATTACTTCATTCAAATTTAAAGTTATAAAACCTTCATATCTACAGATAGTGTGTAATCATTCTAGTATCATGACAATATAAGGTTCGACCCCATAAATGAAAAAAATAACCAGTCACAAAAATGGTATGGACCAACAGAGGCACTGCTACGTATTAGAATTTCCTTTCAAGATGTGAGTATCAAACGCCACTTTTAGCCGTATTGTCTGTATTACAGAAGTATCAAACGCCACTTTTAGCCGTATTATCGGTATTACAGAAGTATCAAACACCACTTTTAGCCGTATTATCTGTATTACAGAAGTATCAAACGCCACTTTTAGCCGTATTATCGGTATTACAGAAGTATCAAACGCCACTTTTAGTCGTATTATCGGTATTACAGAAGTATCAAACACCACTTTTAGCCGTATTATAGGTATTACAGAAGTATCAAACGCCACTTTTAGCCGTATTATCGGTATTACAGAAGACAAAAACAGATCTACATGGAAAACAATACCTTAAAAAGTGATAAAAACCTGTGAAAACATGCTCAAAGAAAACTATCTGTTGAGGGCAAATTCACATGAATATGAAGATGTGAAGTAAATGTTAGAGACAACAACATAACAAAAACAACGAAAATACATCGAAAGACCACAATAAGATCTTTGATAGTACATAAAATAAGTTTCATCATTACCTATGTCATTAGGCCTTTCATCGTCCGACTTCAGATTATGAGTGAATGATTTCAATAGAGATTTAGATTTTCGTGTAGCGCTGAACTTAAGTTTTAAAACAACTACTAATAAATAGAACCCAAACGTGACTTTCACTTATTAACATGGGCATTTTCTTTCTCTCAGAAAATGGAAAGTACCGTGGAAGTCAATGACAGGAACTGAGATTGGAATACCTGCAGACAGTTTTAACAACAGACATGAAACTATTCAACTTCTTTTCTTCCAGCAGCTAAAACAACAAAAGTATTTCCTTGTTTTAACTCTTTATGTTTAACAAATACGATACCATTATAGAGGCATAACAGCAGCCTTTCATTTCGTGACCACCAACTGTCATTTTTGCCTATAGTATGGCATTGTGTCCTTTATTTAATTCTTTACTCTATTGTACGGACATAAAGCACCCAATGATTTCTATCGTATTATTTGCTGCATATTACCGTTAATTCTTTTCCGGCAGTAACACAATGAAGAAAACAATATGTTATTAATTGAAGCCCTATCAATCGCTATATCTCATTCTCCATTGAAATTAATATGTATTGGACAGAGGCAGCCTTTTGTTCAACAATTCATAATAAAAGATGTTTCTGTATTGTGCTATTGTATTGAAACACAATGGTACTATGATTATCGGGATGTTTTACAAAACCAGAACAATGGCTACTTTGATTACACTGCTATAGACATAATTCAAATTTGATTGGTCGATATAGATGTAAAAGAAATGTACATGCCTCATTTGATTCTATTGTTTAATAACTTCAATTTTATTGTTACTTGTTTTGTGTTGGGATTATTTTATTGTTAGCAATTGATGTAAAATCAGATATTTTTTTGAAACTGTACCGAGGTTTTGTAGGTGCAGATAAATTGAATATTGAAAAAAATACAGTTTAAAACTGCCAGATAATTGTATATTTATATTTTTTAATCTATTGGCATTTTACTTGTAACATATTGCGTCCTTTTGACGACATGAAGCTGTTTTTTTTCAATATTTGTATCTTTTCATAGAATTTCGATCTATACTTTGAACTATGTATCATGCCATTTTTAATCTTTTGCATTGTTGTATTATGTTCTCTGCTGATCAGATGATTTCACTTCTAAAATTTTAGCTGTTCACTTTGTAGAATAAATGTAAAAGTTGACTGGTCTTAGAACATCAGGACTTTCAATTACATGCCTTTGGTAAAGTCCTCCTGTTGTCAGCTTCCCATTCACACGTGGAAGTATAACATCTGTATTAGCTTTAATGGCGTTTGTCATATCAGTTTACATAATATTTCCTGATGCTGGTTCCTAAAATAAGGATTTCATTTTTCAGGTTATTATAAAAAGACTACTCCAGCAAGGTTATGAGGAAGAACGACCGGAAACTTTACAAGATTTTCGGTCGTTATCATCATAACAGAAAAAAAGTAAAATAACAAAAATAACGATCTCCAAGGAAAATTCAAAACGGAAAGTCCCTTATCAAATGACAAAATCAAAAGCTCAAACACATCAAACGAATGGAAAACAACTGTGATATTCCTGACTTGGTACAGGCATTTGCTTATGTAGAAAATGGTGGATTAAACCTGTTTTTATAGCTAGCTAAACCTCTCACTTGTATGATAGTCATATAGAATTCCATTATATTGACAAAAATGTGTGAGCAAAACAATAAGTGTTTCGGTTTCTCAACTTATTCGATATGACAACGTAAAGACCAATTACAATGTCAGAATGACATAAGTTGTCCCTGGCTTTGACCGTAACTACTGGATAAAACTTTATAATCTTGTGACCAGTGATGAATGGATGCATACCAGAAACTGTTTACCTTGTCGATGTAACTTGTCTTACACCATTTGGATTTCGAGCTACTCCAATTGTTTTCACTCTGATGTCTATCTGTAACTGGACTTGTGAAAAGAGAGAGAAGATACCGAAGTGGGTGGGGGTCAGATAAAAACTTACAACACCATGACCCAAAACAAACGACGAAAAGGCAAACAACGATAACAAGACATTGCGCAGATAGCAAAATAAAGATTGAATAACATGAACATCTCCAAAAACAGGAGTGAACTCTGGGAGGGTAAGCGTTTCCTACTCAACTACTTATCCCCGTCGTGTTACTAATTGCAATTAAAAAATCGATGATGAGCCATATACGGTAATGTCACAATCGTAAAAAGATGACAAGAATGTAGTTATCACAAGTTGAATAATACATGTGGTCCTCTTTGACAAAGATATTCTATAAAAAAAAACATTATGGCGTTCGTATAACTTGTGAGATATTTATTGAGAACATTTATATTGTCTTAATTTTCAGCATTCTCATTTAAGACCGAAATTAAAAACCTTTTTGGTAAATTTAAAATATACAGCACAACTACAAATTATGCAAAGTTATACTTTGGAGAAATCACAGGATTTCATATAAAACATATACAAAGTTTTAGATGATTGAATATGGGCAACTGCATTATCCAAAAGATTTTCAACCCCCAAGGGTGACTGGGGAATAGAAGTATGGTCACCATTGGTCTTCCTCCGACCGGCAGTAAAACCCGTGCTAAAGTGGGGCGTCCGTTTGGCTGTGCGGGATGTACAAATTTGCAGCCACGTCCGGTCAGAATGGGGACGTTAAATCCGATGCCTCGTGTAAAGAGAGTGCCACGCTCTTTGCACGTTAAGAACCCTTGCAACAACTCTTTGAGGGGTCCGTAGGTGACCTGTTGCAAGGCTAAATTTCTGTCCCTATCCAATATACCCTCATTTCCCGTGGCAGTCTAAATTTCTCCGACCATAATCCCTTAATCTATTACAGAACCTACCTATTGTATTTATTGTGAACTTGTTCTCGTCCTGAATATGCATGAAATATTTGCCACTGGACGTTAAGCAACCAACAATCAATCTATCAATCAAAAGATTTTCAAGTCAATTCAAAATTTGTGTACAAGACATTTCTTGTTATATGCTGTTAAAAGTAGGGTTGAGCGCTCATAAACATGTTTAATCCCGCCACATTCTGAATGTGCCTGTAAAATTAGCTTTATCATGCCCTTTCCTAAGATTAAATCTTATGCCTGAATATTAATCGGGAACATCTTGAAAAAATACAAAGAATAAAATAAAAAATTAAAAAGTTAATGTAACTTACATTAGTCTCTAGCTATATTTTTAGATAACGATTCGTTTTTGGAGTCGGTGAAACACCTCAAAGGTTTAGTTTTTACTTTACTCTATAGCTGGTCTGAAACAAAAGTTTATGTTCGACATTGCAATAGATATATTTCTGTACTTGACTGTATGAAAGGTACTCGAAGGTAAAAACCTCCTAATTTTAAGAAGCAATGACCCTTTTGTCATCTGAAAAAACAATTTTACCTCAAACACTCAATAACTGCAGGCATTTTGTTATATATTTCTGCTCTTTGGTGGTGTCTCTTTGACACATTTCACGTTTCTATTCTCTGTTCTATTTATCATAGTGCTTACTCGTACCTTTGTTTCTCGGTAAGAGGTAAGTGGTTTTTTTTTGTCTCAACTGTCTTTACCTTCTTACGTTTTCTATATACATTTGTTTCATTACTTAATAAAAGATCAAAAGAGGGACTATATAATAAAAACGTTGTTTAATCTACCACAAGTTAATATGCCTGTCCCAAGCCAGGAACCTTATTAATGGTAATCTTTTGTTGGTATCTTTGTAAATTTGTCCTTGATGAATTGTGTGTTGATGGCAGATCACATTGTATAGACTCAGCAAGAATTAGAGGATAGCATATGGTAAAGACACGTGTCTGTTGTTGAAGACCACATATATTGCCCTCTGGGTTTCATTTCTGGTTTTATTGTGCCCTTGGATGATTGTTTCATTGACGTTTACCCCACATCCCTTTTTTCATACAATGTATATAATAGACAATGAAACAATGATATTTGTCCGATTACGACAATGACAGAGAAGACTAAGAAATATTGTCATTGTAGGACGACAAGGACATTACCGATTGAGACATTAGTCAAACGAAAAGAATTGAGATAACTGATGAAAAATGACAGAACTTTTATGATTTTGGTTTCTTTCATTATCTCATTTGACAAACTTTTTAAAATGTGTTTAGAGGTATAGTCTGTTTATCTTTTATTTTTTAGTCAAAAGTTGTTGAGACCTACTGGAATTTGAAATAACATATTCTAAAATATAGCATATGTTACATATATCACAATTTCAAAAGCATCCATATATTCAAAATGTTATCCAGCTCTAGAAACTGATGTTTAATGAAACTAATTGTGATACAATACTAGCATATTTTACTTGTGTTTATCCAATTTTGCACCGAAGGACGTCCATAACCAAAATAAAAGAGTAGGCCCAGTAAGACCCCTTTTTGGCCCCAACATATAGCAGTTTTACAAAATTGTTAAAATGTAAATTTTTAGCTATATATTGGAAAGAAGAATACTTCTGTTACATAAATATGGGCTGTTTTTGACAATACAATGCACATGTATCGGGTACTAGCATCATTAAGTCATGCTAAATTACTGAAATCTTCGAAATTTTAGCATTTTGGTTAATTTTTAGACGGTTTCCGTCTGAAATGGAATCGGCCGCATTTGTGTTCATTCTTGATATTTAAATGTAAGTTGTATTTAATGATAATACATAACATATCTAAAGGTTGAGAATGAACACGGATGCGGCCACTTTCATTTTTGACAAAAACCATCTGAAAAGTGACATATTATGGCATAATTGATAGATTTTTCATATTTAAGCTTGAATTTGAGCGTCTTTAATGACTAAATCAGTTCAAATCTTTCACATAAACTAATTGAATCGACTGAAGTAGACACTTAAGTGTTTAAAAAGTGTCAAAAATCTTTCATCAGATGAACCTGAATTTTGAGGCCAAAATCGGCCCTTACCGGACCTACTCCTTTAGTTGAGTTGTTTGTCTAAAAGAAAACACACCGCTTTACTTTGGTAAAAAAAATGTTTTAGTGAAGAATGCTTTAGGCAGTCATAATTATGAGCAGTCCATACAAGCAAACTTGAATATGGGAAACTGTGAATCCAACAAAGTGTAAAAAAAAAATGATCTATGCGTGACAAAAGAAATCAGAAGAAATTGGCCCTACCTATTTCATTAAAAGTAACGAATGTAGCCAAAAAGCACTTGCTAGAAAGCTGAACACAGACCGATTTAATTTAAACAGTTGATTATTTACCCGATTCTATTCAAAACACCAGAAGGACATAACGCTACACTTGAAACTTCAGCAATAGGAACGACTGCGTTTATCTAATTGCAATATCTTTATGATACCAGCGATTTCTACATTTGGTTTAAAATAACAGTGGCGAATGGTCAAACTCTCGTGGGTCGGGAGTGGCCTAAATGAATGGCAATAAATACTATTTTTGATAATATGAGTTCAGTTTGATATGACAAACGTGTGTAACTTTGTATGTGTTTCAGTTCCCTTTACCCGTAGTACTTTCACTTGAAATTCGATACCTGGAAAATATAATAATAACATACATAAAAATATCAAAGTACAATGTATAGTTTGCTTTTTTAACATTGTCATAGAGGCGGGGGGTTTGGCTAGCCATAAAACCAGGTTCAACCCACCGTTTTTAAAAATGTCCTGTACCAAGTCAGGAGTATGGCAGTTGTTATCAAATAGTCCGTTTCTATGAATGTTGGCGTTTGTTTTTGTTGCAGTTCAGTGTTTCTGTTGTTCCGTTGTTTTCCTCTTATAGTTGATGTGTTTCCCTCGGTTTTGGTTTGTGACCCGGATTTTTTTTTCGCTTAATCGATTTATGACTATTGAACAGCGTTATACTACTGTTGCCTTTATTTATAGTGTAGGTGTTTTAAATTGATATTTAAATTGAAGACAACAATGAAAAAGTTGTGAGCATTGAAACAACGTAATATATAATATAGTATTGAATAATACGCGAGAAAACTTAAACTTAACTGATTCTTCCTATTTTCCCTATAAATTAAACAGATACAAATGTCCAGGAGGGGTATTTGCAAAAAATACCAGTCGAGTAAAATGCAAATTTCCTGGACCGGTATGCAGCTTTTTTCCCAAGAAATTAAATTATGTAATTGTACCTAAAGATGAGTTGCAGCTCACTTAAATCAAAGTTTACCTTGATGTAAAAGGTGCAAGAGTGATTTTTTTTTTGTTTTGCCATAATATATATTTGAAAGTATCGTTTTTCTGCGTTTGATGTCTATGTCTGTATGAACTTACAATTGACAGTCCAAAAAATAAACACTACACAGAAAACTCATGATATACGGTTAATATTATCTCTTGTGCTAACATCGTCTTTGGAAAACCAACCTGACGAGATAAAGTTGTTGAATTTTACTCCAAAATATAATTTGTGTTTTGTTTTAAATAAATAAGCGCAATTAAACCTTTCATATATATAACAACTTATTTGATCTAAAATTGAATTTGCAGTTATCAAACTACCGACGATAGTAACTACGTACTGTCGAAAAAACTCAAGTATTCTTAATACGTCTCAACAATAAGTAAAGTTTAAAAAAAAAGACATTGCATAAAAGAGCAGAAAAGATCTAAACTCAGAAGCTTTCCAATGATTTAAATTGTTTTTAATTTTTCTAGAAATGCGATGAATTAAATAAGGCACCTTTTAAGTATTTTGTCAAAGTCTTAAGGTTATGTCCAATGAAGTAAGGTTTCTGATAACTTGACCCGGCAATCCATAAACTCAATGTCGTACTGTAGTTTTAGTGGTTTCACAGCAAACATTCTTCAGAGGAAAAAATGTGTTTTTCGTATCTTGTTTTTTTAAGGTAAACATCAAACAAAATCTTTGCTGAATATATTTGCTGTTTTTCTTTGATACATGAGACGTCGGAATAGTATTTCAATAATTTGATAAGCGAAATAAAAAATAGAAAAATCACGTTTATCATTGAATTTTGATATTTAAAAAAAATAGTTGTTGACCCAATGTGTACGTCATGCCTTTGACTTTAAGAATTCTAACTTGAGAGAAATTCATTTAGCTTATCAAAGATTCAAATTATATATATTGGAAGGGGCACTTTATTACCTCCCAAATTTTTTATCTATTTTTTTTTTAGGTTTCTTCTTAAAACAATTTAACATCCTTTAAAATAGGAATGCTGTTATTTTCATATTATTTTGAGCATTTTCTACAAAGACATGAGCCCTCAAAGTTTGACCCCATTAATCTCAATGGAAGTGTTGCAAAACTTTCTTTGAGTAGTATAGTCCATTCCAAGATGATAAAGAATAGTAGTTCCGGACTATTTGGAACACAAATTGCTTGTGTTGTAGCCCCGGAGTGTTTTCGAAGTGTTTCAATTTGATAGGCGGTTAGAGTTTGGACTACATCATGGAGACCTAGAGTTTACATATTATACTTATAATTTTGTTTGACATATATTCAAGTAAAATTATTTTTTTCTTTGCAGTTATGTAGCGTAACCTAATAAGGTTTTAGCTAAGATAGGATTTCAACCAGGCCTACGTCATGCATTTATCGACATTTTCGCACTTTTGCTATATGAAATAGATAATAAAATTTAATGCTTGTGACATTTTTTCATATTTTCAATCTATACAACAAAAATGAATAAATTATTATTAGTGCATTTGCAGAGAGAAGAAAAGATATAATATAAAAGTTATTTTCTATATTCTAATATATACAAAAGCAATTACTGTATGTCACAACCCCTTTTAAATTTGTGAATTTATCATCTTTTTTCTAATTTACAATTTTTCACACTTTGATGGAAATTAGATACATACCTTGTTTTCCATTTCAATAAAAGTTAAATGAAAGACGATTTCTCTCCAGTGAGACTACCAATTAAAATCATTTATTGTCCCTCCTTTCAGCTTCAATAATTCGAAAAGGTTTTCTTTTGAAATTGGAAGATAATATCTGAAAGGACAAAGCCATCCCCGGCACCGTTTATACCTAGTACAATGAAAACCATAGGAATTTTAAAGCATCCAGTCTGCCTTTTGACAAAAATTATACTCTTCCATAATAAAGTGAAAGAAACTTAATTCAAATGTCGACAAATTAAGATGTTATCGTTCAGTAATGTACAAGTTATTTGATGTTCATTGTGAATTAGATGATATCAAAGTTCTAGTTTTTATGATTTAGAATGTTATAATTTATATTATTAAAGTTAAATGCTTTTAAAAATATTTTTGATCTGACAATAAAGGCGAAGAATGAAACGACAAAAAAGTTTTGAAAGTGATATGAAACATTTCTTTGTATATCTTGTGAAATCTACAATGGAAAAGAAATCAATGTTAATGGAAGAAATTGACGAGTATATGATAGTAGTAGTTTTATGACTTTGGTACCATGCGGGGGAGGCAGAGGATTGTTATTTACTTGTTGTTTGTGACCTAACTTTAACCGTACGTATATGATGGAACATAGTATAAAGTACATATATTTCTGGTGCGTTTGACCCCAATTGTAATTGACTTTGACTATGAAGTTTTCCTGCAGAAGGTCGGTGGTTCTCATCGGGCACTCCGGCTTCCTCCACCAATAAAAGCTGACCGCAACGAAATAGCCAATAGTGTTGAAAGTGGCGTTAAATACCAAAAATCAAAATCATACATCTTATTTAGATATATGTGTGTTTACTGTAGGTATGTTATTATTAGTCTTCGGTACAATACTGCTATATGGATATTATACAAATAAAATGATTTAATTTAATTTCATTTCATTTCATCTTACATGCACAAATGACAGTTATGAACTTCTGATTTCATGATTTAAGCACCACCATTTCCTTAGAATTATATGTTTCCGATGATCTTTTGTCTGAAACTGTATGACAACTATAAACGTAACTTTAAGGCATAAGGAGTAAAGGAGATCGTTACGTAGGTTCTTCATGTCGATAATCTAAGAACATCCATTCAAACCGTAATGCTATAAAGTCGAATATCTTATGGGGATGAAGTCACGAAGACTTGTTATTAATGACGAAATAAAAGCAGTTCACATCTTTCTGTAAGGATATAATACATTGATGCCGTGGTTGGTCAATTAAATATATTTTTTTTTTAGAAAATTCGAACTAATTAGAGCACAAATTAAAGCTAAAAACAACAACTAAATCAAAACTATATTAAAATATTCAGCCTTACTGACACAATTCTTCTTGACGTTATATTATCACTGAACACCTGTATTTAGAAAAGGGAGATAAGATACCAAAGGGGGTTAGGCAACACGGGCATAAGTCGAAGAAAAGTAAACAACATCTGATTGCAAAACGGAAAAGGAATATACAAATAACAGTACTACACAAAATTTAACTCAGGTGCAATAAGTAAATATATTTCTATTCCACTAGTAACATACGCCTAGTTACTATTAAACGAGTCAAATCCCGTGAAAAGCATTATGCAATAGGGGATTGGTAAAATGTCTCTTTGTATCGCCAAATTAAAAAGACATCCGGACATATTCTTGAATGAATGGGAAACTTTGAAACATTTTTTCATGACAAATGATAAGACAAGATTATAACCGGTAAAGAAACAATACAACACAGAAAACATTAGCAGAAGCAACAGGATTCTCCTTTAACAAAACAAACTAGGAATGGACTCTAGTGCTCCTGAAGGGAAAGTTATTCCTATCTTACTATTGACATCGTCATTTTGCTCATGGCAGTACTAATCCGGTAATAAGTTGCATTCAGTGCTGTCACAACTGACAAAAAGATGGTAGGATTGTGGCTATGCCAAGTAAACATGGAGATAAGGATTATATTCCACAAAATTTGAAATTTGAGAATATTGCTTTCGTAGAAGTTCAGATGCAGGTAACACACGTACTGGTAAAAAAAAAGTAGTTCTCGTGGGTTAGTGATTTTCGACATTCTTACTTATTTTTTATTCAAAACTTGTTTGACAAATCTTCATTTGGTGAATGAAACTTGAAATTAACATGTCATTTGTCGTTTCCATGGTTCTTCTTAAAATAATGGCACACAATTCTCGCAATCTGATGTCCTTGTTATCGCATGCAATGGCGAGAATTTCATCTTGTCGAGAACTACTTTTTCACCTGTAGAGATCGACGACCACGTTTATATTGCGTCAAGGTTAAACATCAAGTTTGTCTCGATTATTTTTACTCATTAATGAGATATCGATTCGATAGCTGTGTTTGAGACTGCTGCCTACCAAATAGGGACCTTACTCATTTTTACATATTGTGAAAAAATCTTTCTGTTCTAATACTTGAAAATGTTGTAATTTTTTATATCTATACATACAAATACATTTATACATTAGATTAAATGAATTGCTGATTTATGTCACAGTTTGTGCACTAAATTTGAATTACAATTTCGAATATACTTTAAATTACAAACATGTTACAACAATTAACTGGTATGTTTTGTTGTAAATTACTTTATTTGTTAGTTACAAAACATGTCGCAATTCAATAGTACAAAATCTATGTTTTTTAGCATTAACGATGTGTATAAACAAGAACTAAGCTGGTCTGCGATGCAAGAAATGGTGATTTTAGGCATTATCATTATCTGTCTTGCTTAATATTGACATGCCAAGTACGTGTACATTATTACACAAGGACAGATAGACACGTTCAAGTAGTTTCCAAGAACTCGTGTGCACGTCAAGTACTTGTGTGTTTGATCACACAAGAAAGCATAGACAAGTCAAGTACTTGTGTGCATTGTCGACCAAGAACACATAGACAAACATGTTTAACCCGCCACATTCTTTATGTGCCTGTCCCAAGTCAGAAGCCTGTAGTTCAGTGGTTGTCGTTGGTTCTTGTCTGTCATATTAGTTGTTCGTTAATTGTTTTGTTATAAATTAGGCCGATAGTTTTCCCAATTGAATTGTTTCATATTTTTCATGTCGGGGCCTTTTATAGCCGACCATACGGTATGGGTTTTTCTCATTGTTGAAGGCCGTACGGTTGCCTATAATTGCTTACATCCACTTTATTTGAACTTTGGTGGATAGTTGTCTCATTGGTAATCATACCTCATCCTATTTTTGTATACGTCAAGTACTCGTGTGCATTATCACACAAGAACTCGTGGGTACGTCAAACACGTATGCATTATCACATAAAACATAAAACCTGCAATCACGAACATTTTTACACAGATCTTTGTGTTTTGATGTCGAAAATATTTGTTTCTATTTTTAGAGAAATGACAATCTTCTAGCGAAATCTTAAAAAAAACAACGACGTCACTTCACCTGTGTCCATTCTAACTCGAGTGCCTTTCATTACGTTATCCCGTAAAGCTGCAAACAATGTTACGAAATTGTAAACAGTATTTCTTATTGTTAATACCCGTCTTTTAATTTATTATCTTTTTACCCAGAAGCAATCAAAATATTTTCCTACATCCCATACAAAGGCATCTTGTATTGTGTATCGTCCTGTCGTTAATTAAAATTGAAAACTAAGAACTACAGAGTAAACATGAAAAATGAAATGTAAACTTTTACCTTGCAACTAACAAAAGAAAGATGAATTGTGTCTCAAGTAGGAGTAAAATGTCTTTGTCCAGTTTGACATTAAAATCTCCCAATAATATAAACTTTTGTCACCCAATACAATGGAATTTCAATGGGTATTGACGAAGAGCCTTGTTCTTTTATGCTAACAATCATTTAATGATACAATTTTGTAAATGATAAGATCTCTTTCTTGTGGCTATTCTTCTTTTTGTAAAAGGAAAACACAAAACATTGTTGTTAATAAATAAAAGGACCGGAAAATTAATTTCTAATTCCAATAAAAACACGGATGATACATTGTAATGAAAGGTTGGCCACAGAAATACCGTTTGGTAAATTCCCCCTGGCAACTTTCAGGGTGTTCTTCAATGGAAGATAAATGTTAGATCGATACCGCGATATAATACTACAGTTCACTATGTACTTGTTTGCTAGCCACGTTACATTATGTTTGAAGTAGTGCGTTGAAACCAGTAATCAATCGGTGTTAATCTAATTGGGTTTTTGTGTGTCGCTTGGTTGCTGTCTCATTGACGTATGCATCTTATTTGCTTTTATTCACCAATCTTCGTACTGGTAAAGGGCTGTTGTTAAGATTAGGTTCTCTGTAAAATGGTCATTTTGGTAAATTACTCAAAACTATTTATGTTAGTAAAGAAATTTGTGAACGATTTAATGTTAATGAAAATAACGAAAAAAGCTTATATTATTTATATATGCCAATGCAGCAGTGCTTGGCTTGACCTAATAGATTTATTACCAAAAGCCGTTATTTGCGCTACAGTACAAGCGTCTTCGATTAGCGTAGTTGGTAGAAGGGTGGTTTAATGAGCCATTGACATTGTATTTGATCCCTCGTGATAAAGTGTTAATTTTGATAGAAATTTATGTTGTTTCAATTTTATTTGTTATAGTACTATAGAATTCAACAACAGCACAATTCAATTTACTCAGACATCAGTAGATGAAGCATCATCAAAACTTTCAAACATCTTTTTATCAGCAGCAAATCTATCACTTAAACGACCTTTAAAAAAACACACAAACAAACAAAAAAACAAAAAGTGGTTTGACGCAAGTTTACAACAAGCTCGAACTAACTTGCTTAATTATGGAAAAATTTATTCAAGATTTCCATATGATCCAATTATCAAAAATCACTTTTATAAACTGAATCGTGAATACTCCAAACTAAGGAAATATAAATACAAACAATACAAACAATCATTGATTAGTCAGCTGGACTCCTTGCACGAAGAGAATCCAAAACTGTATTGGAACTTAATTAATGAACTACAGGAAAAAAATGAAACTAAAAAAAAATGTGGAGTACAACCATCAACTTTGATATCACATTTCCAAAAGTTGTCACAACTGAAAGGTGAATTTCAAAGTAGATATACAGAGCTATGTGAAAAACTGAAACAGTTAGAAAACTCAAAATGTTTCAACGAGTTGGACTCCGTTATCACTGAGTCTGAAATATCCAAAGCCATTTCACACTTAAAATGCAATAAATCATCAGGCTTGGATAACATTAGTAATAATATGATAAAGAATGGACAGACTTTCCTTTTAAAAAGTTTTCAACAGATGTTTAATACTTGTCTGTCTTCAGGTATATACCCAACATCTTGGGCTGAAGGTTATATTACACCAATTTTTAAAAGCAACGATACAAGTGACCCTAACAATTATAGAGGAATAACAATAACAAGTGCAATTGGAAAGCTTTTTAATAGAATATTAAGTCTAAGACTGGACAAATTTCTTCAGGAACATAATATTATACATGATAGTCAAATTGGATTCACAAGGAAAGCCAGAACTGCAGATCATATGTTTATTTTAAACTGTCTTATTAACAAATACTGTAATTCAAAAGAAGGTAGACTGTTTGCCTGTTTTGTTGATTTTCAGAAGGCTTTTGATACTGTTATACATACAGGGATCAAGATTAAACTACTAGATATTGGGGCTGGGTCTTATTTTTACATCGCGATGACCTTGGGGTCATTCAGATGTATTGCTATCGCCTAGATTTCCATTATGTAAATTAGTTTTGGGTTTGTAACCGATCTATAAACATGGTAAATATGCGCACATAAACGAATGCAAAATAACATTCCTTATCGTTTGATATAAATACATCTCTTCAATGAATACTGATAAAAATATTTTTGTTTACAACATAAATTAATAATATGAAAATGTTTTGTAGTTAGATATATATATATAAGTAAAAAATCATTGATAATATCAATGCAGACGTACCGAAAAATTGTGTTAAAGCATGCGGAAGAATATCTCAGAGAACTTTTTGCGAGGACCGGTAACTCTGTAATTGTTTTTGCGGGAAAATATGAATGCCTACTCATATCCAATCTTAGAAAAATCGAATTTTTACAGAAAAGTGTCCACCATGTATACTGATTTGTATCACTACAATATAATAGTTATTACGGTGAAGTTGAATTTCCTGTCATTTATTCATCATCCACGCACGAACTTGTCTCAGAAAAAAATATATCTCTGTACATTAACCTCAGTTTCAGGTAAAGAGATATGTTGTTTTTTTCTGAGACAAGTGCTTTTGACCATCCTCAAGAACTTGTGGTCATCCGATGTTCAGTACTTCAGTACTTTGATTATAACATTATTAAAAGTATGTATGAAATTAGCAAATCATGTGTCAAAATTCAAAATCAAGTAAGTGATTTTTTCCCATTAGATATTGGAGTCAAACAAGGTGACAACCTCAGTCCGAATTTATTCAAGATATTCATATATGATTTGCCAAGATATTTGTCAGATACTAGAGACCCAGTTAATGTCAATGACAAAGATCTACATTGTTTAATGTATGCTGATGATATTGTTTTATTATCTACATCAGCTGAAGGACTACGAGAAAAGCTGGGAATGCTTGATAAATTTTGCAAAGATTGGTGTCTCAATGTGAATACTAATAAGACAAAGGTGCTGATTTTCAACAAGGCAGGCAGACATAACAGATATTCACATTTCAGAATATAAATCTGGAATGTGTTTCAAAATACAAATACCTAGGTTTATATTTAAGCTCATCTGGTTCATTCAGTTATGCTCAAAATGAACTATACAAAAAATCCCTGAAAGCTCATTTCAAATTAAGGAAAGATCTTTTATCACTTAATCCTGATGTAAAAACAAGTATTCATGTTTTTGACCACACTGTAAAACCTATTTTATTATATGGTAGCGAAATATGGGGGATGTTTAATTCTCTTTCCTCTAAATGTAAGAAGGAAGATATATCTTTTGAAAAATTATATTCAGGTTTACCCTGTGAGAAACTTCATATAAAATTTTGTAAATTTATACTTGGGGTACACAAGAAAACAACAAATGCTGCAGTGTTATCTGAACTTGGAAGATTTCCAATATATTTTAATATTATAAAAGGAATGTTATTGTACTGGTATAGATTAGAGAATTTAGGTAATAATTTTCCTCTATTAAAAGAGGCATATACACAATCAAAGACACTACATCACATGAATATAACATCATGGTATGGTTCAATAAATGTTGTTTTTAAAATACTTGGTATTGACTATACAAATGCCATAAATGCTCCATTTTGTGAATCCTTATACAAATTTAAGAAATATATACAAACCAAGCTATCAATATTGTTTATTAGCTGTTGGAAAAAACAAATAGATAAATTTTCAGACAGTAAACTGAAAACCTACCTTTTATATAAAACAAATTTTGGTTTTGAAAAATATCTAACATTGATCAAGAATTTTGAACTTAGAAGAAGTTTTACTAAATTACGTGTATCTTCTCATAGATTACAAATAGAATTAGGTAGATATCAGGGTATTCCCCGAATTAACAGAATATGTAATAAATGTTCTTCCAATACTGTCGAAGATGAGGCTCATTTTCTATTTGATTGTAACAAATTTGAGGATGATAGAAATTGTATGTTAGCTAGTATTGCACAATATAATTCTTATTTTAATCATATGAACAGTCAAAGCAAAATTATCTGGTTATTTAGTGTAGAAAATGTTGAGTTACTTAAAATAATATGTAATTTTATATACAAACATCTTCCTTAGTGAAGATTAGTTAAAGGAAATCTATGTGTGTATATACATTTGATTGGACATAGAAAAATATATTCATCTGAATATCACAAACATACTAGCCGATTAAAAAAAAAAATAATAATTGTTAAGATATATTATTTATTCAAATGTTCTCTTATATCCTTGAGGCATCGTCCCCTGGTATCAACTGCATTCAAGTTACCTATGATGCTTCCTTGTTTGCTTTTGATACAGGTAGGAAAGAGACATTTACACACATTTTACATGCCTATGGCCCATAAGGTATCGCCCCCTGGTGTCAGCTGCCTTTAGGAAACCATAATGCTTTCCTATTTGCTGCTGACACAGGATGAGTCATGGACATGTTTAATTTCTACTTTCTTTTTGGCTAATTATTATATATTTAATTGATCCAACTTTTTGTGTACTATACATATGTGGATATCTATTTTTCTTTTTTTCTTTTTGGGCTGCTTGTTTGTTATCTATATCAACCACACTTGCAATAAAATGCATTAGTATTAAAAAAACAACATACTATAGATTCTTTATCTACGTATTCTTTAAGAACTTAAATAGTTCTCGTTTAACTTTTTTTTTTTTTTATCTCATTGTTTGTATTGTATTATGAAAAAATTATTGATGTTGTAATGTTTATGCCCTTTGGGGCCCATAATTGGAAATAAAATATCTTATCTTATCTATATAATTTTAAATTAACTTCTGATTTGATCTTAACTGGTTTTGAAATTAAACGATTTGGTAGTAAACTTATTTTCTCAACTACTTTCTAGTAACTAGTTTCATGAATTCTGTACATAATTGAATACACAATCTTTAATCTTTAATAGATTTGGCCTTTCAATTGTTTGAATTCGAGCGCCACTTATGAGTCTTGTGAAGACGAAACACGCTCCTGAAGTACCAAATAAT
The DNA here is from genome assembly GCF_021869535.1 of Mytilus californianus. NCBI lineage: Eukaryota > Metazoa > Mollusca > Bivalvia > Mytilida > Mytilidae > Mytilus > Mytilus californianus. The sequence goes on from NW_026262690.1 coordinate 67,840,643, forward strand.
AAGCCTGGTATCTTTGATGAGTTTTTTTTTATTTTGATATAAATTTATAAAAAGTGCCCTTATTGAAATTTTACTTTTTTCTTTCGAATTTGGCTCTTTGATTATTTTTATAGAAAGCACTAGCACTTGGCGATAACACTGCTGGTGGACTAGTTCTCCATAAACTACAAAATGCCAAATAGTCAAACGCGTCGACATATAGCTCAATTATTAGTTCACAAATTAAATTTCTACTAGAATCGAGTTTCACCATCCTCAGGTATAGGATATTCGAATTGTTTTGTTTCATATTTTCCTAAAATTTCCCAATTCGATTCCGCTCTCCGACAGTCTGGCCCACAACTGGTTATATAACCATTGAAGTTAAAAGCAGAAATGAAGCAGTTCGTTCTTAATTTGATCACACCTTTCTTGTTATCTGCTCTTGTTTATGCAATCTTATCTTTTGTAATCTCTGGACTGAAGAATATATTAAAGTAAAATCCGCATTTGATCATATTCAGCGCAAAGTATAAAGGTGTTAGAGAAAAATTGTGCCAACTGTTAATACGCTAAAGCCAAAGCAGTCACGGGTGGTCACTGTAGTAACGATACAAACTTAGTCTTATGATAGTTGTTTTTGTAGTTTCTGTGACAGCAATTTGTTCAAGGAAATAGGAATAGTTGACATAAGCCTTTGAACAACCGGTTAACTTTGGAATGTTGAAAAAACACAGACGGTATCTAAGCATATTATTACTAAGAGGAATAATTAAGCTTATACTGAAATCACGAATGTCCCTTTGGTAAAAAGATTGATCGGTAAAAGTATTATGTAAAATTCATTATAATTGAATTACGAATATCTAACCGTTCCCCTTTTTAAACGGAAAATTGTTTTCAGTTGGAGTATCATGTAAAATACATTACATGTATGAGAGCCTTGGGAAGAATCGGTAAAATCATTCTTATGTAGTTGAGTCAAGAAAGATAACTCAAATATGAAAGATATTTTTTTCTCTATATTAATTGAAAAAGTACTAAAATATGAGCGCTATAGTCCATCCATTACCTGCAGATGTTATTTTAGCTTGCTTTTCGTATATCATTATTCATATGCATATCGATTATCGGAGTTGCACTTTGTCCGATTCGAACTTTCTTGGTTATCATGTTTGCACGAAGATATAATTATAGGAAATTCTTAAATTATGTAACATACGAAAAAAAACTATATATATATATATATATATATATATATATATCCTCTGAAATTTATTATTTCCTAAATATTGGGGAAAAAATAACACATGAAGTGATATTAATATTAATAGTCTTGAAACTAAACAGAGAAAAGGAGGAGACAGTAAAGATAATTTACCATATTATTTTGGAAAAGAGGTGTTTTGAGCTCTAAAAGCAGAAAATTTGAAGTGTTGTTCCGCAATGGGTAGATCCGTTTAGTAGCCAGTGTTTTGGTGTATTGTTTGATTGAATTGGATAATTCTATAGTAAATTGTAAACTAACTAATCATTTATTGAACTAACACTAAGATTACAACCCCTTTGTTGTTCTGTCTTTGCGGGATTATTTTGTCTCGCCTGCGACGAACAACGTGAAGGCGAGACATAACGATCCTACATTCCGTCGTCGGTGTCATCGTAAACATTTGGGTTCAATCTTTGTTAAAGTTTGTTTGGACATCTACAACTGAGTCAAACCTACACGGAATCTTATAAAACTTAGACAGAATTTTCTTCGTTAAAAAGATAGTATCTTATTTTATAGCAAAGTTTTTACAATATATTAAAAGCAATTATCACGGCGAAAGAAAAGGAGCCTTAATAGGGTCAGCTCCTCAAATAGAGCTTTACTAATACACCTATGGAAAAGAGCAGATAATGAAAAATTAAAAAAGAATGTTTAGAATTCCAACAACAATTCCTAGACAAATACACCATACAATCGTCTATAGAAGGAATGTGGTTAGACATCAGTACCGCACTAACCAATATCCTAACCAATATCCTAGATTCTTCAGTACCATCAAAGATGACTAGCAGCCGCTTTAGCCAACCTTGGATCATAAAAGAGATAAAAGGATTATCACGGCGAAAGAAAAGGAGCCTTTATAGGGTCAGATCCTCAAATAAATCAAGGAACAAGAAAAAAAATACCAGCAACTTAAATCTGAAACAAAAACAGCATGCAAAAAGGCAACATAATTTCACCAGATTGCACCACAAATCCAAAACGCTTCTGGAGCTTTACTAACAGCAGAAATAAGGACAACAGGGGAGTGACACCCCTTAAAGCAACAGATGGCCTAACATATTAAGAATCAACTGCAAAAGCTAACATCTTGAATAACCAATTCTCATCCGTGTTTAACTCCAACGAACCAGAAAACAACATCAAATCAATGGATAAACTGACATTCCCGAGTATGCTTAACGTAATCATCACATACACAGCTGAAGGGTCTCCAAATCCACAAAGCAACTGGACCAGATGAATTGTCAGCTACACTGTTGAAGTTTCTAAGCTCTGAAACACCGCCAGTCTTCAATCAGTCTTTTTCCAGGCATCCATTATTTAGGGAGCTATCCCAAAGGAATGGAAGAAGGCAGATGTAGTACATATATATTTAAGAAGGGAGCTAAGAACCACACAGAAAACTAAAGACCTGTCTCACTCACATCCATCAACTGTAAAATTCTGGAACATATCATTACGAGCAGCATCATGAGACACTTAGAAAAACACACCTTTCTAATAAACGCATTTCAATTCGACTATTTACCGATGATTGCGTTCTGTACAGGCAAATAAAAAACAACACAGACGCAGCCCTACTTCAAGAAGATCTGGAGACCCTACAAGCATGGGAGAATGACTGGCTTATCGAATTCCATCCCGACAAATGCCAAGTCATACACATTACCAACAAGAGGAAACCTATAAGACAACCATTTAACATTCATGACCACGTCTTAGAGGACGTTAAATCCGCAAAATATCTGGGAGCAAACATCCACCACAAACTGAACTGGAGTACCCACACAGTTATGAGGAAAGCCAACAACACCAGGGATTTCATGCAGAGAAACATATATCACTGCCCACGCAAGACCAAGGAACTCTGCTATTGGGACAACTCACTGCCAACAATATTCATAATCTGGAAATGGTACAACGCAGGGCGGCGAGATTTGTTATTGGTGACTACCATCGAACCACTAGCGTAACAAAAATTTTACACTAACTGCAATGGCCAACCCTACAAGAACGCAGAGCTATGAATAAAGTCATAATCATTTATCGCATAGTGCAATACCAACGTCTTGCTTAATTCCAACAGCAGCAATCTTAAGAGGACACAAGATTCCTGGTTCACTTTGCAAGAACTCAGCTATACCAGCACTTGTTCTTCCCAGACACCATTAGATTATGTCAAAAGCCTGCAACTCAATCGACACCTTCAAGTGTGAGTTGCAGAAGACAAAGTTGTGTTCAGAACTGTTCGTGAGATTTTATTTGTATATACTGGCTTTTAACTGCACTGTACATATTTGTTTGTCTGTACCTTGCATCAATTCGAAAATACACCAGACGGTGGACTGAACTACAAACGGAAGAAGAAGAATTACAATGAATGCACGCGACTTTGTTCATACAACCGAACAATTATCGCAATGTTTTATACGCTTTTAAATCATTTTACCAATTACTAGTATTTCATGTTATTTCTTATTCTCAACAAAACAAATATTGCTAGGACTAACCGCCGATAAACAATAATTGCACTTTGTTTTTATATACTTACTTCATCCGTTCGAATATTGGCTCGCTTTAGCGGTCGCTTGATATCCTTGCTGAAAAAGTCAGTATAAAAAAACAAAAAAGGCCATGATTCTATATGTATAGTATATTTGCTTTTTTCGGGTCAGGCTAATCCCCTATTACATAATATACGGCATATGTGTAGAGCACATTCATTTTTTAAACTTTTATTTCATAACTTTACAAAATGAAATATCTGTACCAGCATTACTTTAAGTGTAGACATTCAATCCTGCAACCAATTTAACATAATTCTTTATTTTGTAAAGCCAAAAAAAGATCTGACATAAAGATAAAGTTGTCTATAAAATAAATCACATCTTACAGAAATTTTGGAATATTCACAAAAACAATTTCGTAATTTTTTATTCATATAAATGTACAAATGTTGATAATCTAATTCATTAATGTTATTTTCTTGCTTTTATAAAATGCCTTTAAACCCTTTCAATTTGATGTTCAGAAATGTTTCCGCTTTGACATGTTACAAGCGCCTGAATCACAATGCGCCAGTAGTCATGTCAATGCGTTTATTTAGGTAATTGCGAATAATTGAAGACTCTGTCAAAATAGTTCCGTTGGAATTACAATAAATATTTGTGGGTTGAACACCCAATTGAATCGCAAAAGCAATAAGATAAAATTAGCCGATACATTTAAGCGCAGACAGTTAAAAATTGAATGGCAATAAGTTAGACCAAATTGAATTAACTAGGCCATTATATATCATAAAATGTTGGCTTCATTAGTATGCACAAACCCATCACTTCGTTTTCCATCTATTATAGAATAATTCCGGATCATTCGAGAGTTTTGAAAAGTAATCTGCGTCTTTACATGATTGACTTTGTTTCCCAACAATGATTGGTTGGTGGTGTTAGCCGGAAGGACAAGTGCCGCAAATATGGCGGATAATAATTTCATTGCAGCTATTCACCTCGAAGTCAGATTATAATTGCTGGGTTTGTTAAAATGGGTGTAATTGAGTTTCCCTTCTCAAGATGAAAACATAATTCTCAATAGAAACTATTTTACAGTAAATTAAAGATAATTTGTATGAAAGGTTCCCCAAAGATTGTTGAGGTTAATTATATAATGGTTCATCGTTGCCCTTAGCGTTTATTGTTAATCAGAGAGAGAAATTGTATCAGCATATATTATGCTTGGTTTGATCTGTTTTCTTCGATTTCCAAATTTTGTAACTAGTATAAATTCTTTTCAGAACTATTTTGGATCTTAATTTAATTTCATTAGCTCTGGCAAGGATTTGTATACAAATCCTTGGTTCTGGAAGAAAATTAAAGAGTTAGTAGGTATTCAGTATTCTAAAATCTGTATTTCAAGTTGCTAAATTAATTGATGATAACGCTGACAAAAGTAAGATTGTACTATACAATAGACATAAAAAAAATAAGTCTATTTTTGTTTTGTATTCATTTATTGACGAGCATCATAATTAAGCCATTATTTTATTGTTGATACAAAACTACGTGGAGTTTATACAGGTAATTGCTGTCATTCTTTACAGAATTAGCTAGATCATCAAAGACGGGTATCAATTATCATCCAAATTTTTTATTCAGCTGACCGATATCCGTGATGTGTCCTCTTTGGTATAATCTTCATGCAATGTCTTGATATGCAATAATATTTCTAGTTACACCTTTTCCTCAATATGCTCAAGATGCCAGCTTACAAAAACACAGACTGGGATATAGTAATATGATCATCCCTTGACCTTTACCACCCGGCAGTAAAACCATTGCTAAAGGAGACGTCTTTCGGCCTGGGCAGGATGTATAAATACGTAGCCACGTCTGGTCGTAATGGGGACCTTAAACTCGATGGCTCATTAAGGGCGATTACCGTGCTCTCTGCGCGTTAAAGAACCCTTGCAATAAATCTCCGTGTTCCGTAGGTGGCATGTAACCAGGCAAATTGTATTGATTTTAAATTGTTCTTGTCCTTGCATTTGACGTTAAGAAAGTAACAATCAACCAATCGACATTTTTGCCAATCTTTATGATTTTGCTATTTATTTTCCCAAAATATGCCACTAACAAAAATTTAAAGAATTATCATGAATACCAAATTCTCGAAAAAGGACTGTAAAATGCGCATATTTATCAGTATAGTTTGTATTTCAAAAGTCATAAGTAACTGGATCTCGAATGCAAGTCACTAAAGGAGAATGTATAGTAAGGTCTCTTTTTACACGAAAATCCCCAAAAAACACAAATCTATTCAATAATACGTTTCAGATATTCACAAGACATAAGTCGAAACGATATCAATAATTTTATTAATGAATTGTGTATTACATATTTCATTCAGTGCTTCAAAATTTCCGTATTTTATGGAAAACTGCAATGACTGTCAAAATAGCCTAATTTTAAGGTGTGGTCATTAACGTACGTTTCTAAAGATATGAATCAAGGCCATACCTAAAAAGATAAAATATGTATTATGCAAAGATGTTTTAATGTGGATACATTTGGTTTTTTGGGTAAGGCATTGGCTTGAACTTATATTTACCTAAAATAATGCATAAATGGTTGTTTAAGGTCAAATATGCAAATTTTATCTTGTTTATGAAGTCAAAATGACGTCAAAAGTTATTTTATTTTGTATAAAAGTGTAAAGATTATATCAGCCTATCCATTTATCTATAAAACTAACATATAACCTATGAAAGATTGAAAGAATTTCTCTTTTTTTGTAATCTCAGGGTCAAAATGTACGCATATAAAAATAATGTACGCATATAAAAATTAAAAATAATTCGTTAACACATCACATGTATGATTTTTGCTGTAAAAGATCCAAGTACAAACCATACATTTGGTCTCTTATGGTGAGTTGTCTTATTGGCAATCATACCACATCTTCTTATTTCTATAATGAAAATTTCGTAGTTGCAATTAATCTGGAGATTTTGGTGTACATAAAAATATTCATCGTAACAAACAGTAGTGAATACAATTTAGTGTATCAAATTTTGACACTTTTTGATATTGGAACGACAAATTCGCTTTTCTTTCATATAACGTGCTTTTGAAATTTGCTGATCAAAACTTATATTTAATCTTCAGATATCAAGGACAATATTAGTTCAATTCTAAGAAAGTATATGAACTTTTAGTTTCTCCTTGCAACGGTTCATGCTACCAAGAGCGACGAATATAAATAAACTACGACTCATTTATAGCTTTTATCTGGCTACTCTGAAAACAGAATTTTATAAAATATGCAGATGACTAAAAGTTTTCGATACTTTACTTGAAACTTCTATTCCTAAAATGATTTAACAGTGATATTTTTTGTATTATATTGCATAGGCCTAAATTCGGTGTATTTTAATAGAATACGTGATGCCCTTTTAGGAACGAAAAGCACACGTAATACTTGCATCAAGGTAAAACGATGTTCACTCATGCAGTCTTGAATTCGTTAGAATCAATTTCCCGCTTATGTCCTCGTCATCTTCTCTTTGTATTAAGATTTTGGACTTTAAGAGAAGCAGGAAAATATGTTTCTTTTTCTTGTTTTACAATCTGTTTGAGACTTTGGAATTGGGTCCGTGTATCATTGAGAATAAACTCAGCATAGATACCAGGATTCAAATTATGTACGTCATACGCGCGTTTCGTCTACAAAAGACTCATCAGTGACGCTCGAATAAAAAAAGTTCAAAGGAGAGAGACTGCTATAATACAGAAAGCAGGTAGTACAGGGAATATTTTGTTGTCTAACTCTGTTTAATAGATTTAAAATCACAACAGTCATAACAAATAAAATATTAGAACAACTTCAGAACCACCAATAAAATATTGTGATTATGTCATATCTGTGTTCGATGTAAATTATTCGACACAATTTTTGATTGGTGAATTGACACAGAATATTTCACGAACAATAACCAACACGGATGTCCTGCAGAACATTGCAGTGACGATCTTAATGAGATAAGTAAAGGTGTAGGATATATAAGCGGATAAGATAGTCTTTGAAGTTTGGACGTATTTTAAACTTCAAAAATGTTAATAACATCTGAATACTAACGTAAAACTGGTCGTAATTAGGAAGAAGAGAAAAGTTAACACTGTTTGTAACTTTTGGGGAAGCTAATCATTTTAACATAAGTCCTCCAAAAGTAATGTGTATGTATTATAAGAAACAAGTTAATAAGTTTAATTTAAGATTGCTAAATTGTGCGTCAGTTGACAACTGTTTAATATGAATAACGAAATACTGTGAAATTATTTTCGTTTGTGCATTTCTTTGAACTAAACATTTAGAGAACGTTGATAAATGTATATTTCTGATCAGATGAATATGAAACAAGTGCATGTTAAAATATGACAATATTAATGTATAATATAAAATATAAAGAAATAATAATAATACATCAAAAAGGATGTGATTACTTTTTAATTAAATATTCGGAGTATTTTTTAACGCTTGTCAGTTCACATCCATTTTTCAACCGTTTTTGAGACTACTAGTCAAAAACTATATCTTCTTTTGAAATACACATTTTCTTTTTATAATTTTTCGCGTAAAAAATGTTTATTGTCGTTGAAAGTAGTACAGATAGTAAAATTACTACTTAACTTAAGAATCACGCAGATCGACATTGGCAAACGTTAAGAAATTTAAAGTGGAAACCAGTGCCTGTTTTTTTTTTTTTAATCTATTTATTATGTAAAGTAAACGTTTATTCTATTGACTTTGACTTTTTTCTAAACGATATATTAGTTTAAAAGTTACATTTTCAATTTAATTTTTTTGATTTAATTTATAAAGGACATAAAATCTAAATCTGTAAAACACGGAGGTCAGCAAATTTACTCAAATGCAATTTATTGTCAATGCTTGTCATTTCGTGCATATATAAATAGATTTCAAAAGAAAATTGAAATTTTTGCATGACAAATTGTTGCTAAAGAGAATTCATTTACAGAATGGAAAAGAATTCATAGAAATTTTATCTTTCAAAGAACCAAAATTTGCTTTCAAATTGTGTAGCTTTTACGTTTAATTTAAAGAACAGAAAACATGAAGTAACTCTTTATTGAATCAAAACAGCCAAGCATCTTCTTCAATTACCGACAAATTGGTCCATTTCTATCGTTTATGTTCTTTTCAAACTTGTCTTTACTACGAATAAAGGAGTCAATTTGTTTGTTACAAAATTATTCAGTATACAATATACATCTAATTTGTTCTAAGTTTCGCATTTAGACGACAAATGAAACACGATTCCAACATTCAAATGCATTCATGACAAAGAAAAGAAATGGACAGCGTTGTCAATTCAAATTTCATTTTTGGTCATAATCTGTGTTTTTCTCGTGTTTAATAAGTCTAATAGTAAATCCCAAATTCAGTAAATTGAATTGGCATAAATGGAACATTCAGAAATCTATTCAGTCTCTCCGCAAGATTTCTAAAGATTCATTAGAGTCAGAAGAATATTGGATGAATTCTTTTCTTTGCAAGGAGAAAGAAAAGAGCGATAATTGAATGTTTCTATAGCTTATCTTGTGAACTTTGTCAGGCAAATAAAAGGGGTCCATAATCATTTAAATACTTCGTAAGGACCATGTCAATTTGTTCTCAAGATTTCTTAAAACCTCATAAAAGAAATGTTCGTTTCTAATGAATAGAAAATGACATCCATTGTCGATTTCATTAAGACTTCACTTGATATTGATGAGACTGGGAATTGTGGTTTTTTCAGCAAATGATTCTTAAGAGCCTTCTCTACTTTTACTAGCTCTTCTAATTAACCTTTTCTGACATTTATAGAGTATTTTTATAAATTGGCAAATAATTTATCAATAAATTTCTTACAAGCACGTCTAGCAAGAAGATCATTTGAATAGGAAGTGGTTGGACTAATTGTCTGAATAATATGGGCGCTGTCATCGGTATTATGTTTGAAAAATACAAATGATCTGATATCTTTTAATTCTTAATTCAACTTGGTTCGGAATTAACTTCTCATATGCACGTTCACTTATTATATAAATGCTTCTGGTGTAAACCAGTCTTTATTTCAAATTAAGTTTTTAAATAATTCAACAATAAACAAAATGAATGTCTTGAACGTATTCTGGTCTCTCCATGTAAAACTGTTATTATGGCATGATAGCAAGATAACACGTACGTATATGGGCGATACCACTGAGATTTTTATGAAATTTTGCAAGCAAATAGAGCATGTGGAATTGATGAATTTACACATGGGGCATATGATTATTGAAAACATTATTCATCTACTATATCTTTTCAAATTTCCAAGGTGTATCAAATATAATATCCGACAAACAGAATTTTTTTTTTTTTAAATAAAAAAAATAACGAGGAGTCGCCGAACATGATTCATTTGATCTTTATTCATATTCATTTCCAAATACTCCAGTTGCATGCAAATGTTATAAAAATCCATCTCAATTAGGTCGTTCATTAACTTTCCTCCCTACCTGTTACCTTAGAACAATACAAAGTAGGGGATAGGGGCAATTTCCTTTGAATTTTTTAATGCACGGGCCGATTGAAACAAACTCTTAAATCTTACTTAAATTTGCAGTATATAACTTTTGCGTTGTAAAAACATTTAATTTATGTCGTATTTTTGCGTAAACCCCTGAGGGTTCACGCATATATATTAATTGATGCTGTAGTCTTTCGGAATACCGGAAATGCCAACTGTCTTTTCGGAATACATCTGTTCTTTTCTATGGACACCTGCGTAATAGGTAATGAATTGATCTAATGAATATGTTTTAGCGTCCAACAGTTGCTATAGAGATAAGTGTTCATCGAGACTGATTGATATCGTACATCAATAGCTAATTAAATTAGATTCGCATATGTTAAGGTTATTGAAATACGAGCTGTGTTCACATTGGATATCAAGTAGATTTTAAGCGAAAAAAGTGACGATCAATGGATAGGGCGTTTTTGCGATTTTCAAACTGAGCCATTTTAGCGAAATTAAAAAGAGTAAGTTCATTTAAGTAGCAATTAAAATTCTACGTCCAGGATGGATGGGAATAATCAAGGTGTTTCTTAAATTGTTCCTATTTTGATTAAAATAACAAAAACGGAATTATTATAGTCACATATTATTTAACTGGTAAAATATTGGAAAAAAATACAAATTAAAACAAAAAGAAATTAAATTAAAGAAAAACAAACTGAACCTTATAGAATCGTTGAGTTGTGTAAAATGCAGATATAAGATGCTACAACAAAATTTTTATTTTTTAATATATTTTAGCGGTATGTTGAATGACAATTCTGAAAGAATAATTAAATGTTTGGGCTTGATGTTTGTGATGTCGTATAACAGAAAAAAAGATTATGCATATGCAATAGAAGTGGTGAAATACTAGTATAGAGTCAGAAATAAAATAACGAATGTCCTTTATAGAGACTGAGAGATGATATAATGAATTTTTATTTATAGTAATTAAGGCTCTACATTTTTATCTAACTTAAATATAAATAAGGAAACAAAAGCAATAATTGTAATTATTGACAACGCTATGAAATCAGGTAGTTAGTTTTCTCGTATGAGTTGTTTAACGTTGTCATTTCGGGGCCTTTTATAGCTTACTGTGCGGTATGGGTTTTGCTCATTGTTGAAGGCCGTACGGTGACATATAGCTGTTAACTTCTACGTCACTTGGTCTCTAGTGGAGAGTTGTCTCATTGGCAAACATACTACATCTCCCTTTTTTTTACTTAAAGAAACCATACTTAATCTTATTTAAAAATACAAGTTAACTTTGGAAATTACGACGAAATTTAAAGGCACCTTTTATGTGTGTTAAATGCAGAAATTAAACGTCACATCGAAACAGTTCATAAATGAATATACGTTTGAGTCCTTAAAATAATTCTAAAGATATGAAAAGATTTACAGACCTTTGGAGTTGAGGCGATAACTCACTATTTATTTAAAACTTATGGTCAATGAAATAAAACAAATTGAGGTTTGATATATTCCTCGATGTTTGGCATTGAAAACTATCATAAATTACTACCGGTATGTGGTTTGCGAGGATATATTAGCAATTGTCCAAAGACTTAAAATAACAAGAAGATGAGTATTATATATTCATGATTCTTTTATGAAATTAGAGATGCGTATGTTAATTTTCTTTAGAAAAATATGTGAGTTTTCCAAAGGGCACGTGTGTCGACTTCCCTCTCCAAAACATATAGTTATAAATGGCAAAGTGAATTCTTTTGTTTTTGGCATGTGAAACAACCCACCTCCCCCTCAAAATAAAATCAGATTAAAAGTTGAAGCAGCTGGTGCACAACCTCATGTCCCACCTAAAGAAGAATCAGTGCAATTTTTTGGAAATTCCGTCAATTTGTTTTCAAGGAGTCGAGCCAATATGTAGTCATAAGCGAATTTAGATGGTCTAGTTGACAAAGGTCTAGAGCGTGTTTGGCGACAATTTAGTAAAAAATTATTTTTCTTACAATCAATATCCGTATAAAACGAAATGTTTGAGCAAACTGATTCAAGTATAAAGTTAAGGTTTCAAATTGTTTCTACTCTAAAAGTCTGTTTTGAGTTTGTTGCCTAGGGTATAAATAAATTGAGATCAAGCATATCTCGAATATGATAGCCAATGACCAAACCATATAAACCAGTGTAATTGATTTTCCAAAACGGTTTTAGTTCGGAATAATCAATTAACCAATACGAATATAGCTTAGGGTTTTGAACTATTTTCAAACTGGCTACCAACAAATAATCATTATTCATTTCATAAACTTTTTCAAAACAAAGACTGTTTTCACATTTACATTTCGACTTTAGCCAGGAAGCTACCTCTAATTTCCAAAATAGCACCTCAGAAGTGAACAAACAGTGGTTGCCTCTTATTTAGCTTGTTGTACAATCTAATCTAAATATAGAGATGTGTTTTCGTTATCCTCGTATGCTTATATGTACGAGCACGCGAGTTAAGATAGATCTGAATTTTAATCAGATTGCATGTTGTTATGTTATCTATCGGAAGAGAGAGGGATGAGAGAGAGAGAAATTATTTCTTTAACAAGAAAATTATACCCCACATAGAAAAGCAGCTTCATTAATAACCCATATCAGTTTTTCTACATTTTATATTAAAAAAGGAAAAAATTATGCTTATTTATGTACCAATTATCTGATCGTTCATGCCAAACAGGCATTTAGGTTCACGATTGCATTTCTTTTTTTAAAGAAAGCAACTTGTATAATTGTTTTCAGCTGGTTCAAAACTACAATTTTAAAAGATTTCAGCCAATTCGGAGTATTTATTAAAAAGAAATGTCAGAGAAGAACATTATTAACCAAAAGCCAGTGGTGTACGTAGCCACTGGAAAACAAATTGTAAGCAGGGGGTCTGGAGGGCGGTAGCCACCATAAGCTGAACGATTATAGTAAAATTTCTATTGTAAAATTGTTTGTAAGCACATGCTACACTGGTGCTACGCCACTGAAAGCAAAGGAAGTAAAGCAATATTGTTTAAATACAATCAATTTACGTTGGTTACGAATGCTCTATTTTTTTAAATCAAAATTAAAATATAACAATGTGAAGCAGTGAATAACATATTAAATATGGAAAATTGTATATTATATTCAGACTCCTTAATATTCAAATACCTTTATAAGTTTCATCAATGATTTGTATATAGTAAGACTTTATAAAATCTTGGTTTCATCAACTTTCGGATTTTGACCCCATGAGGGAAACAAATTCAAGGGACCATACCTCATACATAAAATCTTCCTGTGTTTTTCACCAATATTAATGAACTGTAAAGGCCGAAAATCATTTTACCAAGGATGTAATTCTCAAGAATGATAAAGTCGTAAGTATACACTTGTCAAAGAATTGAATTACTTATTGGTAATTTTTTTTTTGCAGAAATTCGTCAATATTAATAAGAAGATGTGGTATGAGTGTCAATGAAACAACTATCCATCCAAGTCACAATATGTAAAAAGTAAACAATTATAGGTCAAAGTACGGCCTTCAACACGAAGCCTTGGCTCACACCGAACAGCAAGCTATAAAGGGCCCCAAAAAGACTAGTGTAAAACAATTCGAACAGGAAAACCAACGGTCTAATCTATATCAAAAACGAGAAACGAGAAACACTTATGAACCACACCAACAAGCGACAACCACTGAACAACAATGCCAATTTAGCTGCGCTCCATACATAGTATAGCATTTTGTGTTTAAAGACTAAAATTTTCTTTTTTATTATCACAATGCCACAACTAAAGATGTCAATGAGACATCTATGCTTCAATTTGGATTGAGATGAATAAAACAAAAAGTAGCACGATAATCGTTTTGATTTTGAAATTTTCAATAGTGATGATCCCTTTTGGCACAAAATACCTCGGCAAAACCAACTCTCCTATAATATAGATAGACCGATGTGAGGTGCTCAAAATGTAATGCATACTCTTTTGTTTCAGTAGTGCCCACAATTTTGTTAATTGGAAAACGACGCTTGATCTAGTATACATTAAGCAATATAATAACACGTTCCAATTACTAGTCAATATTGTGTAATTTTAAAATTTAAAGAGTCATTTTATAGTTTGTTTGTTTTTCTTTTTGATAATAAAAAACTTTTTGATTCACATTAAAATTTAATGTTACACATAATTTCTGAATCTTAATTTTTAAACGAAAATTGAACACTTTTTTGTTTCAAAAAACATGAAAGCAGATCACCGGAAAATATCTCAGTAATTTCGGAAATGACAGTAGAAAGAAAAACTGTTCTAACGAAATAATATACAATGCGATATGCAACAACTTTCGATGGGAAAATTGGTTTAATTTTTAGATGATACAAAGGAGCATTCATAATATTGGTAAAAACGTGGGAAAACATCTTTCACTAAAGAAAATTGAAGATCAAACAGTGGGAGTTCATTTAGATGTTTTATAATTGTTTATTCATTTAAAAAAGTAAACGATGTCGCTGGGAAATTCCAGGAAACAGAGTCTCAAACATTATATTGGAAAGTACACAACGAAATAGTTTAAAATGCTACAGATTCAATTAAAGCGACAATATTTTGACAAAAAAACTTAAGTAAAGTATGTTTCTTAGACCTATACTTACATAAGGTTTGAACAAGGGGGTTATATTAGAATTTAACCTCCTTGGTTTGACAGAACATCTTTCGAATATCATCCATTTGATAATCACCAGATATCAGTATGTCAAAAAAAGTTAGAATTAAAGTATTTTTCATTAATGATTTACAATATTAAAGTGTTGAAGTTGAAATCATCCATTCGTAAATTTTACGGATGCCATCACGAGTTGGTTGACCGTTATGGAATATCCTTTCACAGATGACAACGAATATGTTCCAATTGTCGTAACTACAATCCCGTCCCCTTTTCCTCTAATGTGACCTACCGAAATGGAGGCTTAACACCGGGTTTGTACTAACATGAGCAACACGATGGGTGCCTCATGTGAAGCAGGATCTGCTTACCCTTCAAGAGCACCTGAGATCACCCCCTGTTTTTGGTTGGGTTCGTGTTGTTCTGTCTTAAGTTTTCTATGTTGTGTTTTATGTACTGTTGTTTGTTTGTTTGTTTCTCTGTTTCTTTTTAGCCATGGCGTTTTCAGTTTATTTTCGACATATGATTTTGAATGTCCCTTTGGTATCTTTCGCCTCTCTTTTATGATTACAACTGTCAAGTAATGCAAACTATATTGACGACCCTTGAAAGCAAAAAAAAATATTAATCTCCTCAAATGCTATTGAATTCCTGATTTCGAAGCCATTGAGTAACTGGAATACAGGTTCGCATTATTACTACTGCAATATCACTGTCCTAAGCCATTGGCAAATGTGTTGTGCCGTTATACTTTATATATATGCTCTGCAATGGTCGCGAGTGTGTTTTGTCATCATAGTTTTATGTCCAAATACTTAATGCAATGAATTTGATATAAGAGTGAAAAAAATACAGATCTTAATCATTTAATCATCTACATGATACATTTTTTCTGAGTGCACGCTTTTTTTTTCTATTTCAGTTTTATGAATGGATCATACACAAAGATATATAGACAAGCATATCTTTGCAATAGTTAGAGTATATCTATGAATGTAAGAACACAACTCCCCAACAAAACAAAACAATAACATCTACAGGTAAATATACTGTTATCATTTAACAAATAACAGGTGTCGAGCTCTGAAGTTTTGAGTCTAGAAGAGAAGTGGTGGGATTTAGCAGCGACTATCATATTGTTTATTAACACCAACTTATTATTTAAATTAACAGTACCAATTTTACTGCACAAGATACGCATTTCGACAATTAAGGTCTTTTCAGTGATGCTTGAGGCAAAATTATTTAAAAATTCAAAATCAAACAGTGGCGGATCCAGAGATTTTCATAAGGGGGCCCACTGACTGCCCTAAGAGGGGACCGGCTCCAGTCATGCTTCAGTAATTCCCTATATAATCAACCAAATTTTTCCCACAAAAGGGGGCCCCTCGATCCGCCTATGTCAAATACAAAAGTTGAAGAGCTGATAAAACCAGCACGTCAAAAAGTAAAGACGAATCCGGGAAAGGAATCCGAGCTCGTTTAACCTGCTTTGTATATACTCAGATTTGTTAACCTTTATGACATTACTTGTCAATCTGATTAACATACAGATCATGTATCCTCGTTCCGCTTGCAAGGCTTGTGAGCGAAGCGCGAACACAAGATATGTATTTCAATCTGATTGTTCAAATGTTTCTATAGTCTTTCGCTGCACCTGATCTTATTTTTCAATACACTTATATTCATTTTACAACATTTTTGTGATTTTTGTCTAACTCTTGGTCTGTATCTGAATTTATGTTCATCAGAAAAGCCAAGAGCTCAACAGATTCAAATGTCAAAGACATATAAAGATCTGGATAGCTATATGTACAGTATTTACGTTAAAAATTGTTACCTCAATAAAACATATACGTTTAGATTTTCACCAGAGAGTGGCAAATATTAGTTATCAAGTCTGTTACGCAAAAAAACTGGTCAGGAGTTAATAGATATTTTCTATTCTGTTATAAAATGTTGCATCGAATGAAATTTCTAACATGAATTAATTAGTTTGCATCTAAAAGATAATGCATAACTTTTATCTGATAAAAAATTGGTTTTTATAATAAATCATTTAAAAATAAAATGCCCTATATACATCTATTATTAAAGTTTTTGGTCATCTTAAGATTTTCAAGATGTTCACGTGTTAAAAATCATCATGCCAGTATGTTGTTATAACCTTCAGCTGTGATACTGTGAATTTTAGTAAAGATTAGTGTATTTTTGCAAAACGAACATGGTTGGAAATCAATTTAGGGATATTTGGCCCTACCTTTTTTTAACATGCATCCGAAGTACAAGGCTGCCAATGGCTTCTTAAGACAAACCATTAAATATTTGTTTGCTTAATATAATTACTTTGACTTCCCAGTACCCTTTAACTCAATATCTTATTTGTCAATTTGATTCTGAGGAAAACATAATAAATGTTTTACATTTTTTCCATTTGGGGCTTTTTATAGCTTGTTGAGCGGTATGGGTTTTGTTCATTGTTGAAAGTCGTACGATGACCTATAGTTGCCTACAACTACGCTAGTTTGGTCCCCGATGGATAGTTGTCCATTGGCAATCATACCAGATTTCCTTATTTTTATATTATATCATGCAAACAACTACAGGTGTATTACTAAAAATAGGCAAAAAGATAAGCAAACTGCTGTCTTGATCTTTAAAACACAACAGTGTAATATATTTTGCTTTACAAGTCAACAGTCCTTAAATGTCCATTACAAAAAGGGAAGAACAAAATAATACGTAAACATCTGTAAATGCATAATTTTCAAATTATTGTGCAAATACATTGTAATGTTGATCTTATTCGGAATAATTAAACTGGTTTAATGCACGCCAATATCACGGGTATCAAACAATTCTAGGTATTTGTTAAATTGTATTCAGCGCAATGTTAGTTTGAGCTGGGAAATAAAATATATTAGACTAAAGTCTACTTTTTGTAAGTTTGAGACATCCTGCAGAGAATCAGTCTATTTGCTCTGTTCTGGCCTTGCGGTCATGAAAATTTCGAGCACGATTATCGTACTCATACTCAGAAATCAACTAATCAAAATACTGGATTTGTTATTTAGAGCACAAATTTTCTACTCCGAGCACTGAGAAAGTTTTATGACAGAAAGTCTTTTATTGCAGAGGAGAAAACACTTAACTGCTCATATTATGCCATGCTGCGTTTCTTTCTTTATTTTTCTGTACTCTGTTGTAGTTCTGTTGACTGTCTGTTCGAATGGTATTGCTGTTTTTGGCTTGTATTGCTCTTTATTTGTCGTTGCTCTTGTGCAACATAACAAGTTGCTGGCTTACTGGGTTTTTTTGTTGGTTAAATTGAATTCTTCAGGGTAAATTACGTATTCCATGAATATATAAATTCAACTTTTAGAGAAGCTAATTTTGAAATTATTTTATAAACATATTGACATCTCTTTCACATTTCACTGCAATTGAAATTCAGTTATAATAGTTACCATTGAGGCATTCAATAAGTCCATTTCTTAAATTACAGATTTTGAGGCTAAGACTTTGACATTCTATTATCTTAATTGGAATGCTTCTATTGGAAAGTGTAGATGTGTTATGAATCATGCTGGCGGGAAACTATGCGTATAATTGATCATCATACTCTGGAACAATATTTCCGGTTCGTTTCTGGTGTCAATTTCCTTTATTGAATCTTAATCATCAAGACGTTTGGTCCATAGTCCTGAGATGTTTTAAATCTTTGGACGTAATGAGTCGTAATCAGAAGTCATAGAAGAGCGAAATGGATTTTGTAGGTTAAAACATTTCCAAATAAAAAGTAATTCAAATATGAATAAAGATGTTTTGTACAATTTATCTCAGCGCTTTGAATTACTTAAATTGGTTCCAGAAATGCTTTATTGCGTTGGGACAGTTTTCCTTTGGGAACAGGTTTTGTTCGTTTATAAATCAGTATGCTTTTTGTCGGACATTGCATAGGCGGATAGTGAATTATTTGTCCATTTGTCCACTTGTCCATACTTAACAATCTAATGAACCTGTATATCATTATGTGACATTATGTGTTAAATGGGTGTTTAATTTACTTTATGTCACATATACATGTAATTATAATCTATTTGTATTGATGTCTGTGATTTTTTTGTGATTTATCGGTGTTTAGTGATTTCTAACTATTCCTATGCATTATAATTGTCTGAAATATTTCAATTATATATTGTTGCGACTTTCTACTTAACTTCTTCGCTTTTATTCCTAACATTATTTTGTAGTCAGTTGAAAATTGAATATATTCAATCTTTCACTATTTAGAACATATAACTGTAATATGAAAGATCTACAATAAATAAGTATTGCACATGACATCTTAATACTGACACTTTTTTTTTTAATAATTTTGAGATTGCGGTCAAAATTGAACTTCAGGGTCATTTCCCTCGTGTAGACTTGGCCATGTTTTACTCCACAATTTTTTAGGTTTCAGCTGTTCAAAGTTACTATAGGATTCTCTACTTTTTATAGAAGATTTTTTCAAATAATTTGTTTCAAAATATAAAAATAAAAAGATTTTATATGATTGCCCATGAGACAACTATCCACCAGTGGCAAAATGACGTAGATGTTAGCAACTCATGATAGGTCACCATACGACCTTTAATCTTGAGCAAAACACATACCTAATATCAAGCTATAAAAGGCCCCGACACGACAAAATGTTAAATAATTCAAACGAGAAATTAACAGCCTGATTTATGTACAAAACAATAAAAAGATAAAATATAGCAACAAACGACAACCACTGAATTCTATCTGGTGCATCAAATCTGTAGTAGCGAAACATGTTATTATTACCACTAGGTAAACAATTATGTTGGCGGGATGTAAGCATCCCAACCTTGTTGCGCTGACATGAAAATAGCACCTTTCCATACAAAGTAGTTCCGTAAATATGACTGATAATTTAGCCAACCTCTTTAAGACTATGTTGTCATCTCTTTTTGTTATTTGTTATTTGTGTTGTTGTGTTGTTTTCCAATTGCCGTTTACCCTCATCTCATTTCATTTATATTGATATCAAATGGAAGATGAACCATTTTGATATTCAAGATACATTTTCAGTGAATAATTTGCTTATATGAGTGGAAATATTTAAGCCATTCGAACTGTTTCGAGTACAGTGATAATGTTTGCCAAAAGTACCAGTATTGGCAAACTACAACAACTTTTAAATTCTGGGAATCTCTTATAAATGTATGCTGAATTTTTATGACTAGTTAAGCCAGGATGCAATTTTCTTAGGGTATATATAGCTGAAATCTGAGTAGAACTTTCAAAATAAAAAGACCAAAAATGTTGATACTATTAAATCATAAAATGCAAGAGGGCATGGATTAATGGTTTATCCCTCACAAAAACTGCAATTTTTTATAATTCAATTCGATTTTGTTTTTAAAACATGCAATTAAAAATATGAGAAATTGATAAGGAAATTTAAGATCACCTACCTCAAGTTAAGCCTTACTCCTTACTGCTTCAGTCAAAGTTGATATCAATTGTTTTTGTTTATTTTTTTGGGGGTTTACGGGACATTTCTGATTTGGGTGATCTCAAACAGTTTAAATGCTTTAAAGTCTTCAAACTTTTGATCTAAACTTAACGACGAAAACATTTATCCAAAAAACACTGGCCAGTTTATCAATTTGGAAACAGATAAAGATTTAGAGGTTCTGGGTTTTTGGTTTCTTAAATCTGTTTTTTCTACTTGTTATAGTTATCAAACGATGTTTCCATTCTCTATCCTATTAAGTAGATACAGCTTTGGTATTGAATATTGGCTTGATCTAAGTTTTGATTGTAGATTTTCAAAATTTTTAGGTATTTGCCTTCCAAAACATGGACTCTAGCGCACATATTGAAAGTTATTAAAAAGCATTCATATTACTACTATATTAGAAATTTACATTTGGAGAATCTCAATATCTAATTCATTAAAATTAAACAAAATAATCCCTGCACATGATATTTTCGATATTTTTAAGCCAGTATATCAGGACGGGTACCTTTCTCAAATGTTACCATTATTTTGAAAAGGGAAAAAGTTATTGTCCACCTAAATCAAAAGTAAACCAATCCTAAATAAAGCACTGGCTGGGGTGAAAGCGAGCTTTTAATGACTATATTATTGTTTAAAATAATTTCATAATAATGAGTACTGAAAAGACATTTTTAATGCATTGAGTTTATGATTGCATAATATTTTACCACATTTACAAAGACATGCAGTTCCTCTCAATTTAAGATGTGTTTATGAATGAATGGTTTGATTATTAGTAGTTTCTCTCTTTAGCATTATTTTACCAATCATCACATAAGTGAACAACAGTTTTCATACTTATAATCAAAGAATTCTTGCTTATGTAAAGGCTAATTTGATTTACTTGAACCCACAAGTAGATATTTAAACACATCAAATTTGCTTTTATCGACTTTTTATTTTGAGATAATTGCATAAAAGTATATGTGTACGTTATGCCTTATTGAAGCTAATAGAGTCATTGAGATGTCCCGTGGATTGGTTCCGATAGATTTTCCTTTCTTGCACGCATTTGTCCTTTTATCAATGGGATTTCCTTCTTGATAACCAAGTGTCCTAAACAAATGGGTAAGGAAATTATCAAGTTGAATGAGCATGAGAAAAGCTTAAGTCAATTGTATATACTATTTGATAGAACCGTACTGTGATGTAATTCATTATTTCTTCACAGGTGCATTATCTATAATAATTGGGTATTCTAATTAAATTAAGTCTAGTGATCTGCAAATGTATTAACTTTTTCATTTATGCATAATGAAAATGCTGCATAAAAAGAATACACAACAAGATAAGAAAAGAAATTATAGTATATATTTAGCAGTATGTGTTAGTTTTCAATTTTCGAAAGCCAAAGTACCATAAAACATTTTGAGCGTGACAACCAATGCAAGACGAGTCTAAATCGATAAGTCAAAATCCGGTGGAGTAGCTTTCCAAAATAAGCTAAAACTGTATTCAATGAAAAAATAACAAACTTTGAACAACCAAGTCAAAAAAGAAGGGACAGTCTTTGTGTTTTTAAATGTATTGTACAGTAATGATATGATATATCCGATCAGTTTGTTTAAGTCTTAATTTTACTCGATTTTCCTTAACATGGTTTCTTAGGTGTATGCCGGATAGAATTAGCTTGGTTCAAGTCTGATTTGTACTGACAACCCTGGTTTCTTAGTTATATACTGAATAGAATTAACTTGGTTCTAATCTGAATTGTACCGACCAGTCGACAAATTTTGCACCAAGTTTGAACAGTTATTGGCGAGATTTGGACAAGAACAATTCAGAACATTGATCAAATGAATAAATTAATTTAAGTGATCTATAAGTTTACCGCATGATTGATGGTATCTAAATTTTCGAGCTCTATAGACAACATCACCGTACAAATTATGATCGATGAGAAATCCCGTTTGTAATAAGGTTTCTACAGGTACATGTTCAGCCAAACTTCCAAACCAAATCTTTGAAAGAATATATAGTAAAGTCTTCAAATAATGTGTGTTAACGAAATCCCTGACTTAATAATTTACCAGTTATTCAAAGATTCTAAACTTCACTACAGACACGGGCATAGAAAAAAATGTAGGAAAGAAAAATCGCCTCTTTTGTCGTAAATGTGTAATGAGTTTCCTGTGTGCAACCAAAATATTAAAATCTAGAAAAAGACAATTATTCCTTATATATTAGCATTTGGTATTAATTTCAAAATCAGACGTTTCCTCCCGTTTACCTACTTTTGATCTGATTACAGGCGTTGGATTTCGAAAATTTCATAAAAATAAAGTTTGTTTTGTCGAGTTTTCAGCCATTAATTGGCAGTGTTTGCTGATATTTTGTTTGTAATTGTAC
Organism: Mytilus californianus; assembly: GCF_021869535.1. Taxonomy (NCBI): domain Eukaryota; kingdom Metazoa; phylum Mollusca; class Bivalvia; order Mytilida; family Mytilidae; genus Mytilus; species Mytilus californianus. Next base: position 67,863,567 of record NW_026262690.1, read on the forward strand.
CAGTACCAGTAGTCACATATAATATGCGAATAAGTTTAGCTTTGTTTTACATATGTTTTGATTCATCGCGACATTGAACTTTGTGTAAATGATTGTTTCTTATTCAGTTTCCAGCCCTTATTATTTGACAATACAATGTAACTCTGTAAGGTGAATAGTCAAATAAGATATGTTAGTTTTGTTCCTTTGACAACATTTTATCCTTTTAAAAACTTAAACAGTTTCCTAAAAAAATGATAGTTTTTCTGCTTTGTTTTTCAACTTTACTTCCAGATAACAAATTGATTTTTGGAAGTAAGTGCAACGAGTAGTTAAGATCCTTCATAAGCAAAGCAGCTTTTGACCTAATTATATGATAGGGCGTGGTAAAGGTAACCTATGGCAATTTTTTTTCTGAATGAGGTTCATACATTGTAATAGGTTTCTTGTATTGGTATTCTTGGGCTCAAATGGTTGCAAATGACATACAAGTTGAATGCTAAATGTTTGTTTTTCAGCAGTTCATTCTGGAAATTATTATAAGAGAAAACAATAACAATTGTTTCTGACAGTGTATTTTTACGCCTCTTTCAACTATCAAGTCGCCATGTCTTGTCTTGTCTTATATGAAGATCATGCCTTTCAAAGGCACACACCTCTGGTTTGAGAGTAAAATAAATGGTGTATTTAACATCCACTAAAAAGTTTATTACACTTAAAAATCTAAAACAGAAGATGATATAGATTTTATAAATTCACGCCTTTGAGTGAGCGATCGCAAGCGACTCTTTCCTTTTATTCACAGGGGATGTTAATAATAGCATATTACGTCTATGAAGAAAATTGGTGGACTTAAACGTTAACATGATCTTATGGCAGTATATTTTTATACTTTTATTTCATACAGAACTCGGTAAAAGATTATCAAATTTATGTGGAAAATAGTAAGAACATTAAAATAAGTAATATTTTGCTATATGAACCCCCAAAAAATACGCAGAATTCTACGTTTTATTGTCAGCAAAGTTAGTGGGTCTGGAATCTGTCAACATGTACAGATGATTTTTTTAAATGTAATTATCAATACTGTACTAAGCATGTTTTACTTAATCAGCGGTGCTAGCATTGGATCTGTACATTTAAGGTTTGCTGAAATGGCGGCTGATTGCATTATTGAAGTCGTCATTTGGAAATCTTTTGTTCGATTGTTTTTACTCTTAACTGTATAAAAATAACTATGAGTTTATTGAACTTAATGTGTTTTTATATAAATTTTACTGAGACAGCTGGAAATTATAATGATTTCAAGTTAAAACTAAAATAATTCGGTTTTTTTTTCTCGTTTCTGTTATAAACAGGATTGTCTTGTCACAGTCTAGCAAGGAAATATATGGGCTACAGAACAAACTTCATTGTGTTTGCGAAATCCTTGTATTTTGCATTCAAATGTTAACGAACTACCCTTTTCTTCCTTATTTCAACCAAAAATAATTAAGACTGGATGTATTTATCTAATGTGTTTAGAAGACTGAAAAGAAATATATTTGTACGAAGCTTAACAATGCTAGACAAATTGATGTACAGCAGAAAGTCGTTTGATAATTAGAATTGTATTCAGGCTATAGTCATTGATCTATAGAGAGTGTCTTAGAAACACCTGATTCTCTTCAGAGTATCAAAATGCGTTTCCTAATTTGTTTCATTAATAGTTTTGTCTCTATCCCCTTTCAATTTGTAATAAAAGCCAGCACAATACGGATTGCCTTAGGTTTCTCCGGTATTTGCATCCGAGGTTTTAAGTCGCATTTAGCAAAGAAATTATTTTCTTTTTTCGCTCCGTATTTCATTTCCGCACATCAGATGGGGTTTAGTATAAGTAAAAGGATTAATGATCGAATTGTATCTAATAGAAATTTGATGCCATATTACAACATTTCTATGTGAATAACAATCGCACGACCAGACCAAAACGAAGTCTCACAATAGTCTTTAGATGGTTCTATTTAATCCGAATTTGTTTAGGGATAAAATATTCTTATTTTCCAAAGAGTCGAATAATAAGAAACTGATTGTTTTATTTAATAACAGGTCCTTTTTCTGTGAATTAATCAGTTTTGTATTAAATCTCCAGCTTCCTCTGTTTTTAATCAGTGGAAGACAATCGTGTTCTTTTTAATTTAGATGTGATAGAATTTTATGATAGAAAGAAAGTCTTACAAGTAAGGGGAAGATAATACAACATCTAATCACATTATAATCTATGGTTTCCTGAACAAATATCTTTTGATAAATACTTTGTCTTTTCTAAGTTTTCTTGTTGACGCAAAAGAAAATTGGAGAACGGTTTAACTTTACAACACCATTGTTGTTAATAAGAAAGAGCTGTTATAGTTTAATTCTGATTTATACAAAAAGCTATTATTTACTGTAAAATGGTTATCTTCATGATAGGAAGAATGCTTATAAGTGTAAGATAAGCATGCAGAGTTTAATTATTTTTACAAATAGGATAATTAAAAATGTTAAATCCATTATCAAATTCTAGAAGAAAATCAAACAATTATTTATACGACACATATTTTATTTTAAAGTAAATTAAGCGCAAAAACACAGATTATCATGATTTATATTAGTCTTATACAAGGGTTGAAGTCCGTCAGCAAGAAAAAGGTGATTTAAAATGTAAACGAAAGTTACACAAATTCCAAACTGAATAAAAGAATAATAAAAGATTGGACAGACTGTTAATACGTGGGTAAAATCTTAATAGTCAACCAAACATAAAACTATATGGTTAACTAAAAAGTCTACAAATAATAGCACAGTTGCAACAAGATTTATTCCAAGTTAAAACAGTTCTTGTACTTTATGGTTTTCCTTTGCAGAAATGGTTGTCAAGAATGTGCTTTATAGCTGCTTATACAAGACATCATAAATAACAATGTGGTTCTCAACCGGAACAGGCGATAGAACCATGTATAAAGTTATAAATGGACCCCGGAAAAAGGACAAGCAATTAAACAGCGAAAAACAAGGATTGAATATATACACTACATTCCAAAGACGAGCAAATGACAAAAGTGATCAATTGACTCTTCAAATTGAACTATAAATGTGAATATTGAATAAAAAAAATTTATGCATTCGCCTACTCCTGTATTCAGCTAGTCGAATTGAAATGTAATATTTTAGATCGAAGCTTAATTTTAGACAGACTTGTATAGTATCACATAGTAGTCTAATTCCAGAATACTCTAAAATATATTTTAAAAGAATGTCCATTTGGGAGCTTTTGGTGCCCTTTATATATCCAATAATTGTGATAAGTTTCATACCAGAAATTTCTATTAACTTATAGATTTCAGAAAAACAGCTTGGTCACAGTTTAAGATCATGCAATATATAAGCTTAAGCTTAACCGATGGTCACAATTTGAAGATTTACTATGATTGGCATATTCTAGCAGAAATAAAATGTACTTTCGACATTCTTCTAATCGCAGTAAAGAAGAGCAAAGGCATCGCCTAAAACATTTATGTCACTATAAAGCACGCTTTGTGTGCAAATATCTTTCTGGACGAAAAATCATTGAAGGAAAGTTGAGATGTCGATTTAAAATTAATGCAACAACCATCCTACCAAGGCTGTTCATGTCTGCTCAACGAGTTTCATCCCTCACTATTTTACAGTACAATTAACAAGTTAGATCGTATTTGTGGTTTACCCCAAACCTAAACCAGACACTGTAACAGTATAATGTGAGAATTCTGTTTCAAGAATCTGGATTTAATCATAAATCATCATTAAACTAACAAATAACACAATAGTAGGTGTTGGAAATATCACGTCGTGTGTCCAGTCACAAATAGTCCATGCATAGTCGGGACCAGAAAAAATACCACAGCAAACCAATGAATAAGTTTCTGAAAAGTTGGCGGACCGATTTGTTGACTGTCAATGAACAATAAGAACATTCGTAGAATCCAAACTTTGTCTGAAATATTGTTCTAGCTAAGACATGCTTCAAATCGGTTTCAATGTGAGCTCATCCAATTTATATTACCTGCCAACCCTGAGAACAGTCGTATGTCCTTCTTTTCATATGAAATTGATGTTAGATTGCTTCTGACTGATGCCAAATTAAGATAAAATTGAGAATGGAAACGGGGAATGTGTAAAAGAGACAATAACCCGACCAAAGAGCAGAAAACAGCCCAAGGCCACCATCTTACTTTACATTGTTTTATCAATGGAAACTTTCTCAATTATCAATAGCAAAATAATATATATCCTGTTCTAAAACAGACTTTCAGATAGATGATGCCTTCACAAACTTGTTAATCACCAGCAGTGGCACTATCAATCGTGCAATATAACTAAATCTATTTTACAAATGATGTCCATTTCGAAAAGTCTTTTTCTTCAGTGGGTGCTCCTTTTCCCCTTTTTCAAACATTAATGTTTTTCTTATGGAAGGATTTTCTTTATTTTCTTCTGGGTGATGTTTTTAGATTTATGCTTTTTCAACTTTTGATTCTTCCCAATATCCAATATTTGGTATCTAATGCTTTTCAAAATGGGAATACCATAATGGTATGACTTATACATCAACGTTCAGCAAAACAAGTTTTTAATTTAAACTTCAATCAAAGACTATCCAATTTCTATCTCATATAAAAATGGTGTAGAATATGAACTTATATTATCTACAACTCAAACTTATTGAAAGCAAATTTTGGCTAAATATAAATAAGAAGATGTGGTATGAGTGCCAATTTGACAACTATCCATCCTAGTCACAATGTGTAAAAAATAAACAATTATAGGTCAAAGTACGGCCGTCGACAATGAGCCTTGGCTCACACCGAACAGCAAGATATAAAGGGCCACAAACAGACTAGTGTAAAACAATTCAAACAGAAAAACCAACGGTTTAATCTATGAAAAAAACGAGAAACGAGAAACACTTCTGAACCACACCAACAAACGACAACCACTGAACAACAGGCTTCTGACTGTATGTCTCACTCAATATCTTAGGTTGTAGTTCAATGAAAGCTTTTTTACTTGGCAGACCAACAGCGAAAGCAGTTCTAGTAACCATTCGACTCTGAATAAAAAACTTTTGTCTATTCTTTCTTCTATGAAAGGGAATGATTTTGAATTTGGTCTGTACCTTGATAATGTTTAATTGTTGCTTGTAAGCAATTATTACATCAGCAGTTCAACCACTACCTGTTTGCCAAAAGTTTGAATTTTTGTCAAACTTTTCTTGGCTTTTATGGAAGGGAATGATCAATTATGCTTTCGAACATGTGTTCACAAACAAATGCACGCAGCGATGCAGGCCCAGGCCCAGACCCAGAATTGGTCTTGTTCTTATCATGGAGGTAATATTACTTCCATGTTCTTATAAAGATACTGGCCATAGACATTTTAAGAAAAATAATAAAAAGGCTAAAACTGACAGTTTTAAAGCAGATCAATAATGACTAACGAAACTATCTTATGACTTTACAAAGGGGGAAGATATCAAGGGGGCATTCAAAAAGAGAATCTGACAATGCATTGGCGAAAAACAAAAGACATCTTAACAAAGACAAATAATACACAGATAACTAAAGACTAAGTAAAAAAGAGAAACTAACAATGCATTGGCGAAAAACAAAAGACAACTTAACAAAGACAAATAATACACAGATAACTAAAGACTAAGTCAAAAAGAGAAACTGACAATGCATTGGCGAAAAACAAAAGACAACTTAACAAAGACAAATAATACACAGATAACTAAAGACTAAGTCAAAAAGAGAAACTGACAATGCATTGGCGAAAAATAAAAGACAACTTAACAAAGACAAATAATACACAAATAACTAAAGACTAAGTCAAAAAGAGAAACTGACAATGCATTGGCGAAAAACAAAAGACAACTTAACAAAGACAAATAATACACAGATAACTAAAGACTAAGTCAAAAAGAGAAACTGACAATGCATTGGCGAAAAAACAAAAGACAACTTAACAAAGACAAATAATACACAGATAACTAAAAGACTAAGTCAAAAAGAGAAACTGACAATGCATTGGCGAAAAACAAAAGACAACTTAACAAGAAAAACAATACACAGATAACTAAAGACTAAGTACATTATTTTTTGTAACAAAAACTGGGGGTGATCTCAGGTGCACAGGAAGGGTAAAATTCAGCAGTCATGATGAAAGAGATTATGAGTATCAAATAAAATAGTTTGCAAATACACTTTTTTCCTCAAACTTTCACTTCCGACATTGAGGACTTTACTTTGACCTCTAAAGAAGCTTAAATAAAATCTGACCAGTTGGACAGCTTGATTTAATGAAAAAACTCAAAGATCAGATTTTTTACTGAACTGCAGTAGGAAGAGTCAAGTCACTGTAATACTGTTTAAATTATTCATCTATATGTCAGGATATGCAACTAAAAACTTATTGTGCAAAATATTGAAATGAATGTTAGTCTCTGAAGCAAGATTTTTTTATTGTCTCGCCTGCAACTTTCGTCGCAGTATGCGAGACATAGGTATTACTTTACGCGGTGGCGGCGGCGTAAACTATTTGTATAAAGCTTTATATTACAGAAGGTAGAAGACCTGGATGCTTCATACCTCGTATGCAGATACCTTATGTTACGAAGTTTCCGTCCGTCATATGCCCATTGTCCTTGACCTCATTTTCATGGTTCAGTGACTGCTTGAAAAGAAATTACTGTTTTTTGCCATGTGAATTTCTCACTTATTATGAGTAATATGATAACTATATTTGGTATATGGGTTTCTTGCAACGTCTACATATGATGTGTCCGTCATACAGGGTTAACCTGACCTCGACCTCAATTCATGGATCATTGATCAAGGTTAAAAGTTACGTGATTAGGTCCATTTCTCTGATACTTCAAGCAGCAGGTCAACTATATGTGGTGTATGGAATGATTGTAAGGGGTACATATCAGACTGGCAGGTTTCATCTGACCTTTACCTCTTTTTCATGGTTCATTGGTCATTGTTAATTTTTTGTTTTGGTCTGTTTTTAATCAATGGGTCACCTATATTTGGTGTATGGAATAATTGTTAGGTGTACATGTCTGTGTGACAGTTTTTATCTGACCTTGACCTCATTGTCATGGATTTTTAAGAATGTTAAGTTTATGTGATACTTGTAGTAAAACCTTTAAGACTTTCAACATAAAATCAATGGTCAGTAAAACAGGCATTTCAGCGTGTGCACTCTTGTTATTAATTGTTTTTGGCTTTTAACTAGCTTTCAGTAACTGTGAGTACTCTCAAATCGTAAATAAATTGTTAATTTGACCTGTTGATACAATTTGTAATGTATTTTTGTTATTTAATGTTTCCTTATTTAGTGTTATATCTCGTCTCACTATTTTTAATATATACCACCTTTGATCAGTGTTTAGTATGACGATAAATTTTCACTTTTGTTCTCGTACAAGAAACAACAAAATTAATCATTTTGTAAAAATTATTTCGTACTCCATGTATACCTTACAACAAAATTATTTTTATTTACCTGTTAACGTTATTTTATTTGGCGGCATTTTGTCCAAGGTTATGGTTGTCTTTCTGATATTGTTTTACATCTAACCCCCTTGTTTTATTAATTTTGTATTTACATTGTGTCATAGATCAAATTTATTTGTTCAGTGTATGTTCACTTGTTTTTTTTAATATGTCTTTTGATTGAGTTAAGCCATTTCAATTGATATTTTATAGTGTGTCTTTCTATGTTGTGATGTTACACTATTGTTTCAGGTAGGGTGAAGGTTGGCGCCTATTAAAATGTTTAAACCTACTGCATTTGTTTGCACCTGTCCTAAGTCAGGAACCTGATGTTCAGTGGTTGTTGTATGTTGATGTGGTTCATAAGTGTTTCTCGTTTCTCGTTTTTTATATAGATTAGACCTTTGGTTTTCCTGTTTGAATGGTTTTACACTAGTCATTTTTGGGGCCCTTTATAGATTCCTGTTCGGTGTGAGCCAAGGCTCCGTGTTGAAGGCCGTACTTTGAACTATAATGGTTTACTTTTACAAATTGTGACTTGGATGGAGAGTTGTCTCATTGGCACTCATACCACATCTTCTTAAATCTAATAAGAAAATTATAGATCAATAATAAATAATGCCATCAGCATTTTTTTTTATGATAAACCTGGACTTGGTTGAGTGTAATAACTTTTTTGTCCTTGTGTCTAGTACTTTGTGCTAGAAACATTTACACCATAAACTTCTTTCACTTTAATACACTCACTGTCTTGGCTGAACCATGACAGCTAAATCAGACTTAAAGAATCATTGTTTTTATGTCTGATAACAGATTTTAAACATAAGAAAGTTTCAAAAAGAAACCCTATATTTCAGGACTTCAATGGATTTGAACAGGCTCGATCATAACTGGTTATACATCTCTGTTTCTACTTCTATGAATAATTGATTACTTAAGATTCATTTTTAACCAATTTTATTTCAATTTGTTTGTATCAAAATTATTCAAACTTAAAAATTAAAATAATCAACAGCAATAAATAAAATGCATTACAATAATTTATATCAACATCTACTGATTTTTAGAAAGGCATTATAAGCAATAAATGCTATATTTCTTAAAACACAGACTGAAGGTAATTAATAAAGTGGATTTCATTCTTTTATTTCATAATTATAAATTGTTCAATTTATATTTCATAAATTGAATATAAATGGCACTCATTCCTCTCCATCAGCTGAGAAGAGTTTCTTGCAAGTTGTCAACAATAGACACATACAAAGATTGCTAATGGAGATCACTTGCATATCATACTTCTATGCTCACTGGTTGGATTTCATTAGAATCAGGTCCAAAGATTACAGAAAAAATGCAAAGCAAACCGAGTTTATAATGAAGAATAGGAATTTTTTGTATAACCTTTCAAATACTTATAACAAATCATGCTGCTCCCTATTTAGGAACTGTTTAGAAAGAATACAATATATGTTTAGTTGAACATACATATATCAGTAAAATGCCCAGGAGGAGTTGGGGTTTGGGGCCTGCAGCCTAATTGCCTGGAATCCATATGAAAGGTGAGGTTTACTTAGTTCATACACTGTCAACACTGTGTTCATGACTTCAAAAATGCCATTACATTATCACAAAATGTTCATGTTAAAAAACAGAAGTCATGAATCCCTCAAGGCATACTGGAAGGATTTCATACAAATATAATTTTCACAATAATGTTTAAGAGAAAGACTTAACAAATGCTAATAAACAGGAATAAAATTCACACTTAAATTATGCAAGTATCTGTCAACTGGAATAAAACACAAACTTAATCTGAAAGATATCCTTATACACTTATGTACAAAAAATGAGTTTCAGAGCTGGTTTTAAAAAATAGTCATTTTTTTTTTAATTTTCCAAGTCCGAAGTTTACTTAAGAAAGTCAATCAACCCCAACAAAATACATATCTTTCTGTATGTGATCATGATACACTAAATGTTCAAAAATTAGCTCTCCAAAAATAACTAAGCAAGTCTGTAACAATTGTTTGAGTTAAGTACACGACATAAGTAGTTGCAACCTATAAACTGTTTACACATATACCTCATGTAATTCCATAGTTATTCTGAAAATAAAAAATAAACATTTCTCGTTGCTACCAGTTCCAAAACTTTTTTATGGCCATAGTGCTCAAAAGAAATAAATTTGGCATGTACATCACAGAGAACTGTTCTGCCATACTTTATTTCCAATAGTTTGGCCATTCTATTGATTTATAATGGTCAAGATAGGCAATAATAAAGAAACAATCAGCAGGTCCTGCAATGAAATTTTCAACAATTTAGTTCTAACAAAGTCAGCTGTTCTCATGAAAAATATTTTTTTTCTCATGTAGCACCAGAGAAGTTACACTTGCCATGTACTATCCTTTCAAAAGCTTCTTTTTTCCCAAATATTTGTAATAACAATTCTTCATGCACATGTTTGTCTTTGTCCTGCAGCATCCATGATGTTTTGAGCGAAATTACCACCTCGTGACGAAACAAAGTTCTCATAACTGAAAAAAAAGAAAGAAAAAAAAACAATTACATTTATTTTATTTCTTTTTAAATAAACTTCATGTCATTTCTAATATGCTGGATAGATATCTCATTGGCAACCATTATTTTATATTATCCATTTTACTTTCAAATGTATCTGCACAACAACATTAAATCTACAATAAAATATGTTTAAATACATTATCATTCCTAATACATCTCTTAAATACCAATACATTTCTATCAATAAAAAAATCCTTACATCAATAAAATGTTTATTTACTAACAATTCTTTTTAAAAAAATAAAATCTAAGTAAAAGATTTTTAAATAATTTGTTCAGTGGCATAAATATATCTGAGTGTTAGTTCTAATGAAGCATAAAAATTAAACCCATTTAAAATTTTATCTTCTTTCTATAAATGCTTCCAGACTAAGAATTTGACATTGCTTTTTTCCAAGATGTTTTTTATTCAGTTCCCTCAATAAAACAGTTGGATTTGTTTATTTAGACCAGAAGTAATCTTTTTTAATAATTCTTCAATTTTTTGGTCAATCAAACATTTTTTAAGCATTTCTATTGTTAAATTGACCTCTCTTCGACATCCCTCTTCACAAATTACAACCGACTAATTCCACATTGTCATCTGATGTTGAATTTTGTTGTTTTCACAACAGATTAAGTCAATGGTATATTGTGTTAGGACAATGAAAGGCGACACAGAAAATGACATCAAATTAGATTTCATTCTTTGAGATGACACTTAACTCACAGGCATCATTGTTCTCTGATGAATGGTTTTGGCAGAACAGATGAACTCAGGATATTGTTTAACATATTATACCATCGGAATATGAAGAAATTTGTATGATTATATTATGTTTTCAGACTTTTTCTTTTTTCGGTTTTGTCTAACCATAATTTGTTTGGTGGCATCATTATAATGCTCCGTCAGTCTTTTATATTTATTCTATTTTCTTTTTTCCTATGTTCAATTACAGAAAATTTATAATACTAGGTACTTCTAATGTTATTTCAAAACAACACTGATTTTATCAAGATTTGAGTACACATTATTTTCACATAATGTTCAAGAATATATGAATAAGGAGATGTTCTGGGTTTATTTTTTAAAGAACAACAATCAGTGTTTATAATTTTTATTTCTATGGAATTTATCACATACCGGGTACATACTTTAAAGTATCTAAATGTTAAAAAAATAATTTCATTGTAAGTATAAGAAATCGTAATGTTCTCTGAAATCCCTCTTCTCATAGCTTTGACAGTGATTTGTTACTGTTCAAAAAAAGTACGCAGAATTTCATAAATCAATCAATGTACAGGTGTATATGTTATTTGTTACTGTGACAATAAGTAGTGCGAAAGTACATCTTAAATTGGTATAACACCCATCAAATAAGAAACTTTATAAAAAATAAAAAGTTATTTGTCCAAATAAAAGAGGATAAATTTGACATCCATGTCACAAGTACAGGTTATGAAAAACTAACAACTAAACATGCTATTAAAATTCAATTAAATATTCATTGCAAAATAGGCTTTAGACCATACACAAGCAAAAATTAATTTCATTTTTGACATTCTGCATAAAAATCAATTGTTTTGAATAGCAAACTGCATATTTCCTTCACCATGCAACACCCAAAGTCTCCTGTTACTCAAAAAGAACATCTCAAATTATAGTTTATCACAAAATCCTTATTCAGTGTATCTTCCCTTGCTTTTGTTATTCTTTTGAATACTATTACAATGAAGTAACAGAAAAATTTGTTTGGTCATTAACTACTTAAATAAAAGTTGACAAAGCTTATTTCGATAAATTTTTTCTGGCTGCCTTTCTATATAACAAGGCAAACATTGGCGAGGTCTTGCAATTGGTAACCAGTAATCAGAGAAACACACCGGCTTTATTTAATTTTTGGCTTAACAAAGCCCTGTTGTGATTTTGAATTCAACGTCTATTGTATAACATTGAATGCAAGCGTTTTAGCATTTGTTTGGCGATGCTTGCTATCAATAGAAATTTGCAGTTAATTTTTGACTCTATTTGACATCCCTATTCAACATCACTCCAGGGTGTCAATATTTACCAAAAGCTAATCAAAAGAACTGAATTAAATTCTTTTGTGTTCATTTTTTCAAATAAGTTTAGTCAAAATATAAACCTATTCATCGTGGAATACACATTGATATTACAGAAAATTAGCCCTATTTGTGAAATTTATCCATTCAAGCTAATCAGATATAAATCTTTAGAAAGAATAAAATTCGCATTGTTAGCTTTGGTGATCAAATAGAATTCTACCAATTTTGACAAATTGATTTTTTAAATGAGTATTACAAATCTTTTATATTTATCAATGGTTTGTGAAATGCATCACTCCAACTTTATAATTAGTTTCAATAGTGATTATGTCAAGTCAAATTGAGTATCTGTTTTGGTGGAAAAAAATAACCCTTAATTTCACAACTGGAAACCGGCTGATCAAAAGAGTCTCCAACAAGTTTGTTAATGTAAGCTATTTTAGAATACAAGAAATTTCTGAGGAATACATGTTTTGTAACTTCAAAATGATAAAGATACAAAGGTTTATTTGAAGATAAATGTTTCATTATTCACTCTTTCCAAATTATTTCTTAAATTTATGGACATGATGTGAAAGCATGACATTCTTAAAAGTACATGTAATCTTTAAAGCATGTTTTAGTTTTTTTTTTTCAAATTTAGTCAACATATACAGATTGCTAATATAAGTGTTTATGTGAAACCTCTATGTAAAGGAGTCTGCAACAGTGGCACTGAAAAGAAATATTTAAGACACACGTGTATTTCACAGAAAGTTTTGAAGTATTTAAAATTTGTTGCCAAAAAAAAACAGCAAGATATTGAATTAATCATGAATAACAGATATGTTGTGTATAGAATTTTCTGAATTTTGATTGATTGATTGTTGGGATTTCTTGCCACTTTCAGCACTATTGGATATATCGTGGCTGTCAGTTTTAACTGAGTGATGAAACCAGAGTGCCCACAGACCTTTTTTTACATTAGATTTGTAAAAATATTTGCTTATGAAACAACCACAATTGCAAGAAATATTCACAAAACGTGGCAATTTTCACAGAAAGCTTTAAAGTTTAGAATTTTCTGAATTTGAAACTAGTATTATAACAAAACCAGATATTTTAATACTAGATTTGTATCAAAATATGATGCTGACAATATGAAACTTTAGATAATTACTGATTCAGCAGTTATTGATATAAAACAACAGGATTTTATAAAAATATTTAAAAGAGGACAATCGGTAAGTACAGAACAATCAGAACAGTCAATACATAAACTAAATTTATCTCTCAAAATAATAATACAAAAAAAAAATCTAAAAAAAGAAGAAGAGGACAGTTAAAATATAACAGAATGAAGTTGAGAAAGTGCCAGTGAAACATCAACCAAAAATTAAAATGCTAATGAGAAACAATCTTGAAAAGCCAGTAAGAAACTGCATTATAAAAACAAAAGATGACATCCTAAAACCAATATTTTCTAGAAAATTTCAGTCTTATACAGCTGCCATGACTAAACTTTGATATCTAATACAAGTCTCCATCTCCATTATGGACACTATCTAGACACAATAAGATGCATGATCCAACTGATATCATCTGAAACCCATAGTTTCTTGAATTTCTACATATAACACCTGTAATCTTCACCTTGAATTAGTGTAACTTAAAATTCAAAAGCCGATTTCCTCTTCTCAAGAGGCTTTGCAAATCCAAATTTGGTAAAGATCAAATTTGCTCCTCAAAACACAATCTCTGGAAATTGAAATTATATACCATGACAGACAGCATTCATCATTTCATAAACATAATTGGATTTATACACTAAGAACAGAAAACTACAGAATGGTTTGTAAAAGAAAACAATTACAAACTGGCATAAACTGACAATTATTGTACTGACAAAATATGGCAAAAATGTATTGTACTGACTTGTCAGAGTCAAGACATTAGGAAAGCTGTAATTGACTACTTATTTAAAATGATAGACATCTGCTAGAAGAAGAATCATAATGGCAACTGCTGACCACAAACTGTTGACAACTAACTACAAAGATGGTGACAACAAATAAATCCTAACCACATAATAGTGCAAGCAGACATTTGTTGGCCACAAATTGATGACTGCAGAATGTTGGCAAATATTGAAGATCAGACAACAGACAAAAGGTGACTATGGGATAATAACAATAAATGGGGAATGTGTCCATGGGACACAGATGATGCCCCCGCTTGCATATCTAATAAAGGTATAAAGGGATATAACTAAAGAACGGTATAAGTGACGCTACCCTAATTTGTACTTGATCTGAGTTTTGTGGTAATAAGTATTGTGTATAAGTTTCATAACATTTGGTTGAGGCAAACTAAAGTTAGAGAACGGAAACGAAAAATTCAGCAATTTTTATGCTTATAAAGGGGCATAACTCAAGAACAGTAAAAGTGACACCACCCAATTTCAAACTTGATTTGTATTCTGTAATGATAAGCATTGTGTATAAGTTTCATAACATTTGGTTGAGGCAAACAAAAGTTAGAGAACGGAAACGAAAAATTCAGCAATTTTTATGCTTATAAAGGGGCATTACTCAAGAACAGTAAAAGTGACACCACCCAATTTCAAACTTGATCTGTATTATGTGGTTATAAGCATTGTGTATAAGTTTCATAATATTTGGTTGAGGCAAACTAAAGTTAGAGAACGGAAACGAAAAATTCAGCAATTTTTATGTTTATAAAGGGGCAAAACTCAAGAACGGTATAAGTGACGCCACCCAATTTCAAACTTGATCTGTATTATGTGGTAATAAGCATTGTGTATAAGTTTCATAACATTTGGTAGAGGCAAACTAAAGTAAGAGAACGGAAACGAAAAATTCAGCAATTTTTATGTTTATAAAGGGGCATAACTCAAGAACGGTATAAGAGACGCCACCCATTTTCAAACTCGATCTGTGTTTTGTGGTAATAAGCATTGTGTATAAGTTTCATAACATTTGGAAGAGGCAAACTAAAGTTAGAGAACGGAAACCAGCTTTGGGACGGACGGACGTACGGACGTACAGACGGACAAGGGTAAAACTTAATGCTCCCTCCGCTGCGGCGGGGGCATAAAAAAACAAAAATTGACTACTGATGATTGACATCAGATATATGTAAAACATTAAATGGTGATGAATCCATTAATCAACAATTGAGTTGTGACAATAGTCATATGAAAATAAGAAGAAGTGATAAGATTGCCAGTGAAGAGATCAAATGACATAAAAGGTTAGCAACTACAGGTCACAGTACTGCCTCCATCAAATGAATGGTAACAATGAATTTCCTGGTGACAATTGCTTCAGGTCAACCATTGAATTGTGACAACAGCCATATATGTCAACTAATGAATGGTGGCAACAAAAAGATCAACAACAATGATGAAGTTGTTGATGCTGATTATGACCAAAGAATCCCAAATATTGACTACTAAATGGATACAAAAGGACAGAAGATGATTATGGATAGTGATGAGAAACTATTGACAATATAGTGATTTAGTGGTACTGTTCCAAGTTATGAGACAGAACTGAAGGGTTCATGCAAATAATAATCAACTTACACCGAACCACAGGCTATGTGTCTCTTAACAACAGACAAAAGTGAGGAATACAATGCTGACAACATTTGACAACACAGAAGGTAACAAAACACAAATGTTATCAATTAAATTAATTGGAAGAACAATCAGCATGCAAAACATTTGAATTTTCCACAATTAAGCAGAGTTCACAAACAGAAGTTTCATATATGATACTTTGTGATTATATTTTTCTATCCTTGTATTATTCAAATTTTGATCTAACAAAGTCATAAAATCTTTCAAAATATTTTTGTTTGCTATGGTTCATAAAAGATTATTGAAATTTAAATGAAGTATTAGAGTATTCATTTTAAGAAACCATATGCAAAGGGAGAAAACTAGATTTTCTCATCTACACAACTAACAGCTTACAGTGCAAAGGGACATAACTAGTGTTTTCTCTGCTTTGTCTAAAATGTAATTCTTGAAAGTCTTTTTACTACAATTCTAAAGGGTAAATCAGATATATATTCAATTTTGACAGTTCATTAGTAAATTGTAATTTTCAATTTCTTGGACAGATCAAATCTTTATACTTTGTGATAGAGAAAAGGTAAATAAATCTTTTAAATACTTTAAAATTGAAAATATTTTAGGAAATAAATATATCTATGAATGTGAGATGTTTGCAAAGTTCAATGTATAAACAACCAAAATATTTGGGCTCTTAAATTACAAAAAAAATAAAAATTCTT
Organism: Mytilus californianus; assembly: GCF_021869535.1. NCBI lineage: Eukaryota > Metazoa > Mollusca > Bivalvia > Mytilida > Mytilidae > Mytilus > Mytilus californianus. The sequence continues at coordinate 67,880,036 of NW_026262690.1, forward strand.
TAATCAATAAAAATATGAAAGTTTTAACAGCTTTTAAATTTTAGTCATTATAATATAAGTGTATGAACATAGATATTAGGTCTCTCTTTCACAGGAATTGACAAGTCTTGTCTTGATCATCAGTTTCAGTCTTTCTTCCTTTTACATGATATTTCAACCTCTCTCCTCAAAGATTGTATGTACTGGATGTATTTCCTCTGAACTAGTACACATTTTTGTTTAGGGGCCAGCTGAAGCCCGCCTCTGGGTGTGGGATTTTCTCACTGTATTGAAGACCCATTGGTGGCCTTGGGCTGTTTTCTGCTCTTTGGTCAGATTGTTGTCTCTTTGACACATAACCCATTTCCATTCTCAATTTTATTACTTAACTTTAACATTGCTTCTACTTACATCTGTCTGTATCGCTCTTCAACAAGGACCAGGTGCCTTGTTTTATTTTACCAATTTCAAACATTTATTTTTTGTATTTTGACCCATTCTTTAATCTTAAGGTACTAATGGTCTTATATTTTCTTATATAGGACTTATATAGGTCATCTTTCCCTATTCTAATTGTTTTAACATTTGCCAAAAGAACTGAAAACAAACTTATTTTCCTAAGGCGATTTATTTTCGTGACTTCGTGAGTAGAAGAAAACATGATATATAAATAGTCAAGAAAATTTCAAACCTAGAAATTTTCCTTAATATCTAAAACCTTAACAATGTTCTAAAATCTTAAAAATAAATTGTTGGGAAGTCAGCTAATATGTACTAAACGTGATATAAAGTATTCACGAAAATAATTTGCTTTACAGTATATGGCTACTGATTTGATACCTTCTTGTATAGTACACTTGCTGTTTCAATCATTTAAATATAGAGCTTTTCACTTACATATGTTGATATTTACTTACATATATTGATATTCACTTTAATATGATGGTATTTACATACATATGTTGTTATTTATTTACATATGTTGGTATTTTCTGATATATGTTGGTATTTACTTTAATCTGTTGGTATTTTCAGAAATATGTTGGTATTTACTTACATATTTTGGTATTTAAGTCTCTCTTCAGCAGGAACTGAGGGTCTTGTCTTATCTAGAGCTTTCTTTATATCATCCTGTGATATCAGTATAGCTTGACCTTTGGAGGTGGCCACAGGTGAAAACAGACTTTCAGCAGTTGTTACTTTTTCTGTATTTTTGTGGACCTTCAATCTGTTTCTAATCTGCTGCACCTGAAATTTTTACACCAATACATAAGTCACAAAACTATTGAAATACTTTCCCATAATACTGCCAATGTATTATGAAGTAATAAAATATTACTAAAAAGCATTACAGGCTTAGCTTTTATTCACTAATACTTTCTCTAAAAATAAATGAATGTTTTTAAGTAATGACAGAGATAGGAGGATCAAGTATCAAACTTCATCCACCCAATCAATAATAAAACAGGCCCTGGTTTTGAGAGCAGTAAATATCTCATGTAAAATGTGTTCCAATTTGCACCAAAAAAAATAATCCCTCTTGATAAATGAAGAATATATCCATGTAAGTAATCCTTTGCAGTTTTTACTGATATTAATAAAAAGGTAACCTGTTGGGTTAAAAGATCATCCATTTCTTCTGATAATTCTGTAGCACCTTCATTCAGATTCTTCATGTAAATGAAGTCAGATTTAAACTGTTTCTGTTCTCGTTCCAATTCGGCTGCTTTTGCTAGAAACCCATAACTACTGCTTCTTCTTCGTGTTCTAAGATAACTAGGGCTCTTTTGAGGTGAAAAGTCCAAATTATCTCTCTTTGCTTGTCCTGTCACATGATGAATGGCTTCTAACTGAGCGTTATAGAGAAGTGCTTTGAAATCAGCACCAGTAAAGTTTTCACATTGCTCTGCAAAATTGTCCAAATCTACATCAAATCCCAATGTTATTTTCCTTGTTAAGGCTTTAAGTATGGCTTTCCTTTCATTCTACAAAAGTAAAGTTTACAATTAACAAATTTGTGCACCTTGTTTGAAAATTTGTTGTACCAATAATTATTGAATAAATGTGTAATGTGTCCATGGGACACAGATGATGCCCCCGCTTGCATATCATATAAAGATATAAAGGGACATAACTGAAGAACGGTAAAAGTGAAGCTACCCAAATTTGTACTTGTTCTGAGTTTTGTGGTAATAAGCATTGTGTATAAGTTTCATACAATTCTGTTGAGGCAAATTAAAGTTAGAGGAAACGAAAAATTCATCAATTTTTATGTTTATAAAGGAGCATAACTCAAGAACAATATAAGTGACACCAACCGATTTCAAACTTGATCTGTATAAAGCGGTAATAAGCATTGTGTAAAAGTTTCATAACATTTGGTTGAGGCAAACTAAAGTTAGAGAACAGAAACGAAAAATTAAGCAATTTTTATGTTTATAAAGGGGCATAACTCAAGAACCATTATCATGACGGCACCCAATTTCAAATTTGATCTATGTTTGTGGTAATAAGCATTGTGTATAAGTTTCATAACATTTGGTTGAGGCAAACTAAAGTTAGAGAACGGAAACCAACTTTGGGACGTATGGACGTATGGACGGACGTACAGATGTACAGATGGACAAGGGTAAAACTTAATGCCCATAATAATAAAATACCTCACTGATAAATTTGTTAAAATCACCACTTTTTTAAGGTGTACTTAGATGCATAATTACCATATAGAAAACAGTAAAAAATGTATTTATCATTCTATATTTTTGTTGTATTTTTATTGTTTTCCTACAACTTCTTGTTAGACAGTCATATTCTGAACACTCAAATATAAATCAAGGCAAATTAAACTGAACCAATTACTTTGTTTTTCATGTATCTGAGATTTTTATGTCAACATACTTTCAGAAAGCTTGGTGTGCAGTTGCAACTTCTAAATATATTTACTTTTGATTTAAAATATTACCAATATTTAAATAGAAAACTCTACAAATTTTAAGGTAATAGAATTGTTAAAGTTCATTTTCTTACAAGGTCTGGTAAGTTACAACGTAAACATTTATCTAATCTGCCAGGTCTGAGAAGAGCTGGATCTATAAGGTCTGGCCGACTGGTGGCAGCTAAAACATACACACCTATAAACAGAAAACAGAAAATAAAATATTTGTGTTTAAACTAGAGTTGATATCTACTTATTTTTTAAACAAAGGGTGTTTTTACTAATATATTTGTTTAGCTTTCTGTGGGGGTGTTCTGAAGGCTGTTGTCAGTCTTTTCATCATTTTCTGTTTTTCTGTTCTGATAAGTTTTTTTTAATTTTATTTATAGTTTTTTTATTGTCCCCCTTGTATTTCCTCCTTTTCCCCAACTCAATGTAAAATAATCTTTGTTTTATAATAATTATTTTTTCTTGTTACCTTGAAGTCCTTCCACACCATCTAATTGTGTCAGTAACTGGTTAACTACTCGATCTGTTACCCCTGTGTTGTCATGGCCACGTCTGAAAAATAGAAACTGATGTTACAAACCAGCATTCCAATTTATACCAAAATAATATTTAAGTGTTTGAAAAAAATACAAGTTTGTTTTATACATGAATGTTAATTATTTAAACAGGTTGATAATATAAATAAAATGCTCCGCAGGGCGCAGCTTGATACGACCGCAGAGGTCGAACCCTGAACAGTTGGGGCAAGTATGGACACAACATTCAAGCTTGATACAGCTCTGAATTTGGATTGTGATTAAATATTTGACGCAGCATAGGTTTCTGACACAGAATGAATGAGGTCTAAGAACTTAAAAATTTTAAATTGGACATTCACCTATTATGGTCCAATATCCAAAATCTAAATACATGGTTAGATTCAGCATATCAAAGAACCCCAAGAATTCAATTTTTGATGAAATCAAACAAAGATTAATTTTGGACCCTTTTGACCTCAATGTGGACAAAGTTGATAACGGGGCCCAAAAATCAAAAATCTAAATACATGGTTAGATTCAGCATATCAAAGAACCCCATATATTCAATTTTTGTTGAAATCAAACAAAGTTTAATTTTGGACCCCGATTTGGACCAACTTGAAAACTGGGCCCATAATCAAAAATCTAAATACATGTTTAGATTCAGCATATCAAAGAACCCCAATAATTCAATTTTTGATGAAATCAAACAAAGTTAAATTTTGGACCCTTTGGACCTCAATGTGGACCAATTTAAAAACGGGGCCCAAAATCCAAAAACTTAATACACGGTTAGATTCAGCATATTAAAGAACCCCAAGAATTCAAGAATAAAACCCCATTGAAATTGATCAAGAAATAAGCAATTTATACGAAGTATCTTCTTTTGCGCAATACTGTACAATTGACAATTTCTTGCTATTGCGCAATATTGTGCTATTGGATATTTCTTGCTATTGCGCAATACTGTGCAATTGAAGATTTCTTGCTATTGCGCAATACTGTGCAATTGAAGATTTCTTGCTATTGCGCAATACTGTGCAATTGAAGATTTCTTGCTATTGTGCAATACTGTGCAATTGAAAATTTCTTGCTATTGCACAATACTTATTATATAATAATTTACACATCCTGTTTGGTGTGTATCTCCTACCATATCATTATTATTTGCTTTTAAATATAAATCAGAACTAACCAACTTAAAATGGAAAATTTTAAAAGAAAAAAAAAAGGAAAAAAAGAAAAAAAAAGAAAGAAAAAAAATCCCCCCCCCCTAATTTTTTGAACCCCCTTATGATTCATCACCCCCAAACTCAATCCCAGCCTTCCCTTTGTGGTATGGTACCTTGCAGTACAATTTCAGAGAGATCCATACACTTGAACACAAGTTATTGTCTGGAAACTAGAAAAATGCTTATTTTTGGCCCCTTTTTGGCCCCCAATTCCTAAACGTTTCGGGCAATTACCCCCAAACTCAATTCCAGCTTTCCCTTTGTGATATGGAACCTTGTAGTACAATTTAAGAAATATCCAAACACTTACACACAAGTTATTGTCATGAAACTAGAAAAATGCTTGTTTTTTGCCCCTTTTTTGGCCCCTAATTCCTAAAATTTTGAGGCAATTACCCCCAAAATCAATTACAGCCTTCCCTTTGTGATATGGAATCTTGTGGTACAATGTCAGAGAGATCCATACACTTACACACAAGTTATTGTCTGGAAGTTACAAAAATGCTTATTTTTGGCCCCTTTTTGGCCCCTAATTCCTTAACTGTTGGTACCATAACCCCCAAAATCAATCCCAACCTTCCTTTCGTGGTATTGAACCTTATGGTAAAATTTCATGGAGATCCATTTACTTAAACTAAAGTTAGAGTGCGAAAACCAATGTGTCTTCGGACGACGACGCCAACGTCATACCAATATACGACCAAAAAATTTTTAATTTTTGCCGTCGTATAAAAATTGTAAGGGTTCCGCGGAACCCAGTGTCTCGCCTATTTTTGCTGTTAGTCGCAGGCTCAACAAAAATGGGGAAAAAATTATTAAAAATTTTTCCTCTAGATACTATCTTTTGATTGTAAGAAGTTCTGTTCAAGTTTGGTAAAAATCCAAGAAGGTTTATGAATCTAATAAATGTTTTAAAAACTTTAACTGCAGACTGTACGTAATGTTAACTGGAATAAAACTAAGTCCATCTATAAGTAATATACAGAAAAACAGGAAATAAATTTTTATAAAATTTCCTTCTAGATACTAGCTTTTGATCATAAAGAAGCTTCTGTCCAAGTGTGGTACAAATCCAGGATAGTTTAAGAAAGTTATTAAAGTTTTGAAAGCTTTAACCACAGAGTGAATGTAATGTTAACTGGCAGAAAAACTAAGTCCATTTATAAGTAAAATACGGATAAACAGGATTTTTTTTTTAACAAAATTTACTTTTGAATACTATCTTATGATCACAAACAAGCTTCTGTCCAAGTGTGGTACAAATCCAGGATAGTTTAAGAAAGTTATTAAAATTTCAAAAACTTTAACCACAGAGTGAATGTTATGTTAACTGGCAGAAAAACTAAGTCCATTTATGAGTAAAATACGGAAAAACAGGATTTTTTTTTTTTACAAAATTTTCTTCTGGATACTATCTTATGATCATAAACAAGCTTCTGTCCAAGTTTGGTTGAAATGCAGGATAGTTTAAGAAAGTTATTAAAATTTCAAAAACTTTAACCACAGGGTGAATATTTGTGGATGCCGCCGCCGCCGCCGACGGAATGTAGGATCACTATGTCTCGCTTTTGCAACAAAAGTCGCAGGCTCAACAATAAAATCAAAGCACTGTAAGCGAGTTAACAGTTAACCAAAAACCAAGGCAAACGTAATTATGAAAACTGTGGCAGTGATACTTCAATTTTTTTTTTAAGATTTGAAAGAACAAACATTAAACATTCGTATATATTGTACATTTATGTTTATTTAATGAATTGATTATTAAGACAAATTAATTAATACTTTATCAAGGTTTTCAAAAGCAACGCATATATCAATGTATATTTTTAATGTTGAGTCTGCAGTGGCACAAGTTCGCAATGATTGCAGTTGTTCTAGTTGGTAGTTAACCTTGGTACAAGTTGACTTTTAGTGGTACAAGTTGACATAGTACGAGTTTGTAATAGTATGAAGAGACTTGCTTCTCTGGAAGGAACACTGAGTTTGGGTTCTACAGTACAAAAGTTATGAGACACAAATCAGGCAAATGTTTACTACTACAGGGATCAAAGGTGAGGTCTGACTGACCTACCCATAGTAAATTTAAATGACCCCCAACTTCACCCCAAGTCCATGATATCACTCCATACCAAGTTTGGAATAAAATGACAGGTGATTATAAAACAGTTGGTGAAACATTCTTGGGCTTTACACTGCTTGAAAGATTTATATGTTTTCTTTAAAATGAGCCATAAATGAAAATTTGTATAGGCCCCGAAAAAATTCAATTAACCTAGACTCATTTTTTGCATCAATAAAATTTTATAATAAACAAGAAATAATTGTAACAGGATGCTGTTACGAGGTCTCCCAAACAAGGCTCCCATAATTCGTCATTCCCATGGTCGCCTGACATTGGGCAAAATCCAGTACACATTGGTTTGGTCTAGTAAAGTGATATGCATATGTGATGCCTAGGAGATTGGCCCTGTATGTCATTAATAAATATGGTTTAGGAGTGGGTATCTCAACCGTTTACAAGTTCTCAAACAGGAGGGGGTGGGGTGACTCCAGGGACTCCCCCTATATTTCATTTGATTTGTTATATTGTCCCATACATGAATATATATGGTTTAGGGGTGGGGATTTCGACCATTTACAAGTTCTCAAACAGGAGGGGTGGGGTGACCCCAGGGATTCCCCCTATATTTCATTTGATTTGTTATATTGTCCCATACATGAATATATATGGTTTAGGGGTGGGGATCTCGACCGTTTACAAGTTCTCAAACAGAAGGGGGTGGGTTGACACCGGGGACGCCCCCAAATTATTTTCATTTGATTTGTTTTATTGTCCCATACAAGTATATATATGGTTTAGGGGTGGGGATCGCGACCGTTTACAAGATAAAAGCACATTTTCAAATTGAAGGGGGGTGGGATGACCCCCAGGGACTCACCCTATATTTTATTTGATTTGTTTTATTGTCCTGTTCTCATTACTGAAGACCATGTGTGTCTATCACTTACTATAGTCGAGTAATAGTCATTTGAAAATTAAAAAAAATACAATCCCATAGGGTTCTACAGTAAACCCCTCCCTTCTTTAGGCCCCTCAAAATACCCCTAAATAGTCCCCAATGCACAAACGAAAGATTGATGGCTTCGCTAGACATGTTAGTCTTACATTTTATGAAACCTAAGTAAATCTGACAAGCAGTCCAAGTTGTCTTCTTAGACGGTCCGAGTGGACTCGGTCCGACATGTCTCTGGGACGAGTTGTCCCGCATTTTTTAAAACATCGACCAATCAGTTGATTACATCGATTTCCGGTTCTTTTTCATTCATAAAATAACAACAACCAATTGGCAAGGTCAGTGATAAATGGAATAATTTAATAAAAGAAAGGAATTTAAATGAGCATACATTTAACTGAAATCAATTGAATAATCACAATCTTCTTTAACTAAAAGAATATCATGATTAACAATACTTTCTTTTAATCGGGCTTTATATCATCAGAATCAAACGAACTTACGTTTCGTGTAAGTTAAAATTACCGCCAACTTAGACTACTATATATAACTTTCTTTCCTCTATTCTAGAGATTTGGTGTACATGAACAATATTCCTGCACATTTTGCCATTTGGGAAATATAAACGACTTGTAATTACAGATTTTCGGCGATGAAATATTTCATACAATTGTTCTTTGACATCTTAGCCAAAAGCACAGGGGATAATAAACTACGTACGGATTTCTATTGAGCACTATTTCCTATGTGCAACTTCATATATTATGGGTTGTTCGACGATCATTTAAGGTTATTCTTGTCATATTTTTTGTATTCCAGAATTAATAGTATGAAAAAAATGTCCAATTAGTTACAAATAACATATTAGCCTGCTAGATAATAACAATGGCACTTTTTTCAGCACTCTTTGGGAAGAACACAAATCTGGGGTGCTAGCATAAGGCAGCTTAACTGCCTAAAAAATCTTACCTGGGAGCTATTGAGTCGAATTCATCAAAGAAAAGTATGCATGGTTTGGCACTCTGGGCTCTGAAAAGTACATCATATAAACCTATAAATCAGTTTTTTCTTTTATTCAATCAATAAAAGAATGGTATCATGCTATTATTTCGGTTTCTCTATAAAATTTGTATTTTCCACAGTTTAAAATTTTGTTGTTTTTCAAATATGTAAAAATATGCCAATTTCTTTAAATAAAAAGTGAACTGTTATAGTTGACTGTAAAAGCTTAATAGAGTTTGTGGTTGTTAAACATGCTTACCCCTAATATCATCTTATCTTATATTGTGTGTATAATGTAACTATTTGGTCTACATTTTACATTTTGAACATGTGCTTGGTTGTTTTGATTAAACAATAAGTACCTAAGAAATGTATCTCTTACAGCCTGTTCACTAGCCCCTATGTATTTATTAAGCAGCTCTGGTCCCTGAAAACACAAATATAATCATGAAACATAGCATTTCTTAGATTTTCAATTAGGTCTGTGAAATGTAGTGAGTCTTGAACAAGAACAATGACCTATAAATATAACAATACTGATTGTATGTATAAAAATAGCTCAGTAATACAGGTAAGTTTTGGTCTATTGATTTAATCCAAAATCCTGAACATCATAATATAAAACAAAACGTGATGCTTCAAGTTAGAATTATTGTTACAAGATATAGTCTCTTTTACCTGAAAATAGCAACCTTACCTTAATGCTTATAAAATTGAGTCCACATTCTTTAGCTACAACTCCAGCTAGGAGTGTTTTGCCTGTTCCAGGTGCACCATATAACAGCAGACCTGACCTTAGTCTCAATGGACAATTGCTGAATAATTTAGGATACTAAAATATATAAAGTTATTTCTATTAGTTAAACAAGTAGGTACATTTTAGTTTGTTTACTTTGCATGCAACTTATGATCTTAAAGTCTCATATTTTAAGATTTCCAAACTTTTGGTTTTGAGCATTCCTGATGAAATAGATTCCAGAAACACACGAGGTGAGCATGGAAATCAGCATTATACTTTGTAAAATCAATTCTACACTCATAAAAATTGATGTCTAAAACTCAAGATAAACTTTTGTGTTGCAGATCAAGTTTTTCAATTCTTTCAAAACAAACCTTGCTCGGCCACTGTAATGTCTCTACTAGTATACTTCTTATATCCTCTAGACCTCCAACATCATCCCAACCTAGCTCCCCTGCTGTATGTAAAGATACATTCCTTATTGATGCAGGGGTGAACCCTTCTATTGCAGCTTTGAACTCATCAGTGTAGAGGGTTATTCCATTATCTGTATCTCCACCTTGTTAAACATGAAATAAACATCTGATAACTAATATAAAGTAATTTTTCAAAATATTGAGTCTTAAGATTGAGACACTTTCTTATTGTAGAACACTTTATTATAACCTCTAGATGCCTTTTGTAGCAAAATTAGTTACACATTGTTGAGGTACTATTATTTGTTCTCATTTTATGAGAACAACGAAACCATTACTTCCAGTATTCAATTTACAAAGAAATGTCAGTTGTTTTGATAGATACCAAAACCGTGCCATTATTTAACTTGAAACAGCTACTTTCTGTAACACAAACAAAATTTATTAAAGAAACCACAGTTGTTATTCTTATTCAACAAATGTTAATGAAAAAAAATATTAAATTACCATAACCATATTTTAACCAATGAGCATGCAATGCCCTGCTGACTAAGTTCATGAGGTCACTAGCTACATATCCTTCTGTACGACACTGTAACCAGTCAAGGTCAATCTTGTCCAAGGTGACTGGATTAATTACGGGTCGTGAATTAATAATGGAGGTAATAATCTTCCTTCTTCTTATCTACAACAATTTATGTTTTATTAGGATCTATATATATATAAATAAAAGAACAGAGTTCCAATGTCCCCCTCGTTGCACATATTTTATCTATCCAAGGTACAAGGGCAATAACTAAATAAAACACTTTTTTTTGTAGCGCTAACGAGGCCATTTTCCATAAATTATATATTTCCAAGGGGCATAACTCTTTTAAAAAAAGTCAATCCTCCACCATTATAAAACTTGTCTTAGATATTGCTGATATTAACCTATAGTATAAGTTTTATTAAAATCTGGCAAGAACTGTACCCATGAGAGCGCTAACAATTAAGACCATTTTCCATAAATTTAATATTTCCAAGGGGCATAACTCTTTTAAAAAAAGTTGATCGGCCACCATTATAAAACTTGTCCGAGATATTGCTGATATTAACTAATAGTATAAGTTTTATAAAAATCTGGTAAGAATTGTACCTGTGACAGCGCTAACGAGGCCATTGTCCATAAATTTAATATTTCCAAGGGGCATAACTCTTTTAAAAAAAGTCAATCGTCCACCATTATATAACTTGTCTGAGATATCACTGATATTAACCTATAGTATAAGTTTTATAAAAATCTGGCAAAAATTGTACCCGTGAGAGTGCTAACGAGGCCATTTCACATAAATTTAATATTTCCAAGGGGCATAACTCTTTTAAAAAAAGTCGAATGGCCACCATTATAAAACTTGTCCGAGATATTGCTGATATTAACCTATAGTACAAGTTTTATAAAAATCTAGCAAGAATTGTACCTGTGAGAGCGCTAACAAGACAGGACAGACAGATGGATGGACGCCTGGTATTTCCATGTCCCCGCAACGCATTACGCAGGGGACAATAAAAAGATATGGTATGATTGCCAATGAAACAACCCTCCACCAGAGACCAAATGAGATAGAGGTCTCTGTAAGACCTTCAATAATGAGCAAAACCAGTATTTTTCAAGTTACAATTTGACAGATTTATACATTTTTACATTTATTAAGACATCTGCCATTTACTTTTTACTTTTAAAGTCATTTTAATGCTCTTTTATGTAATGTAGTTACTGAATAAGGTAAATTCATTATTATTAAAATGCAAAAAATAACTCAACTTATTTGTAATATGTCTTGATAATTCAGAAAACTTAACAAATGTAGTCTCCTAGGACCCTAAATCACTCACCTGGTAAAGTATGCTATATTGATATTCATTGCCTGACAACTTTTTGCAATCAAAACACATTTTTTCCAGAAACACATTATACATTTTCAAATATATAGCTTTTTGAGTGTTTTTATTTGACATCAAGGTCAATAACTTTTGCAAGGACACAATTCATGGTTTCATATAGACTGGCATTTTTGTAGATCAATGGTCGATGTCTACAGATGCCAAGTCATGGTATCTGAAGCAGATGTTAGATGAACTATAGCTACAAAAGCAGACCAACATCAAAATACTTATAGAACCATTGAACCTGCCCAAATTAATCACTTGTATTACACCATGCTTTAACCTGAAATATGGAGTAGGATTTGATTTCATTGTACAATTCATTGCAGTAAATCTATATCTCATAAATTGTGTATTGGGCTATTTTTTCACTTCATGTTTTGTTTGGGGTTTGAGGATTAGAAGGTCTCTGAAGGGGCAGTAAAATATAAGCTATTTTCATTTTTCATAATTTACAGCCTTGTAAATGCATATACATGGACAGTGCAATGTTTGTGAAGAGCAAATTTTGGGGTAAATCCTACAACCAACATAGTTAAAATTAGACAAATTTAAAATTCCTATTGTACAGTCATTTGTGTTTTTGTATGCCTAAAACATATATATGCTATGTAATGTTGTTACAAATTTTCAAATGATTTTGAGTCAAATACATGTACATATAAAATTTGCTATTATTGTATTCATATCAATGAACAAATATAAAACATGCATTCAATGGATTAACATTAAATGTTACCTTATCTGGTGGATTAATGGCAAGAGTGGTCTGTACAAAATGAGTTCCTCTAGAGTTCACCAATAAGGAATTGACAGAAGTTCTAGCAACCGTGGTGGCAATCACAGCAATTCTTGTCCCATCACAGATTTCTCTCCTTAGTAAATCCCTTAATACTGTAATGCAATAAGACATTAAACATTAAATGGTCTAAATATCTTTTAAATTTTACAATCCAACTTGTTCTTATTGTCTAAGTACCTGAATTTACACCATCTATCTGGATTAAATTTGTATTCAACTTGTAATGTACAATGCATTACTAAATACGATAATTTAAGCCCTCATCAGTGGAATAATGCAATGAAGATGTTGCCCTGCTGATATCTCAATCAATCTTTTTGGTCAATGGGCCAAATACAAAATAAAGATGTATTGGACCAGTTAAAAAAGGCTCAATGGGCCAAATACAAAATAAAGATGTATTGGACCAGTAAAAAAAGGCTCAATGGGCCAAATACAAAATAAAGATGTATTGGACCAGTAAAAAAATAAGTATACAATACAGCTGTGTCTGTATTTATAAATTCTTTGGGTCTTAGCACAAATTCAGAAGAATTCAGCTAGAAAATAACTTATATAATATTATAATACTTATTTGTAATTTTAAGCTTTTAGTATAATTAATAAACCTGTCAAATTACTGAAGAATAATTAGTTACTATGGATTCATTGTCACTTGTGGGGTACCAATATTTGCTGATTTTGTGGGTACAAACTACAAATCTAAATGTCCACCAAAGTTTCAATTTTCAACTGGCTAGTATGTACACTTTGGCAAATCCACGAAATTTAAATATCCAAAAAGACACAACTTTTCCTCAATCCACATAAATTGGTATCCACAAAAATAGATGAATCCACAGAACTTAAATTTGTTGGAGATTTAATAACAAGAAGACATTTTATTTACTTTCTGAAAGCATTAAATAAAATGACACTTTCCCTGTGGTACAATTGAAAACAAACCATGTGGTCAATAAAACATCTAAATTAATATGTTCTGTGAGCTATTGCTTACAAATCTACTGCGAGCTATTGCTTACGAGTGATAAGAGTTATTGTTCGCATGTGCCACTCTTGCTAAAAGTATTAAGTAGACAGGACGTTGAAGAGTGTTGGTTAGAAAACATACATACTGAGAAAAACGTGTCAAAATTTTATTTCATGGGACAGACAGATGGACACACTGACAGACATACAGAAGTAGAGCAGTAAATCACCTCTACTTAAGTCCATGGGTTTAAATAATAATTTTATCTAAAGCTTTATCAGCTGATGCTATTTATGTGAATGGGGGTTTACTAACTACTCTAAATGGCATGCTGTTGTGCAAATGCAAAGACGTGTGATAACTTTAGTCAAAGCTTGTGACAAGATCAGCAGAATTTACATTCAACTATAATTCAATATTCTGTAAAAGGAAACAATGTTCCAGTAAATGTACTCATATTATTCAGTTGTACTTAACTTTATTCTTTGTTACAATAGAAACCTATCAAAATGTATTTAAATAGTACAACACAGTGCAAATTTATATAATTTCACTACCTTCAGCTACCCTAGATCCATAAATAGCTTCACCACTCATTTCAGCCTCAGGTCCAGAAGGGGCTGGCACCACATGTTCTAAATCATCCAATAATATTACAGAGGGTTGGCGCCAAGCAGCTTCATCAAAAGCCATCTGTAAAATCTTAAGTATGGTATCAGGTCTTTTACCTATTCAAATGTTTAACAATATTAAAACCAGAAAATCTCTTTTGAAGTTTTATTAAGATATAAAAGCATCGATACAACATTTTAGCAAGGGAATGAAATAGGTTTTCCTTCAATGCTTTTTAACCATATAAAACAATGATAAATTATTTCCTTATTATTATTTAATTTATGTGAACAAAATGAAATTTAAGAAAAATTAGTTACTGATATATAATAGCCACTTGTGAAAAGGTCCACATAATGAACACGGACCTGCAGATTGATATAGCATGTCCTGTAGGCTAGGGTTATATAAAGGTGCCTTCCATGTCTCAGTCTGTGATAAAAAAAGTCAATTCCAATTTAATTTAAAGTAATATTTCCTAATTTTTCTTTATCAATACAAAACATTTTTTTTACACATTTAATTTCATAACTTAATATTCTTTACCATTAATGTTTACAATCTAGATAGGGAATATTAAGAAACAGTCAATACATGTACCAGAAAAAGATAGTGCTTGGCCTGTTTGGTTTCGATATGGACTGTTCAAATTTTTACCCCTAAAAGTGTATACCATGTGACTACAATAATGCAACTCCAAAACTATTTTCTATGAAACAATTCCTGGTAACTCACCTCGTAAAGGTTTGCAATCAATATTTAAAATATAAGCTAAGTTTGGTATCTCTGCCTGCTTCCTACATAATGCATGAGCAAACATGGTCTTCCCAGATCCCTTTGGTCCAGTAATCAGGATCATTCCATTTCTGAGACCAGGAGTTATCTTCCTAAACATGGAATCCCCAAGTGGTTTTGAAGACAAGCAAATCTCTACTGAATTAATTGCCTCCTCAGCTAGTTCTTCTACTCCACTTTAAAAAAAATGTCATGTATGCAAATTTAGTCAACATTACACTGTAACATTGGCATCAGCAGTCACAGTCACTTTTAAAGTTCAATGGTACAAAAGTTATGGTGGTCAAAAAGTGGGACAGACAGTCAGAAAAACAGACAGAAGGACAGAAAGACATGATGATTCCTGTAAACCCCCAAAACTTTGTTTGCGGGGGTATAATAAGGGACACCAGAATACTTTAGTCCTGATATACCCCTCATTATTGCACCCAATAGTTATAAATAGTCGTCAGAAATTTTACTTTCATTCTAAATCAAAGTGCACAAGTGTCTGATAAGGCAGTTTCTAACTAAAAAGCTTGTTACGGTTTCCTAAGAACCCTGAATCTCGCCTGTGTTTGCTGCTGCCGATGTTACAGTGTAATGTTAACTGCCAAACTAGTAGCTCCCTTTAGCAGTAGAATACAGAAAAATAAATAATAAATGGAGAATGTGTCCATGGGACACAGATGATGCCCCCACTTGCATATTAACGTTATAAAGGGACATAACTCAAGAACAGTAAAAGTGACGCCACCCAAATTCGATCTTAATCTGAGTTTTGTGGTAATAAGCATTGTGTATAAGTTTCATAACATTTGGTTGAGGCAAACTAAAGTTAGAGAACGGAAACCATTTCTGGGCATACATACCGACAGATGGATGTACAGACGAACAAAGGTAACACTTAATATCCCTTCTGCTGCGGCAGGGCATAACAAAAAAAAGTTGGCTCAGGGTGCTTTCTCTTAATTGCCATTTTTTCTAATCTGCACCAATAGTAATAAAATAGCCCAGTCAAAATAAGTGCCTGTTAAGGAAATAGCACAGTCAAAAAGATCATCTTAACCACAATATTTTTCTTCATCAGATGAAAAATACAGCGAAGTCCTATATATTCATTAATATACTAGACAGACATTTTTCAAAATATTTGACTTGTCTGGAAAATAAAACAATGTTGAACTAAAATGCTTGCTTTTCACTGTTGTTGTATGCAAATAAAAAAGAACTTATATTCAGCAGAAAGTGCCTTCATTCAAAACAAAACTACATGCGTTGATGGTCAGTGTATCCTCTCTTTTCAGGGCAAATACAAAAGCGAACATATATTTTGAATTTATAAACATACCCCATGTCCTCAAACTTCTCCTTTGGAAAACATGGATCAAAACTTTTGACATCCATATAAGACAACATAGGAAGTATTGGCCATTTTGCATTGTCTATGCTCACAGGAGTTTTAATAAAGAACGACAAGTCCTCTAGATTATTACTATGCAACAAACTGTACACTGCAGCCTCTCTTTCATTTAATTTCTGTTCATGAAATAATATCTGCATGTCTATACTTATATCTAAAAGAAATAGTTATTCAAGATTACTTATATCAAACTAAAATCCTTTCAAGTTAACGAAAGAGGCAGCCTGCTAAATTAACATAGCTGTTCTTGGTAGGAGCAAAATCATCTCAAGGTTGATTCATTGTGATTGAATAGCATTTTAGAACACAGTTAAATAGGTTCTATTGAATCTAAATAGTTATTATACTGCTATAAACAAGTGCATTATGTACTGAAAGTATAAGTCTGCATTTGTTGAGCACCTGATTTGACTACTGGGTTTGATTAAAATTTGTATTGCCAAAAGCTTCAGTTTTTTGTGTTCACTGTGTGTACATGCCATTTTTGTTGTTCTGTACACCTGTCTTGTGGCTTTTGGTTGATCTTGTTTATGTATTTTTCTCTTGATATTTTCAGATTTATCCTGCTATAACATAGATTGGTATCTTCTTACTTATCATTGGTATCCTTATTAATCAACAGGACAAGCAAAAAAATATGTTTGGTTCTTTATCAATCAACAGGACAAGCAAAAAAATATGTTTGATTCCTTATCAATCAACAGGACAAGCAAACAAATATGTTTGGTTCCTTACAATCAACAGGACAAGCAAACAAATATGTTTGATTCCTTATCAATCAACAGGACAAGCAAATAAATATGTTTGATTCCTTACAATCAACAGGACAAGCAAAAAAATATGTTTGATTCGTTATCAATCAACAGGACAAGCAAAAAATATGTTTGGTTCCTTATCAATCAACAGGACAAGCAAACAAATATGTTTGGTTCCTTATCAATCAACAGGACAAGCAAACAAATATGTTTGGTTCCTTATCAATCAACAGGACAAGCAAACAAATATGTTTGGTTCCTTATCAATCAACAGGACAAGCAAAAAATGTTTGGTTCCTCATCAATCAACAGGACAAGCAAAAATATGTTTGGTTCCTTATCAATCAACAGGACAAGCAAAAAAATATGTTCAGTTTCTTATCAATATGCATCCAATAATAATTGCTTGATATTTTAATAACCAGATAAAATATTAAATTGTGATTTTTAAGCTACTGCCTATATTAAAAACAACAACTATTTCTACAACGATCTTACCTTTGAAAACATGCATATTTATCATGACCCCAGGAAACATTACAAAAGGAATATTTCTGGAACTTGTTTCCTTTACCCATTTCTTAAATGTTTCTTGTACCATATAATTTGACACATTTCTTGGCTGAAAAAAAAATATATCTACAATAGGACTTCATAATGACACACTGATATCAGAACATGATAGAACATTATACAAAGAACATGTTTATCAATTATTGAGTGGTGATAACAGATTTTTATACAAATGTCAAAGTTAATTATTCTATTTCTTACAATTTCTTTAACAAATGAATAGTTAAGTCTAGAAGCTATATTATCTGAGTCATGACAATAATGATAATCCTGACATCATCCATAGATATGATGTCACTTGAATAAAATAAATGTTTTAGAACCATTTTGAATAAATTTTATGATACCTCTGTAATTACTATCATCATGTATGTCCATGATTTCAAATCAAATATGCCACTGGATGTTGAGGAAGCAATCACCAATCATTCAATCAATCAAATACAGTAAAATGATAGAAAAAAACAATGAACTACATAGTATGATTTTAATCAGCAGAGTTATCCTACTGTATTTGAATCCTTTCAAAAAATTTATTTAATGATAAATATGTGAGTATTTATGACAGTGACTATATTTGATTCAAGTAAGCATTCCTGATCCTTTATTAAAGTGTCAAGTAAGCATTCCTGATCCTTTATTAAAGTGTCAAGTAAGCATTCCTGATCCTTTATTAAAGTGTCAAGTAAGCATTCCTGATCCTTTATTAAAGTGTCTCTTCCATAATTTTTTCGTTCTCAATATGCAAGTAAACACATGAACATCACAAATATTATGTTCCCCAAAAAATATTGTCACAAAAACAGAGCTAAGTTTCATCATTGTGATCACAAAAGATAGCTGAAAAACCGTTAATGCAAAATGCAAGAAATTGGAGACAAATATAATAAAAGAAAATTGTATATTGCAATAAAGGCCTTATTTGGGCAATAATTTTTCACTATACTTGTACTTTTCAAATAAGATTTCCATATATATTTACATTAAGGTTCCAGTAATACAAAACTTAAGACTTAGTTTAGGAGCCAAGACATTCATTATATGATGCTATAGAAATGCCACTTTTTAGTATTCAATGAAAGTAAATGGATTTTGCTAATATGAATAATACATCTCTAATAATTATTTAAACAGTTCTTGCATGCACCTGGTATTTCCAAATGACAAACTTATGTAATAAATAAGCAAATTTTGTCTTTTTCCATAAAAAATTAAAAAAAAAAAAAATACCATAATATTTTGGTAAATATACTTAAAACCATTTAGATATGGTCGTTATTATGACTGAATTATTTTGTCATACAATTCATGAGAGTTTGTAATATCTGTACTTTATTTTTTTAACCAAAGAAGGCCCTTATGCATCTCCTCCTTACAAAGTAAATCAACAAGGAATACCATCTATCATTTATCGTGAAGCACCATTAAGGAAGATTTTTAACTTAATCACTTCATATATATTATACATACAAGACTAGTAACAGGTTGGAGATCAAATGCCAGGGCTGGATATGGTTCTACATCTATACTCTGTAACCAAATCTGTCGTGTCACGTCTAACTTCATCAACCGCCGTAATAAATCTGGAACAATCACATGTCCTCTCAAACAAGGCTGTTCCTCTAACATGTGTGCTATCAAATCTACGTATTCTGGCTCAGAATGTAGACCTTTCTTGGTCAATATCACAACACGGACAATACAGTTCAGCTGTTTATCCTTTCTATCACTTTTATTAGATTTAATTGAGTCTGAGGACTGGTCTAATTTATCTTGCTTTTCTTTCTTCTGTTTTGCTAAGTCCTCTTCTGCTCTAGCATAAATATCTTTAGGTGAATCTAGCCTAGTTAATTTTGCATAGAAAATATCAGGGAGTCTGATGTTTTTACTGTTAATCTGTTGTTGGATGTCTTCACTGTTTACAAACACAATGTTTGGTTGTTTGAGATAAAGTTTTGAACGAAAGTCATCCTCTGAAATACCATCAATTTCTGATTCTATTGATGACATTTCATCATTGGAGTCAAAATCTACCTTCAAAGATTGCACTCTAAATTTAAAATTCAAGCCTCCAAAACATGTACCTCTGGTGAAACTTTCCTTCCTTTCAGGAGAAACTGAGGGAGTCCTAGAAACATTCCCACATCCCTCTTCATCATCCACAGATGTCTGTGGAACATAGAAATGAGTTCCACCATCAAAACCACCAGTTGCAGAAAGAAAACCAGTTACAATTTTGAACGGATTCCAACTTGATCTTTTCTTTGGTCTAATTTCATTTGGCATGATATTGTTAGTACTAAAGCTTGTAGGACGTGATTGCACAGAGGTAGCTTTTCTTGGAACGATTGGTGAAGTGTTCCTTCTAATGGGGGATAATGACTTTCTGACAGAATCTGTTGAGATACTGGACTGGTTAAGGTTTTGTCCATTGGGATTATTCCTTACTTTAGGAGAGATGTTGACTTCTGTATCATCATGCAAAATCACACAATTTTCATTTGGTTCTGTTAAACCTGGTTAATAAACATTTTTATTTACAATCATTGTTAAATTATACAATAACTAACAATAGCAAAAATTTGTCATTGTGGAAAAGGTGAAAAATATTAACCTGTTGAAAACAGCACTAAATGACTCATGTATTACCAATCTAATATGAAAATGCATATTAACATTTACTTATAAAGATGAAAATGTATAACATTTACCTTATTAGTAAATATACACTTATATTTGGATTTGTTTCACATTGTTTCATTTTAACTGGATATTAGCTTTCAACGTAATTACTGGTTTGCTCAAATTTAATTTATATATTCTTTTTGACATTATATAACAATTTTTTGTACAATGCAAGCTAGTTAGTTGGTTCTGTGTTGTCAATGAAGACCTTTTCACTAACTTACATGATGAAGAAAATTAAAAAAAGTAATGTTTTTATTGTTGTCTACTTATAATATTTCCTGATTTTTTATATACTCAGTTCTCTTGATTATCATTGTTCCTTATATCTAATGCCTTTCTCCTATGTACAGTCACTCAATAGATAAAAATCTTCTCACTGTGCATTTTGTGTTTTTTATTGAATTCCATTCTAACAAACTACAATTGCAATATTTACTTCTTTCATTAGTAAATACCCAATATTCCATCTTTTTTCATATAACATTTGTCACACTTATTTTCATAAACTTTTCAATAGCAAGCAACGTAAATTAAAATGTCTTAATTTAAGTTACTGTCTTAATTTAACTTACTAATCTTTAAAAACAGTACGTTTTTGTCTACCCAGAAAGGAAACACCTGTCCCTTCCAGACAACTCTGATCTGGTTCATCAAGTTTCCTTCAACATACTGAGCATGCCGCTCCTGAATAATGTAAAACTAGTTGTTTTGAAAGCATGGTTGCAATAGTGAAAAAGAACAATCTAAATATATCTAAAGAATACCCAGAATTTTATTTTCAAAATAACGTTCCACATGGCACCTTCTGATTGCTCTTTTTCTCGAATATATTTATTTTTCTCTGCATTTTTTATTTGGGAGGAATTTGCATACTGCTATTTCCAAGATGACTGTAATGAGCTTTACATTAGCACTATCAACCTATTTATACAGGTAGAAACATATACTTTCTAAGGTCTTATGTAACAAATAGCAATATTCCCTTTTCTTTTGTGTACAAAATTTTAAATACATGTGTAGTAGACTTTCATTATTCAATGTTTTAAAATCTCAATTCAGACAATTCAAATCAGAAGGTAGTGTCATCACCTTCATATAATAATACTTAAAATTTACTCCTTATATAATATGGATAATTTAAACAATGAAAGAAAATAGATGTTTCATAAATACCATAGAAATAGTAAAAAAAAAAATAAAAGACAGACACTGACGAGGTGTAGATATTATCTAGCTTAAAAACTCAGTAACTACTAATACAGCAACTCTTTAAGAGGAAGAGGGGAGTCCTAAGTTGCTGAGCAGTCTAAGTAGTTCATCTAAAGAGATTATTAGCCTGTCAACACTTAGTTCTCTCCCAGCTTTCTGGCTTCTTCCATCAATAAAAACTGGCTACCATGATAAAGACAAAAGTGCTGAAAGAAGTGTTAAATGCCAACAATCAATCAAGAGAAAGAACAGTCATAGAAACGTTGGCTAGATCTAACATGTATATTTTCTCCATTTTCCTGGTATTGTTTATGATAAATAATATTTAGCTGAATATACAAACCAATATCTCCCAATCATCAACTGACTGTGGTTCTATAAAAACTTTCTGTGAGTTTGACACGGCACTAATAGGTCTAACCAATACCTGAAAAACAGTCTTGATTTTCAATTTATTCTTAATAGAATGGTAAATTCTCAGCACAAATTAAAATATCATGTACAATAAAATATTATGAAATCTGTGTATAATTTGTGTATACATTTACTGAGAACAAAAAGATGTATAATGTTAAACAGGAAAATTAAGTCAATAAATGATGACAATTTCACTAGAAACATTTTGCTGCATGATAAAACTGACTATATAATACTGACTTCACACACTGCTTCAATACTACCAATAATGGAATTTCTAATTTTATGCACATTTTATGTCATATTTATAAGAACTTATTTGTTGAATATCATTTTTATCAAATAATATGAACATTTGATGAAAAAATTATTGAAGCAACACACTATATTTTTGGGTTAACACAGTAATTTGTTGGACACAGAAATTTCATTTTATAATTTAAATACCAGAAAAATAAACAAACACAACTCATTATTCAACTACATACAAGGCTCATAATGTATGTAGGCTCAACAAAAAAGTTTGAACAATGGCTGTATTTTGGAGGGACAAATTGGCAGAATATGGTAAAACTAGGTACCATAAAAAGGGCAATGAGAGAAGAAGAATACATAAAAAAAGAAATAAATTCTTAAAAATCATTTGTTTTGTGCTAGTGCATCTTGAAAAATAAATAAAATGAGAATGATTATGATAAGGCCACACCAATTTGATTAATAGCTCTTAGGACAAAAGCTCCAAAAAATATTGGGCGAGCAGGCGAATTTTTTTTGTTTTTATATATTTTTTGAAACGATTTTTTTTTAGGCGAGTGCTCTACAAGTGAAGCGAGCGGTATAATTTTTTTTTTAAATTGTGTGATTTAGAAGTTGTACAATTTAAGTACATGTTATAACTGGGTTATTTCATAGAAAAACGAGGAGCAACAGATGCTCTAATGCATATAATTTGATTTATTGGTGCCTGCACCATATCAGACTTTCTTGTCTCACTGTGGTTTAGTTAATTTTGGTTATTTTCTTCAAGTAAGCTTTGTCTGTGTGAATTTTCATTTAAATCCATATATATATTTAGGAAGCATTGCAGATGCAGTTTTACAAGAAGAAGTATGTTAGTTAGTAGATATAAGAAGATGTGGTATGAGTGCCAATGAGACAACTCTCCATCCAAGTCACAATTTGTAAAAGTAAACCATTATAGGTCAAAGTATAAGTCAAACAGGAAAACCAACGGTCTAATCTATATAAATAAACAGCTGCGCCATGAGCGCATGATACGCCTGTCGCTTTTTCAAAGAATAAAGTTCAATAACTTCTCAATGTCATATCAGAAATTTAAAAAAACTAAAGGGAGGTTATCTTAATAGATATAAACCAGTTACCAAAGTTTAACGAAAACTGCTCAAAGCACTTTAAAGATATTGTCTGAAAACTGGAAAATCACCCCATTTTATGAATAAAATCTCATAACTCGGAAAAGTAAAATCTAAAATTTATAAAACTCGAAAGGGAGCTTACATCAATAGATATAAACAATTCACCAAAGTTTCATGAAAACTGCTGAAAGCATTTTTGTGTTATTGTCCGAAAACTGGAAAAACACCCTTTTTTTAATGAATAAAACCCCATAACTCGGAAACGTAAGATCAAACATTTATAAAAATCGAAAGGGAGCTCATGTCAATAGATATAAACAATTCATCAAAGTTTCTTGCAAATTGGTGAAAGTGTTTTTGAGTTATTGTCTGAAAACTGGAAAATCCCCCTTTTTTAATGAATAAAACCCCCATAACTGGGAAAGGTCAAATCTAAAATTTATAAAAAACAAAAGGGAGCTCACGTCTATAGATATAAAACAATTCACCAAAGTTTCATGCAAATTGGTTAAAGCGTTTTTGAGTTATTGTCCGACATGTCCTGAGTAAGATAGTTATATTGCTATACATGTAAATATGTATTTAAATATTCCCTTAAAATACCTGTCACCCCATTCACATGCATTTTCTTACTGAGCAAAATACTCTTTCCTTTTGCTCCTAAAAGCTGTAATGCATTTAAAACTCTTTAGCTTAACTAGAAGTGGTTGAACCAATTAAACACCCCTAATTATTATGAGCATGCCAATCACAATACGGCATCACCTTGGTCTCGTTGGAACTCTTTAAATTCCCCCCAACAAAAGAAGATTTCTGTTTGCATGCCAAAAGATTAACAAGGGGATATGGGGTTTCATCAATCAAATACTTCTGTGATTTTTTAAAAAGTTCATGAGAATTTACAATTCATTTCATCCAAAAGATAGATACATGTAGGTCTGACTATGCCTGTTGAAAAAAGGATCGGGGGTGATGATGGTTCTAACAAATATTGATGTGTTTGTGGTCATCTAACGAAAGATTTTTAATTTTTGCATCCTAGAACAGGTCTTTAAAGTTGAAAAGAGAAGCATTTCGGATAACTGTGTGTTCAATAACTACTTGTCTACGGCAATGAGCTGACACATGCATGTTGGCATCCCGATTTTTTACCTTTCATTTACAAATCGATTTATCAGACATTGTTTAAAATGATACGAGCATTGTATGCAATAGAAAAGCGTCTATGTGAAAAAAAAATTCAAGGAGAAACTAATTTTGGAGCAGCATGCGGACCAAAAATTTGCGGAAGAGGTAATTTTTTTTTTATGAAAAGTCAATTTCTCCAAAACAGGAGCGGGAAAATCCAAAGAACTATTAATCAAATTGGTGTGGCCCAAGGAAGCAAAAGTACAGAGAGAAAGAGGATATTTTACTAAGTGTGAGTTTTATTTCAACAAACATAACTATATAAAAACAATTGTTTTGAAACTCTTTCTAAGAAAATTACCTCTGTATCCTTCAGTCCAAGTCTGTCAGCATAAATTCCATTCACTTGAAGTTCTGCATCTTTGTATCCTGTCTCCGTAGCTGCAGTAAAATAAGCATGTTCATCCCTGCCAAACTGTACTTCATACACCTGTATCTACAAAATGTTGTCAAAATATATTTATAAGTTGTCACATTAGTTTGGTCCATATATAAAATTGAGAATGGAAATGGGGAATGTGTCAAAGAGACAACAACCTGACCAAAGAGCAGAAAACAGCCGAAGGCCACCAATGGGTCGTATACATAGTCCCCTACCGGTTACAAATTCATTGTAGTGGAACAAAATTCTAACTTGATCTATAACTTGTCATGGTGTAAACTACATAAAAATATCAAGTCAAAATCTTCAAGCATGACGAAAAAAACTGTTGAAAACTGATTATTTAAGTGAATTTTCTAAGTCCAAAGACCATAACTCTGTACAAAATTATCAGACTGGAACAAAATTCCAACTTGATCTGTAACTTGTCATGATTAAACTATATACTAATAATCAAATCAATATCTTCAAGAATGACAAACAAACCTACCACTAAATTCTTCAAACAATTTACCAAAGAAAAGGAAAAAAATCCAAAATGTCATTTTGTCTTTTAAAAGTCTTTTAAAAAATGAGTTATTTCCCTTTGAACAGAAATCTACTAATTAAGGTGGCTCGGGCGTCTTCCTCCATCTTGGATTTTGAAGAAGATAACAATTGGTCTAAATCTTTAATGAAATGTGCAAATTCTGAGAGTAGTACAATGTATGTAATTCATGTGTAAGACTTCTAATGTTAACATAGAAAATTATGTGTTGCATCATAGTTGCGGCTGTATTTTCTAAATAACACTATGTTTGTTTGATTAATTTTTTTTTCAACTTTGCCAAATTAGGGGAGAAAACTCAGATGGTGGGGAGATAACTCAGATAAAGTAATTTTACAATAGAAAGTGTTGTGAATTTACCTATTTTAATATGAGCAAGAAAACAAGTCTGGTGACCCCATTTTTTCTTTTTCTTATCTTATATGAAATAAGAGCTATCTTCTCACATTTTATCTTAAAATTCTATGGTGTAGTTATTTTTTTATCACACAAAATTGGATTTTACATGCATAATCTATACAAAATCTGACAATTTTGCACAACCTGTAGCGTGAAAAAGAGTCTGGTGACCCATATTTTTTATTGTATTTTTGAAAAAAGCATGATATAAACTTCATTTTGACAAATTATTAAAAAATTCTATGAATTTTAATTAAGACGCCCCAGCCACCTTAATAAGTATTTCATCAAGAATTTAATTCTAGGGAAAGGGCTTTAGCTGAACAAAGAGAAAATCTAAAATCATGAAAATTGAACTTGACCTGTAATTTGTTATGATAAATCAATAAACCTAATATCAAATCTTCGTCGGTAGGGGACTAAAAACATACAAGACTAACAAAGGCCAGAGACTCCTGACTTGGGACAGGCGCATGTTTCATACTTTTACTACATATGGTACAGATAAAATAAAGAAAAAGAGGTGGTGGTCTGTTATACTATCCAATATTTATTTTTCCTATAGCTATCACAATTCTCATTCATATAAGAAATGATGCATCTTGAATTTTCAGCAATAAATAGTGTGCTTTTACTCCATATTGAAAGCCTGGTTGTGAAATCAAGATGAAGAGCAGCAATTAAAGCACCATTCCTTTGCTATTTTGTTTTGTCAAGTACATTTTGAGCCATGAATAGATGCACTGTATCCTTTCAATACCATGCAGGGGACATAAAATTACGGCCTCTACCCAAATACCGTTTTTTGGCTCCCATGGCTCTCCATACTTTTAGAGGTCAACTATACGGCATGTCTTTCAAAATGTATGCATGTTCCCTCAATCTTAGACTATTTATTGTCATGTTTCTCAGGTTTAAGGTGCAGTTTGGCCCAAATACAAACCTGTGGGTTTAATTAGGTGAACGTTCGTCTGTAATGCCCACTTATCACATCGTATTTATTATAGACATTTAAACTGTGGGGTCACCAAAGGTTCTCAATGCCTAAATCAAATAATTCGAAAAACTAGTACAGGAATAACCTTTGTGGTTTGATTAATATTGAATAGTTAAACGTTCTTTACTTGCGTTTTAGTTATGTTTTGATAAACAATTTTTATGATATCGCACGTTTTTTAAACATAAAAATTAATTTAACTAGCTTTAAAAGTTACAATCTATGTGTTGGCTATTATCTTTTTCGGACTTCAAAGCGATTAACCCATTGCGGTTGTCTAATTTTTTTACTTAGTATCTTTTAACTTTGATCTTGTGTAAAATTTTATTTTAGAAAGAATGCATGATCAACTTTCAATAGTTGTGCAATTACAAAACATAGACAAAATATACTTTCGTACGGTCTTTTTCGTACTTGCAAGATATTGGACAGTAAAAAGCTATTTGGACCAAGCCTTATGAAATTTGCATTTACTTCACGAAATACTAGTAGGTAAAATGTATAGTTTGGTGTATTTTGGAAACTAGAACTTTTCTGCTAACTACAATACTTGTGAAAAACCCTTGGTAGCATAATGATTATGCACCGACTATTCTTCCTTTTCTGAGTGTGTGTGTGTGTTTTTTTTTTTTTTTTTTTTTTTGTGAGGGGGGGGGGGGATTGGTTTTTTTTTCTCATGCACATACCTGAACATTGCTTTTTTAATCTTAGTGTCGTATTTTTTTCGCCCCTAATTTTGAATGTAAATCCATTAGTGTTTTTCCTCTTTTTTCTGAAACAAAGTATTTTTTTTCCTTTCCAATTTATTTTTTTAGAATCAATTCATTTTTTTTTAAACGACCCAATTTACACACGCACACAATAATTGACGGCAGTTTATATATCAACTTTGTCCTTATTGATGTCATCCTGTATGTTTTTAAATACGAAGAAAAGAGGATCTGGTTGTATGTCAATGAGACACAAACAAACGACTAAAAATTTTAAAAAGCGGGCAACATTCGTTCTTCAATAATAAAATATGTTACAAGAAAATAAGTTTTGTAAGTAAAAGACCCAAATTTGTGTGATACAAGAATGATATATCGACGACTACTGCAATTTAGTTTATGACTAACTATTGTTGGTCAAAGAGACAAAAAGGAGCACACACACATGACGTAACAGTTTCCCCTTTACATAAAAGCATTATACAAACAGAAAAGTCTTTTAATTAATTAGATGTACATACAGATACATACATAAATAGAGGCAATTGAGTTGTGTAGTACTGGAATATCCAAGGCAAACTAATCATATGAGTTCTCTGTATGACTGAATGATTTAAACGATGATCCATGTGAAAATTATCCAGTTAAAAAAAAAGATTTTTTTTTCATCGTCCGGAACTCTTTTCACAAACAAATCCTATGCATTGAATAAATGGTATGTTACTCTTGAATGATCACAACGTGGGAGTATTTTTTTCTCTTAAGATATTTTGTGAATTAACCCAATCGACTTAAAGTTTTTACAATGAAAATCCAAATGTGTAAATGTATTTTTCGATTATTTAATGATATTAGATCTGAACATTTATTATTCTCTAAAATGAAACTGTTGTGTGTGCTGGTATAAAGAATATTTCAAACAAATTCCTTCAAAGTTTTGTGAAAAGAGTTTCATTTTATGTATCGAAATGTGTAACAAGTGATTATTTGGCAGTGTCTGCGCATACCCGCATGCGGGTACGAATAGTAAAATTGCCAATCATAGGCTACGCGTACCCACATCGGGTTTTATAATAAAATGCCATCAGATCCGGAATGAAACGTGAAATTATAGATAATATGGGGATTTTGTGTAGAACGAGTGAAGAGTATGAAAAATAATATTTAAATTCGATTTAAAACTACAATTTAAAACAAATACCTTGTATTAGGTCTTTTTCCTGTCGAACTTGTTTGGAATTTTTTGCCACCGTGAATGCAGGAAAAATTTATTCTGTTAAACTTTAATTCTTCTTTAATTTTTGTGTTTCTAGTTCTTCTTTTCTCTGCAGCTGCAATTGACTCCGAGTTTCTTTTATACAATTGTATAAAATTAATTGACTGATAGTTCTGAACAAATTGTTCCAATTCATGAGAACTTTGAAATGTCTTCCCCACATGTATATCACTCTCTTCCATTTTAAGAATATTTATTAACTGAGAAAAACTGTTCACTTACCTATATATAAATATTTATAAGTAGTTTTAATCAATTTATTCACTAATTGCGACAAATTCCATATATATTTCACGTTTCATTCCCGATCCGATGGCATTTTATTATAAAACCGGATGTGGGTACGCGTAGCCTATGAATGGCAATTTGACTATTCGTAACCGCATGCGGGTACGTGCAGACACTGCTCACTTGGAGGCCTCTGACAGACTAAGTGAGCATAGTAAAATCATTTTTATCGATAGACGATGACAAACAAGTGGAAGGTAAATGATTCAGTATTTTTAACAACAAAAGTACTACGGTTGTCCACACTGTTACGGGAATACCTCTAATGACAATCGCCGAGTCAAGCAAGTTTTAGATTTTAACTGTGACTTGTGTATATACAGGCATTGTATATAATAAAGTGTTGTGGTGGTGCATTTGTGTATATAAGTATATGAAGAAGAATTCTATATTAAATGGAAGTGCCATAAATTCAAAAGATAAAGGATTCTACACTTCAAGAATATTGCCTTACTGAAGTGGTTCATCTGATAAAGGTGAATGTACAGACAGTGTTCCAGCTAGGTCGTTTTCACAGGGCGATCCGCCCGCCCTTTACCGAGTGCCACCCTGTGCCCTTTTTCTGACGCCCTGTGCCCTTTTTAAGACGCCCTGCCCTTTTTCTTAAGTCCATGCCTTTATTGTCGTAATATTTTGATGAAAATACAATTATTCTACCTGTCTTCATATTTATGACAAGTTTATGACCCTCAGCTAATTAACAGTTACAGCAGGTGCAATAAGTTGTGATTACAGATAATCCGCTTATCGACATCGGATGGGTCATTAATCTGTTAATGTAAACTTCATAATTGACCATTGTAATAATTTTTCTCATTAAATTCGGTCAGTCAGCATTTCAATTTCAATATTTCTCAAAAGACAACAATTTGTGTTTGACGTATCCGTAGATCGTCTGTTGTTTATATGTCAAAGATTTTTTTTTTTCAATTGATCTTTTAAACTAGTTTTAAACCAGAAGAAAGTAAAAACAATGCTTGACTGTACCTTTCATTGAATATCTATATCCAAATTAAATTAATTAAAGCTCTATTCCATGATCACAAATTGACTGCTTTGTTTACATGTGTTGAAAGCCATGTGCTTTTTTTGCGGGAAAATTCAGAAAAACCCCTTTAACAAGAAACAGTTACATTTCATTGTTATTTATAGACAGTAAGAAATTCATTTTGATTAACTGCTAAGATTATTTCATTAAAAATAAATACTTTCTTGGGGTGAAACTGATAATACTTTAATACTCTACATCTAGGGGTGTGTAAAATGGAAAAAAAGGGGGGGGGGGGTATATATTTTTTATATATAATATTATAAATATAAGTTTAACAGTCTGAAAAGACATGGTTTAATGGATTTTAATTCTGAAAAACTCAATGTTCTTTATTATAATTCATTTATTATTTTATCATAATCAGAAACACTGGGCTACATGTACATGTATTAGGCATTTCAAACATATATTATTGCCTTTATAAGAACATTCAAGACTATTAATAAGTATGTACCTGTACTAAAAATACCCTGGTAGGGCCTTAAAATTTCTACTGGGCCCTTGGAAAAAAGTTTTGGGATCCAGGTTGGCCCCTGGAGAAAATGTAAGGTATAATTGTTCCTGACTGTATTGCAGATCTAGTGTAATATTTTAACTGACATGCACAATTCATTTCACTAATGAAATAAAAATAATTCTACAAAACGCTGCTGCGCTCTGCATTGCAACTTAACCTTAGACCTACCATGCATCATAAATATTCTAGGGAAGACTGAGCTAGTAATATACGTCCTTGCATGGTCCCTTTAATACTGTTACCCAAAATAAGGTTGATTTTCATCTAGCGTAAAAACTAAACCCCCTCAAAACTCCTAGCTGAAACCCCTGCAGTTAACATAAGACAATGTTTGACATGCCCTATTTAAAATATCAATCATCGTTCTAAAGTGCCCTTTTCATGATTGGCTCCCTGCCCTTTTGAAATCCTAGCTGGAACACTGACAGAATAGGTAACAGGTAACGTGGATAATTATTATTATCTGTTTGTTTTGGGTAAATAGTCCACGTTTGCAACAGCAAGTAATTTTGGACATCGATGGTACATTTTATAACTTAAGGGGGAGAAGGAGAAGTATCACTAACATGTCCTTTAAAGAGAAACTGAAACAGAAAGTAGAAAGATTACGAAGTTTCGTCTTGATTACCCTTTCAGTGGCTAACGTTGTTTTGCATAACTCTTTTGGTAAGACAATGAAGCAGTTCTTTTCAGCTTTATGGGACACTCTGGCCACTGTACAGCTCATTTCAATTATTAAAATTTTTTACTCGAAGATAAAAATAGCTGATCATCCTTTCACTTCCGGTTCAGTGGAGTGAATAAAAGATGGATTGATTTGTCAAAAGACCAAATGTTAAATGAAAAAGAATTTCACCATAACGTACGGATATAGTAGTTAAAAATGTCTTTTTATAGACCATCATAGTTGTATTCGTACCGAGATGTCTTTTACCAGTACGAATATACCATATGAATATGAGAAGACTCTGAGTAAATATCATCTAAACGTGTTTAAATAGTTCTTTACCTTTACTTTTGATGTGATATGATATTGGACATTTTTATTTAAAGTATATATAGTGAACTGGCAAGGGTTCACTGATAAGTATTTATTATCCATGCATGTACAATAAAAAAAAAGTTATCAAGAAGGGGGTTTCCACCACTGACTCACTGCAATAATGCATTATCTATGAATAATCACAAATACTAGTACATTATTCAATCCACCATTTTCTACATAATGAAATGTCTGTACCAAGTCAGGAATATGACAGTTGTTTTCAACTCGTTTGATGTGTTTGAGCTTTAATTTTACCATTTGGTAAAGGATTTTCCGTTTTGAATTTTCCTTTGAGTTCGGTATTTTTGATATTTTACTTTTTTATGGGAAAGGATTTGAATATAGGCTTTGCCTTTTGTCCAATCCCTTTGTGTGAATGTACTTTTGATATTTGAACGATAAAATGCTTTGAATTCAAAACTCGAATTTGAATTTAGAATATATCATACTAAAGTAAAGGGAGGTGGGAATATAAACTTTTTTTCAAATTTCAAACTTTGGACTTTCATTAGATAAAGCAGATGTGACTTTTGACTTTCATAGCGAAGAAAGCAACTCTTATAAGGTAGATCAATTCAGCAACCTCTTTGAATTTTGCATACGTCCATGCTATATTCTACTTCTTTCGTGCATATCGTCTATCACATGCTGGTGCAGGTGTAACAGTGGTTTGATTCCACCAGTGTACTTTATCCGGAGGAAGAAAATCCCCAGTGATTTTTATCCACCAACAAAAATTCACTAGGTTTTTCTATCCGGGTCCAGTGTAAAACATCCACCAGTCATTTTAAGGTTCTAAAAAGGTTTTTTTGAAGGGGAAATATATATAACATGTGGCTTAATATTTTTTAGTGTATTTGAATCTTGTATAGCTGATTTATATAAAAAGTGGAGAGTTTGTCATCCAAGGAATGTTCACACTAGTGTTTTTGAACCAGGAATGATTACACTAGTGATTGTGTACCGGAATGATTGCACTAGTTATTTTATACCGGGATTAATTACTGTAATACTAGTGCGTTAGATCCATACACTAATGAAGTGATTAGTACTCATTTTGAACACACGATAACACTATAATGCTTATTAACGAATAAGTTTTAAATAATTTTTCTATGCAAATCTATAAAATCATATGCTTTTAAATTGTCACTAATTGTAATATTTATAAATATTGGATTGCCGAAGTTTTTCTGTGTATTTGCTCTTCGGTCGACCTGGATATAAAATCATATCTTCTTTGTCAATATCAAAGGATGCTTCTATAATTGAAACGTTATGTAAGAACAAATCTGCTCTTTAATTTTGGTTTATTTCAAGTTCAATGTCCTGATCATTGATAAAGTATTTTGAGTTATAAAAATATCCAAAGTACCCGAAGAGTACACGAAGAAATATCAATATCACACACAATCGGGTTCTGCTATTACGTGAAGTACGCACATGGGCCACGGTCTATAAAGCACCAGTTTTCTACCAAGAACCGTTGTGACTATAAGGAATTCTTTAAGCGTATGAAGAATGAGGTAGATGTCATCATTAAGATTTACCGTGACAAGAAAGAGATGGTGATGACTGAGGAAGACATGGTATGTTTTGAATCTAGCATGGTCTGTCATCTCACGGGGAAATATCGAGGCGCTGCACACGACAGCTGTAATGCGGAGTACAAACTACCACGGTTTTGTTCCACAACTGGATTGGGTACGATACACATCTCTCAGTGAAGGAGTTGGGTTTCGGTGAAGTTAAGCTCAACTGCATACCAAACATCGATGTGCAATAGCTTTTCAAAGAAGACAGCGGACATGGAATGAGGTTCATAGATTCATTCCTCTCCACGCGGAACACGCTGTGCATCTTGGCAAAGATCTTGAGGAAGGATCAGTCTAAGATGGTGAAGACGACTTGTGTTGTACATAACGATTTGTTGCTACGAAATGGAATGTTACCCTATGATTACGTTGATGGTTAGAAGAGGTGGTTGAGGGAGACTGAACTGCCATACAAAGAAGACATTTACAATACACTCAATAGGACTACGATCATGCACAAAAGGTGTTTGTCAAGTCCGAGTGTAAGAACAAGTGTGATTATCACAACCTCTACATTTTTTTTCCGATGTGATGCTGTTGACAGACATTATGGTGACAACAGAGAAACAGATGATGAAAATCGTGACCCTGGTCCCAGTCAAACTTTGATAAGCCAATGTCTTAAACGTAAATATGGCTGCTATTCACACTAAAAAGACCAAGCTTAAGTTCGAAAAACCAATCTACTTGGGAAGTTGTATCTTGGATCTGAAGTGGACCTTAAAAATGTATAACAAAAATACCGATCTCCAATGCAAATTAAAAAATGGCAGTCAATAAAAACTTACAAAACCAAACACTATCAATCAACGGATCAAGTGAAAAACAACTGCCATACTCCTGACTTGATACAGACTTTTTCGAAGAAACTGGTGGTTTAACCTGGTTGTATAGCTAGCCTAACCTCCCACTTGTATGACAGTAGTTTATATATCTGTTGTATTGACAAAATTGAGTGGATAATCCAAACAGAGACAAAAGTTAATGTGACAATAATTGGGATACCGCAGCCAAATGTATGTCTTCCACTATAACTTCATGCGTAAGATGTATGGTAACAACGCCAAGTTCTTGCTCACAGATACCGACATCTTTGCTTATGAGATCCAGACGGAGGATTTTCACAAGGACATGGCTCTACAGGTCCAGGGTAAGTTCGATACCTCCAACTTCCCAGCCGATCATCCATCGTAGATCACGACCGGTGTGAACAAGAAGGTTATCGGGATGTTCAAGGATGAGAGCGGAGGTAAAATAATGACAGAATTCGTAGGACTTCGAGCGAATATATACGCCCACAAGATAGACAAGGAATTTACCTAGAGGGCCACGGAAGTCAAGAAGAACGTGATCAAGCGCGACATAACCTTCGATGAATACGAGAGATGCAACAACATCTCCACAAAGAAGTTCAACACTGTAGCACTCTCAGCCAAGGATGACAATCGACACATCTTGCCTACCCTGGCTCATGGGCATTATTCAAATAAATTATAAGAGTGAATGGTAAGATCTGTGAAACATAGGACTCAAGGAGGCTTTTCGATGTTTAAGGATTCCTAAGTTCGGAAGATTGTTCATGCGAGACGACTGAATTAGTGTGGTATCTTGAACAATGCCACTTCGACTGGTCCAAAAGCACATTAGACGTGTTGGTTCATGAACAAGTCGACAATGGTGTACTTTGACTCTTAGGGACTTCAACCCCGCGAGGAGATGTTTGAGTACCTACGACAAGATCTAATACAACACGATGAACTGCAGATGCGATGAACGGTGTTGTACGTACGTACGTACACATCTGTTTGTGTGTGCTGAAACAGCTACACGAAGGGCGACCGTTTGACGAAGTGGTGTTCTCGTTGCTGCTAAAAATCATGGTAGACAAGCTCGGATTTTATGAAGAGAGAGTCGAATTCATTGTCTAAGTAGTTAATTATAAACTACTGTATCACTAGCCTGTCGACACTGAGGTTGTGAGTTCGAATCCCGCACGTGCATATGCATTCGACTCCAATCTTAATTGATAAGAATTGTTAGTTTTCCTACTGCATGTCGGTGGTTCTCTCCAGGCACTCCGGCTTCTTCCACCAATAAAATCTGACCGCAATGAAATATCCAATAGTGCTGAATGTGTGGACATGATAGATTTTTTTCGAAGATCTCTACATAAACAACTAAAGCATCACTAACATGAAAGCTGCAAGGGCCGGGAGTCATTCAACAAGTGAAAGACAGTATAGATGAAACCGAAGCATTACAATCCGAGTGTAAACAGATCAAGACGGACATGAAAGGATGAAGAAAGATTATGATTTAGTGGTCAGAGAACTCAAGAAAAAGTGATGGACAAAGTAAGCAAGTCTCAATGTGTCTCCACCAACGAAAGTAAGACGAATAATGACATAGATATGTAAAAGGATCAATTTTCCCAAATGAAAGGTGACAGATGAACCGCAGAACCGGTGTCTAAAGGCTGGTACGCAAATATTTGGCAAGAACTGATTGTAAACATGCAAGAGAAATCCGATGGACTTGTGAGACGCGTAAATAAGAAATTGGAGGACATCGAGCAAAACTTGGACAATCTTAGGGTGTTTGTTAAATTTAAACTTACTACGAAGAAACCTAAGCGAGCACTCACAGCCGAAGATGTGGTAGAATCAACTAGAATAGCTATGAAAGAAATAGAAAGTAAGATCAATACTTTTCATCAAGATGACAGAATTGAACATCATGGTTAAATATCGCAAATATTCGAAAACTTGAGAAAAATTGATCGACAAAGTGGGCAATTCTCAATATGTCTCCATGAGATGAACGATGACATAGATATTCAAAACCATTCGATTCGTAATCATCCGGAAGGAAAGGTGACAAATGAATATGTGACAAAAGGCTGATACTCCTTTGTGTACAAGATGAGAAATTAAACATCCTGTTTAAATATCGCAAATACCCTCAAAACCTTTAAGTTTTGGAGATGTTCCATCAGCGTTCAATTGATTATGCATTTGGTACTAGGGCCAGTGAGTTGTGCCCAGATAGATGCTTCCCTTCCGTAGCTGAAAAGGTCGACTACATTGCCTTCATTGATGATGATGATTTCTCTGTTAGACATGGGGTCAGAGGAGACCCCAAAACAACCGCAATGTAGTGCAAAGACGATCAAAGGAAACCAGTGCATCCGTCAATATAACCAAGACAAATGCAGCATGTACTTAAACACAGTCCGTAGAACTCAACCACATTTACAATGTATCAAAAAGACGGACAGATGATTTCAATGTATGCTTCAGCGTCAGCCGAATGAAGACCTTTGTCGCAGTCACTTGAACTTTTCATGCAAAAACGCTATCAAAACGCATGGGGTGTTTTATGAAACGCTGTGCAAATGTTAGGGGAGTCGAAAACGCTATAAAACGCTTGGGATAACTTATCAAACGCTAAGATGTTTTCTCAAACGCTGTCAAACGCTATGTGTTTTCTTAAACGTCCTTAATAAAATGACATTTGTAAAAGATACAGATTCCAAGCAGCGTTAGGCCCTAGCTAAGGAGTTTCAGGGTATGACGCACGGCATCAAAGCTAGCAACTTACAACAGCGACTCAACAAACAAGGATTGAGTCGTGATCTCGCCAAGCTTTTCAAACCAGACAGGGAAGCACAAAGCACAAAAAAATGCTTCATCGATCACTTAAAAGATTGAAGACCTCCCGGCGATTATGTCACCATCTGCACTGCTTGTGCTACCATCTTCACCTCCAGAGTTTGAAAATCCATTAGCCATCGAATCAACCCAAAGTGCTACTTTTGGAACTCGAGCACAAAAGTCTTCAAATCAGTATGACGAATGATGCTGACAACGCCTTTGGACTGAGATCTGAAACTAGTGGTATTTTTATCGGAAATGCACACTTTACCCTTAAAGGAGATGACATCTTCGTGGATGGGGAACGATATTAAGGAACACTTAGATTGTTGGGATTCTTGGTCAAGAAAAGTCCTGAAACGTTCGAACAAGAGGACTCAGATGCCTATGAAGACATTCAAGAAACTTCAAATGAAACAAATAAAAATTATGATCCAAAGTCCATAACTAAGTCAAACAGAACTACCAAACTGAGGTGTATCTTGTCGCACATGTACATGAAAGATAAGTATGGTAGTAGTATTAGTGTCTTCATAACCTCCGACTTTAACCAGCTGTCGATTTGATCTTTGTACCATATTCTACAGGGCAGGGAACAACGGGTGAGAAATGAGATCGGATCTATCCATCGATAACAAAGACTACAAGAGAGCACATCGTAAGATCCTATAAATAAAACATGTTACATATAACAATGAATATCGTCGTGAGTACGTGTACGGCGAAAGAGGTAATTTTGACACTGTCGGTAAATTACCCGAACGAGTGTTCATTTCTACAGTCGTTAAAACGTTAGGAAGCAAAGCCTCCGATGTTGCTAAGAAATTTGTTGAGAAGGAAGCCACCGAAGCTGTCAATCGCGCCAAGCAGTCAACAAAATGACCTTGTCCAACTCATCCGCGGGTATGACTCCCAAATGGCATTTTACATTTAACGACATCATCTCATCGCCAGGCCAAACTTGAACAACATCATCTTCGGCGGGGGTATTGCAACCATTCAAGACTTCGTCAATGCCTTTAAATAAACAGACAACCATCACAAAAAGTCTTTCAATAAAAGGCTTCATAAATACGAAGTACGAGAATACGAGTCACAAACCGGAACACCCTTAATCAGTTTCGGCGTAGAGACACGAATAAATTATTTAGACCTAAATTTACCCATCTCATGGTTGAAGGACGACTTTTGAAAATTGATGGACAGCTTATACAGATGCAGATCTGGTGACACTAGTGAACAATCGTATCATGTACTAGTATCTCTTCAAAGCCATCAGTTACATACTTTGAGAACAACAAGTCGAACATGTAAACGATCCAGGTGTGTCTACTACCATGTTGGGACTATTTACCTACCCTGACAACTTTAGCAAATCACAAGGTTGCAACCAATCGTGATATAAAGCTTTCAAAACTGTGACTGAAGCCGAAAACACTAGCTAGTCATTGTTACACCGTCATATAACCTGCAGAGTAATATATTCATTCACCATACCATTGAAGCACATCGTTTGTCTCGCAGAGGACAACGACAAGATCGTGTATGTATTTAAGTACGAACTGATACTCCTGTGTGACTCTGGTACAAATGCAGTGTTCAGAGCAGCAGCAGTCAACAATATAGCAAAGATCGTCTTGAGTGAACTATTCTGGTTTGTTCCTCATGTTGACCCCTTCGATGATAACAACATGTTGAAACTGTACAAAACAATCCAAATAAGACTAAACTCAATTGTGGTTTCCGCATACGACAATGAGATTCCATAGCCGTTCTTATAAGTACACAATTCAGTTGTCGAGAATATCTGCCAAAAGAGGATGAGAAAACACTAGATGGATCATACCTCCTTTTCAAACCGGCAAGACTATCGATTAAATCAAAAACGCAACCGTGTTCGATCAATGTCGAGTTAGAAACATCGACATCACTCTCAATGCAAAACTCTATCCAGCCGTAGACTGCAACGCTGCGTTCACTAAGTGAAAAGTATCAAGGTTGTACAAGGAATAAGTCGACTTCAGATCTGCAAAAAGTCTATCATCTCATCAACAACAATAATATAAACTCGACCGACTTTTCAGATGTGTATCCCTTGTTCGTCATCAATGTGAGACACCAGTATGAGAAGCTGAACGAGTCTGTCACGGGTTGACATTCCGACTAGGGCAGAATCCTACAGTTTGTGTCTCATGTTTAAAAGATGAACGTCAGGTTCAAAAGTGAATGAATTGATACCAAGTTGTTACAAAGCATCGCCGACAATACAGCTCCAAAGAATGGATTCTCTTTCGTCGTGTCAAGGAACTACACCAGGATCGGCATAAGGTTCAATCCACCCCTTCACCTGAAAGTCGATTCGGCCCATTTCGAATCGGTCAAAGCCATTCTGGTTCCAAGTCGATCCTGCCCGATAATAAAATAATGAATAATTATACTATAAGAGTCGAAGACGTATTTGATTCAAGGGTAGCTTTCTAAGTGGCAATTTGCACATGAAAAAGTTTCACTGATTGGGGGAATAATATACTAGTATATGGTTTGTAATTACATTGTACACTGGTTTTTGCAGTATCGGAGTAATCGACGACGAGTTTTAGAGACAACTACAACTCAACAAACACACGACCAAGATCACAATTGATGCAGTAGTACACTAAGGGCGACACTAATTTTAGGCAAGAACTATCAAGTACACTTCAACGTGGACAACAGCAACAACACAGTACTGGGGTTCGAACACAAAATCTACATGCATGACAGGGCAACCAGCAGTTATACAGAGTGTGGGAAACTGATCAACAGCGATATCGTAAGTGGTAGCTATGTAAACGGATCACAATATTCCACCATCTGTATACATTGCATACATTGCAAACATCGCACCAGACAAGAAGGTCATTCAAAATTCCAGGAACTTGGTATGTTTACCAGACACGTTCACTAAGTACGACCAATCGCATGAACACGCATCTCACCTACCAAGACGGTAATTCAATCCTTCTCAAAGGTGAGCATTTAATCATCCGGTTTCATCTTCACAAGGTATAAATAAATGAGTTGATGTAAGGTCAGGTCAACAAGTTACAACAAGCGGCCAAATACGGTTGTCCGACCAACACCCGTTTGTTACATGCCAATCTGTCGGGGGGACAAAATATGTTACTCACCCAGCGACAGATACAAAAGATTGGCAAGCTGTTGAGGAATGGGATAGGAGGTATATTCTAAGAGCTCAGTATAAAACAACTGTAACAAAATACTCAAAAGGAAGATGCAATCTTAATCATTATGGCAGGTTTGGCTCTGAAAGCGCTTTCAAAGTTAACGAACCATGTACTACCTACTTCGGGAGTTGGCTTATTGACCGGATAGGAAAGCGCTGTCGTCAACAAAGCTATCGGGTATGGTGTTGAGACTGTGTGTTGTGCATGTGATGGCTCGCGGTAACTCTCACCCCGGTAGATTGCCTCCTACCTATGGGGACGGTCTGTACTTGAAACATGGCAGGCAATCTTCGATGGTCGGGGTTGATTCTATGTCCCAACAGTCCAGAACGTTCCTCTGTTAGGTATGCTACTCTAGGCTGTAAATAAATGAATTAATTAAGACTCTGGAAAGCAATCGTTCCGATATGCTAGAATCCACCGAACGAATGCTAGAGGCAGAGATGCATAAATACGAGTGCTATAAGTAGTTCATATACTGTATATCACTAGCCTGTCAACACTGAGGTTGTGAGTTCGAACCACGTACGTGGCAGGTGCGTTCGATTCCAATATAAAATGAATATGACTGCAGGACAGGTTTCCTGCATGGTGAAGGTCGGTAGTTCTCTCCTGGCAAATTTTCCGTCTTCTCCTACCAATAAAAACTGGCAGTTACGAAATAGCCATTAGTGCTGAAAGTGGCGTTAAACACCAAATAATCAATCAATTATTCAATTTAGGATATACTCAGTAAGGTCAGCACAAATAGAATTTGCAGGCGTTATTTGATGCTTACCTTTTTACTATGAGCGGAAACAACAAATGTGACAACTTCGACAACATTTAGCTAGAACCTTGATACGCATGCACCGTAAGAAAAGTTTCTACGCTCCGCGATGTGCTCCGTTCGGAACGTACACCATGCATCAACCCGATATTCAATCCAGTATTCTGTATTCAAAATATTTTTTGTTTGTTTGATTACATACACTCCTGATCCGATCGCTACCAAATAACTTTCTAATTAGTGTCTAGGAAAAGTATCATAAATGTATTATAGTTATAATGATTTAGATTTTCCGTCGCCCCTTTTCAATTTATTCACAAATGGGTCAAAAACGTCATGGGTGGCTGTATATTTGTAGGAGTCTATATCATACCGTTACATGTCTGTGTTAGTTTGTGCTGTTGGTTGCTGTCTGTAGGTTGTCATTTATGCTGGTAAATTCCTGATGGATGAGTTAATTGAAAAATCGGACAATTTCTATTGTCACGAATTTATTTTATTCTATAGGAGGCTTTGTAAATAAGAGCAATACAAAAAGGTACGTGCGAGACGTAAAATGAATAAAACTATTGTTTGTAAACACTTAAAGTACTTCAAGTAGCACTTTCGGTTAAGTGCCCACTTTTAAAGAGTTTCCGGAATTGGTGGTTGTGAGATTATTCAAGTGAACTATCCGGCAATTCAGTGATTGAATTTGAAAGACCTTGTAAACCTGATCTCCTGTGTTGTTTTATCAAGTCAAAGGTGGATAATTTCCCCTGCAAATTGTTAATGGCTAAGTACAATTTTACAACCCCGTAAAAAAATTGCAAGATAAAATTGAGAATGGAAATGGGGAATGTGTCAAAGAGACAACAACCCGACCACAGAACAGACAACAGCAGAAGGCCACCAACAGGTCTTCAATGCAGCGAGAAATTCCCGCACCCGGAGGCGTCCTTCAGCTGGCCCCTAAACAAATATATATACTAGTTCAGTGATAATGAACGCCATACTAAACTCCAAATTGTACACAAGAAACTAAAATTAAAAATAATACAAGACTAACAAAGGCTAGAGGCTCCTGACTTGGGACAGGCGCAAAAATGCGGCGGGGTTAAACATGTTTATGAGATCTCAACCCTCCCCCTATACCTCTAGCCAATGTAGAAAAGTAAACGCATAACAATACGCACATTAAAATTCAGTTCAAGAGAAGTCCGAGTCTGATGTCAGAAGATGTAACCAAAGAAAATAAACAAAATGACAATAATACATAAATAACAACAGACTACTAGCAGTTAACTGACATGCCAGCTCCAGACTTCAATTAAACTGATTGAAAGATTATGTCTTCATCATATGAATATCAGGCACAATCCTTCCCGTTAGGGGTTTAGTATCATACCATCATAACATATATGAGAAGAACATAACCCGTGTCATGCCAACAACTGGTTTTTAAATAAATGTGTTTAGTGCAGATGCAAAGACCCTATAAGTGAATCAATATCAACGCCAAAATATGCAATCTTTAATGACCTGACAACAGTATCGTAACTATATCCCTTCTTAATAAGTCTATTTAAAGGTTTTGTTAGTTTCAGAGGTGAATACTGACATTTTTGTGCTTTATAAAGAATATTTCCATAAAAAATTGAACACATCTTAGATAACTGATTTTACCAACAGATGCACGATTCAACCATATAGGATTGCGAAGCTGCATCCAGTTAAAGTTTAGTTACAAAATCTTGCAAAGGCATATTCATACATATAGGATTGCGAAGCTGCATCCAGTTAAAGTTTAGTTACAAAATCTTGCAAAGGCATATTCATATACCAAAGTGTAATATATACACATCAGATTCTATAGAAAACAAAAAAACGAGTAAATGTAATACATATATATATG
This sequence comes from Mytilus californianus, assembly GCF_021869535.1. Classification (NCBI taxonomy): domain Eukaryota; kingdom Metazoa; phylum Mollusca; class Bivalvia; order Mytilida; family Mytilidae; genus Mytilus; species Mytilus californianus. Next base: position 67,922,943 of record NW_026262690.1, read on the forward strand.
TTGAGTACGAGTTATCATTTTGTACACGAAAAATGTACAAATTATAATTTGTAATTTGACTTTGTACAAATTGTAAATTGTCCAAAAAGTGCATGTACAAATTATAATTTGTACAAAATTTGAAAAAATTCACTTATGATTTGTACAATAATTAATAATATGGATTGGTTAAAAAAAACATTGATACACTATTTAATTTTTATTTTAATGACCACACAATAAACTTTATTTACAAAATACAAAAAATAGTTCTGTATCATTTATTTGAGTGAATTATGACAACGGGAATTGCAACACATCTTTTGTTTTTCACATTATATTTAGAAGTGCAGCACCCCAATTTTTTATTTACATGAAAGAAACCCCCTTACCACTAGTTTCTATATGTTTTTACTAACTGCTTCACGTAGCGAAAGTTGAACCTCGGGAACAGTTGCTACGAATAAACATGTGTTTTTAACAGCTTCGATTTGATTACTAGACAAATATCATGATAAAATTCCTACAGCTGATCCCAAACTCTCCAGATTCAACAATTATGCCTAAGATATTTCGAGGATGAGTTGAGGCATGATCATTCTGAGGAATGGGTATAGTGACGGCATAATCCCCACAGTAAGTTCTGATAATTTCCGTTTCGTTTTCTTGGTAAGATATAAATAATTCGACTTGGGTCTGTTGGCCAGACATGCAGCACACGCTCCCTGCTCATCTTGATCGTCATATATAAAATAAATAAAAGGCCACCATTCATATCATGTTAAATCATGTTCATGTTAAACCATATTAAATCATCATATATCCTTTTAACAAATTAAAAGTGAATTTTAGTCAAATTTTGTACAAATGGTAATTTGTACAGGCATTTTTTTTAACAAATTACAATTTGTACAAAATTAACATACAAATTACTGTACAAATTAACATACAAATTATAATTTGTACAAATTATAACTTGTACAAAATGACAACTTGTACACAACATATATATCTATTGCAAAATTGTGTATGCACGCAACTTCTGCATAGTCTGGGCAATATAATTGATGACCACCAGTACAGTACACGAGAGAAAAATGTACATGAAATTTCTAACATTAACAGTTTTTTACACATTTTAATTTTTATTATTCAAAAGAAAGGATATGGATACATTTATATGGTATACCAATGTCCATCCGTCACGGTCCATCGACACTTCAAACGATAACCAGTCAAACATGATTTGCTTGAACTAATTCTCATGTAATTTTAACACATTAACACAACACTAGGATTTCATATGATGGAAGAAAGCTTCCTTTCAATTTTGAAAATTTTTGGTTTTGTTGATCCGGAGTTATGGGACTTTAACCATTTGAATTAAGACAAATTTTCACATATCACCCACTTACTCCAGTATGTCTGGATTGATTTCTTCAAAAAAACTTTACATTATTGTTTGGATTGATAAAAGGAAGCTGTTTTTCGATTATTTTAATTACCTGGTTTGTGGTTCCAAAGTTACGGGACTTTTACCACTTGAATCAGAGATATATATACACATGTATATATATGTCTCTGCTTAAACCCTGTCTCTCTTGTCGCATACAAACGCCAGTGTGCCTGCAATGCCGGATTTCCTGAAATATTGTTGGAAGTAATAAAAGAAAGCTCCCTTTCGATTTTTTACATTGTTTTTGTTTGTCCTTCTAGAGTAATGGACAGGAGGATTTTGAAAATGAATATCCTAGCCTGGTAAGAACCGAAAACAGGATGGAATGAATAAAAAAAATGAAAACAACAAGTTATTAATTTCATGCGTCCGAAGCGCTTTTCTGGATTTACCTTCATCGGGAACGCTCAAAAGCGGATATTTGAAAGCCGAGGATGTATAAGAATATCCTGCAACCCAAAATAAGGAAACCACTGATGTGTACAAAATTGGAAACAAATTTTTGCGCGGAAAAAAATTAAACATAACAACAGATGAAAGTGCTGGATATGCAATCCGCACCCCCCCCCCCCCCCCCCCCCCCCCTTCCACCCCCACCCCACATTTCTCTGCTAGGATTCAAGAAATTGAAATTAAACACAAAAATACAAATTACCCTGTCATATTGATGATATATTTCTCCCTTTTAACTTAACAAAGTCTTTCTATAAATTAGTAATGCATATAAGACTGTCCAAACATTTTCACCGTAGGCAAAATAACTTGTGAGCTCTCAGTTTTAATTTTTGACATCGGAACATTGAATTTTTTTGCTAAGGGAACTTAAGTTAAACACCTTTGAACATATTTGTCAGTTTGCGGTCAAAATACCAAATAGTTATCTTTCGCTTTGTCAAAGCTGAGACGTTTAATATCTTTGAAGACTATATACGGTATATATTGGTTAAACTAATTTTCAATTCTGAAAATATTGAAATTGAGGGACTTTTGTATTGTTGTTCTTTTTTTTTCAATCCTCTGCCAGGTGTTTATCTAACGAAAGAGGGTCGACTTTTGGTATCGTTATGCGTTTTTCTTAATTTTGTTATGACTCAGATATAACAAATTTGGATAAAGATGCTGATAAGAATTTAAAAAAAAAATATGTCAGATTTTCTGTCAGCAATGAATAATATATGTCTAACGCCTTTCTGTGTGAAAGTTATTGTAAAAAAGTTGTAAAAGTAGTAATTTTAAAGAATGATTCACCATTTGAAGTCCCCACCCACGCAGTAAAATTCAACTGAACTACTTATCAAAACTCGGCCATTGATTGATTGACATATTCACAATAAAACAAGGCCCTTATAAGGATTAATGGGCCTTTCAAGGGGAATCTAAGCATGGATATCCAATTGTAAAAAAAAAACTTGCATCAAATTATTCATATAAAAATACAAAATAATGTTCCATCTTTACATGTAATACATTTATATCACTATGTCAAAAATTGTTTACAAAATATACTATGTAGTTTGTCACCATTGACATAATTTCCTGTGACGTCACAAGGTGCTAAAACATACGCAATTCACATTGGTAGTGTTGTCGTACAACTTAAGATATAAAATGTCAATAAAGAAAAACAAATAAGAAAACGGTAGCTTCTTTGCATTTAAACAAAACCAATATTGAATATACATCATCTACATAAGATTGATTCAGAAAACCAATAGTTTATAGTGCACTATTTTGTCCCGCGGATGAGGGGAACCTGTTAAACCTGGTTGTGATTCGTCACAGGGTTAATTTTCGTAAAACTTCAATGGTGTCCGACAAGAAGAAAAGTTCTCAGGAAATCTTCAAGGATATGTAACTAGTTTCGCTTACTCTAGAAATGTTTTTGTCTTAGCTGAGTAGGATATTTTTCGGTTTTTAGTGTTGTGATTTTCATAAATTTCGCCAAAATGTCCCAACAGTCGGATTTAACGCAGCGTAAAGGTAATCAGGTGATACACGTCCGGGACAACAGTGGGAACGAACTCGAAGAATTATTTAATGTTGCTATGAACCCGTCCCGCTCGGGACAAACAGGACAAGTGCCTATGAAAATGCGTAATTTCCCAGCTTCTTTTTTTACACCACCAAACTCTCAACAGTCAGGTCACTCAAAACAAGGTAGTAACGATTCAACAGGTTTTGGACCTAACATAATTGCACCTCCAGTGCATACAAGGGCGCATTCATCACCTGCAAGTTTGCAGCCATTATCCACTATTCCACAAAATCCTCCACAGCATCAACATGCAAGGCAACATTCATGTGACTCAATGTTAGACAACGAACCCCCTCTGCCTCAAGGTTGGGAAAAGGCAAGAACTCCAGACGGACAACTTTACTATATAAAGTGAGTAAATAAAACTACATGTGTATATGCATCATTTATAAAAGTGTGTGTTCATAATCAGTGAATCAGTTTATACCAATTTCTGTTTTGTTTGCAAAGTTAAAAAATGGGTAAGAAGATTACTTTTTCAGGTGTAACCAGATTAAAAGAGTTGAGGCTCAAAACAGGAGGGCAAAAGAAAATTACAGAGAATATTTATTTACCTTTTATTGTGTTTTCTTATGCCCTAACAAATTTGTTGTTGTTTTTTGTTTTTTTATTATTAATTTCATTTTTTCAGATGTAAACAAACTTGTTCATGTCTTGTAAATTTAATCACCAAGAGTGTCTGTCAAATTACAAAAAATAATTTTTATTATTCATTTTCACATTGATTCATGTTTGCTTATTTTTTTTTATATGAAATGCCTTGATAATACATTTAAAGTAAGGGTCTGGAAACAGACATGACAAAATCTGAAAGGTCATCAGTGACCAAAATGGGATAAAGGTCACAAAATTTTAATTTTACAGAAATAATGTTGGTCATTTCATCAAAATCAGTTTTTTTAATCAGCAATTTTGTTTTACAATGCTTTTCATCTGATAAAACTGGGGTCCCTAAAACTGGTGCACTGGTATACAATGTAGTATGATAATCAGCAGGGCCTTCGAATTCCTAATTACCATATGAATGCTCCCTGGGAGATATTGGCTAATGATCGCTAATCACTTTTTACCTGTGTTCTCATACCTGACCATAGTGATCAAACTCGGAACTGACATTATAGTAAAGAAATTCTATTCCATTATGAGCTGCTTCATAAGTAATTTTTCACTAGCCAAAAATGTGCTTAATTTTCAATATGTATGCGTGCAACTGTCTTCATCCAATCAGACACTTAATTGTAAGATGCAAAATTATTTCATGCCAAATTAAACTATTCAATGTTAACCATATTCAGTTATATTCAAACACTTGCAACAAAAAAATGTATACAGGTAATAAAGTTAGAGAACACGAAAATTGTCTGCCTTTTGATAAACAGATCATACTGTTAAATGAATCTGGAATCACTTGTAATTTATATGATTAACTTGAAACTTCTGGTTTTTTGTTTCTCAAAATTAAATCAAATGTAGCATGGTATTTACAGTTTTAAGTCATTAAAATTATTTCAATTTTAAACCCTTGTGTTCCATAAGTTGTTCTTGCATGTTTTCTAAAAACAGTATGCAGAGAAATTGTATATACATGTACATCTACTTTAATGCCCTGAATCTAGTATGAATCCGACAGTTTGAAAAAAACAACCTAACTTTCAAGTCATCTCAAAATGACCAAAATTGTGTGAAAAAATTTGAAGATCCTTTATTTATTTTTTCACCTCATCTCATGCAAGTGTAACGAAGTGTAATTACATGTACATATTGTTGTTATTATAACCAGTATTTGATATTAGAAGAACATTGCAGCTCATGGTATCACAATATGGCTATGAACGGTACAAGAAGTCTTTCACGGTAATGAATATATGAAAGGGAAGTTCAGAGGAAGTCTGGTCCATTAGTATGCAGATTCAAAATATATATGCTTCAGTCATATAGAGATGAGGAAAAGAATAATGGTACATTGTACATACATATCATGTACATTGTATCTTATAGGCCAATTAGAAGTCTGCCTTTGGTTAATAATAAGATCTAGTATAAAATCAATATGATTAATGCTTTGGATTAAATATGATGAAGACAAAGGCAGTGAAACAAGGGGACTATTGCAGAAATTAAAGGGGTCTGGAATACTCTGGATAAGAAATGTAAATAAATCACCTCTGCTAACCAGACTTGATGACAAAAACATTGAAAAAAATATTGAAGATCAAACTTGCAGATACACATGTACATGTAGTGCAAACTTCATACATGTAGACCAAACTGAAAATTTAATTCTCCAGTGCCTCTTTGAGCTTACATGTACCAAGCATGTCCATATAAGCACAGAGAAGACTTACAAATATATTTACAGTGAAAAAAAAAAGAATCACAGAATACTTGCAATTTAGAGAAAAGTTGTGCCACCAGGCCCTAAGATATGGATTGTGGATTGTCAGGCTTGTGAGTGTTGGGCTGGGCAAAGCTTTCCACTAGGTTGGGCAAATCTCTCCACCTTCAAGTCCTACTTTTTTCTGTTTCTACTCTTTTTCTGATGTATATTTTTTTTGGAATAAATAGAAAACCATGTTGTCCTTATTAATTTTCAATCATGCATAATCATTCAAAGCTCATACATGTATATAACATGTTCTCAAAAGCAAAAACATATGAATTCACTTTTAAACTAAATTAAAAGTGCTAGGTCACAAATTCCATGCTTCCACAGTAAGAAGAATTGCTATTGATCCAGATAGGGCCCTTGGTGGCCGATTGGTCTAAGTAGTCCCAACTACTCAATGTAACTGTATCACTAGCCTGTCAACACTGAGGTTGTGAGTTCGAATCCCGCTCATGGTACATGTAGGTGTGCTTGACTCCAATCTTTATTGACTAGGATGGTCAGTTTTCCTGCTGAAGGTCAGAGGTTCTCTCCTGGCACTCAGGCTTCCTCCACCAATAAAAACTGACCGCCATGAAATAACCTTTTGTGCTGAGAGCAGTCAATCAATATTGATCTAGGTCATGATGTACACATGCACATGAATATAAATCTACAGACAATGATACATTATTCAATTGACATGTAGTGCCTTGTACATGTACATTTTTTTTGTACTTTAAGAAGCTCTTAGGAAGTGTCAGAAAAGTAGTTTTGTTGTACTTTACCAATGAACAATATTTTCTCTGTCATTTGCATCACCCTTGTCAGTTAGATTTTACCCACCATTCTCAAAATTTAAGGAACAACTCTAAAATTAAAAAACATTACAGTAACTTTTCCAATAAAATTCATTACAGCTTCTATTGTAACAAGAATAACATTGATTGAACATTTCAATCATGTCAATGGAGAAATGAACCTTTCAAAAGAGAAATGAAAGTCATTGTAGTCATGTTTTGATCAGTATTTTAATATCAGTTTTAAAACTTTTAATAAAAGTTTGTGCCCATTAAATGATGAAATTGATTGATTTAATTACTGGATCTGCAACTGAACAGTAAATCAATGCATCACACCTATGTTAATGATTTTGATTAAGACCAAATGGATTCGATCATGTGCCCCTGTTGTCATATAGCAAAAGGAAGGACTGTTTCACTTTAATTTTTATATTTTCAGTTTTTGAATGTAAAGGACCGTTAATTGTATTGGTTCAGTTAAATGAATATTATCAAAATAACACAACATAATAAGTAATAAAAGACATTTACCCATGTTTTATACTTTTAATTTTTGGTTTTGAATAGAATGTCTTTTTTATTTTCATTTCGCAATCCGTTATAAGGTGTGTCAATGAACTGATAATAAGAAAAATAATAAGGACTAAGATTGAAGCAGTTAATATGATTTAGGAATTAAAATTTTACACTGTACATTTGCAATAATACATTATGGACATTACTAGGATAGTACATGATATATCCTAAGTCTGTATACTTTTAAGATAAAACAAAATCAGAAGGGAATTAAAGTGATTTTGGTCACACTCATAACTCTGATACTTGTTAGCTTATCCATGAGAGTCCAAATGATGTGCATACATGTATGCATGTATGTACAAATGTAACCAACTATAGGTCACTGTTCTGCCTTTACAATGATGATAGTACCATATTAAATAATAATATTGTTGAAACTTGGTAACATTAACATAGTTTTATTTAAGGAGAAAATATTTTTATAACATGTAAACGTTTAAAATAAATCTTGCATTTGGAATAAAGTTTAAAACTGTTGAATTTGATGGTGTTCAATGCTAAGTGTAAACAATACACATGTACCATTTTTTTTAGAAATGTATTTGACTGTACAGACATCATAACATTTCACCATTGCACTACAAGAACATATGTACTGTACATATGTTCTTGTAGTGCAATGGTGAAATGTTATGATGTGTACATTTCTTCTTTAGATAAACATGTGGGAAGAAACAAAACAAAGACATGTTTAGATGTTAAATGTTTTATCATAATTTTGATATGAGTTGATACACATTTAATGTTTACATTTAGTTGTATATTTACTTTAATACAATCCTATAAGTGCAGTGTAAACAAAGGTGGGGTTAATGTCAAAGAAAACTTTTAAATTGATACAATGTAGTTAACCTCAGACCTAATCATAAGGGAGGCAATGTTTGTTTATTTTAATTTTGGGCAGTGATGGCATTTATTTTGGTATTGAGGTCGTCTACATTGTTTAATTAGGTTACTAGCACATGTAAGGTTATTTTGGGAGGAAGTTTGGAAAATTACTTGACTGAAATACAATACTGCACAAACTGTTTTTATAATCTTCTAATTTCAATCATGGCAAGTTCACCGATTTCCTATTGAAATATATTTTTGCAATAAAAATAGATATGGAGACCATCATTGTGTTAAAATGATGTTTTCTTTGATGTCAGGTGTTGTCTAGGTGCATTTGTTTTGTCTGTCCTGGAGGCCTGGGTGATATTTGTTGTGATCTCCCCCATTGATCTTTAATCCTTATGTGATTTATGGGGGGATTAAGTAGTACAATTTTATCTTTGATCTATGCCATCTACTGACCTTATGTACTGTTGTGAAGAAAAGGAAGTCTTGTCATTGAACAATAAATGTGTTCAACATGGGGTAGTTTACAATGAGGATATCTTTTAGTAAAGTGAGATATACATCATAGTATCCATGTCCATATGAAGTCCAGGCCAGGGGATCCTTGATTAGAAATTGACAATAACTTATTGTAAGAAATTGCTTCGTTAAAGGTTTTTGTCGAGCCTGCGACTTTTGTCGCAGAAAGCTCGACATAGGGATAGCGAGGCGGCGGCGGCGGCGTTAGCTAACTTCTTAAAAGCTTTATATTTTAGAAGATGGAAGACCTGGATGCTTCATACTTTGTATATGGATGCCTCATGCTACGAAGTTTCCGTCAGTCACATGTCCAATGTCCTTGACCTCATTTTCATGGTTCAGTGACTACTTGAAAAAAAAGTTCAGATTTTTTGTAATGTTAAATTCTCTCTTATTATAAGTAATAGGATAACTATATTTGGTATGTGCGTACCTTGCAAGGTCCTCATGCCCGTCAGACAGTTTTCACTTGACCTCGACCTCATTTCATGGATCAGTGAAGAAGGTTAAGTTTTGGTGGTCAAGTCCATATCTCAGATACTATAAGCAATAGGTCTAGTATATTCGGTGTATAGAAGGACTGTAAGATGTACATGTCCAACTGGCAGGTGTCATCTGACCTTGACCTCATTTTCATGGTTCAGTGGTTATAGTTAAGTTTTTGTGTTTTGGTCTGTTTTTCTTATACTGTATGCAATAGGTCTACTATATTAGGTGTATGGAATGATTGTAAGGTGTACATGTCTAGCTGGCAGGTGTCATCTGACCTTGACCTCATTTTCATGGTTCAGTGGTCAAAGTTAAGTTTTTGAGTTTTGGTCTTTTTTTCTAATACTGCATGCAATAGGTCAGCTATATTTGGTGTATGGAATGATTGTAAGGTGTACATGTCTAGCTGGCAGGTGTCATCTTACCTTGACCTCATTTTCATGGTTCAGTGGTCAAAGTTAAGTTTTTGAGTTTTGGTCTTTTTTTCTAATACTATATGCAATAGTTCAACTATATTTGGTGTATGGAAATATTTTATGATCTTTATGTCAGTCACGCAGGTTTTATTTGACCTTGACCTCATTTTCAAGGTTCATTGCTCAGTGTTAAGTTTTTGTGTTTTCGTCTGTTTTTCTTAAACTATAAGCAATAGGTCAACTATATTTGTTGTATGGAAGAATTGTTAGCTGTACATGCCTGCCTAGCATGGTTCATCTGACCTTGACCTCATTTTCATGGTTCATTGGTCAATGTTTAGTTTACTTGGTTAATGTGAAGTTTATGTGACAGTTGTAATAAAGCTTTATATTTAGGACTATCAACATAATATCAATGATTAGTAAAGAAGGCGAGACATTTCAGGGTGTGCACTCTTGTTATATATTATACGTTACATGTAATATAACACTTGAGACAAATATTATGTTCATTGTGTTTGTATAATATGCTTTTTTTTCTAAGTAAAAAAAAATTCTTATTGACTAAATCTGGAAAAAAGTCCATCCCAAGTTACACTATACATTTTTTGGGCATGTATATAAGACAATTTGCACATGCTTGATGTAACTTTTGCAATTTCCAATGTTATTGAGCACCTGAGATCACCCCCAGTTTTTGGTGGGGTTTGTGTTGCTCAGTCTTTAGTTTCCTGTGTTGTGTTTTGTGTACTATTGTTTGTATGTTTGTCTGTTTCTTTTCTAGCCATGGCGTTGTCAGTTTATTTTTGACTTATGAGTTCGAATGTCCCTTTGGTATCTTTCGCCTCTCTGTTTTCAACTGATGTTGGTCCAATCTTATTACAATTTTGACTTTTTTACAGTAATGAAGGAGCAAAATTCTTTTGTTATTGAAAGGTGCAAATTAAAAATGACCTGCAATTTTATGCAGTTGCCTAATTTTCATGGTAAATTTATAAATAATGTATAGAAGTCTCCATAACAGTTTGGTTTACCTCATCCCATTAATATGTAATGTATAACATGTATTTTTTGACAGCAGTGAGTCAATAGTACATGCAATATCATGTCTTGTAATTATAATATTAAATATAAACATATTGTGATCCTCTTAAACCCTAATGAATACACCCTAAAGGGAGTGTAGAGTTGACTTTATTGTCATGAGTATTAAATGACCAATTAATCTCTTAATTATACCTATTTTGCCAGTAAAGACTTAAATGATGACATTTTGATATTGTTTATATGTTGGTGGGTTAAGTTGTGGGTGTATTCAATTAAGAATTTGTAGAGTTATATTGTATTTCTTTTCCAATACAGAGAGTAATATCTGAGAATTTTTAAATCTATATCTTAACAGTTCACATTTGTTTTAAAATAAACTCTTACCCTAAAAAAATAATGTTTAGAGGTTAAACAGGTCATTGTGTTAACATAGTTATATTTAGAGGTCAGTGTTTACATTAGATGTCTGTTGTTTATTTTTGTCTTGGCGTTGCTGTGAGGGGCTCAATCATCTTTGTATATTATATTGTTATTATACACATAATATTACAAGTTGGTCACACATATTAATAATTGTTCGATTGTAACTGTCACTCAAGTTTGCTGTTAATATTATAATTAGGTTCTGATGTTTACCTAAGCATTGTGTCTGATTTAGATTAAAGCTATGGTGATGTGTAATGTAGTAAACACTTTGTACTTTTTTGTGAAAACATTTTACTGGTTTGGTGTGTTAAACACAGAATGAAATAAAGAAAAAGTCATATCATGGATGAATATTCATTGTTTAAGATATTTTTGTATACACTTTACATAAAATAGAACAAGTTATTGATTTAATTTGGGGATGTATTGCGGGCGGGCGGCTGCCAAACAGTGTCCGTTCATTTACATGAAGACGCTTTGAAGAATTTTTTTCAAATTTAGATATGTTGTTTCCTGTGACTAAATGAAGGTCAAGTTCAATTTTCAGGATTTTAGCTTTTCTCGTTTTTGAGTAATAGCCCTTTCCCAAGAATTCAATTTTTGATGAATTAATCCATTTCTGTACAAAGGGAAATAACTAATTTTTTTAAAGATTTTTAATAGACATTGTATTCATGATAAATGACAATTTGGATTTTTTTTCCTTTTCTTTGGTAAATTGTTTGAAGAATTTTGTGGTAGGTTTGTTTGTTATTCTGTATAAACTAATTTCTGAATGTTATATATATAAATTTTTTTAATGAAGTGAACTCCTTTAATTAGATAATTATCTATTTTTATTCAAGGATATATTTCAGTACATTACATTGTGTAGATAAAGTTGATAGATAAGTTGCAGATCTATATTAGTTTGTGACAAATGAAAGAAAAAATATTTGGAACTATTAATTATATTTGATTATAATTTGAAAATAGATATACATTGTGTTACATCATATCTAATTTTAGAGAACTATTTTTATAATGTTAGAATACTATGTTAAACCATATTTCTGTTCAAAGGGAAATAACTCAAACTTATTCCATGAACCAGTAATGATAACATCAAAATTTCTTTATAACTATTTGTTTAAGTCATGTGTGTTATGAAGGTAGATGTCACAGTTGTTATGTGGTATTTTATTTTTGTTGTGTGTGTTAATGTTTAATTTTTACATGATCCTGTTTGGGGTTCAGATTTGCAAACATCATTTTCATTATTAATTAGATAATAATCTATTATAAATATTCAATCACAATCCAAATTCAGAGCTGTTTTAAGCTTAAATGTTGTGTCCATACTTGCTCAACTGTTCATGGTTCGACCTCTGCAGGAAAATCCGGTTTGCTGTCACTCGACAGCCTCTTGTATTATACTAAGGCCTATTAAGGTTCTTATTTTTGGGATAGACAGATGATCAACCATTTAATGCTCATATCAGCAGTCTCAAAGTATATCAAGGACACCAGTCTGATGGTTTAAATCATTCAAATGCTTTTTCAGAAAAATGCAAGTGTTTCACTAGATTGAATGTCCCCTTAAAATCTTTTGAATTATAAAATATTGCCTGCCCATGGCTAGTAAAATTTTGTTCAGACCATTAAATATTTTATTTTTCACTGGATGTGTCCTGACGATCAATATAATACTTCACTGCGTCTTAAGATGAAGAATGGCAAATTTCAGTGTTCTCCCAAGAGCCTTATAGCCATGGCGCCACATTGCTTTACTTTTATCGTTACATGCTACATGTATCTGAATACATTTTGTAATAAAATGCATTATTTTGTATTTACATTGTGTCATAGGTCAAATTTATTTGTTCAGTGTATGTTCAATGGTGTTAATATGTCCTTTGATTGAGTTAAGCTATTTCAGTTGATATTTTATAGTATGTCTTTCTATGTTGTGATGTTACACTATTGTTTCAGAAAAAGGGTGAAGGTTTGGTACCATTAAAACGTTTAAACCCGCTGCATTTGTTTGCACCTGTCCTAAGCAGGGCTTCCAAAATTATTTTTAGCCAGCCGGACATTTTATATATTATCCCGGTTTTAATCCCTTAAGACTAAATAAACAAAAGGCAATTATGGTAATCAGTTGCAGAGTTGGCCATCCCAATGATTCATTGATTGACATTTAAAAAAAACGATATTAAACTTTCTTTGATTCAAATTCGATTTTCTGACGTAGACTGTTAAATTGACAGTGCATCATTCGAAGTGTGCAACATCAGCGTACTTATATCTGCCTTAGACTTTTTATTTGTGCAAAATAACGTTGTCAAAAACTTTACTTTCGTTTTTATACCGGATGTTATCTTGCCAATGGTAAAACATGGACCAGAGACGGATACGTAAATTCCGTGTACGTTTGCAAAGCGTGAATGAGTGGAAGTAGCTCTTTCTACGTTATTTCTTCAAGAAAATATTCGAAATAAACGTGAGATAAAGGTATCAATGACAATTTAAGCATTTTTTGAAGAAATTAGGATGCATAATTAAATTTCACACCTGCGCACATGCGCACACGTGTACTAGTTCAAACAGAGACATGTCTCTAGGTTCAAACAACGTGGTTATGACGATTTTTCATTTTCACCTTTTGAATTTTTTCATCAAATCATATTTGTAAACGTATTTCTGATAATTTAAATCTTTTTGGCTAAATTAATTAGATGCAAACCGCTGAAATGTAAGAAAATAACTTTGAATAGACCGATCAATGTCCGGTTCAAAATAGTTTACCTGTCACCTGAACAGGTAAATTTCTGCTGTTTGACAACTAATTAGCCTTGATTAAAATGAGAAGGTATTAAAGTAGGGGTTGTTTTGATAGTACTTAATGATCATGTCACTTTTATGACCGGAAATGTGTGTCTGTTAAAGGCAAAACGTTGGGTCAAAAAGATCGCGAATTATGTTAAAATGACTGTCTCTTGAAGCCTTGAAAACTAAAAAGTAGATGACCGTTTCATGCTTTGCCCAGCCGGACTTTTACCGGACATTATACAAATGTCCGGCATATATGACCGTTTTGGAAGCCTTGGTCCTAAGTCAGGAATCTGATGTTCAGTAGTTGTCGTTTGTTGATGTGGTTCATAAGTGTTTCTCGTTTCTCGTTTTTTATATAGATTAGACCGTTGGTTTTCCCGTTTGAATGGTTTTACACTAGTTATTTTTTGGGGCCCTTTATAGCTTACTGTTCAGTGTGAGCCAATGCTCCGTGTTGAAGACCGTACTGTGACCTATAATGGTTTACTTTTATAAATTTTGACTTGGATGGAGAGTTGTCTCATTGGCACTCATACCACATCTTCTTATATCTATTATAAAATTGGTGCTATAATTTTGTGGAAACAGTTCTATTTGAAAATTCTGGGGAGAGCACCAGCTCTATTATTTTGCTTTTGGGTTCTGTCAAGTGTTTTTAGGGATTTTACACAATATACTTTCTTATATGTATATTGACCAATTTAATATGTCACTACAAATTAAACATCAAGGTCTTTAGCTTCCATCAATTAGTTTCTTTCTTTTTCAGTTTTTTGCCTTTTCTTTCCACAGAAAAGCAGCATTAACATGATTAAAAAGAAACAAAAACATGTACATGTATCTTAAAGTTTTTATAACAAGGCAGAATAATCTATAAAGTTTTTACCTAGTTGTTAATTACAATACCAGTTGACGAATGTTTGACTTATATGAAAATAAGTTTAAAAATAAAATATTTTCATATACTTTTGACTATCTGCAGATTTGTTTTACATGCATATGTATATAACAACAATAAGGTTTACTTTAAAAAGGTTTTCTGAGTATGTTACAGTCTCATAATAATATATTCCCTTTTTCATATAAAAGTTATGCATATAGGGCTACAGTAGGGTACCCCCTTTAGGTCATAGGTCACTTTTGAAAATTGCCTCAGGTCACCAGGTCACTTTTATGCAAACTTTACAGTTCTTAACTGATCTAATTCTTGGTCATGTAAATTTTTAAAGGTCACAGGTCATTTTCAATGAGACTTCATGTCACAAGGTCACCCACTAGGTTGCAGGTCTTACTTTAACTTTAATCACTGTGCCTGTTCCATGTTTGGGCTACATTCAGAAACTAAGATTGAAGTGATTTTGAAGAAGAAAAAAAAACTGCTCAGTAAGCAGGTTAAAGTGTAAATCACTCTTCTATCACTTTCTCACATCACTTGAACTGGGAGCAGTAATTTCCGCAAATTTTGAAAGATAACCAAAAATGATTTGCACCTTAAGTGCTAATGACGTAGATGAGAGAAGTGACCAGGGCATCTAGAGAACATACCTCAGGGGAAACAAGGAGTACTATGAACAGTCAAAGCTTTTACAATATTTATGGACATACACAAAAAATGCAAAGATAGAATTGAACAAAGATTTGTGCAATTTAACAAAAATATTACATTAAGAAAACTCAGTCAACTCCCCTATTTTTCCTCCTGAGAATAAAAATCCTATTGAGCACATGTCAATTAAAGATGATCATTTTATAGTATCTCTGGTTTGAAGTGGAAGATGAGTGGAAAACAATTAAACAGTGTCTATAATTAGTTAGATTGTTATCACAAAGAAAATTAAAAAGATGAAGCATTTGATTTATGACTGAGGATCAGACTGTTTTCTATGATTTTTACTGTCTAAAGTTAATATTATTTTATATCTTTATAGCCATTATAAATTAGTTTTTCGATGGCTTGTCTCATTTATAGGTCTTTTACCTTTAGATTTGTTAATGACCTGAATCAGGTGTTTGTGCTTTGAATAATTTAGTGTATATAGAGTGCATGTGAATAGTACATGGCACAGTAACTGTGATATACATATATGGCCATGTTAAAAAAACATCAAACAATTTTATGAAAAAAATATAGACTAACATTTAAGTCAACTACACAATAAGTACATGTACCAATCTTGTAATTTGTTAACTATTTTATGTTCTGTCTATTATGTTTATGCCCGGCAACAAATGTTGTATCTTTGTTTGTCTATCTGTCTGTCTGTCTGTGTTTATAGACTTGTACAGAATTGAATGGTTAATTTTTGTATTCCTGATAACATTTAATGGATCTGGAAGAACAACGAAGAAGTTTCACTTTTTCAAATTTTTTAATCTCTTGTTATGTTATTTTGAATGATATGTAGAACTTTACTTTTGCCAATTTAGACACTGAAGTTTGCATCACAGAATATACCAATATGGGTTTCTCCTAATATTTTGAAAGCATTCACACTTATTTAAGAAAAAGCGATCTACACTGGTTTTCATAATAGAACGTGTTGAAGTAATTATAAGGATTTCCTTATTTACTTCACCAATTCCTTATCTTACCAATCAGATAATCAAATTTAACAAGATTTCAGTCCACACCCTGTAACTGGTTTTATTTTTGCTACAGCAGATACATTTGGGCCTGTGTTCCAGATTGCCCTTAAAACGATTGATTTTGTGATTGTGTACACCAGATTTCGATCTGTGCTTCCAATATGCTGTACTCATAGCTGGTAAAAGGGTGAAAAGTCAGGTTTTAAAATATTTTTTGAAGATGAACTGTGGTCTTTTTTAAGTTATTGTTTTGTTTGTTGTTTAAAACTTATTTCCCGTATTGAAATACATACATAAGTTCTGTAATTTTTTTGAATTGAATTCACACTACAGACTGCTTGTGAATGACAGTTTTGTTGCAAAATCATTGAATGAATTTTGATTTGTTCTGTGAACCACACATGTAGTTTATTATAAATGATCTTGTTACAAGGTACTCATTAGTTTAGTGCATATTGTTCCTAATTGCTAATTTCTGTCTGCAGTTAAACAATAAACAAAACAGGTTACAAAGCATGTTGGACTGCTTTTTCGCATGTTAGACACCAGTAAATAAAGGTTAATTTTGATCCCTACCTTGAAATTGATTGCCAGTTTAAAAAGGTAACTCATGTGAATAGCTTGTGAATTATCTGATCACTGACCCATTCCTGGCTATAAACTTACCTAGTCAATAATACATGTGAGAAACAAAGCAAATAATATTCTCAGTGGGACTTTTAAAAACAAAACAACAAAAGTTAAAAGAAAACTTCAAAAACTTGGGTTCAGTAAAGAAACAATTTGAGTTGTTAATATTTAAAGGAGTTAATTGAAAGTTAATGGTTTGATCTTTTATATATTAAGTGTTTTATTGTTTTCACTGCAAGTTATGAATTTTTATGCCCCCGCCATAGCGGAGGGAGCATTAAGTTTCACCCTTCTCTGTCCGTACGTATGTCAGTCCGTCCGTACGTCCCAAAGTTGGTTTCCGTTCTCTAACTTTAGTTTGCCTCAACCAAATGTTATGAAACTTATACACAATGCTAATTACCACAAAACACAGATCAAGTTTCAATTTTGGTGGTGTCACTTAAACCGTTGTAGAGTTATGCCCTTTACAAATGGAAAAATTGTTGAATTTTTTATACGCCCATTTATGGGACGTATTATGGTATACCGTTGTACGTCCGTCTGTCTGTCCGTCCGTCTGTCTGTCCGTCCGTCCGTCGTCAACATGTCGGACATTAACTCAAAAACGCTTTAACCAATTTGCTTAAAACTTTGGTGAATTGTTTATATCTATTGACGTGAGCTCCCTTTCGTTTTTTATAAATTTTAGATTTTTTTGTTTCCGAGTTATGGGGTTTTATTCATTAAAAAAAGGGGGATTTTCCAGTTTTCAGACAATAACTCAAGAATGCTTTCACCAACTTGCAAGAAATTTTGGTTAATTGTTTATATCTATTGACATGAGCTCCCTTTGGATTTTTATACATTTTAGATTTTACGTTTCCGAGTTATTGGGTTTTATTCATAAAAAAAAGGGGGATTTTCCAGTTTTCGGACAATAACTCAAAAATGCTTTCAGCAGTTCTCATGAAACTTTGATGAATTGTTGATATCTATTGATGTAAGCTTCCTTTAGAATTTTATAAATTTTAGATTTTACATTTCCAAATTATGGGGTTTATTCATTAAAAAAGGGGGGATTTTCCAGTTTTCAGACAAAAACTCAAAAATGCTTTCAGCAATTTGTATGAAACTTTGGTAAACTGTTTATATCTATTGGTGTAAGCTCCCTTTAGAATTTTATAAATTTTATTTGTTTATAGTCTGACAACAGATTTACTAAGTATTGCGCAACAGCACAGTGTATTGCACAACAGCAAGAAATCTTTAATTGAATATAAATTCAATTCATATAACCAACTTCAAGTTCTTTGACTACATTTATTCAGAAACCTATAATAGATGTATGTCAAATATTTAATTACAATCCAAATTCAGACCTGTATCAAGCTTGAATAGTGTGTCCATTTTTGCCCCAACTGTTCAGGGTTAGACCTCTGCGGGCGTATCCAGCTGCGCTCAGCGAAGCAGTTTATTCTTTTCTGTTCTTTAACTTTAGTTTGCCTCAACCAAATGTTTTAAAACTTATACACAATGCTTATTACCACAAAACACAGATCAAGTTTGAATTGTGTGGGATCACTTAAACCGTTGTAGAGTTATGCCCCTTTCCAAATGAAAAAAAATGCTGATTTTTTTGTTTCCGTTCCCTAACTTTAGTTTGCCTCAACCAAATGTTATGAAACTGATACACAATGCTTATTACCACAAAATACAGATCGAGTTTAATTTTTGGTGGTGTCACTTTTACTGTTCTAGAGTTATGCCCCTTTACAAAAGGAAACATTGCTGAATTTTTCGTTTCTGTTCTCAAACATAAGTTTGCCTCAACCAAATGTGATGAAACTTATACACAATACTTATTACTACAAAACTCAGATCTATAATAAATTTTGGTAGCGTCACTTTTACCATTCTTTAGTTATGTCCCTTTATAACTTTATATGATATGCAAGCAGGGGCATCATCTGTGTCCCATGGACACATTCCCCATTTATTTTATTTAAAAACTCTCAGATTTATGTTTTTTTTCTCATTTGATGGCACTACATGAACTATATGTTGATCTATATTTGGTCAAACATTGCATTTAAAACTTGCATTGTTAAAAAAACAAATATGCAATGTTGATTGTAATATTCATTCTTCTAAGATATATTTTTCTAAGCAATACTAGTGCATGTAAGGAGGTAATTATCTGTATGCAATCGTATTTTTCTATTTACTGACTATTTATAAGACTAAAAGTTAATTAATTTATGAGCTGTCCTTCAGACTAAATTTTTTGAATGTTTTGCAACAGCTGCATAACTAAGTGTGTGAATTGAAACATACTGTAACGTTCCGGGGTTTTCTTGTCAGGATATACCCTTCGTTACTTTTGTGGGCCTCTGGTGAAGGAAATAATAATAAACATCATATAGGAGTTCATAAATTGTATTAATTCTATTATTTCTGTTTAGCAATACAACAAACACAGTAGTTCATAAAACCAAATACGTTAATGATATATACAATAAGTAATACAGCAAGGTGCATTACTTGCACCAAGTTAATAAAATAATTCTTCTAGCGCTCGATGCAAGAAAATCTACTTGGGACACGGCATTCTAATACTCTGCATACTTGGTGCAGGAAAATCTACTTGGGACACTGCATTCTAGTACTCAGCATACTCGGTGCATGGTTAGCGATTTACCCGAACAAACAGTACGTCAGCATTTTTATATGAAGACTTGGTTAATTATCAAGTCTATTAAATAATATCACCAAGCACTTTTACTTGGTGCAGCAAATTATAATTTGAGAGATACTGCTAACTGCATGGAGGTTCTTGGAGAGAAGCTCCCAGTAGGAACATGCGTCCCGTATTTTATACAAAATCTTCGTTACGTGTGACGTAATACACCAGTTATTCACAAACAAGAACAGGAACACGTAACGTTACATTTGGCGCGTTATACTGAAACTAATTATATACAAATACAAAATGAACAATAACACACATAAATAAAGTAGATATATAGATTTAAAGAAGTCAGTATATAATGTAAGGTCCGGGTAAGCTATTTCTTCTGTAAAATACGAATCAGAACACAACAACGGACATCTGCATGTATCAAGTGTGGAACGGAGACCACAGTGATAATATAAACACATCTATCTTATTTACACAAGTTAAACCACAGTAAAATTATCAGCTTTCAAATCACCGGGGCGTAACAATACACTAGCAGAATCTGTGAGCTACCTGTAGAAAGAGAGGCACCATGACCTATAAATCATGCTTCATTACCTTAGGTGAAGTTTTAGGTTTGAGTTCCCTTATGAGATAAATACAGAACAACATTTAGAAACACCTTATTAAAAGTCATTATCTGATAAAAATTTACTCTTAAAATATAAGCTGTCATTCTTATAGGAAGATCTTCTGAATGTCAGGAAATGTTTGCATGTGTCTAATTTTCACTTTTTTTGTGGTAAACACTTTATATAATTACTGCAAAATTTGTAATTTGTAGTTTATAGTTCCAAATTTCAATTCTCAGACTCAAATCTTAAAGAGGTCAACAATGATTCAGAAAGGCAAAGGTTGTAACTATCATTTTTCTAACAGTTTGTCTCATTTCACACCAAAATCCCAAAAGAATCAAATATAATATATGTTAGACCCTCAAAGTAAGCACATGGAGCTGTAACTTTGAAATGTTCAGTCTTTTTGAAAATGATCCCAGTGTTGAAATAAATACATTATATGTACAAGGGAATATGTTGTTACCTGATAACTGGTTTAATGAATGACTATTTAAGGGAGTGAGACAAAACTTGTTATCATAGATTAATGGCTTTTATATATTTGTGAATAATTGCATATTGATTCAATTTGGAATTGTATCCCTGACAAGGTTGTCATAAATGGCATATATAAGTATTAACTATGCATGTAGTAATACTTAAATACTGGTCATTAAAGGGACAATTAATATTTTAAATCAACATAATAAAAATCATTTAATATTATCTTGATTAAGGATGACATGTAATGGAAAAGATTGCTGTACATTTAGAAATTTCTGAGATGGTTTAGTAATTGTGAAATTTGCAGTGGGATAGGTTTTGCAAAGATCAAAACTCTTATTTTAATAGCATTATTTCTATGTAGCATTTCCTGAAATCACAACAATTAATCTCGCATTTGTGTCCAATGTTCAGCAATCACATTAATAAATGCATAAAATGTCTGAATTTACAGTACCTTTAACTAACAAGAAAATGGATTGGAAAAAAACCTTGTGCTGTCCAGTTTTGGCTTACAATTACGATAATTTCCAATTGCCACCTCAAAATATATATATTCAAAATGGTACTGTAAAAAGTTGAATGGGATATTTAGTGAAAAAATAAAAACATCACTTTCACATCACTTTATAAATTGGAAGCGTCTGAAGAGCTTTTTTGATTTAACCTTCAGCATATACGCTCAAAGCTGAATATCTGAAAGCAAAGGATTATAATAACCAAAACAGTTGAAGAGCTATCTGGCCAAAAAGGACAATAAGTAATTATGCAAATAAAAATGTTTATTATTATTTTAGTCATCAGTAGGTACAGGTTTGGTGATCAATGACATATATGTTATCAAAATGTCACCACATTTATTTCTGGCAATTTATAAATAATAACCTATATTTGGAAAGATCACAATAGTCATGATAGTACAGATTTGTGATGTGAAAATTTTGTAGTGTGCATACAATATTAAATGTATAAAAACTTTATGAGTCATGTATTTATTTCCCTTAAAAATTATAGATGAAATGTCTTTATATGCATAAATATACAAAAAAATGAATAAGTATTATTATTTTTTTAATCAATTATTGACTGATATTTGTCTATTGTACATTTTAAAAGTGAAATAGTATGGATCAATGTACGAGATGATTAAAGTTCAATAAAGGTAATGACTTTTGCTTTGTGAACATTTTAACTTTCTGGTCCTTATTTAAACCAGTTGATTAAGTTGAAAATGTTGATTAAGAGAATTGTAATGGATATATGCATATGAGGAATATGCAAACAGAAAACTGCCACATAGAATTATTAATTTCAGGACAAAAGAGAAATGATACATCCATCTCTTTACAACAAACTAGAATGTCTGGTTGGCATAATGCCAAAGCAAACAGCTGTAGAACTATTTCACCTGAGCTTAATAACATGGTGGTGTATTGGGGATCTTAACTTGCACTGATTTTATTGATAAACCATACTTTACAAACAGTTTCTGAAAGAGGTCACATTAGGGGGGAAAGATTGATATGTGAATTTGAAAACAAAAAAAGCTATCATACACAAAATTCATTCTGAACAGTGTAAAACTGAACTACATGTATACAGAATATACATATATTACTATTTTTTGTTGTTGAGTCATTTTAGGTTGGTTATATCTTGAGATAACCTAAGATTGGAAACTACTCATATAAATGAGTAACTTATTGCTCACAAGGAGAGATAAAAGAAGAATTGTTTCATATCGGAAAAGGGTGGCAACATAAGAATATAAAGTTACACAAATGTATATATACATATGGATGTAATTAGGCACAATACACATAAAATTATTCTATATTAGACTACTGTAAATTCAGAAATTATTGCGAGGTTTTTATTAATGCAATAATGCGACTGAATGAGTATCGCATTAATAAAAACTCCATTCTGATATCTGATACATGTAACTGAATGCAGATTTTCCTGAAATCGCAATAATTAATCTCACTTTTAGTCCATTCTTGAAAATTCGCATTAATAAATGAACTCAATAATTTCTGAAGTTACAGTATGTTATAAACAGACTTTTTATCTGGAATGGTGTCTTTTATTTGATATAACAATCATTTGATTTATGAAAAAACTTATTTATACAAAATTATAAACACCTTTTCTTTTGAGAACTAAAAACACTACTAGATACTCAGACAAGAGTTTTTGTTATGACACAGTTAACTGTACGTCAATGACCTACAAATTTCAGACCACCAAACCGAACTTAAGATAAAATAGTAGTTGCTAACAATGAACAATTCATTTAAGACGGGATCAATTTGTAAAGTCAGCGTCAAGTTTCACAGTCAAGGAGGGCTGATTTTTAAAAGCCTGCTCGGGTCAACAAAAGGGGTTGTAATTACGGTTTTTACCCTTGCATTCTAAACTTTATTGTACTTGTCTGTCTATATTCATTTTGGTTATCTATTCAGATGCTTTTCAGTAATCTTGTTATACCCAGTGACCCTCCAATGAGCAATGAATCAAATCTGATCAAATGTGTTCTTAAATACAGATCCAGTTTAAAACCTAACCTTAAACAGTTATTCGATGCTCAAAGGGTGCATGTGATATACAATTATTGACGTCATTCTATTGTTTTTAGATTAGATGTTTAATTTGATATTGTTGTTGTTTGTTTATTTCTTGTTAAAGTACATGTACAAGTAATTATATTAATTGATTAATGTCTTGTTAGAAAACACCTTTGTTTTGACAGAAATGCTTTATAAATTTTGTAATTTTTATTTTCAAACTTATGCTGGTACATTTTCATATACTGGTAGTATAAAAACACTTAGGTTTAAAATGGGTTGATGTTAATCATGTTAATAACATCTTAACTAATAAAAGATTATAGTTAGATGTTAGTAACTGCAATTTGGAAATTCAATTTTGGTTTCAGTTTATAAAGGTATTAAATTAGCTATTATCAAAACTTTTAGAATGTTTCTTATAATAAATTGGTCCTTTATTTCTTCTTATACAGAAAAATCATTTACAGGAAGTTACTTTTTAGATTCTTAGAAATATAAGTTCAGGTTTTTATTTTAAATACTAAAAATATAATTACTTTTTGCGATACAATGTATTATGTTAATGATATGGTCTATGGCTGATTAATTGTTTTTGGTATGAATAAGTGTTTAGTATGCAAAAATGTACAGGATTGACCACAAAATAATCTGATTCCTGGACAGTTGACATATTTAGCATTGTTATGTATAAAAACTTGACATTCCTGATATGCTCTGTAGGTAGGAAGGGAAAACATTGTTCTTTATTTATATATGATCATGCACAACACATTATAAAATGTTGAATAGATTTTTAGAAAATGCAAGTCAAGGTTGTCATTTGCATATAATTGGTGAAAAATTATAAAGTAATTTTTAATTTAAAAAAAATAATCCAATGTACATTGTATAAACAGGATCTTCAGTCTGGTTCCCTGTTAGTACATTTTGTAATTTAACAAATGAACAGGATTTGCAGTATGAATCCCTAGATTAGTTTTTGGCACATTTATGCTTGCAGTGAACTGAGTTAAGCAAATTGGAAAATGATATTTATATGCATACATGTTCAGTAAATCACAATATTGCCATAGAAATTGAGTGTTTGATCTGTCAGCATCTAAATTTATGTGTCTGTTGTTCTGTAAATTTGATGAACAAAATATAAATGAAGTAATAGAGATCCACCCATACTTTAAATACACCTACACTGTCTGTTTTTATACACACCCTTAATCAAGTGCAGTTCATCAACGCAGATGCACTTTAATGGTTATAGGTTATTATCGTGTTAACCGCATATGGGTGTCATAAATGATAAATGTTATCAAATCTTAAATTTCATATTTTTGTAAACATCTTAATGGGTACATATGCTATATTTACTGTCAGTTTTTATAGTTTTTTTTTTGTGTTGCAAATTATATTTTGCAGGTGGTACAACAAATTGAATTTTATATCATAATGAGATGGATGATTTTGCCAAATTAATGTGTAATTGTACCATATGAAATAGTGCATTGAATTACTTGGGTCATAATAACTGAATATTTTGCAATGTGTCAAATTATGCTTTGTATATTAGATATTTTATTAATTATTTATGTATTTATTCATGTACATGTATTCAGTTCGAGTTTTAATTATTGCTTAAACGTTGTTATTTTTATGAGGTTTTAAGATGGTGTGGTTTATGATTTTTGTTCCTTTAAAAAGATCCTATGAATATACAAGATGTATCTTAGCACTTCTGTAAACTGTTCTGACAGTATGCATGAATTAATAATGAACCAAGCACAAACATTGGAACTTTGAACCAACCATTACATAATATACATACATATTTGTGTTCTTCCCAGTATTTGAAAAAGCAACATGGGATTTGAAATATCACTGTGTCCCGAAAATACAGTCACAAAATTAACCTTGATAACAGTAAGGTGCTGCATGTTGCTATAAGGCCATGATGAGAACAATTCATAATCATGCAGGGCATACAAACACAGAATTAAGATGAAGAATAAATCCCAAAAAATAATCAATGAAACAAAAATAGGCAAAAGCAGCCACAAAGAATGAGAAACATCAGCACCATCTCTAGTTTGCCCAATCAGTTTAAAACTTACAAAGTATTCAGTTTATATTCTGTTTAATGTAACAGTCAAGGCCAAGATCTAACTGTATTTTTTTATGATCTTTTTATGAAAACTAACTTTTGTATGTAATTGGGCTGCTACATTTATGTAAGAAATTCTAAAATAAGTCAAAAGAGGCACAAAGCTTGTGTTTGTGTCGTGATGTCATAAGTGATTGTATTGGGGTCTTTGGTTTTCACAAAATCAAAATTATCATGCTAAAATGGAAAAAACATGTTTTCAAATTATTGGAAACAGATAGAAAGTATGTATGAATTTGAGAATTATAATGTTGCAGTGAATATTTGTACTTCTTTTTGTTGCAGTTTCTTTGAAAAACCACTTCTTTGGACAACCAGTAGGGTGTTTTTCAAGTACGAGTTAAGGCTGCTAGGTGAACTTTATATTTGTACTTCTGCTTGCATTATAATGTAACTCCTCTTCTGCTTCAGATTTTGATAACTTATATTTAACGATGATTAAAGTGTTTGTTTTTGTTTCCTACAGTGGATTTGATCTTTTTAAACTGAAGTTAATCAGAATAAGGTGGCTTTATTTTTGTCTACTGGAAAGTCTCCAAACACCTGATGTAGTTGATTGTGAAACTTAAGAAAATATTACATCAAAACCTAATCCTGCGATAAAATATACTTGAAATGAGATGTAAAGGAGATTGTTTCGACCTTTTTCTATAAATACATTAAGGCCTGTTCATATTTTCGAATCACTGTGTTTGTGTTGATAAAAGAAGCTTTTTCTGTATCAAACTGGGAAGAATCTGGCAAGAGATGAAAATGAACAGTTTCTAACATGTCAGTTTACAATGGGTTAACCAAATACTAAATAGATAAATTGTGTAAATATTTGGGCTTTTCATGTGTTGCTATAATTGAGTTACAAAATATTATAATAGGAGATATGAGGTTGATATTGAGGAGAAAGCAGTTCCCACAGTAAATGACATAAAAAATGTACACAAAATTCAACACAGAACTGAATAGAAACTTATGAAACCCAGAGGAATTTGTATTTTATTAGATTCTTTTCTTTTTTTTTTTTTTTTTTACCTAAAATAGACTTTCTTTTCCCCATATTTCAAAGGTAATACAGCTTTTTACTGAAACTTTTATTCTACTTATCAAAACAATATCATAATTTGGAAAGGGGTTCAAAATTCTGTCCAAGCAAATTCAATGCGAATTATTAAATCAGACATTTGATATACCGGTAGAATAAAGTGAAGTTTTGACCTGAACTGTTTATTTTTGTGTAGAAGTGTAGTGATTTCAATGTAATAACAATGATGTTTAAACGTACAAGAATAAATTTGACCCATTGGTACAATTTCACTGTTGATCGATGCATTATAAGATACGTGAAATGATAAATCAAAGTTTGTTTGAAGGTTTCGTCATTTTATAGATATTTATACATGTAATTGTACAACTAGTTTTTACTCTATATTTATATCGACCCAATAAGTAATATGTTAGTTCAAGGTAATGATTAATGGAACGTTACACAATTTCCTTTGTAACACCTGTTTTCTAATCGTTTAGTATCTTTATAGCACCTGTTTTACATGTTCATAATAATATATTATGCTATACTTCTTCAGCCTCATAATGAATTAGTTGCAAGGTTGGCAGGTAAAAGTTCTCCATCTGTGTTACAAGCAGTCATGCAAATATAATGTATATACTAGTACTTAAGATTCATTGATATTCTTTAGCTACTTATTTTCATTGATTTTTTGTGTACCGGCATTAAATGTATTGGCTGCACACATACATCTATGGAATAAGCAAACCTCAAATGTCAGTACTCTGTTAGTATTTCAGCTTTGGTGAAAAAATTCCGACCAAATCATTAACTTTTTGTTTTCTCTTTCAGTCATATTTTACAGACAACAACATGGATAGACCCAAGAAAAACAATTAATCAGCAGCCAAACCTGAATGGCCTTCAGAGTGCCCCACCTCCCCCACCACAACACTCCCCAAACGTCTCACTACAGAATATAGGGCCCCTTCCACCAGGCTGGGAACAAGCTTTTACACCTGAAGGGGAAATGTATTACATCAACCACATGGAACGGAATACAAGTTGGATGGATCCTAGATTAAGTAACTACATTTTAATTGATAATAGAATTATGCATGGTTGTTATTAAGATGGGTGTAGTAAAGTTTCACATTGAAATGATTAAGTAAATTTGGATATTCTTCTTTCAGGCAGTAGTTATTTTTATTGAATTCTTATATAATCAAAAACAATCTGAAATTCATATTTCTCAGTGATTTGTCAAGATAAAAGTGTAAACTAAGATTTCTAAAACCCTGGAATGGAATCTGATGCTTCAAATTAATAAAAAAAAAATATATTAAAATTAGTCATTTGGAATTCTAATCTGATGCAAATATTTGTTAAAATATCAGTTTTCTTAGTTTTCATGTATTGTTACAATATTATTATAATTCCTACATGTCTAACAGTGTAGAAAAATTTACACTCTAAAAGCACTACAGATAACAATACATTCAGCATTTAATATATTAAAGAAAGAAAACAAAACTAAAGGTTTAAAAATAAATGTTCAATTTTGTCACAACTTGTTTGATTGTTAAGTGCTAAATGCTTCATCAGTCATTATGTTTTTGTCTCCCCTGGATTATGTCATTGAAAGATAACTTTTCTTTTTAGTTCTTACAACAGCTCAGAGAATGCAAGATGTTAGATTACAACCACCACCACAAATATCAGCACAACCAAAATACAGTCCCACAATACAAATGACACAGTTACAAGCTGAAAAAGAAAAGCTGCGAAAAAGGCAGGAAGAAATAGATCGCCAGGTACAATCAACTTATAATTGGTTTACAATGTGTATATAATTTACACCAATATACTTTATGATTATTTTTATCAAACAAGTGATAGTCATTTCAAACATAATATAATAGTTTAGATAAAAAGCAACTGAATTCATATTGCATTGATTCAAATGAGTATGGCCACGATGGCCTTAAATTCACCCTTAATCAAACTATGTAATACCATATGTAAAAATCCATATTTACGATCTCAAATATGTAAATTTAAATACTCTACACACTTTTGTTGTCGGCTGTTTGTTTTAACAATGTTGACAGCTTCAAAAGTTTTCATCAGAATGCACAATTGTGAGGTCATAATGGCATCACAATTGTTCTAATGCATCAGAGCTTGTTGAATTTGTATTTGTTATTTATTTTACATATTTTGTTATCAAATTTTTATTTATTACTAAAGTTAAATTTCCTAGAATTTTAGGACCAATACAGACTGGACCCATAGGGAACCTACTCCTTTAGTTCTATTCTCATGCAAAAATTTATAAAAGTCACATTATTTAAATTCATATTTAAGTCATCTTTAGACGATTCACAAATGTAGGCATTAACTGTATTTACATTAGTCAAAGCAGTTTGTGATCCATTGTTTAAAACTCAAAAGTGAATTACTATTAGTATTCACTTAGTATGAAATACCATTATTGAAATTAGTTTGACATATTTCTGAGTCAGAAATTTTATTTATATTTTTAGATGATTCAGTTATAATCATTGATTGTTTTAAGATGTCAGTGTTGCTGGATTAATAGCAGTTTAAATGCTTTTACTTCACAGTTTAAATGCGTTACTTGTTGTGAGAAAGAAAGCAGTGTCTATATAGCTGTCATTTTCTACTCACATTGCAGATTTGTAGACACAAGATTTATATCTGTCAATTAACTACTCTGTTACTCTCCAAATATTTTAAATAATTTGTTGACTTTACTCATTTAAAGAAAAATAAATTTACAAACTATCAAGTCAATATTTCAACATTTCTTTTATCAAAACAAACAGATAAGATTATAACATTTCTGGTGATTTGTTATGTGCATCTGTTTTTTTTCCATTTCTATGTTGCATCATTTGTATTGTAATAAAAAAGACAAGATCACAAACACAACAAATGGAGAAACAAGGAATGATGACAAGAAACTAGAGATTTTGAAGGCTTTATTTGATTTAAACTGATAAAAAATTGATTTTAAACATAGCTTAGCAACTTTCATTACACTAACATGTATGTCTTTCTTACTATAGGAGATGCTCCTTAGGGCACGAATGCAGCAATTACAACAAAGTGGGGACAGTAATCTGAAGCAAGATCCATTACAGTCCGACCCATTCTTAGGTCAAAACCCCTCGTCTGACCACTCACGACAAGCTAGCACAGACAGCGGTGTTGGTAGGGTCACAGGATTATTTGTTAATTTTTTTAATGTAGAAAATAAAGATTTGATAAAGGACAGAAAATTTTGTATTTTTAAATGGTTAATTTATTATGTTCTCAAACTAAAAAAAATTATTGAATTTATTTCAAATTCCTTGAATACACAATTAGTGGTAATTTTTCTTATTTTCATTTGTTTGAATGGCACAAATATGAAGGTATGAAACCTTGAGAAATGATATCATCAAAAAATCTTCGCTGATTTTACATATATCATAAAATTACTATCAAAATAACATGAAATGCCATGCACATAAATAAAAATTGATACTATATTTGAAGTAGCTTAATATAGCAATTTAACTGTTTTTAAAGGATAGCGACATTGTATTGGCTGCTCATCTTTTACTTGGAACTAAAAGTAACACTTGTATATACGGGAAAATGTGTTCATTTAATGTGTAGTAAATCTACATTGGATTGACTCACTGACCAAACAAAACCATGTGGTTTGTAGGAATGAACTGTAGAGATGTAGTTATACAGCTTGTATTATACTAATTCATATCTAGATTGAATGCCTATATAAATAAGACAACACATCATATTTGAAAATGAATAAAAGGAGATATGGAGTAAATAACAAGGAGACAGCAACCTAACAACAGACATATGGACGTTACCATGCTGTCACATATAATTTAGACAAAATTTGCAGTTTTTTTTGCCCATTGAATCAAAAGGATACATGCAAGACTTGAAAATGTCAAAGAAAAAAACAAATAAAAGTGGTATATTTTTATATTGAAGGTGGAATGGGCACAGGGAACAGCTATAGCTTACCCAGAACTCCTGAAGATTTCCTGAGTAACGTTGATGAAATGGACTCATCAGACTCAAGTATGAGCATTGTAGTTTTATCAGAAGTTTCAATTGTTGCTTGTATGGTGTTATCAAATATCTACTGATTACATAAAGACATGGATATTTTAATGTTTAAATCAGTACGATCCTGCATGTCTGTCCTTGTGTCCTTCCTACACAGAAACACATGGATATTTTAATGTTTAAATCAGTACGTTCCTGCATGCCTGTCCTTGTGTCCTTCCTACACAGAAACACATGGATATTTTAATGTTTAAATCAGTACGATCCTGCATGCCTGTCCTTGTGTCCTTCCTACACAGAAACACATGGATATATTAATGTTTAAATCAGTACGATCCTGCATGCCTGTCCTTGTGTCCTTCCTACACAGAAACAACAAGTTTTGAGATTCATTAAAATCGCAGTGTATAGGTCCTTTTGACAACTTTTATTCAAACTTTAAATGGTATCCATGATATCACTGATGCAAATACCAGTCGACTGATTACGAATATAGAGGAAAATCATAATTAACTTTAAAAAACAATAGTGGATTCACATTAGAATGTTAGACAATTCAAACTTGGTGTTTTGATATAATGAATTCATTTTAAACTTTTGAACAGGCCACAGATTTAATGATTTTGGAGGAATGGACATTGGAAGCCTAAGTACAGATGATACCAGCAACATGGATAGTGATAATTTAGTGCCAAGTTTACAGGTATATTTTATATAATTCATATCAAGGATAACGAGAATCACCAAAAATATTAGACAGTTCAACAGACCACATCAACCACCAATGGTAGCAATATATAGTTTAGGAGTTTGGTTTCACATTTTAGCCATGGTGAATTTTTTAAATATAAAAGTTATTGTGAAATTGAATTGATTTTTAGTTAGCTGAAGAATAATATAGCCTTCAAAGTGGATTTATATGAACATGATGATTATTTTTTGCATGTTTTGTAGGCCATTTTCTGTTTGACAGTCCATATTTTCACATCTGTACCGCCCATAGATCAAGAAATTATTGTAGTGTTTTTCAACAAATATTTGACGCTTGAACTTTTAAATTCAATTTTATGGAAAAATAAGGTGAAATTCATATGATGGTTTTTTTTTTGGACCTTTTAAGAGATAAATGTCAATTGTTTCAGAAAAGGTATCATTCTAATGGATTGAAAATCTACTTTGGACCAAATGTTGGGGACTCTTTTTTATACAACCGCAAAAAAAATTTTGTGGTCGTATATTGGTATGACGTTGTCGTCGTCGTCCGAAGACACATTAGTTTTCGCACACTAACTTTAGTTTAAGCGAATGGATCTCAATGAAATTTTACCATAAGGTTCAATACCACAAAAGGAAGGTGGGGATTGATTTTGGGGGTTATGGTACCCACAGTTAAGGAATTAAGGGCCAAAAAGGGGCCAAAAATAAGCATTTTTGTAACTTCCAGACATAACTTGTATGTAAGTGTATGGATCTCTCTGACATTGTACCACAAGGTTCCATATCACAAAGGGAATGCTGGGATTGATTTTGGGGGTAATTGCCTCCAAATTTGAGGAATTAGGGGCCAAAAAGGGGCAAAAAACAACCATTTTTCTAGTTTCATGACAATAACTTGTGTGTAAGTGTATGGATCTCTCTGACATTGTATCACAAGGTTCCATATCACAAAGGGAATGCTGGGATTGATTTTGGGGGTAATTGCCTCCAAATTTTAGGGATTAGGGCCCAAAAAAGGGGCAAAAAACAAGCATTTTTCTAGTTTCATGACAATAACTTGTGTGTAAGTGTATGGATCTTTCTGAAATTGTACTACAAGGTTCCATATCACAAAGGGAAAGCTGGGTTTGAGTTTGGGGGTAATTGCCCTAAACGTTTAGGAATTTGGGGCCAAAAAGGGGCCAAAAAACAAGCATTTTTCTAGTTTCCAGACAATAACTTGTGTTCAAGTGTATGGATCTCTCTGAAATTGTACTGCAAGGTACCATACCACAAAGGGAAAGCTGGGATTGAGTTTGGGGGTGATGAATCATAAGGGGGTTCAAAAAATTGGGGGGGATTTTTTTTCCTTTTTTTTCTTTAAAATTTTCCATTTTAAATTGATTATTTCTGATTTATATATAAAAGCAAATAATAATGATATGGTTTGAATAGGCAAATTAAAAATTTTTAAGTTCTTAGACCACTTTCATTCTGTGTGAGAAACCTATGCTGTGTCAAATATTTAATTACAATCCAAATTCAGTGCTGTATCAAGCTTGAATGTTGTGTCCATACTTGCCCCAACTGTTCAGGGTTCCACCTCTGCGGTCGTATCAAGCTGTGCCCCAGCGGAGCATTTTTTTTACATTTTTACCCCCCTTTTTGCTATATTTTGTATCAAATAAATGCAGATTGTTGCCATGGTTTCACCAAAAAGAGATTATTTTTCACCATTTTAACTATTGGAAATCAAATCTATGGAAGATGCTGTTTCCATACATATGCACATTCATAATACAAACATTAAGCCTGATTTGTTAGAAAGCAAGGGAAAGAGGGTGGTTATAAATTATGAGTTAATTTTAAGTTTTTTTCCTAACTGTGTATTGCTACCAATCCTCAGATTCTTCAAAAAATACATGTACAAACAAAAACAACAGGTAACACATGGTCCACAGTGTTCTTCCCAGGATTTTAGGATAGCACCAGGGTAACGCGTGTGGACAGCTTGGTGAAATGATTCATACTATCAGTTGCGTCGCGTTGCGTTGCTTAGCTATATTTCTAGTCACTGTAGTTTTTATGTGTCTTGTTTTGTTTTAATACTGTGGTACTGTATTATGCAGACATTGAGTCAGAAAATTATTGGTAAAAAAGAAGTAAATCAAAAAACAGTTTGTTTACTTTAATATCTTTTTTAAATAAATAAAACATTATTCATTACAAAATATTCATCTAAATTTAAAGTAATTAAATCTTTTTTAAAATCCATGATCAATAAAAATAAAATATCATTCAAAAGAGAACAAAAATGTTCAATTTAAAAAACTTTCTAGTTACTAGAAAGAAAGTTGTTGTATGTTTAAGGATTCCTGTCATAAGGAGATATAAAATTAACAAGAACAAATATTGTTTTATTATTTGAACCAGTATCAATCTTAAATTTAAATAAAAAGAAATTTTTCATAAATTTTTAAACATTTTGCCATAGATTTCATGTTAATATTAACCTTTCTTGTCTTTGGTGATAATCAAACAAAGATACAGACTTAATACTGCACTCAAATCTAAATATTTATTCGTCATGATCCATTTATACAGAATTCCTAAATCTATAAATTTATCTTAATAAGTAACCATATTCAATGACAACAACAAAGTCTCCCAATTTTTCCCGCCTTAATGACAGGAAGTAGATATAAATAGATTTAACATGTGCTTATGGATAAAATTTGCAAGATTACTTCTGTTATTCATTAATTATGGATATAGATATCCAGTTAGAAGGTACAGTCATGCATTTTATTTATAAAATAGAATAGATTGCAATTAATTGTAAATATACTTGAATATGCTACGTGAACTAACTGGGTCATGTGATATGTACAGATGATTTACTTGTTGACAGATACTATAGTTTGAAACCCGACTATCATGCAATAACTATGTCCTAATTAAAATTAATTTGGCCATGGTTTAATCAGAGACATATAATACTATAATATAAGAATTGAGAAATGTATCCTTAATCAGCCAACTTTATTATGTACAAAAAATGTACCGGCTTGTTTACAACTATCGGGTCAATACTGTTTGTGTACAAAGTATATGCCGACTTGTCACAGGTCAGCGCTTGGGTGGTGAGTGGAGCCATAAAATAGTTATCTGTGACCATAAAGTTATGATCTCTTAATTAAAACACAAAAGAATTATGTAACAAGTGTTAATTACATCGATTAAATCCAATCAACAAGGTTAACCTCATAAGGTAAATCGATCACGTGGTGTAAACAATCTGTGTTGAACTGGTTTGAACTGGTCAAATTTCACCTGGAATTTTATACCGCACGGAAAAGATTTAACAAGTCGTTTAAAACTTTACCTATTTACGATTTTTTTACTGAAAATTTTAGCACCACGGACAAAAATTATACATCGCGGTAAGACCGATAGCACCACGCTCAGAAATTATACATCGCGGGCCCGCGGTCCTTTAAGGGCCTGGGGAGAACACTGGTCCAGATAGTCAGACTTGGTACAGGCACAAAATGTGGTGGAGTTAAACCAGTTTTATGTGTTGCAATAAAAAAACCTGCTCATTTCAGCTTCTGTATATCAGCATGAAAGAAATAGATATTGAAAAACTGTTAAATAGAAAATGATAAATAAAAGTACATGTATATGTAGAAAAATTTTAACAGATACAGTAAATATGCATAAAAGGAGATTATGGTAAAGGTCAATGAGACAACCAGACAAGGTCATTGTAATATTGTCTCATTGATGAAAAAAGACTTTAAAAAAAAAGAGTTGAGGCAAGATAATTCCACAGAGAAAACCATATAATTGACAGTAATGCTACATTTTGAATTAACACAGAGGAGACAGCAACTAGTGCTGATGATAATGTTGAATAAGGTCATGGACACAACATTGAAATTTTCACACTTATTTCATGTTTCATTGTGTATGTGCTTAATCTAGCATTTATCCACTAAAAACGCTTTCTTAGATAAATATATTTTAAGTACAAGTGTTGTTAGAACTTGATTTGAATAATACTTCTGAGAATTTAAAGACTTTTATAATCCATTGAGGTGTTGAAACATAAAGTGAAGCTGATAATTACATAGTACTGCTGAATTAGTTAGATGACAGACACTTGTTTGAGTTTTGATGAAATATAATGAACATGATTTTATACTGTTGAAAGTTATTTTCTGAAAAGTAATGTTTGATTTGTTTTTATTCCAGGAGGACTTATCAGGGGACTTAAATTTAAATGAAATGGACGTATTAAATAAAGATGACAATGGCCTGTTAACATGGTTATGAGGTCAAATGCCAAAGATCAAAGTTCATTGACCACATTTCAGCCATCATGTGTAAAGTGTTCTTCTTATTTTACAAATGTAGTTTTATTTCGATCATCAAAATGTTTTCAAAAGAAGAATTTCAGTTAGAACTGAGTAAAAAAAGGAAACATACTGGGAGTGGACACAGAAAAGATGATTTAAAGTATATATGTGATGGAACGCCAAAGAATATGCAGGGAAAATATAAAAAGAAAAACATATCACTTTTTTTCATAGTTCCTCATTTCATGGGATTATGGAAAACAGTTTCTAAAGCTCTTATCAATTAGAATCAAATTTTCATTATCATTTTCAGATGAGAGCTTGTAAAACGTGAGGTAAAAGTCATCTTTTCAAAATGCTTTGATGATCCAGGTCATTGTTGACAAAATACTTGATATATTCCATGTTGCAATGGTAAATGTTGTTGTCATATTTTCCCATATGGGGAGATTTTGTTTGTTTATAAATATTTAATAAATAATTATTTTTCCAGTAGGATTTTTTTTATAGAATATCAGGGAAAAATTACAAAAAAATTTTGTATTGACATATATCATGAAATATACATACACAACATCCATCATGGAGTTATACATATATACATACACAAAAAAAGTCATTTACGTTGTATCATTATTTCATAGTCAATCAAAATTTGAGTATTCAGTGAAAGGTAGAGTCGCTTTTGATATAATAAGTTGTGCAATGATATCTTCCGTCAAACAGCGGCTTTACCTCCATTTTGTTTTCTTTCTTGTTCATGTTTTGTTGATAAGCAGCAGAAACAAGTTATTTGTTGTACTACACATTCAGTTCTAAGTATCTTGTAGACTTTTCTTGACTATTGTGTATCAATTAGTACTTTGGTAATTGTAGTTTATGACTTCTTTTACTTTGTGTGAAAGATAATGAAGTTTTTAGTTATATTATTACAGTTTCAAGCTTTTATCTATCTTTTTTCTTTTTCTTTTTAGTAAATCTTATTGATTTGAGAAATCTCTTTTTATTTGTTGTGGAAAAAAGAGTGCTGATAGTTGTTTTTGTCTGATTAAAACAGGTTTTTTCATTTTCTCCATTTACTCGAATATGGCATGAATGTTGAAGGAAATCCAGTCAAAGGTCAACTTGAACGTCAAGGTCAAATGACACCAATTATCAGGTTACATTATTAATGTCGATACCAGAAAGGCATATTTATACGTCATGAACTAAAAGTTATCAATGTTCAAGAACAAGATCTTACTCAAGGATAAATTGCTTGCCTTTGATAGTGGAAAAGCTAAAGAATTAGTTTTTGTCTGGAACAATATTTTGCATTCAGCGATTTTGTCCATGAAATAAAAAATCTATTTCACAATAAAAAAAAGTAGGCTGATTTGCTTGTAGAATTTAGACTTATTTGGTTACCTTCAATGTTCATGCTGCAGTAAATAGGAAGTCTGTGAAAGTTTGATTTTAATCAGGCTGGTTATTGTTTAACCCCTTTGTGAAAGCTTATCTCTTAACTGACGTCAGTAAAATGTCATTGTGTACATGCATATTAAAATATAAATACAAAGTATATATTATTATTTCTCCAAACTATGCAATATACTCCAGTTGTATTTATTTATATGTTCAAAAAGTAGAATGGACAAAAATTATATAGAAATTGGACCAATTGAACTTAATTTTAATTTGTTTTGCTTAATTTTTAATATTCTGAGTAGCTATAGTGAAGTTTTAAATAGTGTTTTTACAGAAATGTTGGAACCTCAAAATTAAAAGAGAAGCATTTAAGAAATTTGATTTCAAAAATATATTTGATTAGAAAAGTCTGCAGATATGGAAAAAATGATTTCTGTTTTTAACTCTTTCATTTAAAAAAAAATCTTAAGATTAAATTTTGTTGGTCCGCAAAATTGAATAGGTATGTTATTAAAAATATGTATTACAGAACACTTTATATTTCTATCATTTATAATCACAAGTTTTAAATAGATAGAAAATTTAGATATTAATATCTAGTATGAAAATGTAAGAAAAAATTATATTTGAAGGTTGTAAAATATACTATATTTAGAAGGTTTTAATACTGGATTGAATATAGCGTTTCCAATGTTATTGTAATGTGTTTACTAACAGTTTGGGTCATTTAATTTTTAAAACATCTGGAAACCTCTTGTATGTTTTATTAAGATTAATAAAGAAATTGAAAATGGCCCAAAATTTTATGCAATTTTCAGTTACAAAATACTAAAAAGAATTATTTCAGAGTCTATATTTTTAATTTTCAAAGTTGTTGCTTTTAATAGTTGCCTTAGCAACTCATGTGTGATATTCGTATTAAACCTGTGATTTTTGTCAGAGATCTTTGCAATTTTTACCTCATGTATTTTAATGCTTGCTGGCAAGAGGCTGAATACAAGATTTTTTTAATGCAGCTTATGTAACATATTGAGTTCAACGGTCAGTTTTCAAATAGCAGCTCACTGTTGTTCACAGGAGAACTCATTTAAACTTTTGTTGTATTGTGTGATTCCAAATTTGTTGAATTTGTGTGACAAAATTTATTTTGATACAATCACCATTTTGATAAAAATATTCTTAATTTGGAATTGATATTTTTTTATATTTGATTAAAGGCAGTTATGATATGAGCAAAATTTACATTCCAATGTCCAAGTTAAAAGGCTCTCTGTGGGAAGAAAAAAACCTTTAGAAAGGTTTACTGTGGCATTCATATGATAATTCAATATACAGTTTTGAAGAGAATCAGGGAAATTGTTTATAAATACCCCACTGAGACCCTTGACACAATTTTTCTCACAAGGTTGAAACAACTGTCATACACAAACAACTGGTTGCTGTTTGTTGACTTGTGGTTGTCATGACAATATTTAAATCTGCCATAAGGCAGTAAGTAAATAACTTGCATATATTATTAATACTTGCATTGAGGATGTGTTTCAATAGATATTTTATTTTTTATTAGATAAGATTTATTTTTCCCCTCAACTAATGTGCATTTTTGTGGTGCTAAAATTTTGTATGTTAATAGTATTTTCAAACTTTTAGTTGCTCATTTATAGAGCTAACTATGTATAATTTGGTCGGGTGTTTTCTTAAATTTTAACGCCACAAAACTTGATAAATATAAAGAAGATGCACAGTTTTTTTTGTGTTAACTCAACCTTAGACAAGTGCTAGATTTATTTTTAGATTTCTATGTGTACAGTTAGTATTGATTTTCATTTGATATTTGTGTAGTATAATTTTATAATTTGTTTCATTTGTATAAGAATCATTTAGTTCAGTTTTTATTTCAAATCCTAGGATCAACTCTAAAATAGTTATTTTAGAACTGAGACATGAAAATCTAAATCTTCAAGTTTTTATATGTGACAAAAATAACTTTGGTATAAAAAAAAACATAAAGGTAGATCTAGAGTATTGTCTCATTGACAATCATACCACATCTTATTTTTACAGGACTAAAACTTGAGGAAAAGACATGATAAAGTTTTAGCTTTCTTTTTTATCATCTCAAAAAATCATATCTACACCTTCACACTAAATGTTTGATTTACAGGTATGAAAAGGGCTTTATCATTTCTTAAAATTCAGAAAATCATCTTTACACCTTCACATTTAATGTTGGACTGATTGTATGAAAAGGACTTTTATTCTCTCTTAATTTTAGAAAGTATCCACACTTTCACAAAAAATGTCTTACTTATAAGTATGAAAAAGGGCTGTAAAGGGGATGTTTTCACTGAAGAAAAGAAGTTTTGAATTCAAGCATAGTGCTCACTGTTGATTTGGACATGATAAGTAAAATAAAAGATAAGTAAAACAGACCCTATTAATATCAAATAGAAAATAACTCTTTTATTGCATACAGTATAAGAAAAGAAAAATACCACAATTATATAGGGATTAAACTGAAACTGGACACAACCAGAAACAACACACCAATACCTAGACATAGCATTCATTATTTATTTATTTATCTCATCCTGTTTTAGAGTTGATCAATACAAACCGTTTTGTAATGTTCAGTTATTTTTGTAAGTTTATAGACATTTTTATATTCACTTCCTCATGCATTAAATACCATGAACATTTTTCGATACTTCAACTTATGCATAGCAAGTTCAACATTGTACATATGATCTCAATAAAGAAAAGGCATGGAGATTTTAAATTTGTAAAAAAAAGTGAGAAAATTGTTATATATGTACCTTAAGCCTGGGTACTTATATTGTAAATAAAAAATCAAAAAAATCAAATAAAAATAGTAAATAAACTTGAACGTTATTTGTTTTTATTCCTGCGATGAGACTGAACAAAGGCACCATGTATTCTATTGGCCTAGACCTTTTCAGAATACAAAAGGGTTGGAGGTACCCAAGTTTTAATGAAATATAGGTAATCAGTAAATTTCAGTCTGTTTAATTATCCTCCTCCTTACAAAAATGTCACCATTTCATTGGAAGGAGCAACTTCATTTAGTCAGGTCTTCAGATTCTTGTGTCTCATGTGTGTAATTTTGAATTTCAATAGTGTTCTGAACAAAACAAGTTAGAAAGGTTCATCAAGACATCAATTGTAATTGCATGAAATGTTCTCCACAAATCAAGCTAATAATTACAGCTAGATACATTTTAATCTTTGATTGCTGAGGAAAAACTGTTACTTGTGAAGTCTATGATGTTGCTGTATGAAATCTAAGAACTACAGCAACCAATTATAAGTGTAGGACTGCATGATATCTTATCAGCAGGTTAATTACATACAACATGGTTTCATTACTCAACACCCATCAACTGTAACTTTTCTTTAAAAATCTTCTCTAAAACTGTTCAATGAATGAAAACCAAAGTTAATCTGCTTAATCTCAACGATGTCTGTGATGGACTTTATGTATTTTGTCCAGACTGATCAAACAACATGGCCACTGTGGTTTAAAATAGAACATAGAGGTCGAGCTACAGTTTTTATACGACCACAAAAAAATTTTGCAGTCTTATATTGGTATGACGTTGACGCCGTCGTCCTAAGACACATTGGTTTTCGCACTCTAACTTTAGTTTAAGTGAATGGATCTCTATGAAATTTTACCATAAGGTTCAATACCACAAAAGGAAGGTTGGGATTGATTTTGGGGGTTATGGTACCAACAGTTAAGGAATTAGGGGCCAAAAATAAGCATTTTTGTAACTTCAAGACATTACTTGTGTGTTAGTGTATGGATCTCTCTAACATTGTACCACAAGGTTCCATATCACAAGGGGAATGCTGGGATTGATGTTGGGGGTAATTGCCTCCAAATTTTAGGAATTAGGGGCAAAAAAAACAAGCATTTTTCTAGTTTCATGACAATAACTTGTGTGTAAGTGTATGGATCTTTCTGAAATTGTACTACAAGGTTCAATATCACAAAGGGAAAGCTGGAATTGAGTTTGGGGGTAATTGCCCAAAACGTTTAGGAATAAGGGGCCAAAAAGGGACCAAAAATAAGCTTTTTTTCTAGTTTCCAGACAATAACTTGTGTTTAAGTGTATGGATCT
The DNA here is from genome assembly GCF_021869535.1 of Mytilus californianus. Taxonomy (NCBI): domain Eukaryota; kingdom Metazoa; phylum Mollusca; class Bivalvia; order Mytilida; family Mytilidae; genus Mytilus; species Mytilus californianus. The sequence goes on from NW_026262690.1 coordinate 67,964,151, forward strand.
CTCTGAAACTGTACTGCAAGGTACCATACCACAAAAGGAAGGTTGGGATTGAGTTTGGGGGTGATGAATCATAAGGGGGTTCAAAAATTTGGGGGAGGGATTTTTTTTTCCTTTTTTTCTTTTTCTTTTTAAATTGGTTATTTCTGATTTATGTATAAAAGCAAATAATAATGATATGGTTTGAATAGGTAAATTAAAATTTTTTAAGTTCTTAGACCACATTCATTCTGTGTCAGAAACCTATGCTGTGTCAAATATTTAATCACAAATTCAGTGCTGTATCAAGCTTGAATGTTGTGTCCATACTTGCCCCAACTGTTCAGAGTTCGACTCTGTGGTCGTATCAAGCTGCGCCCAGCAATGCATTTTCTTGGCAAATATTTTGAAAACTATAGCAATTAAAGAAGAACTGGCACAGTAAAAATGGTCAGCACAACTAGCTCTTTCCAGAAAAATTCAGAAAAATCTTGTTGTTTTGGAGTTAATGCCTTTGACATGTTGACGTAACTTTTTTAGCTCACCATCACTTGGCATCTGTCGTCATTAACTTTTACAACAATTTTCTCTGAAACTAGCGGGCCAAATTTGATCACAATCATTATTGGGGTATCTAGTTTTAAAAATGTGTCCTATGACCCTGCCTACCAACCAAGATGGCAGACATGGCAAAATAGAAGATTGGGGTAAACTGCAAGTGTTGTCTATTATCTTGAAGCTGCTTTGAATAGAGAAAATCTAACAGGGTCAGAAATGTTGATAATAATGAGATCTACCTGCTGTTCGTTTATGCCAAAACTGTCGGATGACTTTTTTGAAGACTCATTGCCGTTTAAAAATGTCAAATTTTATCATTTTTTTTTATTTTTGTCTAATATTTTGAAAATTATGATAGTTACAAAGAAACTTTTATTAGGAAAAGATAAGCAATACAAGATTTACAAATAAGTTAACAATGGGTGAAATCATCAGACGACTCCTTATTGGATGAATTGCTCTTTAATGACAATTTTTAACAATTTTTTGCGTTTTTGCCAAATATCATAAAAAACTAATAGATAGATAGAAACATTTAAAAGGAAAAATGATCAGTAGGACAAGAACTAAAATAAATCAACATGATTGAAATCGCCAGTCGACTCCTTATTGAAGTAATTGCCCTTTTTTTTTCATGACGATTTTTACAAAAAAGTAGCCATTGTTGAAGATGCATGTGACCGATACAGGCTCGTGAGAGCATCTAGTTTAGCAGTTCTTAGCTATTGTTATGAAAATTATTGGAGCTAGGTTCAAAGTGTAAACTGCAAATATGATCAACATGGCAAGTTCTTTCTACCTGAATAATTTCAGAAAAATCTGAAAACCTGATATGTACCTATTGGCCTTGAAATGTAAGTTTGAAGCAATTTTCACAGTTTTTAAATGACTGCAAAAATTTGCGGCTGTATTTTTATGGCAATGTTGTCATCGTCCAAAGACATTTGGTTTCCAGACAATAACGAGTATAAGTTTATGGATCTCTGAAATTGTACCACAAGGTTCCATACCATGAAAGAAACGTTGGGATTGATTTTGGGGGTTATTGTCCACACTGTTTAGGAATCTAGGTCTAAAAACAAGCATTTTTCTCGTTTCAGGACAATTGTGTATAAGTGTATGGATCTCTATGATATTGTACCAATAAAGTTCCATACCAAAAAAGGACGGTTGGGATTGATATTGGGGATTCTGGCCCTAGCCGTTGAGGAATTAAGGACCAAAAGGGACCAAAAACAATACTTTTCTAAAACTTTGTATAAATTGCTTGTTTCTTGACCAATTTCAATGGGGTTTAATTCAAAGTCTTGAATTTGTGGGGTTCTGTAATATGCTGAATCTAACTGTGTATTTAGATTTTGGATTTTGGGCCCCTCTTTTAAATTGGTCCACATTGAGGTCTAAAATTCAACTTTGTTTGATTTCACCAAAAATAGAATTATTGATGTTCTTTGATATGCTCAATCTAACCGTATATTTAGATTTTTAATTTTGGGCTAGGTTTTCAAATTAGTCCAAATTGGGGTTCAAAAGTAATCTTTTGTTTGATTTCAACAAAAATTGATTATATGGGGTTCTTTGATATGCTGAATTTAAACATGTTTACTTGTTTTTGTTAATATGTCCTTTTGATCAAGTTAAGCCATTTTAATTAATATTTTATAGTGTGTCTTTCTGTTGTAATGTTACACTTCTGTTTCAGGTTTAGGGTGAAGGTTGGTACCTGTTTTAGAAAACGTTTAAACCTGCTGCATTTGTTTGCACCTGTCCCAAGTCAGGAGCCTGTTGTTCAGTGGTTGTCTTGAAGTGGTTCATAAGTGTTTCTCGTTTCTCGTTTTTATACGACCGCAAAAAATGTTTTTGGATCGAATAATGGTATGATGTCGTCGTCGTCTGAAGACACATTGGTTTCCGGACAATAACTTTAGTTTAATGAATGGATCTCTATGAAATTTTTAAAGAAGGTTCAATACCACAAAAGGAAGGTTGGGATTGATTTTGGGGATGATGGTCCCAACCGTTTAGGAATTAGGGGCCCAAAAGAAGCATTTTTCTAGTTTCAGGATAATAACTTGTGTATAAGTATTTCGATTGCTCTGAATTTGTACGACAATGTTTAATACCACAAGTAGAAGGTTGGGATTTATTTTAGGGGTTATGGGGCCAACAGTTTAGGAATTAAAAGTTTCAAAACGGGGGGGATTTTTTTTTTCCAATTTTTTAAGAGGATTCATATTTTTTTTTTTAATTTTCAAATTTTGAATTTTTGAAAAGTTTCAAGAAGAAATCTTCAATTGCACAGCATTGCGCAATAGATTTGTAAGATCTTTGACCACATTTATTTTGTGTCAGAAATCTATATTATGTCAAAATTTGATCACAATCCAAATTCAGACAGTATCAAGCTTGAATATTGTGTCCAAATTTGTACCAACTGTTCAGGGTTCGACCTCTGCGATCGTATCAGGCTGTGCTCAGTGAAGCATTTTATTTATATAGATTAGACCGTTGGTGTTCTTGTTTGAATTGTTTTACACTAGCCATTTTGGGGCCCTTTATAGCTTGCTGTTCGGTGTGAGCCAAGGCTCTGTGTTGAAGGCTGTACCTTGACCTATAATTGTTTACTTTTCACACATTGTGACTTGGATGGAGAGTTGTCTCATTGGCACTCATAGCATATCTTCTTATTGAGGTTGGATTTTGGGCCCTGTTGTCAAATTGGTACACATTGAGATCCAAATTTTGTTTGATTTCATCAAAAATTGAATTCTTGGGGTTCTTTACTATGCTGAATCTAACCATGGATTTAGATTTTGGATATTGGACCATAATAGGTTAAAGTCCAATTTCACAATTTTTTAAGTTCTTAGACCACATTTATTGTGTCAGAAACCCATGCTATGTCAAATAATTAATCACCATCCAAATTCAGAGCCGTATCAAGCTATCTTCTTATTTATATTGAATGTTGTGTCCATACTTGCCCTAACTGTTCAGGGTTCAATCTCTGTGATCGTATCAAGATGTGCACTGCAAAGCATTTTATTAACTTATAAATTATAGGAGCAAGGTCAAAGGTGTAAATTGCAAAAATGATCACAAGATCTGCCTACCCAGAAAATTGGAGAAAAATCAAATTATCATACCTGTTTTGGAGTTATTTCCCCTGAAATATCTATTGTTTTCAAATATTTTTGTAAACAGATAGGAGTTAGATTAAAAGTGTAAATTGCAAAAAATGATCAGCTCAAAATCTTTTTACTCTGAATATTTCAGGAAAATATGTCAACCTGTGTAAGTTAATGCCCCTAAAGTATACAGTTTTATACACATGTCTTTAAAAACAGGACGTATTATGGTATACCGTTATTTGTCCATCTGTCGTCAACACTTCGGACAGTAACTCAAAAATGCTTTCACCAATTTTCATGAGACTTTGGTGAATTGGTTATATATATTGAAATAAGTTCCTTTTCTATTTTTAAAAATTTACTGATTTTTTGTTTTGGAGTATAGGGACTATTCATTAAAAGGGGAGATTTTCCAGTTTTTGTACAATAACTCCAAAATTCTTTGAGCAGTTTTCCTAAAACTTTGGTGACTTGTTTCTATCTATTGAAATAAGTTCACTTTTGTTTTTTTTTAAATTTCTGATATGACATTGTTGAGTTATTGATTTTTACTAACATTGACTGCGTAGACAGAGTTCTTGAAAAGGGGTGGTCGAAATGTCCTGGCCAACGATTTTGCACAGGACTGACACAATTTTGGTATTTTGCAATAAAAACAATAGTGAGGACCAGCAGATTTTCTTCAAGGACCACCAGGGAAAAAAGATTTCAAGAGCTCTATTTTTAAATAATATACCGCCGGTACCATAATTAGTCAATTATATGGTATTGGTTTTTATACGACAGCAAAAAATTTTTTGGGGTTCGTATAATGGTATCATGTCATCGTCGTTGTCGTCTGCGTCATCGTCGTTGTCTGAAGACACATTTTGTTTCCAGACAATAACTTTAGTTTAAGTGAATGGATCTCTAGGAAATTTTATCAGAAGGTTCAATGCCACAAAAGGAAGGTTGGGATTGATTTTGGGGGTTATGGTACAAACAGTTTAGGAATTAGGGGCCAAAAAGGGGCAAAAATAAGCATTTTTGTTGTTTCCCGACAATAACTTGTGTGTAAGTGTATGGATCTCTCTGAAATTGTACCACAAGGTTTCATATCTCAAAAGGAAGGCTTGGATTGAGTTTGGGGGTATTTGCACCAAACGTTCAGGAATTAGGGGCAAAAAAGGGGCCAAAAACAAGCAATTTTCTAATTTCCAGACAATAGCTTGTGTTTAAGTGTATGGATCTATCTGAATTTGTACAAGGGACCATACAACAAAGGGAAGGCTGGGATTGAGTTCGGGGGTCTTTACTCCAAGGGGGGGGGGGGGTCAAAAAGTTGGGGGGGGGAGGATTTTTTTTTTTTTTAATTTTTTAATTTTTACATTGATTATATCAGACGATACTTCAAATTTTTATGATCTTTGACCACATTTATTTTGTGTCAGAAACCTATACTATGTCAAAAATTCGACCACAATCCAATTTCAGACAGTATCAAGCTTGAATATTGTGTCTAAACTTGCCCCAACTGTTCAGGGTTTGATCTCTGTGGTCGTATCAGGCTGTGCTTGGCGAAGCAATTTATTCTTATTGTTGAAGGCTGTATGGTTGCCTTTAATTCCTCACATCCACTTCATTTGAACTTTGGAGGTTTTGACTCATTGGCAATCATACCACATCTGCTTATTTTTATTTAGATAGTGGCTCAAACAAAGTCTTTTTCTTTGATCAAGTTAATCTGCTCTTTATTTATTACTATTTTCACTGTTTTTCTGTTAGTTTTAAAACTTTAGGAGCTAGGTTAAAAGTGTAAAATGTGAAAATGATCGGCATGACAAGATCTACAGACGCCATCATGAGTTGGTTGACTGTTATGGAATATCTTAAATCACACATTGACCTGAGATATGTTCTATATGTTGTAGTAATTTTCCTGTCCTTTTCTTCTCGATTGTTACATCACCAAATGACTTATTACTGAGTTTGAATGTACCATGATCAACACCATAGGTGCCACATCTAAAGCAGAGATTGCTTCTGAGGCACATGATATGATTTTCGGTGGAGCTTGTATTACTCAGTCATTAGTTTTTATGCGACCGCAAAAAGTTTTTGTGGTCGTATATTGGTATGACGTTGGCGTCGTCATCATCGTCGTCGTCCGAAGACACATTGGTTTTCGCACAATAACTTTAGTTTAAGTGAATGGATCTCTATGAAATTTTACCATAAGGTTCAATACCACAAAAGGAAGGTTGGGATTGATTTTGGGGGTTATGGTACCAACAGTTAAGGAATTAGGGGCCAAAAATAAGCATTTTTGTAACTTCCAGACAATAACATGTGTTTAAGTGTATGGATCTCTCTGATATTATACCACAAGTTTCCATACCACAAAGGGATGGTTAGGATTGGCTTTGGGGGGGTTATGGCTCAAACCGTTTAGGAATTAGGGGCAAAAAAAGGGAAAAAAACAAGGGTTTCCTGGTTAATGGACAATTTAAAAGCAGTGTAAGGGAGGTAATCCAAAAACAAAATTGTACAATGTTGTACAATGTTGGATTACCTCCCTTACACTGCTTTTAAATTATCTATTTAAGACTTTTATGATGTATTTAAATTCGTAATTATGGTTGCAAACTCCATGGGAAATTTGAATTGAGATTATGACCATATTTTGACAGAAGGAATTTTTTTTGGTGGAAAATGGGGGTTGGGTAAAAAAGAAATTGTGGGGGGGAACATTTTTATTTCATTTCAGATTTCAGAAATTAAAAAGAATTTTTTTTTTTTTTTTGGGGGGGGGGGGGGGGGGGGGGTCAATATGCAACAGCATAGTGTATTTCACAAAAGCAAAAAAAAAGGGGGGTAACATTTTTTTTTTTGTTTGGGGGGGGGGAGGGGGGGTGTGTGAATTCGCAACAGCATTGTGTATTGCACAAAAGCGAAAACTGTTCAGGGTTGGGCCTCTGCAGTCGTATCCAGCTGCGCTCAGCCAAGCATTTTATTGTGTAGTGTTTTGTAGACTGTTGACTGTCTTTTTTATTGTATTTTGTTTTTGCCATAAATTTTTTCGTGTCTCTGACTTTTGAGTTATGATTCTCCCTTTGGTATCCCCCCCCTTTTTATAGGTATGAAGATAACTTTTAAGAAATAAAAGTATATAAATTGACCTAGTCACAAACTTGTACATGTAAATTATGCAAAAGTTTAAAAGTAAAGTGGCCATAATAATCTTCATTGAATTGAGATTTGCTAATGCCAATGCACTTGCACATCAAATATCATTGACTTTAATACCCTTAAAATAACCCAATCTAAAAAATATGTTTTATGGGGAATGGGTATAAAAAATCTCTATGAAAATAAGATGTGCCATGTGCTATGTGCAAAAATAGGACCACAATGCAATTTCTGACTACAGATTTTCTGAGAGTGTAGAAAAACTGCACACAGTCATATGAATAGATGAAGAGACACTATATGACCTGCCTCAGTGGGTTAGGTCTAATGATTAAAAATAACCCACAGTAAATTATTCATAAATAATATAAACTGTTAACACAGAGATATGTCTCGCCTTTTTGTTATTTTAATAGTAAAATGCTAATGTTGATATAAAATAGCAATACCTTAACATGTAAGTTATGCAAAATATTAATATTTAGTCAATGAACCACGACTCAAGGTACAGGGCCAAACAATCTCCTTGGAAATGAGATGTGCCAATGCTTATACAACTGCATTCCAAATATCATAAGGGGTTTCCCTTAAACTGACCTAATCATAAACCAATGTATGTAAACTATGCAAAAGTTTCAAAGTCAACCATAACTGAGGGGGTTGGGCCAAATAATATCCATGTAAATGAAATGAGCTAATGCTAACATAGCTGTATACCAAATATCATTGACCTACCAGTGGTTCCCTATAAACTGACCTAATCACAAACTAATATATATAAACTAAGCAAAAGTTTCAAAGTCAATAGATAATGACTGAGGGGGCAGGGCCTAATGATCTCCATGGAAATGAGATGAGCCAATGATAATACACTGCATACCATATATCATTGACCTACCACTAGTGGTTCCCAATAAACTGACCTAATCACTAACTAATACGTTGTTGACGCTGCCACTGCCGCCGACGACACTGTCGGAAACAACATACCTAAGTCTTGCCTTTTGACTCTTGTCAAGGTGAGACAATACCATATAACAAAACACAACATATATTGATATTTTAATTTTTTAATTGAAAATGATCTAACAATGACTCAGTCATATTTCAATACATGTATATATAATTATACTACATGTACTTTCAAAGTTGAAAACAAACTCTCATGCTATTTTTCTTTTTTCATATGTTCCTGACCATACTAATGTTAGTTCATACATATACTTACACATATCTCTTTAATGGTTAACAGAAAATTTTGACTTCCTTGCAAGATATATTTAAGCATAAACCAAATATTTGTTAACTCATTTTCATGGTTTGGGAACATATAAAAATTTGTTGAGTATCTCTTTTTGTGATTTATAGAAAAGAAACTCTAGTTTTGCAAATGACAAATTTACTGGCTAATAAGTAAATTTTATGTAGAAACAAACTGTATGGATATATGTATGAAACTTTGGAATGGAGATCAATTATAACAATACAACAACTATCATGATTTCTGAAATATCATACAATAACACTGACTCATTGGTCATCCATACAGAATAAGTGGCAATCATTTCACTCTCTCATACAAATTAACAGAAACCTCAGATACATTACTTTACTAAATTATGAAAATGACAGTACGCAACTTGAAGATAAACAAATCTTAGGTTTTACAACCAATGTAAACAGGTAAAATTAAAAGTGACATGTTATTTTTTACCCCTCAAACCCTCCCAAAAAAGACTTGAGAATGTTTATTTTTTTTATCACACTGATGTTTTTATTCTTATCCTATACAATAAAATAAATGGAATTCCAATGACTACCGATATTGCACTTTATATCTTTTCTAAATTCCATCATTAAAGTAGCTGGAGGTCAGTCAAATTTAAAAAAAGAAGTTTAATGCAGTTTCATATGTAAATTTGAAGTGATATAAAAGATAGTGGATACTAAATATATTCCCTATCACTGTTTTCTTATCATTCAGAGTGTACAAATAACTTAACTTTATCTTTCTGATTACAATACAAAATAAATATTGTAAACAATTAAAATAGAATTTCATTTAACAAAAAATAATGTCAAATTTTACAGAAAAAACAAATTGCTCTGTGAATACCACATCATGTTTATACTTTGAAGTGTACAGCATTGAAATTGTCCATTATTGACTTGCATGTAAGATTCAGTTATCTTGAAAAATCAAACATGGGTCCCTCTGAATAGTGTTTTATTTTTACCAGAGCTGACATTTTCATGTTTATAATTTTCCCCAAAAATTCTGGCATTCTGCTTCTTTCCTGGCAGTACTAATTTTAATTCACTTGAACAAGTAAAATAAATGCAATAATAAAATAAGTTAGAGTTAATTAAAGTAACCTACTGGAAGACAATACTTACTGAAAACATACATAAAAAATTCCCATGTGCTGCAAAATTATCACTATAACAAAAGTATAATTATATGTCTTTTTTTTAATCTAAGTAAGCAAACAAAAAAAAAACATGTTTCAATACCTGAAAGGTTAATGTGACAGAAATTAAGTAGCTAAAACAATCATATATGAATACTTTGAAAGTCAGACAATAGACACATATAAACAATGATTCACTTCACATTACATCTTTCATCTAAATCATTTATACTTAGTTTACATTATATATATGAGAAAAAAAAGGACTACCCATTACCTATCCACATTTCCACAATGTTCTAATTATGAACAGCAATTCTGAGATCTGAAAGTACCGGTATTCTATGTATATCTAGGTTTTAATCTTGACTTGTCACAATATCTTACACTTATTCTTTTTCTTGGTTGCATATGAATCGTAAACCTGAGTCTTGAAAGTATTGTTCGGTAATGAAAGGTATTGAAAAAATATGTCATTGATAAATTTTATTAATATCATTAACATTACGATTGTCTAATAAATCAGTTCAAATTTCTGGTTCTGCATATTGTTGTCTTAATGTAGAATTGAAATGATAAGAATCGTAAATACTAAAAGTCTCTAAAACACTTGCATTATTTAGCAACCAAATAAAAGTCTTGTAAATACTTTATAAGTGATAAAAACTGAGTGAATTTCAGTTAACTAGACATGTGATGTTTTCTTCAAATCCTTCAAGAACAAACAGGAAAAAGTTCAAAACATTTCAGTACAACTTACAATCAATTTTTGTACTTTAATAGTGTTATCATAACGATAAACAAATATTTACACAAAAAGAATTTAAGAGGTTTTATTTCTCATTTGGAAAACAAACAAAGATTTTGTGTTTCTTATAGATAAATGATTCAGCACAAATAATCATGCACTTTTAATCAAAAAATTTGACAGGATTTTTCCATGATTTAATTTTCAAACAGGAAATTCATTTGTTATTATCAGTAGATATACAAGAATCTTAAGTTTCCACAGGTTTAGGTTCTTACTTTTGATATCCAACGAACTAAACCCAGAATTTTAATCTGATACTAAATTAAGTAATTGTTAAAGATATTGATGCATATTTTGTTGAGGAACATCATGATTTGCAAAATACTAATTCTGTTAACAGGGTATAATATCATAAGAAAGCATCCATTTTTACACTACTATTGTGTAAAATATACCATTAAATTTATGCAAGTCCAGCTCATTCAAAAAAAAATACTAACAAAGTTATACAACTCAAATAACAACTTAAGCACATGATTAATCTTAAATATTGGTCATATGGTCCCTTGTTGACCTAAAAAAATGTTTTATAAATCATTTTTACTGTTTAGAACAAAGAGTAAATGTTAACAATAAAAATTCAAGAATGATAAATTAGTATAGATTTACATATATGTATAACTAAAATCTGAAGATTCAACTGTCAAATTTAAAACTAGTTATTAAGTAGTCGTTATAACTCGTCATGGTAACCTAATTTTGCACCTGAAAAAGAAAAAAGGACAAAAGTTAAATAAACCAATAAATGGATAACAAATTTTACCAAAATGTTTGACAATAATGTCAATATTCTGCCCAAGTTTAAACAAATACTTATTTATGATATCCATACCTGTAAATATAAAAAAATACATTATTCACTTTCATACTGAAGGCAAAGTAAAAGGGTCTGGTATAGGCAACACCCCTCCCCACTTTTCTGAAGATTAATTTACTCAAAGCATTTACAATTGAATGTTTTGGTGACATATATAAAGGTTTGATGAACCAACACTTTCTTTGGAACAATAAGGTAAGGTGACCTAGAGTGAATACATATATAGTTTGGTATGGTTGCATTTCAATAGATAATAAAAATATACCACAGTCTACAAATAAAAGAATGTGTGTGAGGACACAAATGACCCGCTCCAGCTTTGCAATTTTCCAAGTTAAAAAGGGGCATAACTCTAGAACGGTACAAGACTTACTGCCCAAATTCAAACTCTGTCTGCATATTGCAATTCTTAGCCTTGTGTACGAGTTTCATAAAATGTGGATGAGACAAACTTAGATTAGAGTGCATAAACTGAAACATTTGCAATTTTCAAAGTTATAAAGGGGTATAACTCTAGAACAGCAAGTGACTCACTGCCCAAATTCAAACTGTGTCTGCAAGTTTTAGTTCTTAGCATTGTGTATGAGTTTCATAAAATTTGGATGAAAACGTAAGTTAAAGTGCGGAAATGAAAATTTGACAGACGGAAGGACAGTCAAGGGTAACACTTAACACCCCATTGCCTATGGCCAGGGGCATAAAAATATGGCTGTAGTATTACACAGCGTTTATCAGAAAGTTTTTTAAGTGAGAGTAAAGGTCAAAACAAAAATAAAATGAAATTCAACTTTAGTATTTGAACAATACAACTGCATTTTTGTATACTTGATGCATTTTTGATATGATGTCATGTCATGTGAGAAGACATCACTCTTTGAAGTGAAACTGGTCAACATAAAACACCCTAAACCAAATGATAACTTGAAGTGTTATCTTTATATGTTCTTTACAATTCTAAATCAATAAAATTTCAAAGACAATAAATATTTCTTAGTTTATATCAGCCTTTTTCCCCCTCTCCAGTTAAACTTGTATTGCTCTTACCTATTTCTTTAGTATCTATTTTTGGTGCTTCATACTCTAGTTGACTCCTTGTATTTGTACCATATATTTTATCCCATAAAACTTTTATTTCATAATCATATTCTTTCCATTCAGGTGCTATTCGTAATGCTGCTTTTAATTTTGGCTCTTTTGTTAATGGATTATTGCACTGAAATAACTAGAGGCTCTAAAGAGCCTGTGTCGCTCACCTTGGTCTATGTGAATATTAAACAAAGGACGCAGATGGATTCATGACAAAATTGTGTTTTGGTGATGGTGATGTGTTTGTACATCTTAATTTACTGAACATTTTTCCTGCTTACAATTATCTCTATCTATAATTAACTTGGCCCAGTAGTTTCAGAGGAGAAGATTTTTGTAAAAGATTACTAAGATTTACGAAAAAATGGTTAAAAATTGACTATAAAGGGCAATAACTCCTAAAGGGGTCAACTGACAATTTCGGTCATGTTGACTTATTTGTAGATCTTACTTTGCCGACATTTATTGTTTTTTACAGTTTATCTCTATCTATAATAATATTCAAGATAATAACCAAAAACAGCAAAATTACCTTAAAATTACCAATTCAGGGGCAGCAACCCAACAACGGGTTGTCCGATTCATCTGAAAATTTCAGGGCAGATAGATCTTGACCTGATAAACAATTTAACTTTTTGTCAGATTTGCTTTAAATGCTTTGGTTTTTGAATTAAAAGCCAAAAACTGAATTTTACCCCTATGTTCTATTTTTAGCCGTGGCGGCCATCTTGGTTGGTTGACCAGGTCACGCCACACATTTTTAAAACTAGATAACCAAATGATGATTGTGGCCAAGTTTGGTTTAATTTGGCCCAGTTGTTTCAGAGGAGAAGATTTTTGTAAAAGATGACTAAGATTTACGAAAAATGGTTAAAAATTGACTATAAAGGGCAATTACACCTAAAGGGGTCAACTGACCATTTCAGTCATGTTGACTTATTTGTTAATCTTACTTTGCTGAACATTATTGCTGTTTACAGTTTATCTCTATCTATAATAATATTCAAGATAATAACCAAAAACAGCAAAATTTCCTTAAAATTACCAATTCAGGGGCAGCAACCCAACAACAGGTTGTTCGATTCATCTGAAAATTTCAGGGCAGATAGATCTTGACCTGATAAACAATTTTACTTCGTGTCAGATTTGCTCTAAATGCTTTGGTTTTTGAGTTACAAGCCAAAAACTGCATTTTACCCCTATGTTTTATTTTTAGCTGTGGCGGCCATCTTGGTTGGTTGGCCGGGTCACGCCACACATTTTTTAAACTAGATACCCCAATGATGATTGTGGCCAAGTTTGGTTTAATTTGGCCCAGTTGTTTCAGAGGAGAAGATTTTTGTAAAAGATGACTAAGATTTACGAAAAATGGTTAAAAATTGACTATAAAGGGCAATTACTCCTAAAGGGGTCAACTGACCATTTCGGTTATATTGACTTATTTGTAAATCTTACTTTGCTGAACATTATTGCTGTTTACAGTTTATCTCTATCTATAATAATATTCAAGATAATAACCAAAAACAGCAAAATTTCCTTAAAATTACCAATTCAGGGGCAGCAACCCAATAACAGGTTGTCCGATTCATCTGAAAATTTCAGGGCAGATAGATCTTGACCTGATGAACAATTTTACCCCATGTCAGATTTGCTCTTAATGCTTTGGTTTTTGAGTTATAAGCTAAAAACTGCATTTTACCCCTATGTTCTATTTTTAGCCGTGGCGGCCATCTTGGTTGGTTGACCGGGTCACGCCACACATTTTTAAAACTAGATACCCCAATGATGATTGTGGCCAAGTTTGGTTAAATTTGGCCCAGTAGTTTCAGAGGAGAAGATTTTTGTAAAAGTTTACGGACGACGGACGACGGACGACAGACGCAGGACGACGGACGCAGGACGACGGACGACGGACGCAAAGTGATGAGAAAAGCTCACTTGACCTTTCAGGTCAGGTGAGCTAAAAATAAAACAAGTGGTATTGAGATCAAAATTCACAAAATGATTACCCCTCCCTTGTATTTATCTTAATATACAAAGAATTGACCTTGACTTTGCAGACAGACATTACAACCTCATTCCTAAGCATCCTCTGGTGATGGTCAACAATAATATTAAGTATCATTAACATCCTTTAAGGCATTCAAAATTCCTGAGTTAGACAAGACTTTAACATTTTGTCATTTTAGGAAATTAAGGGTTTAAGCAGATTTTTGATAGTCTCAGATAAATTTATTTACTACTTTTCTATACCTTTTTATGATTTATAGCTTGACATATTGCATAGACAGCTTACTATTGTTTACAACTGTATATTGACCTCCTGTTTTTTTTTTCAATTTGTTGTGCTGTTATGTTGACGTTTCTTTGAATGCATTGGTCTCAGACCAAAATGTAATCTAATTTAAAGCTTAATTGATAATAAAATAAGTAGAGGACATCATTTCATGATTCAAACCACAAGCTTAACCATCTGTCTTATTAGCTCTACCAATGGTTGTATGTTTAAACATTATTTTCATCACTTTACAACAGCCATTCTGTGGTAATAATTCATATGTCACTAGTTATATAATATCACTTACCAGATCTATAGTTTTAGCCTTAGCTTTAGATTCATCACTACACCAAGTGGCACACCACAGCCACTCCTGTGGCAATGATTTAATGCTAACTTGGTGTATCATATTGTTAGGTAAATCTTGATCTAAATTAGATAAACTGTTAGGATCCTGACTCAATCCTTGATATTGTCCACGTAATCTGTCACCAGCTGCTATCTTTCGGAATTTTTTCAAGTCTACTACATATAAAGCACTGAAAAATGAAAACTAATATTTTATTATCTCATTGCAGACAAATTTGCCGCAACAATTTGTTACTGCTTATCAGATATGTTAAAATAATATCAAATTTCAGAAATGTTTAAATGACATATAAAAGTAAAAACCGTACAAAATGGCATCTGATAAAATTCTGATTTGATTATTTTCATTTTAATATTCAAAAATTCCAACAAACTACCTGATATGATATTTTCTTCCAGCTAAATGACTGGCCCAATAACCTGATTTCCAAAATCTACAATGAAAAAAATATTATTTCCAGAGTTATTATCAATATAAACCAATTTAAAATAACTTAGCAATTGAACTGCAGGAATAATAGCAATTTACTTTGTATGAATAAATTACATGGATGAATTCATTTCCTTAAGCAAGTGCATTGCCATATTTTTCATTTTACTTTTATTTTGCTGAATTGTATAAATATATGATTTTTGCTTAAATATGAACTACATAACATCCTTTCTTATTGCTTAAATCTTTCCAATATTGACAATGATTTTTTATAGTTACATTATATGTGGGAAAAATGTGTCTGAAGACATGAGTGCCCCTCTCAAGCTTTCTTATAATACATGGAAAAATTCCTGAGAGCATTTGATGACACTGCTACTTTTTAAAGAGTTCTATTGTTCTAATCTTGAGTATTTTTTTTCTGAGTGTTATTTTCATACTTTCTCTGTTTTAAACTTTAAATGAGGGAAACTTAAGTTAGAGAGCAGAAATGAAAAAAATTGCAATTTTCCAAGTCATAAAGGGACATAAATCTAGAACAGTGACTCACTAGCCCAAATTCGAACTCTGTCTGCAAGTTTTGGTTCTTAGCATTGTGTGTTAGTTTCATAAAATTTGCATATGCAGACTTAAGTTAGAGTGTGTAAACAAAACTAGAGGCTCTTAAGAGCCTGTGTCGCTCACCTTGGTCTATGTGAATATTAAACAAAGGACGCAGATGGATTCATGACAAAATTGTGTTTTGGTGATGGTGATGTGTTTGTACATCTTAATTTACTGAACATTTTTCCTGCTTACAATTATCTCTATCTATAATTAACTTGGCCCAGTAGTTTCAGAGGAGAAGATTTTTGTAAAAGATTACTAAGATTTACGAAAAAATGGTTAAAAATTGACTATAAAGGGCAATAACTCCTAAAGGGGTCAACTGACAATTTCGGTCATGTTGACTTATTTGTAGATCTTACTTTGCCGACATTTATTGTTTTTTACAGTTTATCTCTATCTATAATAATATTCAAGATAATAACCAAAAACAGCAAAATTACCTTAAAATTACCAATTCAGGGGCAGCAACCCAACAACGGGTTGTCCGATTCATCTGAAAATTTCAGGGCAGATAGATCTTGACCTGATAAACAATTTTACTTCATGTCAGATTTGCTTTAAATGCTTTGGTTTTTGAATTAAAAGCCAAAAACTGAATTTTACCCCTATGTTCTATTTTTAGCCGTGGCGGCCATCTTGGTTGGTTGACCAGGTCACGCCACACATTTTTAAAACTAGATAACCAAATGATGATTGTGGCCAAGTTTGGTTTAATTTGGCCCAGTTGTTTCAGAGGAGAAGATTTTTGTAAAAGATGACTAAGATTTACGAAAAATGGTTAAAAATTGACTATAAAGGGCAATTACTCCTAAAGGGGTCAACTGACCATTTCAGTCATGTTGACTTATTTGTTAATCTTACTTTGCTGAACATTATTGCTGTTTACAGTTTATCTCTATCTATAATAATATTCAAGATAATAACCAAAAACAGCAAAATTTCCTTAAAAGTACCAATTCAGGGGCAGCAACCCAACAACAGGTTGTTCGATTCATCTGAAAATTTCAGGGCAGATAGATCTTGACCTGATAAACAATTTTACTTCATGTCAGATTTGCTTTAAATGCTTTGGTTTTTGAATTAAAAGCCAAAAACTGAATTTTACCCCTATGTTCTATTTTTAGCCGTGGCAGCCATCTTGGTTGGTTGACCAGGTCACGCCACACATTTTTAAAACTAGATAACCAAATGATGATTGTGGCCAAGTTTGGTTTAATTTGGCCCAGTTGTTTCAGAGGAGAAGATTTTTGTAAAAGATGACTAAGATTTACGAAAAATGGTTAAAAATTGACTATAAAGGGCAATTACTCCTAAAGGGGTCAACTGACCATTTCAGTCATGTTGACTTATTTGTTAATCTTACTTTGCTGAACATTATTGCTGTTTACAGTTTATCTCTATCTATAATAATATTCAAGATAATAACCAATAAAATGCTCTGCTGGGGCGCAGCTTGATACGACCGCAGAGGTCGAACCCTGAACAGTTGGGGCAAGTATAGACACAACATTCAAGCTTGATACAGCACTGAATTTGGATTGTAATTAAATATTTGACACAGCATAGGTTTCTCACACAGAATGAAAGTAGTCTAAGAACTTAAAATTTTTTAATTTACCTATTCAAACCATATCATTATTATTTGCTTTTATATATAAATCAGAAATAACCAATTTAAAATGGAAAATTTTAAAGAAAAAAAAGGAAAAAAAAATCCCCCCCCCAAATTTTTTGAAACCCCCTTATGATTCATCACCCCCAAACTCAATCCCAGCCTTCCCTTTGTGGTATGGTACCTTGCAGTACAATTTCAGAGAGATCCATACACTTGAACACAAATTATTGTCTGGAAACTAGAAAAATGCTTGGGTTTTTTGCACCTTTTTGGCCCCAAATTCCTAAAAGTTTAGGGCAATTACCCCCAAACTCAAACCCAGCTTTCCCTTTGTGATATGGAACCTTGCAGTACAATGTCATAAAGATCCATACACTTACACACAAGTTATTGTCATGAAACTAGAAAAATGCTTGTTTTTTTGCCCCTTTATGGCCCCTTATTCCTAACATTTTGAGACAATTACCCCCAAAAACAATCCCAGCCTTCCCTTTGTGGTATGGTACCTTGCAGTACAATTTCAGAGAGATCCATACACTTGAACACAAGTTATTGTCTGGAAACTAGAAAAATGCTTATTTTTGGCCCCTTATTCCTAAACGTTTTGGGCAAGTACCCCCAAACTCAATTCCAGCTTTCCCTTTGTGATATGGAACCTTGTAGTACAATTTCATAAATATCCATACACTTACACACAAGTTATTGTCATGAAACTAGAAAAATGCTTGTTTTTTGCCCCCTAATTCCTAAAATTTGGAGGCAATTACCCCCAAAATCAATCCCAGCATTCAAACCCTCAATCAGCATCATTTAACAGTAATATCTAAAAATGGAAATTACATAATAAAGGTATTAAAATAGAAAATAACATCATAGTCATGGCTAAAAATAAACAAAATCCTTAATCAGCAACATTTTACAGTAATATCTAAAAATAAAATTCCTTTGTAACCATAAAAGCCCATTTAAATACATCATGACAGATATTAAAATAGAAAATGACATCATAGTCATGGCTAAACATAGCAAAAACCTTAATCAGCATCATTTAACAGTAATATCTAAAAATAAAAATTTCTTTGCAACCATAAAAGTAAAATAGAAAATGACATCATAATCATAGCTAAAAATAAACAAAAATTTTTTTTATTACCAAATTTTAAATGGAGTTTATTAAACTAAAACAATAAATTTGCAACCATAAAACCCCATTTAAACACATCATAAAAGTATTAAATAATTCAACTACATCATAAGGCTATAAAAATAGAAAATGACTTCATAGTCAAGGCTAAAGGTAAACAAAAAACCTTCATCAGCAAAATTTTATATTGGCAAATTTCCAATGAAGTTTATTATACTAAAATTGTTGGCAAATTTCCAATGCATTTATTAACAATAAAGTTATTGGCAAATTTCCAATTTACATAATTTAAAAGCAGTGTAAGTGAGATATTTAAATGAGTTTGAATTACCAACCTTACACTGCTTTTAAATAATGTTTTGTACTTATTTGTCTATTAACCTGGAAACCCTTGTTTTTTCACCTTTTTTTCCCTTATTATTTAAAGGTTTGAGCCATAACCCTACCCCAAAGCCAATTCTTAAATTCCAATGTAACCTAAATTTACAATATACATAACTTCAATTTAAGTTTTTAATAAAATCAAACCACATCATTATTATTTGCTTTTATATCTAAATCAGAAATAATTAACCAACTTTAAGTGGAAAATTTTCACACATCACGCCCCCCCAAACTCAATCCCAGCCTTCAGTTTGTGGTATGGTACCTTGCAGTACAATATCACAGAGATCCAATTACTTAAACACAATTAATTGTTGGAAACTAAAAAAAAATGCTTATTTTTAACCCCTTTTTTAGCCCCTTATTCCTAAACATTTGAGCAATTATCCCCCAAACTCAATTCCAACTTTCTCTTTGTGATCAGAATTAACCAACTTAAAATGGAAAATTTTAAAGAAAAAAAAAAGGAAAAAAAATCCCCCCCCCCCCAAAAATTTTTTGACCCACTTCCCTTTGTGGTATGGTACCTTTAAGTACAATTTCAGAGAAATCCATACACTTGAACACAAGTTAATGTCTGGAAACTAAAAAAATGCTTATTTTTGCCCCCTTTTTTGGCCACTTATTAATAAATGTTTTGGGCAAACATTTTACAATAATATTTAAAACTGAAATTAATTTGTAACCTTAAAATTAAATAGAAAATGACATCATAGTCATAGCTAAAAATAAACAAACTATTGGTAAATTTCCAATGGAGTTTATTATATTAAAACAATAAATTTGCAACCATAAAAGCGCATTAAAATACATCATAAAAGTATTAAAAAAAATTTAACTACATCATAAGGCTATTAAAATAGAAAATGACATCATAGTCAGACTAAAGGTAAACAAAAAACCTTCATCAGCAAAATTTTATATTGGCAAATTTCCAATGAAGTTTATTATACTAAAATAATTGGCAAATTTCCAATTTACATAATTCAAACATAGTGCAGGTGAGATATTTAAATGAGTTTGAATTACCAACCTTACACTGCTTTTAAATAATGTTCTTTACTCAATTATTTGTCTATTAAAATGGAAACCCTAGTTTTTTAACCTTTTTTCCCCTTATTCCTTAAACGAAAAAAAATAATTACCCCTTTTTTGACCCCCCACCCCCCTATGATTCATCAACCCCCCCCCCCCTTCCCCCCCAAACCAAGCTCAATAACAGCCTTGCCTTTGTGGTATGGTACCTTGTAATACAATTTTAGAGAGATCCATACACTTGAACACAAGTTATTGTCTAGAAACTAAAAAATGCTTATTTTTCACCCCTTTTTAGGCCCCTTATTACTAAACGGTTTGGGCAATTACCACAAAACTCAATTCCAGCTTTCCCCTTGCGAAATGGAACCTTGTAGTAAAATTTCAGAATGATCCATACACTTACACACAAGTTATTGTCATGAAACTAGAAAAATGCTTGTTTTTTGCCCCCTTTTGGCCCCTTATTCCTAAAATTTCGAGGAAATTAACCCTAAAATCAATCCCATCATCGACCCTTTGTGATATGGAATCTTGTAGTACAATGTCAAAGAGATCCATACAATAACACACAAGTTATGTCTGGAAGTTACAAAAATGCTTATTTTCGGCCCCTTTTTGGCCCCTAATTATTTAACTGTTGGTACCATAACCCCCAAAATCAATCCCCACCTTCCTATTGTGGTATTGAACCTTATGGTAAAATTTCATAGAGATCCATTCACTTAAACTAAAGTTAGAGTGCGAAAACCATTGTGTATTCGGACGACGACGACGACGACGACGACGACGACGACGACGACGACGACGACAACGTCATACCAATATACGACCACAAAATTTTTTTGCGGTCGTATAAAAACAGCAAAATTACCTTAAAATTACCAATTCAGGGGCAGCAACCCAACAACGGGTTGTCCGATTCATCTGAAAATTTCAGGGCAGATAGATCTTGACCTGATAAACAATTTTACTTCATGTCAGATTTGCTCTAAATGCTTTGGTTTTTGAGTTACAAGCCAAAAACTGCATTTTACCCCTATGTTTTATTTTTAGCTGTGGCGGCCATCTTGGTTGGTTGGCCGGGTCACGCCACACATTTTTTAAACTAGATACCCCAATGATGATTGTGGCCCAGTTGTTTCAGAGGAGAAGATTTTTGTAAAAGATGACTAAGATTTACGAAAAATGGTTAAAAATTGACTATAAAGGGCAATTACTCCTAAAGGGGTCAACTGACCATTTCGGTTATATTGACTTATTTGTAAATCTTACTTTGCTGAACATTATTGCTGTTTACAGTTTATCTCTATCTATAATAATATTCAAGATAATAACCAAAAACAGCAAAATTTCCTTAAAATTACCAATTCAGGGGCAGCAACCCAATAACAGGTTGTCCGATTCATCTGAAAATTTCAGGGCAGATAGATCTTGACCTGATGAACAATTTTACCCCATGTCAGATTTGCTCTTAATGCTTTGGTTTTTGAGTTATAAGCTAAAAACTGCATTTTACCCCTATGTTCTATTTTTAACCGTGGCGGCCATCTTGGTTGGTTGACCGGGTCACGCCACACATTTTTAAAACTAGATACCCCAATGATGATTGTGGCCAAGTTTGGTTAAATTTGGCCCAGTAGTTTCAGAGGAGAAGATTTTTGTAAAAGTTTACGGACGACGGACGACGGACGACGGACGCAGGTCGACGGACGACGGACGCAAAGTGATGAGAAAAGCTCACTTGACCTTTCAGGTCAGGTGAGCTAAAAATTAGCAATTTTCCAAAAGAGAGACGAAAAATACAAAAGGGACATTCAACTTTATAATTTCCAAGTTATAAAGGGGCATAACTCTAGAACGGTAAGTGACTCACTGCCCAATATCAGACTCTGTCTGCGAGTTTTGGTTCTTAGCATCGTGAATGAATTTCATAAAATTTGGGTGAGTAAAACTTGTTAAAGTGCGGGAAAAAAATGGGATGGACAGAAGGACAGTCAAGGTTAACACTTAATGCCCCCTTCGCCTAGCAGCGGTATAAAAATATACAGGGTAATTATTATAACATATAATGACTATTATTTCACCAAATTTATGTGTTGTTTACCATGTTATCGATGGGGGCACATGCTTCATAATATCAATTTTTCATACATTATAAAAGTGTGCAAAAACACCATATGGTATATGTGTCATCCAATAAAAAAAACGAAAAGTAGATTTAATATAAATATATATAAATACGTATAACTAACCTGAATCCATCCATTTCTTTCCTATCACTACAGAAAGGAGTGTACCCATATGGAGCCCCATTCAAATCTAAATCATGTAACTCTTGCAAATCTGCCCTTACAATCTGAAATTTTTATTGATAATGTTATAATCTGTTCAATGTTACATAATATATATGTTGTGTTTGAGTTTTGCTTTTGCGAGTTTAAATTGCAGTCTTCATGAAGTCATCCAACCAAGACACATCTTTCAATTTTGATTTCTGGTGTTTAACACCACTTTTAGCACTCTTGGCTATTTCATGGCGACAAGTTTTCATAGGTGGAGGTAGCCGGAGTCCCCAGAAAAAACAATGACCTTACATGGAAACTAGCAATCCTAGTCAGTTAAGACAGGAATCGACTGCACCTTTCCAGGAGCATGGTTCAAAATTCAAAACCCAACTGTTGACATTTAAATTCTGAGCCAACCAATCTTTGCTCATATCATTTTTAAAATACCACTTACTTGGCAAGGAGGCAAAAAATTAAAAAGATACCAAATTCAAAATCTATGCCTTGAACCTACTAAGCATCAAACCAATGAACTCTTAATAATGCAAGCACCCTAACATCAGACAACTGAAGTTGCATCGACAAATGAGTAAGCCATCGCTAATCAAACATACATTACTGAAGAAATAGGTGGTATACATGCATTCAAAAATTGGAGAAACATTTATCACTGAATAAAGATTGCAATATTTACCTGATCAGCATCAACAAATATAAATTTCTTTACGTCCAATGGGAACAATACATCAAGGAATAGGATCTTATATCTACAAAATCAGAATGGCAAAAATTCAGGATATATGTGTAACATCATATAAAATATTGTAGAATGAATTTGTAAAATTATTGAATATAATTAACATGACAATTTTAACAAAATGTATTGCTGGTAATAATAAAACTGGTAAGAAATTTCACAAGAATATCATTTACAAAATGAGAATAATATATATTTCATGTGTCAAGGATGTAAGTTTAGATTTACCTATTGTTTACTACACTCACCCCCACATAATTCTCTGTTTTTCTTTCTGTTGATTCAACCATCTCGGCCACTTGTACTGTACTAATTCATATTCAAATCCATAATTTTCAGCCATTTTTGGTATGAAATCCTGTAACAAATGACATTTTTATCATCTTTTAACATTTAATAATACTTTCACCAATAAAATAAACATTAGATCCAATAGCTATCATGGCAGGGCTATTACCATGTATATAAGGGTTGTCTAATTCTCATTGTGCAGAATATCCTGTATGTTAAATATCAAAATAATATAATGAATTCTTTTCATATATTTTGACATCATACTACAATCAACTAATAGTATAAGTTCTGCAGTCTTTTTGTATTTAGTTGAAATTTGCTTAGGAACATTTGTCCAGAATATATGTCCTGGTCTTTAAAGAAATAATATTGTCAACTATGGTACATTTCCAAAGTACCCTGCTTTGTTTCTTTTAAACTAACACCGTAAACCAATTTGTTTTTGAAATCATGTCTTTATAAAGATTAAAGCAAAATGTAACTACTGCAAGTATTATTATCAATCTACCTTTAAATAATTTGTATATATATGTGAACTTAGAAGGAGCATAATGTGAAATATCACTTATACATGAAAAATTGCTGTAAATTAGTCTGAAGACCAATTTCTTCAAATGTCACTAACTATAACATTTTTATTTCTATATAAAGTAGTCATTCTCACATAAATACTTACCTTAAAAGATGGAGATAAGTAATTTTTCAAAAACCAAAATTTTACTTTTGACTTTGTATGTTTCAAAACACTCATCATCATAATTCTGAAATAAGTAAAATGTCAATGTTATCTACGAGAGGGAATAGTATCCGATACTAAATATACATACTTGAGTTTTTAATTAGCATTGAAAATGCGTAGCACAGGAGTTAATTATCAGTAATGTTTGGTCACGAGTTGAAATATTTTTCGATATTTGAATTCTTTGATTAATTTTTCTTTTATTACATTGACAATGAGCTTTTTAATGGAATTAAAGTAGAAATATAAGGAACTATATCTTTTTTCTACGTATTCACAATTTGCTTTGATGCAACGTCATCGACAACACCTATTGTTGTATGGCGTCAGAGGAGTGAAATAATCGAGTTTATTTCACATGTGAAATTTTCGGTTTTTATTTCACTGGGAAATCACGGAATTCATTGTAACCAATGTAATAAATGCAATTCAGTAAACATTCACTTGTTATTCCCTAGTATCTGTATTCCATAGGACTATATTGTCTCCTCTATTTCCATTTCCAGATTTTTTAAATCAAATTAATCATATTAATTAGTATCATTAGTATTCACTACCTGTACATATTATTTTTTTTCTTCAGAAAAACTTGATTAAAGGAAAGCATGTTCGACATTTGTAATTCTTATAAAACCAGGAGTCCATTTCTTAAATCTTAATCAGAAAAGAATGGATATGGTGAGTACATAAAGCATATATGAAATATATATATTTTCATAATTACTTGTATCTTAGATAGCAAATCAAATATACATTTCTTTTTTAAGGGGTTCTTCTTGCTCAGTCTTTTGTTTTTTAAGTACTTGTGGTGTTTTGTAGACTGTTGTCTTTTCATTGTTTTTCTTTTTTCCACAATTTGCCAGTGTCTCTTAGACTTATGAGTTTTGATACTCTCTCTGGTATTTTCTGCTCTTTCTTTGGAAAGACGACTAAATCTATAATTTCTTTCACATTCCCTAGCAGTGTTATAATTAACACCAACTTGGTATAATGACCATTTGACCACTCTTACCTCATTAATCTTTCATACATAAGACCTGATGCGAGGGAGAAGATATTTAATGTCTGATCAACATCTTTGGTACCCCCTTTGTCTCCTGTTAATGTGCTGTAAAAGAACCATTTTTCATGTTATTTTTTTTGTCATGAGAAAAATAAAACATATATGAGTCACTCTACTGTTTTCTGAAAAAGAAAATGCAAGATGTAAATATATCCATGGCATGTACTCCAACTTCTCTGTCACATAAAATTTCCGATCCAAGTCAGTCTCATTTTTCATTTATTGACAGGATAATCTAGTAGGTTGTTTGCTATACCTAGATAATACATAATAAAATGCTCTGCAGGGCGCAGCTTGGTACGACCGCAGAGGTCGAACCCTGAACAGTTGGGGCAAGTATGGACACAACATTCAAGCTTGATACAGCTTTGCATTTGGATTGTGATTAAATATTTGACACAGCATAGGTTTCTGACACAGAATGAATGTGGTCTAAGAACTTAAAAATTTTAAATTGGACATTCACCTATTATGGTCCAATATCCAAAATCTAAATACATGGTTAGATTCAGCATATCAAAGAACCCCAAGAATTCAATTCTTGATGAAATCAAACAAAGTTTAATTTTGGACCCTTTTGACCTCAATGTGGACAAAGTTGATAACGGGGCCCATAAATGAAAAATCTAAATACATGGTTAGATTCAGCATATCAAAGAACCCCATACATTCAATTTTTGTTGAAATCATACAAAGTTTAATTTTGGACCCCGATTTGGAACAACTTGAAAACTGGGCCCATAATCAAAAATCTAAATACATGTTTAAATTCAGCATATCAAAGAACCCTAAGAATTCAATTTTTGTTAAAATCAAACTAAGTTTAATTTTGGACCCTTTGGACCTTAATGTAGACCAATTTGAAAACGGAACCAAAAATTAAGAATCTAAATACACGGTTAGATTCGGCATATCAAAGAACCCCAATAATTCAATTTTTGATGAAATCAAACAAAGTTTAATTTTGGACCCTTTGGACCTAAATGTGGACCAATTTAAAAACGGGGCCCAAAATCCAAAAACTAAATACACGGTTAGATTCAGCATATTAAAGAACCCCAAGAATTCAAGAATAAAACCCCATTGAAATTGGTCAAGAAATAAGCAATTTATACGAAGTATCTTCTTTTGCACAATACTGTGCAATTAAATATTTCTTGCTATTGCGCAATACTGTACAATTGACAATTTCTTGCTATTGCACAATATTGTGCTATTGGATATTTCTTGCTATTGCGCAATACTGTGCAATTGAAGATTTCTTGCTATTGCGCAATACTGTGCAATTGAAGATTTCTTGCTATTGTGCAATACTGTGCAATTGAAAATTTCTTGCTATTGCACCATACTTATTATATAATAATTTACACATCCTGTTTGGTGTGTATCTCCTACCATATCATTATTATTTGCTTTTAAATATAAATCAGAAATAACCAACTTAAAACGGAAAATTTTAAAAGAAAAAAAAAAGGAAAAAAAGAAAAAAAAGGGAAAAAAAAAAAATCCCCCCCCCCCCCAAATTTTTTGAACCCCTTATGATTCATCACCACCAAACTCAATCCCATCCTTTCCTTTGTGGTATGGTAACTTGCAGTACAATTTCAGAGAGATCCATACACTTGAACACAAGTTATTGTCTGGAAACTAGAAAAATGTGTTTTTTGGCCCCAAATTCCTAAACGTTTAGGGCAATTACCCCCAAACTCAAACCCAGCTTTCCCTTTGTGATATGGAACCTTGTAGTACAATTTCAGAAAGATCCATACACTTACACACAAGTTATTGTCCTGAAACTAGAAAAATGCTTGTTTTTTGCCCCTTTTTGGCCCCTAATTCCTAAAATATTGAGGCAATTACCCCCATCATCAATCCCAGCCTTCCCTTTGTGGTATGGTACCTTGCAGTACATTTTCAGAGAGATCCATACACTTGAACACAAGTTATTGTCTGGAAACTAGAAAAATGCTTATTTTTGGCCCCTTTTTGGCCCCCAATTCCTAAACATTTCGGCAATTACCCCCAAACTCAATTCCAGCTTTCCCTTTGTGATATGGAACCTTGTAGTACAATTTCAGAAAGATCCATACACTTACACACAAGTTATTGTCATGAAACTAGAAAAATGCTTGTTTTCTGCCCCTTTTTTGGCCCCTAATTCCTAAAATTTTGTGGCAATTACCCCCGAAATCAATCCCAGCATTCCTTTTGTGATATGGAACCATGTGGTACAATGTCAGAGAGATCCATACACTAACACACAAGTTATGTCTGGAAGTTACAAAAATGCTTATTTTTGGCCCCTAATTCCTTTACTGTTGGTACCATAACCCCCAAAATCAATCCCAACCTTCCTTTTGTGGTATTGAACCTTGTGGTAAAATTTCATAGAGATCCATTCACTTAAACTAAAGTTAGAGTGCGAAAACCAATGTGTCTTAGGACGACGCCAGACGACGCCGGACGACAACGACAACAACGACGACGCCAACGTCATACCAATATACGACCACAAAATTTTTTTTGCGGTCGTATAAAAAGGATAACAGGAATTATCCAAAATACTGGCTAGTACAACAGACCACACCAACAATTAACAACAGAGCACAACATCAACCAACAACAGAGCACACCAACAATTAACAACAGACCACAACATCAACCAACCACAGAACACACCAACAATTAACAACAGACCACAACATCAACCAACAACACACCACACCAACAACAGACCACATCAACAATAGACCACACCAACAATCACAGACCACACCAATAATCAATAAGACCATACCAACAATCAACAACAGACCACACCAACAACCAACAACAGACCACACCATCAACCAACAACAGACCACACCAACAATCAACAACATACCACATCAACAATCAACAAGACCACACTATCAACCAACAACAGACCACATCAACAATCAACAACAGACCACTCCAACAATCACAGACCACACCAACAATCAATAAGACCATACCAACAATCAACAACAGACCACATTAACAATCAACAACAAACCACACCAACAATCAACAACAGACCACACCAAAAATCAACAACAAACCACACCAACAATCAACAACAGACTCCTCACACAATCAACAACAGACCACACTAACAATCAACAACAGACTCCTCACACAATCAACAACAGACCACACCAACAATCAACAACAGACTCCTCACACAATCAACAACAGACCACACCAACAATCAACAACAGACCACACCAACAATCAACAACAGTCTCCTCCAAAAATCAACAACAGACCACACCAACAATCAACAACATACCACACCATCAACCAACAGCAAACCACAACAAATATCAACAACAGACCACCAACAAGCAACAACACTCCTCCTCCAAGAAAATAAAGTCTGATAACATCCCACAACACATTGGCCAGATAGCCTCACTTGGTACAGGTACAAAATGTGGTGGGGTCAAAACATTTTTCTTTGATCTTTCACATGACAAAACAATGAGCTCACATTTAAATGTATGGCTTCTTCAGAAATATGATATGTAGAGTGGTCCCCATTCTAAGTAATGCATTTTTTGAACATTAACAATTAACCTTTTCACTAAACAAAGTCTAAACTATACATGTCATCCATAGAATCATAAATAGACATGTGTGTTTAAATATCTTTTCACTGACAAACATTCTGTATGTATAAACCATAAATTATCAGATAATCTAAACAGTGTATTTTTCTTAAAATAAACCCACAGGGTAGTACTCCTTTTTTTAGTTTTGTATCAGAGATTGGTTTACAAAAGGGAAAATATATATGGCTATCATACTAGATACAATTCTTAGGAAAGTTATTTAGCTTAGAAAACACATAAACAGTGCTATGCTATTGCTATGCTCATCCACCTTTAAAAAAAAACAATTATACAGCAAGTCAATGCTGACAAAATTTAAAATTTGATAACAATGCTTCTTGTTACAATGTGGTGTTCCCTTATTTCACTGAGGTCCACTTCTGTTATTATGACATAACCCAGTGTTCAAAATCCAAGTCTAATTTACAGATATTAGGCTATTTTCATTCACTGTGTATGTATTGCTTTCATACTTAACACAATGTTAAAGGGCCATAACTCCTAAAACATCATCAATAATACCTTGACTGACTAATTACCAAACCATACCAAATGTATTGCAATGGATACCAATGCCTCGAATAACTGCATATTAAAGGAATAACATTTAAAGGCAATTACCCCTACAGAAATCATTTTATAATAAAAAATCTTTATGTTATAAACATGAAATGTAAAAAAATATCTGAAGAGCAGTTGCTTTCATAATGTGAACATATGAACACAGACCATTACTTTATCCCTTTCACATGATGCAAATGGGACAGCACATTTTAATTCTAACAAAATTATCCATCTCTAGAATTTTATGTAAATATTTGGATCAACCATCATCATATTTCAACAAAAAATAAACAAATAAAATAACAACGAAAAAATAAAGCCAATAATAAAAATGCTGTAATACGTCAATACTACTCACATAGTATGCACAGTCTGCCTGTATGAACACAAAAATAAGATATGAGGACTGAGAATAATTTAGCACTTTCTAAACACTATCCAGTGTAATTATTTTTCCATACCATACTGTATCTGTGGTATTCTTTGTCATAAAAGAGGGACGAAAGATACCAGAGGGACAGTCAAACTCATAGATCGAAAACAAACTGACAACGCCATGGCCAAAAATAAAGTTAATAGGATAGACATGATCAACAAAGTCACCAAACTGTGAAGACATTACTAAATTGTAAAACTTGTGTCTGATCCATTCGTCAATTTAAATAATACAATATTTTAAAACTAATAACTAACTGAATTATTAGTGAAACGACATCACCAATATAGTAGAATGTGTAGTTAAAGGGTATTGTTAGTTTCTTTTTGAAGGATGCTTTATGATGTCTGCCTCATATTAATAGAACAAATTGATGTCAAGAGGAGCACAGGTAATTCCAAAGTAAACACAGACTGTCAGTTGATCAACATTTCCATCAAACATAACAAATAAGTTTTCAATAAAAGTTCAACAATCTTCAATTTGTCCTTTTCAAACAACTTTTTGTAACAATCAGAGTGGTTTATTACTAAGTATGATTTTAATAGCCCTTCCTACAAGAACAGATTTGTATCTTTGTTGGCTATTCTTTTTTATGAAACAAAGATGGACTAATTATTTTAATATATCCTTAAGTTTTGAATGAGGAATTCTGTAATACTATTTCATGGGGAGAAGGCTTCACTTATATTTACAATAATAGATCAATGGAAATTTTATAATCCACATCTACTCTTCCAGGTTAACAGCATGGCTAAATAAATGCCAGGTTTTTCAGATTAAAGTTTTCGTGCTTACTGTCATACAAGCCAAATGCAAACTAATAAAGTATCAACAAAACTGTACATCTAGGAACTTGACCTGACTGATCATGCAGAAAATGCATACTTTTAGGGAGAACAGCAAGCTCATACTTAACCAATGTGTGAAGAAAAAGTCAGGAAAAGTTATTTAAATCTCTATTGATGATGCATTTGAATTAAGAAATTTCAAATCAGAGCCAAAATATTGGAATTTACATTATTCTTTTACACCACCAGAGCATTTAAAAGCAATCAGAATTTTCCAAATGTCCATCTCTGCACTTGCAGCTTTGTTCATTAAACAAATTTGCTTTGGTAATGAAAAGAACTGCTAACTTATAATACATATACAGAGAGACTACCATAATCAAATATAACGGTATTAGTATATCAATGTAAGTTAAAGTATTTAAGTCCCGGTATAAACAGCCAAATATTAGAAAACCTCAGTTATAATATTCATAGAAAAAATATAGCACACTCTTCTGTCATATCATCATTTACTACCCCTCCTTTAACTTACTGAGAAGGTATGCTTCTGAATCTTGATTTAAGTTTTCTAGACAAAATTGAGAAACATGGCTTCAGGTATTTTGTTCGACAACAAGCTACCCAATATCAGTAAATGACAATAGTACATGTATATATTTGAGTTTGGGGAAACAAGGGGAAGATGTCTGAAAGACAGCAAACTGGGTTTTCTTGGTCAGAGATTACTAATGTTTTTGCATGTGACATCCACTTTTAACAGAGATGGGGATATGACCAATATTTTATTCATCTAGAAAATGAATCACTGGTATATACAAAGAATGAACTCTTAAGGGAACTTACCTTGAAATTGAATCCCATAAACCTTTTTCTTCATCCTGTGGTTCTTTTAATAAGTCTTCATTTTTCTTATCTTCTTTCTTTTCAACCTATCATTTAACACAGTATTATATACAGACATCTTTCTTTCTTGTATGCAAATTTTTGTTCAGAATTCTCATTTCTTTTTTCTGTGCAACTGATTTTAAAAGTGGCTTACTCTTATTTGTATTACATACAAATGTGAAATCTATAAAACTACGGATTAACAAATATTCAAAACTTCATGGTTCTTTCAAAAACCAGTCAAATTCCACTGGTAATACATATAGGCAGCAACACAAGTTACTTACAAGATCTATTTGATTGTCATGTTCCTGGCAATTAAGATTGTAAAGAGCCTTTAACAAATATATAAAAGGAATACCACAAACTTCTCAGTTTTTTATCAACAATATTTCAGACAATACAAGTTTATCAGATTTGGTCATGATCTCTGGTTTGTACTGAAGTAACGTGCTTAGGAATACTCAAAGGAAGGCATATAATCCAGTTTAGACAAATCAGTTTTTGATAGTACTCCTCAAATCATAATCTTATGATGAGAAGCAGCTATCTTAAATATTAAATGATTACTAGTTAAAATTAGGGCCTGAATAAATGACTTTCCAGTATATAAATGGGAGTCTACTATTATGCTGCTTAATCATTGCTATTCAAAGTTAACAATATTAAAGATCTCACAGCATTATCCATCTTCATATGAACAATGTACAATAAAAGTACATTGCATTACTACTTGAAAGGTCTTAAAAAAAGAAAGAAAGTATAAAGAAATGAAATTTGGAATTCACCAAAAAAAGTATACCGTAGTAAGCTTATATTGTGTTTTACTTGATTTCAGGTAAACTTACTTTGACTCTTATAATTTTACTCTTAAAACTATTCATAGAAATGACAACATCATCTGAATCTGAAGGTGTGTCTGTATGTTCATGGCTGAAAGAAAAAATAACCAGAAATAAACATCTGTTAAAGATGACTGAGATATTGTTAAATGTAAAATGTCTAGTGAAAAATATTTCATCCATATTCAGGATGAGTTATGAGCAGAGCATAACTCATTTGATAAGTCACTAAGGTAAAATATATATACTTCAATAAACCAATATTTTTACTGAATCTTAAGCATATCTAATACTGGCAATGTAAGGTAAAAATTCAATGGTAATCACTACCTTCAAGTATAAATAAGCCTTCAGATTTAAGATTTCAGTTTTTTTTTTAAATTTAAACATGTGAAGATCAAACTAAAGTAGCTCCAAAAAGTTAGTTATGAAATTGCAATTTCCTTTGTATATTTCAAGATAGCACATCAATATCTGTGAAGGAAAAATCAATCTTGGATCTTTACTTATCATATCATTAGGAAGACAATTAACATTTAACAATGTTTACTTTACATCACACAAAAATTGCAAATATTTTTTCAAACATTAATTTTTGGTTAAACATTTTGTCTTACTAAAATAACATATTTCCATTTTATTTTGCAATCATCAAGGCCTTTAAATTTAACAACTATAACAATCATAACAACCAAAACTAGACATATAAATATATAAATGGTCAATTCTATTTTAATTTTATGAAGAGCTGTGTCAGGTATTGAAACCAAAACAGCTTTAATGGATCCAAGGGTCTTATGTAAAGTCACCATAAGAAAGCTGTTTCAACTGAACAATATCATGTTTAATACCTTTATTATCAAATAGCTTTAGATAAAATTTAAATTGAACACACCAGCTGCAAAAAACTGGTTAATACAAATATGGTTTCATTGTAAATAGTTTGAAAACAATACAATTTACAATTCTATTTTCTTGATGATTCGATGTAAACAATAAAATTAAGAATGGAAATGGGGAATGTGTCAAAGAGACAACAACCCGACCATAGAGCAGACAACAGCCGAAGGCCACCAATGGGTCTTCAATGCAGCGAGAAACTCCCGCACCTGGAGGTGTCCTTTTCATAATAATTCTATTTTTAGGAAACACTGAAGAATATACCTTGTAATATCATATATTTCTCTGGACCTTCCTTCTCTGAGTCTAAGATACCAAAGTCCAGGTGTAGCCTTTAGCTGGAAATATCCCTGTAATCAGAACATAAAAAATAATTCAATTTTAGGTGAATACAGAGATTTATGAAAATATATAATATCTACCATTCTCCTAAATACTGTAAGGTATGGACAAACACAAACACAAGAACCAGAAACCATTACTCCCCCTCAACCATAAAATTACCCAAAATAGGTTGAAAAGGAAAAAAAAAAGAATAAATGTATATTCTGAAAGACTGTTGAAGTTTTAACCTTTGTAAACTGCTTTTAAGTCACTGATATATTCTTCAATTATCAACACCTGGTATGACTATTTGAATCATTTTTAAAAGTATCGATTATAATTAGATCATTGAACATATGTATGCAAGGTGGACAGATGGAAAGATAGATACATTTACAGATACATTGAACAAGTTTGTGTTTTTGCCTGCATGGTATTGTTTGACTGCTGTTTTACTGACTTATACCTTCTCAAAACTGGACTTGAATCGTGATGATTTCTATCAATAATCAAAGTCCTAAGATGCTTACTAGATTAGCCATAACAATGGTGTCCACCATAGGTGTAGAATTAGACCCTAGAGTGAACTGTAGACCTCGCGGTGGCTGTCCTGATGAACCATCTGATCCATGACCTATAGATTATAAATAATATTCAAAGTGCATTCTTGTGAAGTGACATTAAGAATAATATGAGAAAGGTGTTGCCTGTGAAAGAGGAAACCCTTATTATTTCAAGATACTTTTTGGTAATCAGATATACAAATTTGCAGGAAATTGTATGCTTTCATGGCAGCTGGTAATGAGCAAGTGCAGATTTAGTAAAAAAAGTTATCAATTTCGAATTCATTAGTATATATAGAATTTTCTTTTTATTGATTTTCTTACTATTATTGAGGACTTTGTCTTCATATTATTTAATTTAGAACAGGTGTGTCTGACAGAGGAAAAGAATATTGGAAGATAATTTTTTTTTTCCTCTATTCTAAAAGATGAAAACTACCAAAATTTAATCTGACAGCCATCTTATTGATAAGTAAACTAGCTAAAAAACAGTGTTTTAAAAGTAGAAATAAGGAAGTAAGTATAGAAAACTGCATACTAAATATCATTGACCTACCACTAGTGGTTCCCCATAAACTGACCTAATCACAAACTAATACATGTAAACTAAGCAAAAGTTTCAAAGTCAATAGACCATGACTGAGGGGTTGGGACCACATAATCTCCATGGAAATGAGATGTGCCAATGCTTATACAACTGCATACCAAATATCATTGACCTACCACTAGTGGTTCCCCATAAACTGACCTAATCACAAACTAATACATTGTTGGTGCCGCCGCTGCCGCAAACAGCATACCTATGTCTCGCTTTTTGACTCTGTCAAGGCGAGACAAAAATAATGCAAAAACAAACAAAGAACAAGATAGTTGTCTCATTGACAAGCATTCCACATCTCCTTATTTTATATAGTTCATGAATTGGAGAAGCAACTGGAAGAGAGAACTATGTTAAGAGATAATTTACCTTATGATGATAAAAATTAAAAGAGAAAATAAAAGGCAGAAATAGGCAAGATATACAAACAAAAAGCAAGAAGAGCACAGAATAGTGGGAGGGTTATTGGCAAAACAATCACTACTTTCAAGGTTTAGAAATAAAGAGACACATAAAAAATCATAGTTAACCTAATTGAAGATACTGAAGATATAGAAATTAGAGGGTCGAGATTCAAATTAGATGAAAAAT
Source organism: Mytilus californianus (assembly GCF_021869535.1). Lineage (NCBI taxonomy): Eukaryota > Metazoa > Mollusca > Bivalvia > Mytilida > Mytilidae > Mytilus > Mytilus californianus. The sequence goes on from NW_026262690.1 coordinate 67,999,249, forward strand.
TTATTGCATTGAAATATTTATCCTTTTTTGGATTAAGTTTGAAAATAAATGAAACTGTAAATAGTAAACATAAGATAGCTGGGATTAATTGGACAAAAAAAATTGTAAAATTATTGGGAATTTACTATGTCTAGAACAGAGAAGAATGTGATATATTAAACTGGGAAGTAAAATTGAGAAAATGCATAAACTATATAATTTATGGGGAAATCATAATTTGCCTATATCTGGGGAAAAAAAACTTATAATAAAAACATTAGTTTTACCACTGTTTACAAGTGCAGCTCCTGAGAAATCAGAAAAGATACAGAAGGTAAATATTTGAAATATATTTGGAATGGTGAATTAATAACTTTAAAAGAAATACTATGATAAGGTCAAATGAATCTGCAGATGTAGTCAATAAAATATATAATATTATTTAAAATAAATGAAAAGAAATAAATGGAGAATGTGGCTATGGGCCTCAGATGCCCATGCTTGTAAATATGCATGAGTCAACTTCCACATACAGATGCAGGATTCATGTAGTTAAGACTATTTTGTGATTTATAAGCATTGTGTATAAGTTTCATAACATTTGGTTGAGGCAAACTAAAGTTAGAGAACGGAAACGACAGATTTAGCAATTTTTCCATTTATAAAGGGGCATAACTCATGAACAATAAAAGTGACGCCACCCAATGTCGAACTTGATCTGTTTTTTTGTGGTAATAAGCATTGTGTATAAGTTTAATAACATTTGGTTGAGGCAAACTAAAGTTAAAGAACAGAAACGAAAAATTCAGCAACTTTTATGATTATAAAGGGGCATAACTCATGAACGGTAAAAATGACGCTACCCAATTTCGAACTTGATCTGCGCTTTGTGGTAATAAGCATTGTGTATAAGTTTCATAACATTTGGTTGAGGCAAACTAAAGTTAGAGAACGGAAACCAATTTTTGGGGACGTTCGGGACCGACGGACATGTGTAACACTTAATGCCTCGGATTCCTAGCGGCCAGGGCATAAAAATATAGTACTCCCCTATTATCTACTTTTCAGATGCAACTATTTTAGTTATTTGTGGTTGAAGAGGGAGACTGATGAAACAAGTTAAAAATAGAGAGAAAATATTTTGGCCTAATTCAAATGGACTATAAGATGAAGGCGACCAGTGTTTGGGTAGGTACTACTGTATTTCTTCTATACCTGGATTGAGTGGATTCGCAACTACATTTAAAGCTAGACAGTTAGCATGGATACTGAAATTAAAGAAAGCATGTTGATCTCTAGAGGTCTTTTTTTTTTATGGTGTTGGATTGCTGTCTCATATACCCTGCATCTATTTTTATTTGCAAGACAACTATGATTTCTACGTGATGCATAAATACAATTAACTTTGTCAGTGAAACTAGTAGCATTTGGTCATTTTCAGATTTCCAAAAAAGTTGTGGCGGTAATTACATTTGAAAAGAAAAAATCTGACAAAATATTGCTACTGTCTAAGCAGATTCATTAATCTGATAAGGTCTTACCCTCCAATAAAAGATATTCCAAATCAAATTCTGCATGTACAACACTGTCTACCTATAATAAAATAACAGACAATATTATACTTCAAATTAAACTCTTGTTATACAATTTATTAAAATCACTGCCACAGATATAATTAATGTACATAAGAGCAAAATGCACATTAACTAATAACAAAGTTCACATGGGAAGTATTATAACTCCTATAAGAAGAAAGCAAAGATACTCTAGTGTAATAATGTCTGAAATGAAAAATATTCTGGTATGACTGAACAGCAATATCAAAAAGATCTTAGAGACAGATGTAATCACTGTTGTTAAAGATTGCTCAACTAAATTTTCATCTTGTTTTTTAGTGATCTAAGTTTCTAACTAAAAGTACAAATAGATTAAGATGCTAAAGGGCAGTACTTGTAAATCAAGCATAACAGCTGTTTTAGAGTTGCACAAATAGTTTGTAATTACTCCATACATATCGCCTAGTTTTTCACAATTCTAGATTCTTAAACAGTCCTAGAATGGATCGGAATGTCGTTGTTCTGCATGTAGATAATCTTTTCATGGTATTATTTTTTTTAAGTTATAGTGATTTTCATTTTAAACTGATATGCTTAATTTTGCAGTATGCCTTTAAATTTTTCATAGTGTGCTTTAATTTTTAGTTGTGCTTTAAATTAGTTTTGCTTAATTATTAGTTGAGCCTTAATTTTAATTATGCTTCAGTTTTTGCATGTTTAGATATTTTTAAATTGTTTTAGTATAGCTTTGCATGTATTTCAATATGCCTGTGCTGTTTTTTGTGCATAGTAATATATGCTGCTTGTATATCTTATCTACATGCTCTCTGTTTTTATGTTAGGTATATGTTATTTATATTTAGTAAAAAGCTCTCAAGAGCTTGTGTTTGTACTGTTATATGTAAACCGTATAAAAATAAAAAATTTGTATTCGTATTCGCACAAATACAGATTAAGATATTAGAATCCAACTTTGTAAATAATTCATACTGACAGTTACGAAATGATTAAGATAGACATACCTCCTCTAACAGAATATTATCCAGATCATATAATGCCTTGACACTTTCCACCATCCAACTTTCTGGACACTTCATTCCTAAAGTCAGTACAGATTTATGTGGAAGTCCTGTAAATACTGCCTTCTGTCCAGACTTAAACATTGCATTTGGCTCAAATTCTACATCTGGGCTCAAAACATAGCGGTAATATCTGTATAATTAAGAATAATAATCATATGATAAAAAATAGTCTAATGTGTGTGCAAATTATGTTTATTCCAAACTGAAAATTAAGATTTAAAATACATGGAAATTTCTTGGTTAATAAAAATACATAACAAGTTATTACTACATAGTCATTCTATCTTAATTCTAAAACAGTACCAACATGATCATTTCAAAACCATAAAGATTTCCTTCAAAACTTCAGTGGAAGGAATAGTTTTTCATCCTTGCTTTTTAAAGGATTTGACCAGAATGAATTTTAATGGAAAACATGCACTTACATAGCCAACCACTTTGTTTTTTGTCTTGTTGGATTGCTGTCTCATTGATGTATACACCACATGTCTTTTATTCATCTGTAGATTCAGTGCTGTTCATTTGTTCACCTGTCTTGGATTTCTTTTTAGTTTAAGCAATCATGTATAGTCTAGTATTTTTGATCCTGTCAAAGTGTACTTTTTAAAAATCTGGGAATGTGTACATGAAGCCATCAAAGAGGTAACTACTATATAGTTGGACTAAGTGTGGAAGTAACATGGGGGAAACACTTTATTTCAATTGTTAGATCATGTTTTATGTTAATGTATTTCAACAACTTTAACAAAATTCAATTGTCCTGCCATGCATATTGAACATAATGGTTTTTAGCAACCTTTTTACTGTAATCACTTAGATATCCTTTCAACATTCAATTGATACTGATAAGTTTGAACTTACGTAGTTAATGGCATCTCTGATAATTTATCCCTGCTGTTCATAAAGATTTTTATATCAACATTCACTGCTCTTTTCAGAACCTACAATAAAACACATCAAATTTAACGGGAATGTCTGTGAAGTCCTGTAACGTCAGTCAAATAATGATCAGGTGTATTGATCAGCAAGAATAGTCAGACTAGTAATATTAACTAGGTTCCACTTCAATAATCAGATTTAAAAATGGTTACAAAAATCTTAATATACTATTGCATTGATTGATTGGTGTTTAACACCACTTTCATCACTATTGCACTATTTCGTGGCGGTCAGTTTTTATTGGTAGAGGAAGCCATAATGCCCATAGTGAACCACCAACCTTCGGTAGGAAAACTCACAATCCTAGTCAATTAAAATTGGAGTCAAACGCACCTGCCATGTGCCAGATTCTAACCCAAAACCTCAGTGTTGACAAGCTAGGGATACAGTAGTTCCACTACTTAAACCACTTGACCACCAAGGACCCCAAAATACTATTGTAACAATCCTTATAAATTTGAACAACCAAAGGCAAAGCAATAGATACTAAGATAAATTTTGAAGTAATTATTAACCTTCAGGCTGTTGCTTTTTTACACATTCTTCTGTAGCATTTTTTTAGTTCAAATAATCGCATGGAACTATGAATTTTTAGGAAATGAAATTTACTAACCAAAAGAATGGGTGCTAATTTCTGGGCTTCACTAGAAACAGGATCTACAATAGCCTCTATCTGGAAGGCAGGTTCATTGGCGTCACCTAGAATCTTCAAAACACTAAAACCAAAAAACATATTTCTATAATTCTATGTTCAATTAATTAGTCTGATATATTAGAATTAAATTGCAACATTTAAAAAACAAAGCAATATCATACAGACAATAAAATATCCACATAAATTCTAAATAGTCCTTGTAAGAAAAACAACCTTTGAAAAACATTGTCAAGTTCTGTAAATTTAAAATATAGTTAAAATTTTGTCTATACCAAACCTCATTGAAGCATTTACCTGTGTTGATCTGCATGGTAACTGATTTCTTTTCTTTCAGTAGTGGAAGTTTTAGATGACAATAATGCAGAAACTTTCATCACCATGTCACTACCCCTGTAAAAATTAATTCATACTTAAAATGGCTTCAGAAAATAAAAGGTATTGTTATTCTTTATGTTATTCTACATTTTTTATGATGTTTTCAACGATAACTAGACATCTTTGAGATGGGAGCCATCTCTGTGGGCCCCGCTGACCTTGAACTTTGACCTAGGAAGTTGTACAAACATTATGACACACCCTCTGGTGTTGGTTAATATACATGTCAAGTATAAAGTATGAAATTATAACGGTTCTCTAGATATAGAGCCGACACAATTTGTTACGGACGGACGGACAGACTGATCACTATAGGGCGACCCGCCACTAGGCGGGGGCCCTAATAACATAGATGTTTTATATGGATTCCTTCTTAATGATTGGCAGTTAACAATCATGACATGTCTTAATGGGATGTTTTAAAAGCTTATTTTAAGTATTAGATTCCCAGTTTAGCATTAAAATTTATTCATACAAATTCAATAATCTTATTTTTGTAGTTTGCAGGATTGTAAAAGCTTTAACCATGCATATATTTTTAGTATGAACCTCTTCCAGGCTTCATACAAGAAAACAACAACAATAAAGTACTTGAGGCAACACTTTTTCACCCTAATAAAACTTCAAGAAAATCAAGTTGAACTGTGAGCAGTGATACCTCCCTATAAATGTTCTGTAAATATGAAGTTGTTTAGTGATTGAATTGAAGCATCACATGGTATAGCATGTTCATTTAAAGCTTGATACTAAATTTCAGAAAGTTGTAATTCAAAGTTCCTATTAAAAATGCAACGAAAAGTTAATTCTTGACCATATAAGTAATAGGTCAAGGTGACATGACGAGCGATGAACATGAAAATGCATCACATGGTATAACATGCTAACATGAAGCTTGATACCAAATTTCATGAAGATCTGATTTGTAGTTCCTAAGGTAAATCTGACAAAAATTAATAAGTATACACTCTCCTTTTGAGAGGGGATATAAAAGGATAATGTATTTATACCTTTCATCTAAAATACCCATCTTCATTACTCTTTCTTTTATTTTCTTTGCTCCTTTCTCAAAAACAAATTTCTCTTGCAATGCAATATCTTCTTCTGTAAATTCTTCAACATCATCAAATGCTCCTATTACCTATCATGGAAATCAAAGCAATTATATTGAAAGAAGTGCAATGACCGCAACTATCATTGATGTAATCTTATACAGTAACATTATTGAATAGAAAAGGGTCAAGAAATCTCTGTACATTTTGCCTTTAAAAGTTCACATTCAAAGGATGAAGTCATATTTTATCCTATACCTAAATTGTCTACTTTTTCCATAAATCAGTGTTACCCCCGTTCCCCCGAAAAGCAAGCATTTTGCCATTTTTACTTACTTTCAAGCCCATAAGGTTGCTGTGAGATGCATATCTTTCATGAAAAAAGACCAAACATTATTGCCAGAATTACATATATATATGAAATTTGGTAAATGAAGTGTTAAACTTTACTTTAATCAAGAATGAGGACCATAATCACCTGAAATTTGTCCTCAATAACTTTCATAAGAAAATACAGAAACTATTATTATTAAATAATTGTATTTGAAAATTAAATAAATGGAGTATGTGTCCATGGGACACAGATGATGCCCAGCTTGCATATAACGTTATAAAAGGACATAACTCTAGAACGGTAAAAGTGATGCCACCCAAATTCAATCTTGATCTGTGTTTTGTGGTAATAAGCATTGTGTATAAATTTCATCACATTTGGATGAGGCAAACTAAAGTAAGAGAACGGAAACCGAATTTTGGAACGTACAGAGAGACAAGGGCAACACTTAATGTCCCCTCAGGTGACCGCAGGGGCATAAAACTAGAGGCTCTAAAGAGCCTGTGTCGCTCACCTTGGTCTAAGTGCATATTAAACAAAGGACACAGATGGATTCATGACAAAATTGTGTTTTGGTGATGGTGATGTGTTTGTAGATCTTACTTTACTGAACATTCTTTCTCCTTACTATTATCTCTATCTATAATGAACTTGGCCCGGTAGTTACAGTGGAAAATATATTGTAAAAATTTACAAAAATTTACAAAATTTATGAAAAAGGTAAAAAATTGACTATAAAGGGCAATAACTCCTTAAGGGGTCAATTGACAATTTTGGTCATGTTGACTTATTTGTAGATCTAACTTTGCTGTACATTATTGCTGTTTACAGTTTATCTCTATCTATAATAATATTCAAGATAATAACCAAAAACGGCAAAATTTTCTTAAAATTACCAATTCAGGGGCAGCAACCCAACAACGTGTTGCCTAATTGGTCTGAAAATTTCAGGGCAAATAGATCTTGACCTAATGAACAATTTTATCCTCATCAGATTTGCTCTAAATGCTTTGGTTTCAGAGATATGAGCCAAAAACTGCATTTTACCCTATGTATTATTTTTTAGCCATGTCGGCCATCTTGGTTCGCGGGCGGGGTCATCGGACACATTTTTTAAACTAGATACCCTAATGACGATTGGGGACAAGTTTGGTTAAATTTGTCTTAGTAGTTTCAGAGGAGAAGATTTTTGTAAAGGATTACAAAAATTTACGAAAAATGGTTAAAAACTGACTATAAAGGGCAATAACTCCTTAAGAGGTCAACTGACCATTTTGGTCAAGTTGACTTATTTGTAGATCTTACTTTGCTGAACATTATTGCTGTTTACAGTTTATCTCTATCTATAATAATATTCAAGATAATAACCAAAAAGGCAAAATTTCCTTAAAATTACCAATTCAGGGGCAGCAACCCAACAACGGGTTGTCAGATTCATCTGAAAATTTCAGGGCAGATAGATCTTGACCTAATAAACAATTTTACCCCATGTCAGATTTGCTCTAAATGCTTTGGTTTCAGAGATATAAGCCAAATTCTACATTTTACCCCTATGTTCTATTTTTAGCCATGGCGGCCATCTTGGTTGGTTGGCCGGGTCACCGGACACATTTTTTAAACTAGATACCCCAATGATGATTGTGGCCAAGTTTGGTCAAATTTGGCCCAGTAGTTTCAGAGGAGAAGATTTTTGTAAAAGTTTACGGACGACGGACGACGGACGCAAAGTGATGAGAAAAGCTCACTTGACCTTTCAGGTCAGGTGAGCTAAAAAGTAATACCCATTAATTTATATAGCAAATGAAAATTTATCAAAAGCATTTTTTATATTGGAAAAATGTATGCCACATTAATTGTACCTTATACTGTAATTACCTTGCCATTTGTCACCAGTCCTCTTGCCTCGGTTCTCCATCCTAGGACAGATCTTACAAACAATCTATGGACTCTCAGAAAATTAGTTGTTAATTTGTCAAGCTGAGACAAGAAATTATCAATATCCATTCCCTGGTATAAAAAAAGCTACTCATATTTAACATATAAATGCATGCAGTGCATAAATACATCATATGTTTTTTTTATTATAAATTTCTCCATATTCAGATTTGCTTTGCACATAATATCAAAGAAGTTCAGTTTGTTTCCCCAAGTCAACAATATAACTTGATTATATTTTTAATTACAAACAAGGTAACACAAAGATCATAAGATATCATAAAGTCTTATTTAAATAAAAAAAAAGTTATAAATATAAAAAATTTGTTAGGGGTAAGCCTTTTTCATAAATACCACTTAGATGTGGTAAAATCTCCAAAATGCTCCCATAAATTATTTCTTAAATACATTTCTATATAACGGATTGTCATACTTACACTGACTTCAAAATCTCTTAGTGTTTTCTTAGCTTCAACCAAATCTTTGACATTTTCTTCCTTTACCAGCTTGGTGATGAAATTCTTGGCTTCTGAAGTGTCTAATGTTTTGAGAGCTAAGTAAATAGCCTTACTGATCATATAATCTTTGCCTTCCTCTACTTCAGTATTAAATACCACACCAACCCTCAAATCATGGGAATGTTTCTATAAACAATAAAATGTCAACAATAATTTACATACATTTGTATTATTTCCACAAGCAAGTATTAACTCATAAACATTTATCAAGTAAATCAAAGTGTTACTCTTCTAAACTTGTTGATTTTGAACAACTGCAGATAATCATATTTGCTTATACAAAATTAAGACTCCAATTTTATACAAAGATAAATAAGTAAATTTCTTCACAGAATGCCCTTAATTCTGAAATAAACCAATTTAATCAAAATCCGATCTAAGTCTTGTATATCAAAGCCGAGATTCAAAGTATATTGTTTTTTGTGTGTATTGGGTACTTTGCATGCAAAAATAAAAAGAGACCATAAATTTTAACAAGATATAATATGTTTTTATTTAATAATGCCCTGATATCTGAGATAATGTTACATAGATCATTTCTAACAGAAACTTGCAAGGGAAATTTTTATGCAAATTTTTGTACCAGGATGTTTATATTAAACAAAAGCTGGCAATAAGAGTGGCAAAATCACTTATGTGTTTAAAAAAGTAGAGGACAGACTACTAGAAATATGTGCAATGATGAGCAACCTACCAATTGCTTAATAGCATTATAAAGGAGTTGTCTCCCTTCTGTTGTTTCTACATCACAAACCACCCACATAGTCACTGCTCTTAATACAATGTTATCTGAAATAAGAAATTACTTTTAATATTAATCTTAACTGAGAGTTCTTAATTACTTCCCTTTGAGAAAAGTTCACATGATTTTACAATTCCTAGTATGGATTTTGTTTACATGACTACATACATGACATACAGAACAAGAAGTTGCACACATTGGCATGCTTAGCATACCACCAATTGTCATTAAAAGTATTGGAAAACAGGAAGTAGGTGCCCAACAGATCTGAAAAGGGCTCTGAAAAGTTATCACTGTCAAGCTACTGAGCAAACATGAAATCAATCTGTTCAGTAGTACTTGAGAAATGTGTAACGGAAATATAATGTTCATTCAATATATTGAAATGCAAACAGGAAGTAAAAGTCTAACAGATCTGAAAATTGCTCACATGTTACAACTATTCATTGTCAAGCTGCCATCTAAATATGAAGTTATTATGTTCGGTAGTACCTGAGAAAAATGTGACAAATATATTGGACGAAAAGAGGGACGGACATTGTGAATGCAATATACCTCCACTCCTAGAATTAAGGTATAATAAATGTTTAATATCATTAAAAGCAGATTACCAGGATTTTTAAATTTTAAAACAATGATTGCAGGATAATTCAGAGACCTCAACAACATACCCATCTCAAGATTTACTATCAAAATTATATTCCTTGTGAACATTATCATGCATTGTACTTCAACTGTGTATATTTCAAAGTATTCAATCCAGCCATGTAAAAGAAATTGTACTATCAAGACCATATACATCCAAAGCTTTACTGGGTACATAGAAATAATGTTTTACCTCTTCTCTGCATGTATTTCATATTTTCTGCCATAACGGCTGTCATGTCATCTGAATTCAGTAGTCCAAATGTATCTAGATCATCAAACGATCCACCATCTGAAATATTTGATGTACAAAAAACTTTTTCTCAAAACTATTTATCACTTATTCAGGCATAATTTTGATAGCTTGACTCTTCCAATATTAAAAAGTAAACCACAAACTTCAAGTTTTGTTATTTACTATCATTGATTATAAAATATATATCACAGCAAGCAGAAGTATAATAAACATTTGACACAGAGATATGTCTTGCATTTTGTTATTTTGATAGTATACCGGTAATGCAAATGTTAAAATTAAAAAGGCAATATTTAAACATGTAAACTATGCATATCATTCAAAATCAATAGACCATGACTAAGGGGGCTGGACCAAATAATCATCATGGAAATGAAATGTGCTAATGCTAATACATCTGTATACCAAATATCACTGACCTACCACTAATGGTTCCCCTTAAACTGAGGTAAACACAAACTAATACATATAAACTAAGCAAAAGTATAATTATAGAGGGAGCCGTAGACATTGATCTTAATCAACTTGAATTGCCTGTTTTCCTGTCAAAGGTTGCTGTTCTCTCTGGGAACTTTGGTTTCCTTCACCTCTATCTTCCAAGGTAATGCCCAAATGTCCTGAAAGTAGCATGTAACACCAACAATCAATCAATCAATCAATCTTATCTATCTATTAAGCACACTGATTGTATTTCTTCTTCTGGACAAAACATAGCCCTGTTAATTTTAATTCATTAGTTCTTGATGTCTCAAACATTATTGAGCAAAGAGTTTGTTTTGTAAATGTCTCTTTAAAAAATACTCCAATATAAGCGTCTTACCAATATTAACCGTAAGGTCTAGTGTTTTTACTGGTGGAGACAGAACTCGAGAGTTTAATCTGGGCAACACATTACTTTTCTCCATCAACCATTCATGAATATTGTTGCCATCGTGTAGGTTCCCCTGTAGAATATAGTCAATAACAACTAAATTACTGATTATAAAACATCTTGTTCTTTCCTTGATTCTCCATGTCAAAAAGACCATTAAACAACTGATTTTATACTATAAAAAATAACATTTGGAACAAACAGATGTTTAAGCTTTATGATACTTTTTATCAATGGGTTTTTATCTACTCAATTTTTTTTCATTTTTTCCCTTCATTTTAGGAAACTACAACTTTCTGAGAAGTTAAAAACTAGCACAATCAAAAAATATAATGCAATATAACTAACCTAATGTTTATATAAATAAACCTTTTTACTCTGCAATAAATCTAAGAATGCACTGTGAACATTCTTAGCAATCTACTGAAAAAACTTTATAAACTACACAAAATTTGCAGTTCCACAGGACACTGACATAGCCATGTTTTATAATATTGAAACGATATCTTACATTATAAACAGCTTTCTGTATATCTGGTGTCTGTGCCATAATCTCTGATACAACTCCCTCTTCAAATGTATTCTCTGTTAAATATTTATCTTTCAGTGGAACACCATTCAACAATACCTGGGGGAAATCTTTTAATCCTGCTCTTTTTACATAATCTAAAGCTGCCTATAAAAGAAATTAAAATTTTCATTTCAAAAATACAATCAATTGCAAGATTGACTTTCATGCATGCAGTTTCTTTTGACACGTTCAGTTCAACAGTAATATTTATTGATATATCAAGGATCTGGAAATTTCTGGAATTTTATCCATCTATCAAACATTTTTGAGGACCAAAAACCAGACTTGATGGTCTAAAGTGTATTGGCTAACAGTCTTTGTAGAATTTACTAACATGAATAGATTGGTAAAAGGTCCCTGGTAGTAGTGTTATAAACTCATAATTCTATCTTTTCCAATAAATACATCTATAATAACTGACCTTTCTGCTTGTATCATATTCATCATCAGAACCAAATATCATTTCAAAGTCATGATCTTTATACTTCTTTTGAAACATTTCAACAACTTGTTCTGGTGCAATGGGTCCTGACTTCACTTTTTCATACACCTGCATTTAAAAAAAAAAAAATACATTATTACAAAAATATCAATGATTTAAAAGTGCAATAAAAGAACAAATTCTATATCTGATTCTGTGATGGAATAAATTCTTCAATCTAAATTTTTTCAAGAGTAATTTCAATATGAGCATGGCATGATAAAAGTTCATAGCTTCAAAACATCTTTTTATTGGCAACATTTAATAGAAGACTGATCTCACTGAACATTAAAGCTGAACTCTTCAAATAAGTTAAACCACCATATAAAATATTTTGCATGTTAACCAACTGTACAATTGTTACTGGACGGCTGTAAAATGCCTTTAAACTGTCTTCCATTGATACAGGTATTTATAATGAAACTTAATGCTGATATCTTCACATACTACATAAATTCATACAATTGTGACTTAACTTACATCAGTGACAAATGACAAAGCCTTCCCAGGATTCTCTTCTTGACTAAGTATATCATATGCCCTAGACAGGGCTACACCTGCATCATCATATCCAGTTATCTTCATATCATCATTTGTTACAAATACAACGGCTACTCTGATTGGTGCACTGTGAACAATGAATGCTTCAGCCATTTTAACGAGCTCTCTACTCTCTTTATCCAATGGATCAACAATGAAAACCTATAAAGCAGAAAATGTAATCTACTTTCATAAAACTATAAATAAGAACTATATTTGATGTTATAGTTTCAATCTCTAAATACAATAGGAATAAAATAAAGACTGAACTGAACTGTAATCTACAAATGAAGACTAAGCTTCCTTCTATGGTGAAGTCCCTGCTAATACATATATGAATAAATGGGGAATGTGTCCATGGGACACAGATGATGTACATATGTACGTAAGTACGTACAGACGGACAAGGGTAAAACTTAATGCCCCCTCCGCTAAGGGCATAAAAAATAACTAAGTTTCTTATATCTGAGAAACAGTAAACTAAATTGTATCTGCCTTTTACTTACCAAATGAAATATATTTCTAGCAACATGTCGTAACATCCCTGGAAAAGTAGGTCTCAGTAAATCTTGTATACTGCTTGGCCAGTTACTATACTTCTTGTCTTTTTCTAAATCATTTATGTACTGAAAAAAAAATATAAATGATATATCATTTACTTGAAATAAATCATAAAGTTCTCAGACAATGCAATGAAAAATCAAAGTGCTTGTGAGCACTAAGGGAGTTTAGCATTGTGATTTCATCATTAATTCAAACATTCCATTTTATACAGATAGATTCTTACAAACTGCACTTCTTTCTGCTACTACTGTAAATTTTAGTAAAATGATTTTTCTTGACATGTATGGTAATACACATACACATCATATTGTAAATTGAATATCTGAGTATAAACGTACATTATGAATAAATTGATTCAATGGGCAAAGATAGGATCTAAAGAATGTTCACCTCACTACGCTATGTTATGGACTTGCCAAACACAGGTCAAATCTAAACTCATGTTTTGAAATCAGACCATTTTGGAAAAGGGGAAGCAATTCAAATTCTAAGTTACAGTTCAAATATGTACTTATTCACAAGCTTCCAAGGAGTCACAAATCAATGGTTTTTTTCAGTTTGAATGTTATTTTTCAAGATTAATTATGAAACTACAACAATTAATATAAAAATGAACATAAGAATTCATAACCACAGAACAAAAAGGAACACTTCAAACATAAATCAAATTCTGTTAAAAAAACATTACCTAGTATATTAAAGGACACTTTTTGACTTACTTGAATGGCAGTATGTCTAATATCCAGTGCAAAATTTTCTGTTTCTCCTGACAAATCTAACTTCATCAACTGGGATAAATCATTACCCTGAGAAGAGAGCAAAAAATACCTAAATTCATACAACAACAGATTATTTATACAATTTTCATGCATAAAATGTACACCTTAACTTTCCAATGCAAATGATATCACACAAGTACGCATATTTAGATTTCAAGTAAAGCAGATAAATTTCTGAACTACTGTGTAAAAATCATAACTGATTCATAAATACATCACATGAAATTTATAATTTTTCTACTACGGAATGACAAATTTAAACAAATTAATAGTCTGTCTATCATCAGTAGAGTCATCTTAGTAATATATTGTATGTAAATAGTTACTACAAAAACAATACATCTGTTTCTAACAGTTTTTTAGGTAATAAATCATTAGAGAAATTCAATACCTTGAAACCTAAAGAAAATAATCCTTGCATCAGTTTGGCCTCTGATCTCATTACATCTAAGAATGTAAACATATCATATACATCTATATCTATTGGTAGACCATTAACATAAAGGGCAGCGTCTCCTGGAGATATACCATGGTAATTCTCAAAATACTGAAAACATAACAAAAAAAATAAATTTCTAATACATAATATTTCTACTGAGGCTATATTTAATTAGAGGTAATAAACAACTGATTCACATTGAATGCAAATCTGATTTATAGTAAGCTACCAAACAACATGGAAAACTGGGAAAAGATAATATGTCTTTAAAATAAGTTCATTTTATCATACTAAAAAAATTCTGTAGATTTTTGTTTTTAACAAATCAATGTGTAATATAAATTTTCTATCTTTCTTCTTAACTGAGTTAAGTCATCTGTAGCTCTTTTCACAAAAAGACTAACAACTAAAATTAATCACAAGTTACACCAGAATGTTCATAACTTATACAGTCTGTGCTAAAAACTTTTTGAAGCACTTGCCCATAGGGCTAGTGGAATAAAAAAAAAATAGCCAAAGCAATGTGTATTAGACCTAAACTAATTTGTGTCACTGACTGTTGAGGATCACTAAGTGATCTGAACATGCGAGGAGGGTCCCCCCCCCCCCCCCAAGAAAATTTCAGAAAATTAGACATAAAATCCTGCATTCTGAGGTTACATTTTGTATCTGGAAGTGAATATAACTTATCAAAAAATGTAGTTTTTTTCTCCAGGTCAGATGATAAATTCTCCTTTCCACCAATAAAAAATTAATATAGTTCTTTTGCAAAAAAAATCCTTTTTCTATAAACATGAAAAACTTGTACCATTTCAAGTAAAAAGACTCGACTAAAAAATCCACATTTTTAGCACTAGTAAACTATTACTCAACTGAGGGATTGTTACTTTTTTGGGGAGAAATTCCCTAATTGGTGGTAGGCCCCAACCTGTTTATTCCTCATATTCTTTCATATTTTTTTTAGTCTTAAATTATATTAAAAGTTAATTCTCTGGCACTTCATTAGGGTCTGGATGTGGGTCCTTCATTTCTGTATTCTTTAATTTTTTATGCCATTTTTCTCTATTCTTTATATTTTAAAACACCTCATTTTTCTCTATTCTTTATTTTATTGGTTCATTTCTTTCTAAAAAATATTCTTTATGTTTTTTGCCCATTATCCTCTATTCTGTAAACCCCCCATCCACACCCTCCTTCATTGTAACTGTCATTTATGTTATTTAAAAATGACTAGAGCTTTTTTCAACTCAAAAGTTCTCCCGGTATTAGTGTAGGCCTTTTCAACTTTTCAATGTTTTACCTTGGATAGCCCCCTGTTTCTATTTCAGCATCGAATGAGATTGAATCCTTGATTGTTTGTTTACATTGAGTGGTATATATAGATTGTGTTCATTGCAAGCACATGGTCGAGCCTCGTTCTCGATTTCGTTGGAAATTAGGGTTTACATTGAGTGTAATTTATAAATTGTATTTATTGCAAGCACATGGTCGAGCCTTGTTCTTGATTTCGTTGGTAATTAGGTATATCGCGTTGACAACTGGTTGCCTTTGATTAGAAGTAACAAAACCCATATATAATAAAAATAGGTATACCAGTAAACGGATGAAAACAAGGTCGGCGACAAATTTGTAACTTGTTCTCATACATTCAACAAAATACCGGCTACAATTTCGCAAACGATTTCAGATGTTCACTAGACCGATCGGGCAAACACCAGTGCTTCTGCAGAAGTCCGATGAGATTTTTACTAGGCAGAGTTTCAGGCTACCGCTTAATGTCGCAGACTGCTTACAAGTATTTTTTATGTAAGATTTTTTGTGAAATTGATCACTGGTATTCTGATTCCACTAACAATAGCTGATGATAAAGTATTATCTGAAGTAGCAGAATTTCTGCTAGTACAAAAGGGCATAGCTTTCCAAATAAAAACATTAGATCTGCAAAAATCAAACTTAACGTGCACTTGAACTGTCCCTGAATTCAAGCAATTATTCAAGATTTTTTCAAGTAGGATATAAAAAAAAAACATGACAACTGATACTGTACATTTAACAATGATTTCAATTGTTTGAATGATAATTTATCTGAAATCATCATGAGAACAACATATTCTATTGGAATTTGTAATAACTTATACCTGCTGATTTTTCTCAATTTCTTTTTTCATTTCATTCTTCACTGGTACTTTAACCAAAGTCCTGAAAAACAATCCATGCTAGTATTAAGTTCAAAGATAGCATTATTTACACAATTTTTTAAAAATTAGACAAATATAAGCATCTTTTCAAGGATGAGCTATTGCTATTTATCTTATGTATATACAAAACTGTGCAAATTTCAGTCTCAATCAATATACATTATATTTTTACTTAAGAAATGAATGCATCTGTCTGTACTTTAACTGTTTTTTGAAAACATTACTAATAATACATTTTACATGAAGAATGATAGCACTGCATAAAAAAATAAACCTTCTATAAATATATTTGAAACATAGAATCTAAAAATTCATCTGTTACTTATTACTGTAATTCAGAAATTATTGTGTGCATTTATAATTGCGATTTTTTAAAAATGGACAAAAATGCGAGATTATTTCGATTTCAGGAAAATCAGATATCAGAATGCGAGTTCTTATTTATTATTGTGATATTCACCCAGTCGCATTATTCGCATTAATAAAAACATTGCAAAAATTTCTGAAATTACAGTATTACATTCCACCATTATTACTACAAAATTTGATATCAAATCAATGACTGAAAATTTCAATACACAACTAACATTACTTGTGATATCATTGTAACATAACAAAGTTTTGAATAAAGCATCAACTTTCAAGACACATGGTCCGGTTTATACCACACAAATTGTAATTACAATTAATTTAAAAAATACCAAATCAACATATACCTGGCAACAGATGGAAAGTTTTGACTGATATCCTGTAATTTTTTAAGAGCTTCTGGACCTTCAGATAACAATACAGTTTGTGCAGCTTGCAAACTCAAATCTGTCAAAAAAAATGAATACATAATTGTTAACCTTTGTTACAAATTACATAAACACACACAGAATCATTTATATTTATAACAGTGTCATTTAATACTGCAAGTTCAAACTATTTAAACAGACAAGTTAGAGAATGGAAACCAATTTTGGGACATACGTACGTACGTACAGACGGACAAGGGTAAAACTTAATGCCCCCACTGCTACGGCCGGGGCATTAAAATGATCTTTATCCAAAGTATGTATAAATATAGATAATTGGGTTTACGGCAGATTGACATCGTAAAATTTCTAGTCTCCCTTAGACATTTTTACGCTTGTTTTTGTTTTTGTGTCAAAGCCATGATACAAGAATTATGGAGAAACTGAGCAGGGTGAAATAGGTACAGGGAAATACAATAAATAATAAACTGCTTTGCCGAGCGCAGCTGGATACGACCGCAGAGGTCCAACCCTGAACAGTTGGGGCAAAAATGGACACAATATTCAAGCTTGATACTGGTCTGAATTTGGATTGATATTAAATATTTGACACATTATAGGTTTCTGACACAGAATAAATGTACTCAAAGAACTTGAAATTGGTTGTATGATTTGAATTTATATTCAATTGAAGATTTCTTGCTGTTGTGCAATACACTGTGCTGTTGCGCAATACTTAGTAACTCTGTTTTCAGACTATATATAAAGAATTAGCAAAATAAATAGTGACCCCCAATTTTTTTCTTAAATCTTGAGGAAAAAAATTGACCCCCCCTCCAAAAAACATAATATTTGAAGAGAATTTTCTTTTGAGGAGCTACAAAATTACATTTCTGACTTTTAAATTATAATGTAGGTAATATGACACTTTTATTCATACCTTGTAACTGCCATACTTTCAATGCTGTCAGTTCTGTAGAAGATTCTCTAAGATGCTTTCTAAATTGTTTCAAATCATCCTGTTTTTCTGGATACAAATCTCTAAAAATGTATAAATATAATACATGCTCAAATCTGTCAATAAGTCAGCATTGTATGATACAGTAATTTCATTATTGGTATGGTAGTACTCTGTTATAAGAAGTTATTTTACACTAAATATTATTTATGCTCTTTTAAGTACCTTCTGTTATTTCAGTGTCAGATACAAAAAAAACAGCCAGGTGAGATCTCAAAAACCCAGTTTGACCCTGTCGCCTGATCATGTGCCTGTACCAAGACAGCAAAATCAAAAGTGGATTTAGTTATATCTTATATTTTTTTTGTCATCAATGGGATTTGGTGTTGATGGGAGATCTTAGTCTCTGCGCAATTTATTAACCATGTTAACATTATTCTAGACACCTAGATGGCTAATCACTTAGAAAAATAACTTGCTTCACGAGTACAATCCCTATATAATTATACATTATTCTGTGAGAAGTGTCTTAAGAAGAGAAGATCTACATAATCTAGAGATTTTCTATGTTTCAACTGATTACTTAATGAAATGTTATCTTGCTACTTTTATTTTTGATATCAGCTTACTTAAGTTTTGAGAAAATAAATCCTTGAATTTCATCTTCTCCTTCTATCACTTCATCTTCTTCTTTCGTCCCATCACCTAGTTTGAAATAGTTAAACCATAAGCATATATTTACAATCTGTTATTAAAGATTCAGATTTTTTCTTAAAAATCAAAAACAATGCAAAATGGAAAAAAAATACATATTTCATATATCATATGTACCTATATATCATACAACTTGTTCTAGTAAAGAATCGATGCTGTCTTACAATCATAAATTCCTTAATTTGCATGAACTTTTATCTAAGGGCTAACATAATAAAAACAAATATGTTTGAATATCTATTAAAACAAGTTTCTTAAATAACATACAAATTAGTGTGATGTTCATTTTCACTGAACTAGTATACATTATTGTTTAGGGGCCAGCTGAAGCCCGCCTCCTGGTGCAGGATTTTCTCAGTGTTTGACCTATTGGTGGCCTTGGGCTGTTTTCTGCTCTTTGGTGGTGTTGTTGTCTCTTTGACGCATTCCCCATTTCCATTCTTAATTTTAAATATCTGTTTATAAGCATTGCTCTGTTAAAAAATATACCTTCAATCTTTGTATCATCTTTGGCTTTATATTCTTGACTTTTAATTGCCAGTTCTACCCCATAACCTGATAATCTGGTCTTCTGTTCAGACGGATTCTGTAAAGAAGGAAATCAATTTCATAAAAAATTTATCTTACTATATAGTTTATTTTTTTGTTAAATATCATTTTGCGACCAGTAAAACACCACAAAAAATAAGTTGTTTCACATTTGAATTTAAATAGTATGAAAGATCAAATATTTTTTCTTATATAAGATATTGGGATTTTAATTTAATTCTTTTTTTTTTAATTTTCCTTGAAAAAAATCTTTTTCCCACTTTCAATCTTTCATAAATTCCCTGGAAACACCAGAGGGTTACAATTCATCTGGGGGAAAGTTAAAAACAAAAGAAGAGAACATTATTTATTCAAAATAATACAACACAATATACAATGAAAAAAATAAATATGCATCCTGGACATAGTGTTTTGGGTTGCTGTCTCATTGGTGTATACCCCACATCTTCCTTTTATTCATCTTTTTAATAAAATAAGTATTAATGACTTGTCAATAAATATAAGGTGTATGCCTTTAGCCATTTTCTACCTTAACAAAGTGCCGCAGTAAATAAGTAACTTCATGACTCATGGCCAAATTTCTAAGTTCAACATGGAAGTCCCTGAAATTTGGCTTTCCAAGTTCTCCATACAAAACAGCCACTACCGGTACATCAGATTCATCTGATCCTGGGTAAACATGGTCAAACTTGTATATAGCAGACTTTTTCCTGAAGATTATAAAGTGTAAAAGTTAAATAATTGCCTTTAAATCAATTACACTTACTTTTCAATACAAAACAGCAATACTATAAATCATTGAATGTAAAACAAGAAAGGATCATATGAATAGACTTTATTAAATAGACATAAATGATTTTATAGTAAAAAGATTTGGTAATATGAGCTTGCATTGTTATTATTCTGTTGCTAATAACATGAATCAAGTGCTTTTTCTGGTTTGATTTTAATGAATTGAATCTTTTGGTCTTCCACTGAAAAAAATGAAGGAGTGTTAGATACTTCAATAATTAGTTGCTATGCCATATGTTTTAAATGCTTTTTCCAAATCTCCGTGGTTGTCCCTATTCGTTTAGTTACTGTAAATGCAGATGATTTTATTATTGCGAAAATTGTACCGAGAAAAATTTGCAAAAATATAAGCTCACATTAAACATTTTGATAGCATCATTTCCTGAAATCACAATAATCACTTTACAATTTTTGTCAATCGTTCAACAATCGAAATAACAAAAGTACACAAAAATTTCTAAATTTCAGTAATTTGTCTTTTGATGATTTGGTATTAAGTTTCAGATATTTGGTTGTTCTTCCCAACTTTTCAAGACTCAAAGCTCATGACAATAGTAAAACACTTCATGGCTTTATCTAGAGGTCTACTTTTATTACATGGTATTGTTGGGTTGATGTTTTGTTTATATCTACCCCACATCTCCTATTGTTCATATACATTTTTTATCTTAGTAATAGTTATTGAAAAATGCATGCAAAGTAAGGAAGTTGTCTTCAATATCTGAAGCCACCCAGCTGTCGACAATCAAGAAACAATGAGGAAACTTGTTACCAATTTAAAAGAAAAATCACCTTTTCTTGGCTTCTTCAAGGCTTTTTTCAATTTTTTTGGGACTACAGACCTGAAGTCCATTCAAGCTAACAAAAACATCACAGTTTTTCTTTTCAGGTGGTGGTTCATGCAACGCCATCTAAAATAGATATTTCTGACTAGTAAAAATAATTGCAACATATCTCTGACAGCTTCTATGTGTTATATTTAAACATGAAAATACACACCTTCAAGTGCATTCATAAATGGGTTATTTCACCATCAGGCACCTTGAACATCTATGGTTCATTACTATCTATTACATCTTTATTAGAAGATAAAATTTAAAAAAAGTTTATACAGGCAAACTTTCAGAACATTAGAAATCTTCAAATTTTCTTAACAGAACAGATTTTTCAATCAAATCCTGACACACATCATTAGCAAATAGTTCATACCTGATTAAAATTTTCAATAGCAGGAGAATAAATTCTTAGAGACATTGACAACTTCAGTAAGCTCATCTGTAATTTAGATAGTGACTTCTCTGCATACGTAAGTATCATGGAATAGTAGGGTAGATCTTTCACTGTAAAATAATTATAAATCAATTTATCTATATGTTTAACTTTCAATTTAGAATTGATAAAAAAAAGTCATTGATCAACAAATGAGCAGAGTTCCAATGCCCCCCACGTTGCACATATTTTATCTGCCCAAGGGCAATAACTAAAAACTTTTTTATAAATGTCTTAAAGAGAAATGAGGGATTGAGAGCAAATGCAATGCAATTATAAGATATAATTAAAATTTCCAAGGGGCATTACTCTTTTTAAATAAAAAAATGGACACAATATTCGCGCTTGATACAGGTCTGAATTTGGATTGTAATTAAATATTTGACACATAATAGGTTTCTGACACAGAATAACTGAGGTCAAAGAACTTAGAATTGGTTATATGATTTGAATTTATATTCAATTTTTTTGCTTTTGAGCAATATACTTTGCTGTTGCGAATTGACCCCCCTCCCCCACAAAAAAAAAAAAAATTTTACCCCCCCTTTGTTTTTGCTTTTGTGCAATACACTATGCTGTTGCGTATTGAAAATTTTTTGCGGTCATATAAAAATTGATCAGCGCTGATTTTTATGTTTATTACATAGGGGTAATTTGAATTGAAATAAAATCTGCAATGGTTTCAAAATAACTATAAACTGTGTTTATAAAAAATAACATCGAAGGATAACTTTTTAGCTTCAACTCAATTACCCTTGTTTTATTGTAAAGCAATGAAAATTCATGTTTTCATAGAAACAGATTTCAGTACATTCTTACCACTTTCCATTTCCTCAGGTTTAAGTAGTGAAACATCACTTATATATCTCCAAAAATATTCTATATTTTCTTTTGCAAGGTATTCACTGTAATAGAAAATTAATCACCTATAACAGTTTACCTAATATTCTGACAATTGTATTAAGTGTGTTATCTGAAAGGCTCCAAAGCTTCAAAGCTTAGGATATATTTAATATATTTTATATTTAGAAAACATTTTTGCCAACCTTTTTCATTAGCAATGTCCTTTTGTTTTGTGTTTTTTGTTGTTTGTTTTTTATACATTGGTTATTTCTCTGTATATTTTAAGATTGTTTACTCAAATTACCCTCATTTATTTTCAATTTCTATGATTCACAATGTAATACATTGCAAGTTTGTTAAATTTGTTCACTACTTTTCTCTATTCTTGAGTGATTTAGAGCTTTGACAGCTTGAAATATTGTATAGACACTTGCTTCTGTGGAAGATCATAAGCTGACCTTCAGATAATTTGGTTTTTGTGTTGATGGGTTACTGTCTCATTGATGTATGCCCATATCTCATTTATCTAATATGCAGTGTCACTTTTGTTTACTGAAGTAACTTTTATTTTTAAATCCATTTTTTTAATAAATAAAGATATTTTTGTACTTTCCATTAAATAGTTTAAAAAAAACAATGTACCTAGCTTCTAACAATAAAGGTGTTGAACCCCATTTAGCATCAAGTGTCACAGATACAGATTTAGGTCTTCCCTGCACTGTTGAAATAATACAAAATAATAACAATCCTATAACCAGCATCTTCACAACCTGAAAAAAGATTATAAAAACATGATAAATAAAGTATATTATTTTAATATTGAACTAATGATTAATAATTTTTTTCCAGTGAAACACACTATGCATCCTTACATTACATGCACTTTACAGCATGAAACTTATTAAAATATTCAAAATGCACAAATTTCATACAACCAGTAAATCATCACTATCACTCTCAAGTCTTATACCTTTCCTTTTCACATAGGGAAGGCGTTTTCAAACAAGTTTATGTACCATTTCATATCTATTTCTTTTAGGTGCCTGTTTACAAGTCATTCCATTATATAGCATTTATATTTCATATTTTTTCATTCATTGTATTCCAGTTTTAGGAACAGACTTCATGTAATGCACAATACAACTTCCGTTCCATTTTTTGTTACCCAAAACCAAGTCTTGTTTTCTGAGCATTGTATGTCATATATCATGGGTGAACAGGTAAAAAAAAATGGCAGATTGTTAAACTAAGTTACATAATCTGAATATATTTTGAACAAATTAGTGTAAAGATTTCATATCAAGACATACATTTTGTAGATTTGTCTCTTAAAGCAGACACCTCAAAACAATGTCTTTTTAAGTTAACACAATTAATTTCATTTTCATTGGAATATGGTCTTGTTAAAGCATACAACTGTTCATATTCTCCCAGAGAATATTTTGAATTGCTTTGTTAAAGTTCTTTATACATGACAAATATAAAGTTGGAGTAAATTTATCAAAGCATACTTGAGATACTAAGTGCATGACATGTGAAAAATTGCCTCAAATTGAAAAAATGAAATGAAAAGATTTAATCCTCAACATAACTGAGTTACCTATAAACAAGGAATTATTTAAATCTGGAATAATTTTGTATTCATGTAAATCGATAAGAAATGTATGATGAAAACTAACCCAATTTAGGAGGGTTAGCCAGGCATGCATGGCTAAGGGGGGTTAGTAAGTTCATACTGAAATATCAGTGAAAGTAAAAGTAACCTTAGCCATGCACGCATGCACGCATGGCTTACCCTCTTTATTTAGGTTAGTTTTCATTATACATTTCTTATCAATTTTCCAGAATTCAAAATTATTCCAGATTTAAACAATTCCTTGTTTATAATATTTTTTGAACTATTGTAGTAGTTAATAAACTTGTGAATAAAAAAAAAATTAAAAGGTAGAAAATCATTATACTAGTGAATTCAAAATCATTAACTTGCTATTTTCTCTTTTTGAATATGCATAATAATCCTTTCTTGTTTTTGTTTTTGGGGAACATCATACATTGTCATAAAAGAGGGACGAAAGATACCAGAGGGACAGTCAAACTCATAGATCGAAAACAAACTGACAACGCTCTGGCCAAAAATAAAAAAACAGACAAAAAATAGTACAGATGACACAACATAGAAAACTAAAGACTAAGCAACATGAAACCCACCAAAAACTGGGGGTGATCTCAGGTGCTCTGGAAGGGTAACCAGATCCTGCTCCACATGTGGCTCCCGTCGTGTTACAAATCCGGTAAATAGTCTTATTCGGTAAGTCACATTCGTAAAGGAGTAAACATGTATAAGTTTCCGGCAAATGTGTATATATCTGATTACGAAAAAGAAAAATGGCACTGCTATTTGTTCAGACTGCAGGGCATGTAATCTACCCACGATTGAAAGTTGAATATCAGCCACATTCCATTTGTAAACATGGTTAAAAAATAAAACCTTTTTTCCCTTATTTTCCTTAAGCAAAAAGATCTACTTTAACTATCTGTAAGGCATGGAAAATTTCATTAAAATTATTGTTTGGGTTTGGATTGTTTTGATTATTTTGACATTTTTACATATTATAAAATTGAGAATGGAAATGGGGAATGTGTCCAAGAGAAACAACCCGACCATAGAGCAGACAACAGCCGAAGGCCACCAATGGGTCTTCAATGCAGCCTCTGTTTGTTTTGTTCACACATTGTTGTCAATATGGAATTTTATGTGACTGTCATAAAAGTGAGAGGTTTAGCTATAGCTAGCTATAATCCACCATTTCTACATAGGAAATGCCTGTACCAAGTCAGGAATATGACAGTTGTTTTCTATTCGTTTGATGTGTTTGAGCTTTTTTTTTTTGCAATTTGACAAGGGACTTTCCGCTTTGAATTTTCCTTGGAGTTCGGTATTTTTGTTATTATACTTATACAACTATGGCATGGATCATGTATGCCTATGGTAACTGGTTCTTGAATGGCTTCTGGTTCTTTGTGAGCAAGATATAGATTATATGCCCTGTATTCCAGATCCAAGCTATTTCAACAAGTCCATGTTATAGTAAATACCCATTTTATGAAATCATACTGCTTAACGTCAGTAATGTGTCATGAGAGCAAAAATTAAATTGAATAAAATGATACAATAAAGGGAAGCTCTTTGGTTGTAGAAAAAAGTCATTCAGGTCACTGTGGTCAACTTAGCAATATTTTCTTTGCACTCAAGAGTAAATTTTGTAGTGTAAATACAGACATTTTATCCAAAGGGCCTATAGATCTGGATGAACCTTAAAAAACAATAACATGTGAGAGATCACCATTTAGCACCTGCCTCGTATTACAATTGTACTAGTTTAAATATAAACATCTGAACATTTCTTAATTATTAAAGAGTTGGTTTACAAATTTAACATATTGCAAAATCATGGCTATACTCATGATACTGACAATGAAACTGACAATGAAACTCAAAAAGATGGGGAAACCGGCAAATCTACTGAGATATACTTTCACATTTGTCATTGTCATCTATTTTGTCTATTTGTAATCAATGGACAATAATGTCCGAAATAAAATGGTGTTTAATTTTTTTTAAATCTTTCTTTTTAATTGATTTCTGTGGACAAACAATAAAACATTTTTTCGTTTACGTTACCTTCATGGACAGCGCCATATTACAGGTTCGGGTATGATGTGGGTCATTTTCATTTGCCAAAAATATTTATTTTGATAAACAATTCTGTTGTCTTCCCGTATATGTTATACTAACAATAAGCGTTAGTACTATGGCAATGAATTTAATTGATAAAATGTATATTTGTAAAATGAAGTAAATTTACTGCTCATCTGTATATGGGGAAGATCTCAAAACAATCAACCACTAGACGGGTTACACTAATGACTGGACCGAATGACAGGACCGAATGACAGGACCAAATGAAAAATGCTAATAACTTTTTCATTTCTCAAGGGATGTATCTCAAATTTGAAATATAATAAGATTTCATCATTTTATATATAGATTAAAGAAAAAAAAAATAGATTTGTTTTTAGAAGCTTTTGAAAACGTGACCTGACCAACGCTGATAATGACAGGACCACCATCGACAATGACAGGACCAAATAAAAATGCTAATAACTTTTTTATTTTTCAAAGGAATTATCTCAGATTTGAAATATAAGATAGGATGTCATCCTATAATATATATATTTTTTTTAAATTATAGATTTTTTTTTCAAAAACTTGCGAAAACGTGACATGACCATCGCTGACTGACAGGACCAACCTCGACAATGACAGGACCAAATGAAATTGCTAATTACTTTTTTATTTCTTATAATATTTCTCTGAAATTTGAGATATAATAAGATTAGACCATTTTATACATAAATATAGGAATAATATAGAAAAAAATATTATAAACTTGCGGTAATTTGACCTGACCAACGCTGACAATGACAGGACAAACCTCGACAATGACAGGACCAAATAAAAGTGCTATTAACTTTTTTTATTTTTTCAATGGAATTATCTCAGATTTAATATATAATAAGATCTCATCTTTTAATACATAAATTAAAGAATAAATATAGATTTTTTTTTTAATTGCGAAAACGTGACATGACCATCGCTGACTGACAGGACCAACCTCGACAATGACAGGACCAAATGAAACTGCTAATTACTTTTTTATTTCTCAATAAGATTACACCATTTTATACATAATTAAAGAAAAATGTAGAAAAAAAGTATAAAAAGCTTGCGGTAATGTGACCTGACCAACGCTGACAATGACAGGACCAACCTCGACAATGACAGGACCAAATGAAAATGCTAATTACCTTTTTATTTCTCAGAATATTCCTCTCAAATTTGAATTATTATAAGATTAGACCATTTCGTACATAAATATAAGAAAAATATAGAAAAAAGGTATTAAAAGCTTGCAGTTATATGTGACCTGACCAACATCGGCAATGACCTGGCCGATAAAAAGTCCTAATTTCTTTCTTATTTTACCTAAATTGTTAAATTT
Source organism: Mytilus californianus (assembly GCF_021869535.1). NCBI lineage: Eukaryota > Metazoa > Mollusca > Bivalvia > Mytilida > Mytilidae > Mytilus > Mytilus californianus. Next base: position 68,026,682 of record NW_026262690.1, read on the forward strand.
TGATCCATAACTAATAAGATATTACTAAAATAACTTATGAAAAATAAATGTTTTGGTGAGTAAAAAACAATTGTTTGAATATTTAATTGAGCGATCTAAGACTTGAAATATTTACTTGATATTGCATATATTCATTTTACAGTTTAGGAAATAGTTCATTAAACTAGATAAATTAAGATTTATTGAATTTTAATCATTATATTTCTTGACATTTGACACCATGAGGTCGTTTAAGTACCAAGCCACTTTGACATTTTGTTTTATTTTATCCTTATGTCTGTGACTTTCTGTCCTATATTGTCAGTGACCCAGGAAAATGAATATCATATACCTTTTTATATGTAATTGGATTTGCTTCAAATTTAAAGAAACATAAGGATTTAATTATTCATTTTATCAAATATAAAAAAACTATTATTTTATGAAAATATTTAAAACTACAAAGATATCATGCATGCAAGGGTCGGGCATACTTCAAGAAATGTTTATTTGTTTTTTATGAAAAAAATATAACTATCAAGATATATCCTGCACAAGGCTCGAGCTTTCCTCAAGTAATACGTGGAAATAATTATTTACTGTTCTGAAAATAATAAAAAAACAACAATATGTGATTTTAATTACTGTCATCACAAACTATATTGGATTTATCAACTTATTTATGGCTTATTTCACACCTTTTGTTTGTCACCTTATAATTGTGATCAAACGTGTCAAATAATGATCGGTAATTAATATACAAAACATAATCTACAATTAACACAGTTAAATACAATATACTACTCAATACCATAAAAAGTTCAAATAACGCGGTGGGCGTCCGCAGACCTAACGGTTTTTTCCCCAAGTTTTTTTTTCTTATTTGATAAAAACTTAACCATTCAATCTTAATGATTTTTTTTTATTAATTTTAAGCAAATCCTATAACATTTGAAAGTAGTACGTACAACGATCCGGACACAGTCAACGCTGGTTAGGTCAAGTTTTTTACCCTAATAAATATATTTTTCGTATGTTTTTTATATTATCTAATTAATCATAGATCAACTTTTGTAAGTAAAATCACAAAGAAATTAGGACTTATCATCGGTCAGTCATTGCCAACTTCGGTCAGGTCACGTTTACAGAATTTTCTGATATTTTATTTTAATATTTTCCTATATTTATGTACTAAATATTGAAATCTTATTATATTTCAAATTTGACATTAATCCTTAGAGAAATAAAAAAGTTATTAGCATTTTCATTTGGTCCTGTCATTGTCGAGGTTGGTCCTGTCATTGTCAGCGTTGGTCAGGTCACATTCCCGCAAGCTTTTTATACCTTTTTTCTATATTTTTCTTTAATTATGTATAAAATGGTGTAATCTTATTGAGAAATAAAAAAAGTAATAAGCAGTTTCATTTGGTCCTGTCATTGTCGAGGTTGGTCCTGTCATTGTCGAGGTTGGTCCTGTCAGTCAGCGATGGTCATTTTAGGTTTTCGCAATTAAAAAAAAAATCTATATTTATTCTTTAATTTATGTATTAAAAGATGAGATCTTATTATATTTTAAATCAGATAATTCCATTGAAAAATAAAAAAAGTTAATAGCACTTTTATTTGGTCCTGTCATTGTCGAGGTTGGTCCTGTCATTGTCAGCGTTGGTCAGGTCACATTACCGCAAGCTTTTTATACCTTTTTTCTATATTTTTCTTTAATTATGTATGAAATGGTGTAATCTTATTGAGAAATAAAAAAGTAATTAGCAGTTTCATTTGGTCCTGTCATTGTCGAGGTTGGTCCTGTCAGTCAGCGATGGTCATGTCACGTTTTCGCAATTAAAAAAAAAATCTATATTTATTCTTTAAATTATGTATTAAAAGATGAGATCTTATTATATATTAAATCTGAGATAATTCCATTGAAAAATAAAAAAAGTTAATAGCACTTTTATTTGGTCCTGTCATTGTCGAGGTTTAATTGTCCTGTCATTGTCAGCGTTGGTCAGGTCAAATTACCTCAAGTTTATAATATTTTTTTCTATATTATTCCTATATTTATGTATAAAATGGTCTAATCTTATTATATCTCAAATTTCAGAGAAATATTATAAGAAATAAAAAAGTAATTAGCAATTTCATTTGGTCCTGTCATTGTCGAGGTTGGTCCTGTCAGTCAGCGATGGTCATGTCACGTTTTCGCAAGTTTTTGAAAAAAAAATCTATAATTTAAAAAAAAAATATATATTATAGGATGACATCCTATCTTATATTTCAAATCTGAGATAATTCCTTTGAAAAATAAAAAAGTTATTAGCATTTTTATTTGGTCCTGTCATTGTCGATGGTGGTCCTGTCATTATCAGCGTTGGTCAGGTCACGTTTTCAAAAGCTTCTAAAAACAAATCTATTTTTTTTTTCTTTAATCTATATATTAAATGATGAAATCTTATTATATTTCAAATTTGAGATAAATCCTTTGAGAAATGAAAAAGTTATTAGCATTTTTCATTTGGTCCTGTCATTCGGTCCTGTCATTCGGTCCAGTCATTAGTGTAACCCCCACTAGACACGTAAAAGCCGCTACTTGACACCTAACACAAACTTAAACTGGACCCCTGTTGTGTTCACTTATCACTACACTGAATTTTCCTGTTATGACGTCATGAAAAAAGGCGACCATGCCTGATGGCGTCACATATAAAGAGCACAACTTTCTGAAAATCTTTGAAAAGGAAGGATAAAAGCCGATCATAAAAATCATTAGAGAAACAGATTCCACCACTATAACTCGTGTATTACGATATTTCTCCACTCTCAACAGTTAAATTTTAATTATTCAAAAAGCTCGGCAAGCCTCGCGCTTTAAATATTAAAAGCTAACTGTCTCGAGTGGAGAAATATCGTAACACACTTGTTGCAGTGGTGGAATCTATATTTAGTGGATTCACCAATTAAAAGAATAATTATATTAAATGGTCACATCAAACAGATACAAAGTTTTTATAATAGATATAAGCAGATGTGGTATGAGTGCCAATGAGACAACTCTCCATCCAAGTCACAATTTGTAAAAATAAATTATACATATTTCTAAAAAAAAGATTTGGAGTAAAATTTGAAAAAAAAACAGAGGTTTCTTTATGTCACTGCACTGTCTTATAATTACATAAGAATTATAATCTAATTTAAAAGGGACATAAAAACGCCAGTTATAGTGTTATACACATATCGATCCAAGCCGTTACTGTGAAATCGCTGGGTATTTGGTTAATTACAATTTCATGTAATTACAGTGAGTTTTGTTCTCCCTTGAGTGATTAAGAAGGTGTAAAAACAGTACGCGTGCCAGTTATTAGAATATAGCAAAGTGCTCTTGACCAATGAAAGTGTAGAATTTGGTGTTCCTTAATTGTGAAGAATGAATGTAAATCATGTTCTTAGTAAGGGATTATCCTTTTGTTTAGGCCTATTTACAGTTCAAAACAAAGAATTTGTATAAATGAGTTACAACTGCCTGAAGCACATTTATTAGGATTATTGATTTAAAGTTGAATTTTGAAACAAACAAAAATGATCAAAATAAGTTTGAAGTTTACTTGTGCAGTACACTTGATACCGTTTGTGTTATTATGTGAATACTTAGAACTTTCAAATTACAAAAAAAAATAAGCAATATCAAGAATTAAGAAAAAGAAATAAACTTTTAAAATCAATTATAACCTAAATCTTTAGCTACATGTATTACGCTTATCAAAAGTCAGATAACTGTATTCGCAGTTAGTAAGAATAGTCATTTCCAAAATACCGTTACATACAGGAAATTGAATTTACTTTTGAATTTCCTATAAAAAGCAATTCCTTTCAAAATTCAAAATTTAGTTAATTAAGTAGTATTTAATGTAAAGAGCACTACTATAGGGGGTTCTTGGACCCCCAAAAAAAATTTAAGACCCCCAAGTTATATCATCTTACATAATCTCAAATGACATAATATGACATAATATGACATAATATGACATAAAATGATATAATATAGGGGTCATAAAGAGAAGATGGGGGTCATAAATAAATTATATGAATTAAAACCTCATAATATGTAAAACTTAATGTCATAAGATGGGGGTCATAACAAACTTAATTGAATATGACCCCCAAATTATATTATTATATCTTTATAACACCTGAATTACATAAGATGGTGGTCATACATAAATTAAATATATATCTATTAAATACCTTTAAGAAACCACACACCATGAACTGAAAAAACTTATAATTATCAATCAACATTATAAACATTTATCATACAAAGTTTCCATACATTATCTGATGGGCTTCGAAAGAAAAATGTGAACCTATGGATGTGGGTGTTTTTTGTTACAATATCTAAACTGACAATTGTATAAAATATCACCAACTAGCATAACAGAATGATTAACCTCTCAACAAAACAAATGAAAAATACAATAGTATCAACAACAACAAAAAATAAAAAGGATATGTAATGAAATTGATATATACTTTATTCTCATTAAACACATGTTATTAATTTAAAAAAAAAGATCCAATTAAAATATCCTAGTTTATTCTGTATAATATTATAGTACACATGATATAAAGATGAGACAAATCACCATTCAAGTCACAAAATAAAATTTATACACTTTAAAGTTTAGATAGTTCCTTTATGATCCTAATCCATTTCTTACCCTACGGTAACACAGACGTTCAGTATAAGCGAGAATTTTTACAACTTTATTAAGCAAAACACTAAACTATATGGTATTTGTTAAACATTTAAGAACCATTCCTTTTCTTATACCATGACCAAAATTATATATATTTTTTCAAGTTTCATATGTTTTTTATGTACATTTTGATTTACCCAAAAAGTTATTTAAGTGTGTTATTTCATTAATCAATTAAAGTTCCCTATGAAACTGAAATTGGCACCTCCATTTATTAATCCTTAAACCCCTGAGTGACATGACCATCCAATAACCCCAAATGATTTTTACTTGTCAAAGTTTAAATCTTCTATCATAAAAGGTTTCATCATTATTACACAATTAATGTATTCTAAATTACTAGACCTTAGAAATCTATTCATTTCTATTACCAAAACAAAAAGTTGACCAATCCCTAGATTACTGGAGCATAACCATCAATATCTATTGACAAAATTTTATTTTAAAAGACTATGTACCTAATTATGATATTGTTAATGTTAACTGTTTTAAACTTATTAAAAGAATAAAAACATGTTTAGCACTCTCCGTACATAGTTCGACTGTTACTTTACCTCTTTTCAATGCAATTTTATAAAACCGATGTTAAACTTCCAGTTTTTATAACAATAGGTTAAACTAATACATTTTATTCATAATAGTATCATACAGAAATCCAAACATAATTTTATACATTGATGATATAATATGACAATAATTTTAGTAGCTTTTTAGTTAGATTTTTTTTTTTAGTTTAGATATTGTTAAGTTTAAGAAATGTTATGTTTATAAGCATATTGTTTTGATGTAATGCATGGATTTTTTCTGTCATCTTTTATACTGATTTGAGATATGGTTAAAGTTAAATAAAATCACTTTGTACCAACATATATCATAAAAATGATAACTGTTTTTCCATTTCCTTAATGTTAAACTATCTCATTGTAAAGCAATTTATAATATCAATGTTAAACTTTCCCCTTTTATAGCAATTTATCATTTTAATGTTAAATTTCTTCCTTACAGAAATGTAATCAAAAGCTTATCCTTTGCCTATATTAAAGGACAAATTCTTTGAATTTTTTCCTAATTTGAGAGTAGACTTTTTTCTTTCTTTGTTATAAATAGTATAATTATATTGTTTTGATTTAAAGCAAGGATTTTTTATTTTAAGGTCATCTTTTATACTGACTTGAGTTATTATTAAAGTTAACATATCTCACATTTTACCAACGTATATCATAAAAATGTTCACTGTTTACAATTTCTCTAATGTTATACTATCTCATTGTAAATCAATTTATAATATCAATGTTAAAAGGGCATTTGCTGTCAAATCCATGTTCACCGAATTGACTCAAATTCTCATATTTGATTTATAACATACTAAAACCTTATCCAAATTACAATAAGTCTGAAATAAACAATTAACAATGCATGGACTCGATAAAATGTATCAGCATTTCATATCGATATATGTTTATTTTTAAAGTTTAGATATTGTTGAGTTTTAGATATGTTATGTTTATAGGCATATTGTTTTGACGTAATGCATGGATTTTTTTTGTCATCTTTTATACTGATTTGAGATATGGTTAAAGTTAAATAAAATCACTTTGTACCAACATATATCATAAAAATGATAACTGTTTTTCCATTTCCTTAATGTTAAACTATCTCATTGTAAAGCAATTTATAATATCAATGTTAAACTTTCCCCTTTTATAGCAATTTATCATTTTAATGTTAAATTTCTTCCTTACAGAAATGTAATCAAAAGCTTATCCTTTGCCTATATTATAGGACAAATTCTTTGAATTTTTTACTAATTTGAGAGTAGACTTTTTTCTTTCTTTGTTATAAATAGTATAATTATATTGTTTTGATTTAAAGCAAGGATTTTTTATTTTAAGGTCATCTTTTATACTGACTTGAGTTATTATTAAAGTTAAAATATCTCACATTATCACAACATATATCATAAAAATGTTCACTGTTTTCAATTTCTTTAATGTTATACTATCTCATTGTAAATCAATTTATAATACCAATGTTAAAAGGGCATTTGCTGTCAAATCCATGTTCACCGAATTGACTCAAATTCTCATATTTGATTTATAACATACTAAAACCTTATCCAAATTACAATAAGTCTGAAATAAACAATTAGCAATGCATGGACTCGATAAAATGTATCAGCATTTCATATCGATTTATGTTTTTTTAAGTATAAATATTGTTGAGGTTAAGAAATGTTAAGTTTATAAGCATATTGTTTTGATGTAATGCATGGATTTTTTATGTCATCTTTTATACTGATTTGAGATATGGTTAAAGTTAAATAACATCACTTTGTACCAAAATATATCATAAAGATGAGAACTGTTTTTCCATTTCCTTAATTTTAAACTATCTCATTGTAAATCAATTTACAATACCATTGTTAAATCCCCCCTTTTATAACAATTTATCATTTTAATGTTAAATACGTCCTAACAGAAATGTAACCAAAAGCTTAATCTTTGCCTATATACTAAGACAAATTCTTTGGTTTTTTGACTAGTTTTAGAGTATATTTTTCTCTAACTTTGTTATAAATAGTATAATTATATTGTTTTGATTTAAAGCAAAGATGTGTTATATTTAGGTCATCTTTTATACTAACTTGAGTTATTATTCAAGTTAAAATATCTCACTTTTTAATAACATATATCATAAAAATGTTCACTGTTTTCAATTTCTTTAATGTTATTATCTCATTGTAAAGCATTTTGTAATACCAATGTTAAAAGGGCATTTGCTGTCAAATCCATGTCCACCGAATTGACTCAAATTCTCATATTTGATTAATAACATACTAAAGCTTATATCCAAATTACAATAAGTCTGAAATAAACAATTAACAATGTATGCACTCGATAAAATGTATCAGCATTTCGTGTGTTTTTTAGTCTAGACGCCAACTAATTAACCATCGAGATGACCTCAGAAGGCTGTCGATGGTCATATAATCCGAAATAAGCATAAACATGAATATGAATGGATAGCAACCTCGTGCATTTGGACTTTTCTAGGTCTGTTTGATTTCATGTTTTAGGTTAAACAAAATAAGTTAATCGTCGTTTTTACCTGTAAAAGAATGATTTTTTTTTATTGATTGAATCATTCAACGAAATGGTTCACTTTAGTTTCACTTTTAATGTTGACATTCTTTTCCTTTTAATGGCTGAACACGACTAATATACGCGTACCCAATCTCTAGTTAATGAGTTATATTGAAGTTTACATGAATATAGATTCAATGAGATCGAATTATTCACTTTTTGCTTATTTTGACAAAATTGAACTAAACTGGCTGCTAAAAGCCAAATGTTATTTCACTATTTCACTTTCATTTAGGATTAGGAAAAAAATATACTTTAATTGTTTTTATATCCCATAGCTAATGCTCCTTTAAACTATCTCCTTTTATAATGATTTGTCATATTAATGTTAAATTTCCTCCTTACAAAAATGTAAAACTGATATGATAGGACAAATTAGTTATTTTACTAATTTAAGAGTAGATTTTTCCATACTTTGTTAAAGACATGAGTTTAGATATAGCTAAGTTTAAAAGTGGGGCAAAAGATACCAGAGGGACATTCAAACTCATATGTCGAAAATAAACAGACAAAGCCATGGCTAAAAAAGAAAAAGACCAACAGATAAACAATAGTACACAAAACACAAAATAGAAAACTACAGACTGAGCAACATGAACCTCACCAAAAACTGAGGGTGATCTCAGAAATCTTAAGAAATATTATATTTACGTTTGTATTGATTTCCTAATACATAAACACCATGCTAAATGTTAAATAAGAGAATAACTACATTTGCCAATGAATTGTCTTCCTAGCCATTGTTAACCCTAATGATTTGGTGCTTTTTATATATTGAAATATACATGTATATATATTTAGTCATGTTATGTTTGTAAATTTGGAAACAACTCTGTAAACATGGAAAATACTGAAGATTTTTGATGATAGGTAAACAGTGTAACTCTATAAGTTTTGGTTTTCTAGGAACAAATATAACAAGACTTGAATTTTGTTAAATGGTGTATTGAATGTAAACATGATAGAATTTTTTTTATAAATTTTTACTGTTGTTTTTATTTATCAAAGAAAACACTCATTTTCTATATACAAAATGTAATTGTTTAATAAAAGATAAACATGTGTAAGGTTTCTTACAACTACTCTTTTTGTATTATTTAGATTATTTTTTTTTATGATAAATGTACATTTTTATTAAAAGCTACAGCTGCAGTACCCACAATTTCAGATACAGTGCCCAAAACTACTGCTACAGTGTCTAAAATAACTGCAAGGCCTCTGCCAACAATTACAGCTACAGTGCTAACTATAGAAACCAGTTCAACCATTAAAGTTATAACGGACATTTCATCCATATTATTATCTACCAAATATCCAAAAAAAAAAGAGAAGAATTTCAGAACTAACTATGTTAATACTACTAGTTAATTTTCATTTATTCAAAATGAAAGTACTGAATCTATGATAAATGGTACCATCACATTTTTCTGAATACTATTACTTATGATAAAAAAACTAACATATATCATACTCACTGTTTTTATTTGTGTTATAATATTATTATTTCATATTTTTAAAATATATTTTGTAATAAAACAAAAGTTTTAAAAATTACAATTGAATGAAAATTCATATGAAAAAATAACATATATAAGAAAACCACTACAAATTTATAGATTGTTTTCATTTATGGTATAAAGGATTGTGGATATGGGCAAACATTGTCACCTTTTTGTCATAACTGCTTTTGTAAGATTCCATTACCTACAGCAAAGAAACCATCAATACCTACCAATTCATACTATTTTAGAAAGTCCAGAATTATATTCTCTTAATGATATACACACAACACACTCCTCATTAACCTTATTATCATCGCAGCCATCCTATTCAAGAAATCCAGATACTCCAGATTCATCTGAACTACCAAATATCCAAAATCCATCTTATCATCATCATCATCCCTTTGACCATCTGCACTGTATTTTGAAAGGTGGTCTTATTCAATTCCTACAGGACCAGGAGTGCAAACCCGGTTGAAAAGCCATCTTCTCCAGTCGCAAATAGAACACGAAAGAAAAAAAAAGAAAAATATCATTTTGAAGAGATGATTGATTAAGAATTGTGTTTCATACAAATTTCATTGAGTTTCAATAAACATAACAAAAAGGTTCAGAACTAGATGCCAGTGTCAAACTCATTTATATATACATGTACTTGTTTTGCTGTTTGACCAATTTTCTATAACAAAACACATATGAAAAATAGGTAGTATAAAGCTATTAAAAATCATAATAATTGTTTTAAAACTAACATTAAACATTTATGAAAAATACAAAAAAAAACCACCATTTTACATGTTATGTAACTCGTAGTGTTTCAGTCATAAAAGTAAAATGTTCAATACAGCATTACAATAAAATGATTGTGAAAATTTTCATTTAATACTTTGCAAACTAATTTTTAATTCGTTTAGATTTAGACATATGTAGCTTGTTTTGTTTTTTTACATTTTTTTATGTAGATTGACTTATGTCTTAATTTCTTAATACTTATATGTATGTGTGTGTGTGTGTTGTTTTAATTTTTTATATACTGTTATTGGAAAATTCAGAAACAAAAAAAAAGCCAATGACTTTTTAGTAGCTAAGATTTAGACAGATATATTTTCTATTTTTTATTTTGCATTCCTTATGTGGAATAACATATGGTTTGATTTCGTAATACTCATCTGTATGTATGTGTGTTTTGTTACCTTTTTTTTGTGTCTTAAAACTAACAATAAACATTTATAAAAAGTAAAAAAAACACCAACCATCTTACATGTTGTGTAATAGAAGATTTTAAATCACAAAAGTAAAATGTTCGATACAGCATTACAAGGTTTGAGTCAATATTGATGTCATCCTCGATTTGGTTGCCTTTCCAAATGATATTTGATGAAAGTGTTTATTATGGAGTGGGGTATCAGTATCTTATAAACACCCTCTGTAGTTTAGTAGTTTAGATATAATTTAGTGTAGTTATTTTGTTATGCTTCAAGTTAAATTTCTGAATATTATTTTTTTATTTGTTTTGAAATTGGTAATACTACAAATATGTATGCTAATAAAATGATTGTCAACATTTTCATTTAATACATGCAAACTAATTTTTCAGTAGTTTAGATTTAGACAGATGTTTTTTTTTTTTTTTATAAGATTGACTTATGTCTTAATTTCTTAATACTTATGTGTATGTATGTGTTGTTTTAATTTTTTTTTATACTGTTATTGGTAAATGCAGAAACAAAAAAAAAGAGCTAATGATGTTTTAGTAGTTAAGATTTAGACAGATCTATTTTCTTTTGTATCAATCCTTATGTAGATTAACATATGGTTTGATTTTTAATACTCATGTGTATGTGTGTTTGTTTTTTTCCCCTTTGTTTTGTCTGAAAACTAACAATAAGCATATATAAAATATACAAAAAACATCTAACATTTTACATGTTATGTAACAAGAGTTTTTCAATAATAAAAATAAAATGTTCAATACAGCATTATAAGGTTTGAGTCAGTATTGATGTCCCCCTGTATAGTTCCTCGATTTGGTTGCCTTTCCAAAGAGTATTCGATGAAAGTGTTTATCATGGAGTGGGGTATCAGTGTCTTAAAAACACCCTCTATAGTTTAGTAGTTTAGATATGATTTAGTATAGATTTTTTGTTATGCTTAATGTCGATATTCTGAATATTAATTTGTTGTTTGTTTTGATATTGAAAATACTACAAATATATGTGCCAATACAATGATTGTGATATATTAGAAGTTTTTATTTTCATTTAATACATGCAAACTAATTTTTTAGCAGTTTAGATTTAGACAGATGTATATTTTTGTTTCATTTTTTATGTAGATTGACTTATGGTTTAATTTCTTAATACTTATATGTATGTGTGTGTATGTATTGTTTTATTTATTTTTTATACTGTTATTGTTAAATCCAGAAACAAAATAAGTGCCAATGATTTTTTAGTAGTTGAGATTTAGACAGATGTATTCGTTTTTTAATTCTTATATAGATTAACTTATGGTTTGATTTCTTAATTCTCATGCGTATGTGTGTGTGGTTTTTTCTTTTTTTTTCTCCTTGTACGGTTATTGTTAAACTTTTGTGGAACAAAATGAGTGCCAATGATATATATCTATGTATGCAATACTGGTAATTTCATACTTGTTTTAAACATGTTATTATTGATAAGAAAATCTTGATAATGTCTCATTTAATTGAGAAAATGTCTTAAAAATATGTCATATATGCATTTAATGTTTGCAAATTAATATTACACAATTCACATATCATTTTTAATCTTGAAGTATTAAGGTATTGTTATATAATTTGTTATTATTGTTAAATACCCTTTCTATGTGTATTATGAACTGCTATAGCAAATAGTAACAATGTTAACTCAGAAGGATCACATATATGTATCAAAAAAGAAAGAAAAAAAAACATGATTAGGAAGAACCAAATACTTTATTTTATAATTAATAGTTCTAAAAAAAAACAAAGAAAAAAAGCATCGTTTTTGTGTGTGTGTGTGCACATATTCAATGTTTTAAAGTTTTATAAAGCAGAGGTATTGTTTATATATTTTTAATATTAAAGTTATCAAAAAAAGAACTACTTCGTTTTATACTTATTTGATACATATTGCTTTTATTAAAAAAAATTCTCTATTTGATATGTTTAAAAAAAAAAAAAAAAAAAAAAAAAAAAAACAAGACTTGCGTACCAATGTTGAAAGTCTCTAAAGAACTATCTCATATTCAATTTTAATAAAAAAAAAAAAAAAATACAAGCTAATATGTTTAAAAAATAAATTTATAAATCTATTTTGTTTTTTTTTTCACATATGAAAATAAGCAGATTTATTCTTACATATATGTTTTTTTTTTTTTTTTGTTTGTTTTTTTTTTATGCTGTTAAAAAAATACTGTAAATACGTTTTTATGATTGATGCATATTTGAATAAATGTTGAGTAAAACATATTTGATTATTTATGTTATTTCATTGAACAATCCAAATTGCAAATTGAGGTCCTATTTCTATGTGCTCTGTCAATAGAATTGGAAGGAGATTGAGCTTTCTTTTCTTATATATTCATTGATACCTTGATTTAATTTGTTGTTTGGGTTACTTAAATTTATTGAGATTTACGCCAGAGTCATATCACAGGAACTATTGAACAGGTACATAAATGTATTTAGGGTAATAAAACAGGCAAACGAAAAATTAATGTATAAGGAAATTTTGAGTTCTAATAAACCCAATGTTCATGTATTCTTTAAACTACTGGACTACATATCTTGGAGGTACTAGAGATTTCATCTGCGATTGAAAAAATTGAAAAGTCACATTAAGAGAAAGCTTTGCAAATTGTGTCATCATTTGACAGAGGATAATATACACAATCCGCTTAATGCAATGCACGGCACCAGGGGAGACCATCAGATACTATGTTTTTACAAGGTTGTTAAAAATAAAATTCGATGGTCTCCCCTGTTGACGTGCATTCATGGCAATTCTTTTTTATGTATCCCAGAATTTAACATTAAATATGGTCTCTCTTGCAAGGCTTCTCTTGCACGACATGAAGACCATACCATGATTTTACAAGGTGGGTAAAAAAAAAATTAATAAAAAAAAAAAGAAATTTATATGGTCTCTCTTGCAAGGCTTCTCTTGCACGACATGAAGACTATACCATGATTTTACAAGGTGGGTGAAAAAAAAAATTAATAAAAAACAAATTTTAAATTGATAAAAAAAAAAAAAATTACCAATTTTTTTTCAAATTTTAAATTTTTTCAATTTAAAATTTTTTTTTTATCAATTTAAAATTTGTTTTTTATTAATTTTTTTTTTCACCCACCTTGTAAAATCATGGTATAGTCTTCATGTCGTGCAAGAGAAGCCTTGCAAGAGAGACCATATAAATTTCTTTTTTTTTTTATTAATTTTTTTTTTACCCACCTTGTAAAATCATGGTATGGTCTTCATGTCGTGCAAGAGAAGCCTTGCAAGAGAGACCATATTTAATGTTAAATTCTGGGATACATAAAAAAGAATTGCCATGAATGCACGTCAACAGGGGAGACCATCGAATTTTATTTTTAACAACCTTGTAAAAACATAGTATCTGATGGTCTCCCCTGGTGCCGTGCATTGCATTAAGCGGATTGTGTATATTTTCCTCTGTCAAATGATGACACAATTTGCAAAGCTTTCTCTTAATGTGACTTTTCAATTTTTTCAATCGCAGATGAAATCTCTAGTACCTCCAAGATATGTAGTCCAGTAGTTTAAAGAATACATGAACATTGGGTTTATTAGAACTCAAAATTTCCTTATACATTAATTTTTCGTTTGCCTGTTTTATTACCCTAAATACATTTATGTACCTGTTCAATAGTTCCTGTGATATGACTCTGGCGTAAATCTCAATAAATTTAAGTAACCCAAACAACAAATTAAATCAAGGTATCAATGAATATATAAGAAAAGAAAGCTCAATCTCCTTCCAATTCTATTGACAGAGCACATAGAAATAGGACCTCAATTTGCAATTTGGATTGTTCAATGAAATAACATAAATAATCAAATATGTTTTACTCAACATTTATTCAAATATGCATCAATCATAAAAACGTATTTACAGTATTTTTTTAACAGCATAAAAAAAAACAAACAAAAAAAAAAAACATATATGTAAGAATAAATCTGCTTATTTTCATATGTGAAAAAAAAAAACAAAATAGATTTATAAATTTATTTTTTAAACATATTAGCTTGTATTTTTTTTTTTTTTTTTTATTAAAATTGAATATGAGATAGTTCTTTAGAGACTTTCAACATTGGTACGCAAGTCTTGTTTTTTTTTTTTTTTTTTTTTTTTTTAAACATATCAAATAGAGAATTTTTTTTAATAAAAGCAATATGTATCAAATAAGTATAAAACGAAGTAGTTCTTTTTTTGATAACTTTAATATTAAAAATATATAAACAATACCTCTGCTTTATAAAACTTTAAAACATTGAATATGTGCACACACACACACAAAAACGATGCTTTTTTTCTTTGTTTTTTTTTAGAACTATTAATTATAAAATAAAGTATTTGGTTCTTCCTAATCATGTTTTTTTTTCTTTCTTTTTTGATACATATATGTGATCCTTCTGAGTTAACATTGTTACTATTTGCTATAGCAGTTCATAATACACATAGAAAGGGTATTTAACAATAATAACAAATTATATAACAATACCTTAATACTTCAAGATTAAAAATGATATGTGAATTGTGTAATATTAATTTGCAAACATTAAATGCATATATGACATATTTTTAAGACATTTTCTCAATTAAATGAGACATTATCAAGATTTTCTTATCAATAATAACATGTTTAAAACAAGTATGAAATTACCAGTATTGCATACATAGATATATATCATTGGCACTCATTTTGTTCCACAAAAGTTTAACAATAACCGTACAAGGAGAAAAAAAAAGAAAAAACCACACACACATACGCATGAGAATTAAGAAATCAAACCATAAGTTAATCTATATAAGAATTAAAAAACGAATACATCTGTCTAAATCTCAACTACTAAAAAATCATTGGCACTTATTTTGTTTCTGGATTTAACAATAACAGTATAAAAAATAAATAAAACAATACATACACACACATACATATAAGTATTAAGAAATTAAACCATAAGTCAATCTACATAAAAAATGAAACAAAAATATACATCTGTCTAAATCTAAACTGCTAAAAAATTAGTTTGCATGTATTAAATGAAAATAAAAACTTCTAATATATCACAATCATTGTATTGGCACATATATTTGTAGTATTTTCAATATCAAAACAAACAACAAATTAATATTCAGAATATCGACATTAAGCATAACAAAAAATCTATACTAAATCATATCTAAACTACTAAACTATAGAGGGTGTTTTTAAGACACTGATACCCCACTCCATGATAAACACTTTCATCGAATACTCTTTGGAAAGGCAACCAAATCGAGGAACTATACAGGGGGACATCAATACTGACTCAAACCTTATAATGCTGTATTGAACATTTTATTTTTATTATTGAAAAACTCTTGTTACATAACATGTAAAATGTTAGATGTTTTTTGTATATTTTATATATGCTTATTGTTAGTTTTCAGACAAAACAAAGGGGAAAAAAACAAACACACATACACATGAGTATTAAAAATCAAACCATATGTTAATCTACATAAGGATTGATACAAAAGAAAATAGATCTGTCTAAATCTTAACTACTAAAACATCATTAGCTCTTTTTTTTTGTTTCTGCATTTACCAATAACAGTATAAAAAAAAATTAAAACAACACATACATACACATAAGTATTAAGAAATTAAGACATAAGTCAATCTTATAAAAAAAAAAAAAAACATCTGTCTAAATCTAAACTACTGAAAAATTAGTTTGCATGTATTAAATGAAAATGTTGACAATCATTTTATTAGCATACATATTTGTAGTATTACCAATTTCAAAACAAATAAAAAAATAATATTCAGAAATTTAACTTGAAGCATAACAAAATAACTACACTAAATTATATCTAAACTACTAAACTACAGAGGGTGTTTATAAGATACTGATACCCCACTCCATAATAAACACTTTCATCAAATATCATTTGGAAAGGCAACCAAATCGAGGATGACATCAATATTGACTCAAACCTTGTAATGCTGTATCGAACATTTTACTTTTGTGATTTAAAATCTTCTATTACACAACATGTAAGATGGTTGGTGTTTTTTTTACTTTTTATAAATGTTTATTGTTAGTTTTAAGACACAAAAAAAAGGTAACAAAACACACATACATACAGATGAGTATTACGAAATCAAACCATATGTTATTCCACATAAGGAATGCAAAATAAAAAATAGAAAATATATCTGTCTAAATCTTAGCTACTAAAAAGTCATTGGCTTTTTTTTTGTTTCTGAATTTTCCAATAACAGTATATAAAAAATTAAAACAACACACACACACACATACATATAAGTATTAAGAAATTAAGACATAAGTCAATCTACATAAAAAAATGTAAAAAAACAAAACAAGCTACATATGTCTAAATCTAAACGAATTAAAAATTAGTTTGCAAAGTATTAAATGAAAATTTTCACAATCATTTTATTGTAATGCTGTATTGAACATTTTACTTTTATGACTGAAACACTACGAGTTACATAACATGTAAAATGGTGGTTTTTTTTTGTATTTTTCATAAATGTTTAATGTTAGTTTTAAAACAATTATTATGATTTTTAATAGCTTTATACTACCTATTTTTCATATGTGTTTTGTTATAGAAAATTGGTCAAACAGCAAAACAAGTACATGTATATATAAATGAGTTTGACACTGGCATCTAGTTCTGAACCTTTTTGTTATGTTTATTGAAACTCAATGAAATTTGTATGAAACACAATTCTTAATCAATCATCTCTTCAAAATGATATTTTTCTTTTTTTTTTCTTTCGTGTTCTATTTGCGACTGGAGAAGATGGCTTTTCAACCGGGTTTGCACTCCTGGTCCTGTAGGAATTGAATAAGACCACCTTTCAAAATACAGTGCAGATGGTCAAAGGGATGATGATGATGATAAGATGGATTTTGGATATTTGGTAGTTCAGATGAATCTGGAGTATCTGGATTTCTTGAATAGGATGGCTGCGATGATAATAAGGTTAATGAGGAGTGTGTTGTGTGTATATCATTAAGAGAATATAATTCTGGACTTTCTAAAATAGTATGAATTGGTAGGTATTGATGGTTTCTTTGCTGTAGGTAATGGAATCTTACAAAAGCAGTTATGACAAAAAGGTGACAATGTTTGCCCATATCCACAATCCTTTATACCATAAATGAAAACAATCTATAAATTTGTAGTGGTTTTCTTATATATGTTATTTTTTCATATGAATTTTCATTCAATTGTAATTTTTAAAACTTTTGTTTTATTACAAAATATATTTTGAAAATATGAAATAATAATATTATAACACAAATAAAAACAGTTAGTATGATATATGTTAGTTTTTTTATCATAAGTAATAGTATTCAGAAAAATGTGATGGTACCATTTATCATAGATTCAGTACTTTCATTTTGAATAAATGAAAATTAACTAGTAGTATTAACATAGTTAGTTCTGAAATTCTTCTCTTTTTTTTTTTTTGGATATTTGGTAGATAATAATATGGATGAAATGTCCGTTATAACTTTAATGGTTGAACTGGTTTCTATAGTTAGCACTGTAGCTGTAATTGTTGGCAGAGGCCTTGCAGTTATTTTAGACACTGTAGCAGTAGTTTTGGGCACTGTATCTGAAATTGTGGGTACTGCAGCTGTAGCTTTTAATAAAAATGTACATTTATCATAAAAAAAAATAACCTAAATAATACAAAAAGAGTAGTTGTAAGAAACCTTACACATGTTTATCTTTTATTAAACAATTACATTTTGTATATAGAAAATGAGTGTTTTCTTTGATAAATAAAAACAACAGTAAAAATTTATAAAAAAAATTTCTATCATGTTTACATTCAATACACCATTTAATAAAATTCAAGTCTTGTTATATTTGTTCCTAGAAAACCAAAACTTATAGAGTTACACTGTTTACCTATCATCAAAAATCTTCAGTATTTTCCATGTTTACAGAGTTGTTTCCAAATTTACAAACATAACATGACTAAATATATATACATGTATATTTCAATATATAAAAAGCACCAAATCATTAGGGTTAACAGTGGCTAGGAAGACAATTCATTGGCAAATGTAGTTATTCTCTTATTTAACATTTAGCATGGTGTTTATGTATTAGGAAATCAATACAAACGTAAATATAATATTTCTTAAGATTTCTGAGATCACCCTCAGTTTTTGGTGAGGTTCATGTTGCTCAGTCTGTAGTTTTCTATGTTGTGTTTTGTGTACTATTGTTTATCTGTTGGTCTTTTTCTTTTTTAGCCATGGCTTTGTCTGTTTATTTTCGACATATGAGTTTGAATGTCCCTCTGGTATCTTTTGCCCCACTTTTAAACTTAGCTATATCTAAACTCATGTCTTTAACAAAGTATGGAAAAATCTACTCTTAAATTAGTAAAATAACTAATTTGTCCTATCATATCAGTTTTACATTTTTGTAAGGAGGAAATTTAACATTAATATGACAAATCATTATAAAAGGAGATAGTTTAAAGGAGCATTAGCTATGGGATATAAAAACAATTAAAGTATATTTTTTTCCTAATCCTTAATGAAAGTGAAATAGTGAAATAACATTTGGCTTTTAGCAGCCAGTTTAGTTCAATTTTGTCAAAATAAGCAAAAAGTGAATAATTCGATCTCATTGAATCTATATTCATGTAAACTTCAATATAACTCATTAACTAGAGATTGGGTACGCGTATATTAGTCGTGTTCAGCCATTAAAAGGAAAAGAATGTCAACATTAAAAGTGAAACTAAAGTGAACCATTTCGTTGAATGATTCAATCAATAAAAAAAATCATTCTTTTACAGGTAAAAACGACGATTAACTTATTTTGTTTAACCTAAAACATGAAATCAAACAGACCTAGAAAAGTCCAAATGCACGAGGTTGCTATCTATTCATATTCATGTTTATGCTTATTTCGGATTATATGACCATCGACAGCCTTCTGAGGTCATCTCGATGGTTAATTAGTTGGCGTCTAGACTGAAAAACACACGAAATGCTGATACATTTTATCGAGTGCATACATTGTTAATTGTTTATTTCAGACTTATTGTAATTTGGATATAAGCTTTAGTATGTTATTAATCAAATATGAGAATTTGAGTCAATTCGGTGGACATGGATTTGACAGCAAATGCCCTTTTAACATTGGTATTACAAAATGCTTTACAATGAGATAATAACATTAAAGAAATTGAAAACAGTGAACATTTTTATGATATATGTTATTAAAAAGTGAGATATTTTAACTTGAATAATAACTCAAGTTAGTATAAAAGATGACCTAAATATAACACATCTTTGCTTTAAATCAAAACAATATAATTATACTATTTATAACAAAGTTAGAGAAAAATATACTCTAAAACTAGTCAAAAAACCAAAGAATTTGTCTTAGTATATAGGCAAAGATTAAGCTTTTGGTTACATTTCTGTTAGGACGTATTTAACATTAAAATGATAAATTGTTATAAAAGGGGGGATTTAACAATGGTATTGTAAATTGATTTACAATGAGATAGTTTAAAATTAAGGAAATGGAAAAACAGTTCTCATCTTTATGATATATTTTGGTACAAAGTGATGTTATTTAACTTTAACCATATCTCAAATCAGTATAAAAGATGACATAAAAAATCCATGCATTACATCAAAACAATATGCTTATAAACTTAACATTTCTTAACCTCAACAATATTTATACTTAAAAAAACATAAATCGATATGAAATGCTGATACATTTTATCGAGTCCATGCATTGCTAATTGTTTATTTCAGACTTATTGTAATTTGGATAAGGTTTTAGTATGTTATAAATCAAATATGAGAATTTGAGTCAATTCGGTGAACATGGATTTGACAGCAAATGCCCTTTTAACATTGATATTATAAATTGATTTACAATGAGATAGTATAACATTAAAGAAATTGAAAACAGTGAACATTTTTATGATATACGTTGGTAAAATGTGAGATATGTTAACTTTAATAATAACTCAAGTCAGTATAAAAGATGACCTTAAAATAAAAAATCCTTGCTTTAAATCAAAACAATATAATTATACTATTTATAACAAAGAAAGAAAAAAGTCTACTCTCAAATTAGGAAAAAATTCAAAGAATTTGTCCTTTAATATAGGCAAAGGATAAGCTTTTGATTACATTTCTGTAAGGAAGAAATTTAACATTAAAATGATAAATTGCTATAAAAGGGGAAAGTTTAACATTGATATTATAAATTGCTTTACAATGAGATAGTTTAACATTAAGGAAATGGAAAAACAGTTATCATTTTTATGATATATGTTGGTACAAAGTGATTTTATTTAACTTTAACCATATCTCAAATCAGTATAAAAGATGACAGAAAAAATCCATGCATTACATCAAAACAATATGCTTATAAACATAACATTTCTTAAACTTAACAATATCTAAACTAAAAAAAAAATCTAACTAAAAAGCTACTAAAATTATTGTCATATTATATCATCAATGTATAAAATTATGTTTGGATTTCTGTATGATACTATTATGAATAAAATGTATTAGTTTAACCTATTGTTATAAAAACTGGAAGTTTAACATCGGTTTTATAAAATTGCATTGAAAAGAGGTAAAGTAACAGTCGAACTATGTACGGAGAGTGCTAAACATGTTTTTATTCTTTTAATAAGTTTAAAACAGTTAACATTAACAATATCATAATTAGGTACATAGTCTTTTAAAATAAAATTTTGTCAATAGATATTGATGGTTATGCTCCAGTAATCTAGGGATTGGTCAACTTTTTGTTTTGGTAATAGAAATGAATAGATTTCTAAGGTCTAGTAATTTAGAATACATTAATTGTGTAATAATGATGAAACCTTTTATGATAGAAGATTTAAACTTTGACAAGTAAAAATCATTTGGGGTTATTGGATGGTCATGTCACTCAGGGGTTTAAGGATTAATAAATGGAGGTGCCAATTTCAGTTTCATAGGGAACTTTAATTGATTAATGAAATAACACACTTAAATAACTTTTTGGGTAAATCAAAATGTACATAAAAAACATATGAAACTTGAAAAAATATATATAATTTTGGTCATGGTATAAGAAAAGGAATGGTTCTTAAATGTTTAACAAATACCATATAGTTTAGTGTTTTGCTTAATAAAGTTGTAAAAATTCTCGCTTATACTGAACGTCTGTGTTACCGTAGGGTAAGAAATGGATTAGGATCATAAAGGAACTATCTAAACTTTAAAGTGTATAAATTTTATTTTGTGACTTGAATGGTGATTTGTCTCATCTTTATATCATGTGTACTATAATATTATACAGAATAAACTAGGATATTTTAATTGGATCTTTTTTTTTAAATTAATAACATGTGTTTAATGAGAATAAAGTATATATTAATTTCATTACATATCCTTTTTATTTTTTGTTGTTGTTGATACTATTGTATTTTTCATTTGTTTTGTTGAGAGGTTAATCATTCTGTTATGCTAGTTGGTGATATTTTATACAATTGTCAGTTTAGATATTGTAACAAAAAACACCCACATCCATAGGTTCACATTTTTCTTTCGAAGCCCATCAGATAATGTATGGAAACTTTGTATGATAAATGTTTATAATGTTGATTGATAATTATAAGTTTTTTTCAGTTCATGGTGTGTGGTTTCTTAAAGGTATTTAATAGATATATATTTAATTTATGTATGACCACCATCTTATGTAATTCAGGTGTTATAAAGATATAATAATATAATTTGGGGGTCATATTCAATTAAGTTTGTTATGACCCCCATCTTATGACATTAAGTTTTACATATTATGAGGTTTTAATTCATATAATTTATTTATGACCCCCATCTTCTCTTTATGACCCCTATATTATATCATTTTATGTCATATTATGTCATATTATGTCATTTGAGATTATGTAAGATGATATAACTTGGGGGTCTTAAATTTTTTTGGGGGGTCCAAGAACCCCCTATAGTAGTAAGAGCTGGAATAAAATTGGCTTTGGAATACAATTTAGTTGTAACTCTGATTTTGAATTTATCTAATTGAACTGTAGATAAACAAAAAGATAATTCCTTACTAAAATATTACATAATTTACACTCATACTCACAATTAGGAAACTTATACAATTTCTACAGTTTCATTGTAACGTTGTGTCATCTAATGTCTAAAACACAATTTATCAAAATTTCCCAAATTAAAAGTAAGTCCTTACATCACTAAGACCAATACATAAATGAAATGCCTAAAAGGGAAGTCATCCATTAATTATAAACATTTCACGGACAATGAAACTAATTCTTGAATAAAACCAATCAAGAGATCATTTGAGCCTTGAGCACTGTACAATATTCTAAGTTTGTAAGAGAATGATAATCCCTTTCATCATGATAAGTACTCGCTAACGCTCGTACTTAATCATGAAGAAAGGGATTATCATTCTCTTACATATACTTAGTTAATTTAAATTAAGGTGATGAAAAAGGTGGCAACAATACACGTGACAGTATGATGTCATATTTCCAGTTCAATCAAATAAGTCATGCATATGATAAATAAATTTGAAAAGGACATAAAATGATATAAAAGAAAAGACAAATAAGTGGTAGCTTTTCATTATTAACTGAATTTAGTCTAACTTTTATTTTTATATCTTGTTAACGTAATTTATATTTCTTGCTAGGACGTTTTCCACTTGCTATTGATGTAAAATTAAGGATGATATCCTACTGGTCTAAATTAATTATGGGAAAGCAGTCAAAGTATTCTTGTATTATTTATAAGCTACTGTACCACTTGTATTGTACTAAAAACATAGATTTTAGATGGTTAATATGTGTTAAAAATATATTTGATGAATGTGGATTTTCTTATATCTGGAACACACAGCTCTTTTTAAATGATGTATGGTTGAAATATAATATCAAAGTAAGATTGTGTGATCAATTCAAACAAACATGGAACGAGACTATTCAAAACTGTTCCAAAGCCTTGAATTATCGTATTTTTAAGAATTTATTGTGTTTTGAAGAATATTTTAATATTTTAGACGAAAAAGATTTTTTAACATTATGTAAATTTAGAATATGTAACCATAAACTTCCAGTCGAACTTGGAAGATGGTACAATATAGAAAGGGAAAAAAGAAAGTGTAATTTATGTAAGCTAGATATTGGAGATGAATTCCATTACATTATTAATTGTTCACATTTTAGAGAAGAGAGAAATAAATTTATAAATCGAAATTTTAGTATAAGGCCAAATATTATATTATTTACTGAAATTATGTCGTCTACAAATAGGACAGATCTCATAAATTTATGTAAGTTTATACGAATTTTAAACAAGCGAGTGTGTCCTCCTGAATAATTTCTTTTTGTCTTTGTTGTTGTTGTATATATTGTATATTGATGTTTATGTATTTAATGTATTGTATTACATGCATGTCTTCTCTGTACCTATGTATTTGGTGATGAGAATAAAGATATATATATGCTTGTAAAAAATAAAATATTTGATTATTTTAACTCATAATTAATTTTAAACAAAGTACTGATAATTAATTTCCAATAAAGAAAATAACATCTATCATCATACTTATATTCTTCTAGTAGTCCGAGTTAGTTATAGTCAATCTTTTATGAAAGATAACACATTTGTAAGGATTATTCTGGGACAAGCATATTGATTATGCAAATAGAACTGAGAACTCAATGACAAAATTTTGAAATAAGATTTGAAAAGATAACACTTACAAAATGCTTTTAGAAAAGAAAAAAGACAAAAATGAGAATACCGTACTATAACGAAATAGAAAAAGTGGATGTTAGATACTGACAGCCCTAGTATGGTCTTTGGGATTCAAAACAGTAGTAATATGCTTCCTTTCTTTCAAAGTTGTGTTAATTTATCCCCCCAAGATGTAAAGTTTTTAAAATCTTGAATTGATAAGAAAAATAGTCTGTATTTGCAAAATAATCACTGATTTTTTCCTCCTGACCTGGGTCATAATATATTGAACAACATGACAGTGCCTCGATCGAGAGACGGCTGGATCTGCTTACCGGCCCTCCCGGAAAACCTTAGAGCACCCATTTTTTGGAGGGTTCGTGTTGTTCAGTTTTCTGTTTAATGTTTTGCAGACTGCTGTAGATGTTTTCGATGTTTTGTTTTGCCATGTAGTTGTCTATTTCCTCAGCCAGACTTGAAAACGCATACTTGAAAATCGCCGAAAAAACGTTTTTATATTTATCTAAAAATTACCAGATCTCCAATTTCAAAACCACAGATTTTTCTTTAAAAATTATATGTTGTTGATAAGTTTGAGTAAATGACACAAAAAAAATCATTTGGTCACCAACTTCGTTTTTAATGCATTTATAGCAAAATTATAAATTGTCAAAGACAATATATGCATAATATATCAAGGAGGTTATATGAGATATATCTCATCTCATATAACCTACTTGATAATATTATCCAATCTGTTACCAAGTTGGTATTAAAAAACCGCCGAAAACTGGCGTTTTGCAGCTTACAACGCGATGACGTTACGCTTATTTCGACGTTTTGTGGTATTCTTTCCACCTAAAATCACTTTGAAAATAGATACTGAGGCCAGGGCTGGACTATTGCTGAACGTTGATACGTAGATTTGAAAACTTAGACATTTTCTATCTTATCATTGATTTAATTATGATTAATTTTAATAATACAGATTTGACATAGACCCACTTTTTCCGAGCACGTTTTGAAACAGTCCCCCGATTTTTACCCGGAAGTAATATTCTTGTCAATTCATGCGCACATCTAGTTGACTTGACAATATTGACAGTGAGAAGAAGGGGCTCATTTTCAAGCATGATTTCTAGTAATACAGAATCTTAACATTTTGTTAGATTATAAAATTAATAGATAATAGTTTGTCCTCAAAATATACATAGATTCAAACTGTTATTTTGTGCATGTCATTCGGCCTGTTGATCTTTTCAGGTGAATCTAAATCACTGAAAATCATCAGAAAATAAATATTTCTGAAGTTATCCCAGCACCATTATGCAGCATGATCATTAAGAGTCACAATGACTTTTAATGAATAAATAGAAATTCTAATAGGCTAACATAAGGTATAAATCTGCATAACATCATAAAGCATGAAAATGCTGTTGCATATTCATGTAGCATCTCAATAATTTGACTGATCCATTACTAATGTTATTCAAGCAAAATTATTATATATTATATTAATTTATCATCCTCAACAAAGTTAAAAAAGCAAGACTCAGGCATGCTGTTGAAGGTGGCAGGGGTCTCCTGTTCTTTCTCAATCGCAATACTGGAATAAAAGTTTAGTTCAAGTATTGTACCAGTATTGAGGTTTAAAAAAATGATATCAGGTGGCAAAACATAATTAATGAAATATGACATGACAATTTTATCAGATTTCAGCAGAAAATGCTAAAAGTAATAATCATGATAATAATTAATGATTATGAAAATGAACTTTTTTGGCACACTTGTACTCATATTTATGAATGACAAGGGTTGTTATATGTTTAAATGATGATATAGAGCAATTGTCTTCAAAGAAAGTCTCAAATCTTCAGTGGTCTTTATCGTAAGAGGGCCATGCTTTTCCTACAGAATAGTTTTCACAATGATATTGATAGATAATTCTAAATATTTATCAAATTCAGTGCTATTCTGTCAAGATAGGAATAGTCAAACTGTTAACATCAAACCAAAGAATTCAAATTGACTTTTCTATATATGGAATATAAAACTATTGTTTAGGCCAACTAAAATAAATTAGTAGATTTTAATCCAGATTTTTTTTTAAAAATGGGGCGGGTGGGAGGATTTTATTTTTTAAATTTTAATTCCTACGAAACCCTTTTGTGACATGTTCTTCATATGCAAGGGATATTAATAAGCTTCTATCATGTATAATATATATATAAGGAATCCTATATAATTTTTCAAATTCTTAAATAAATATTTCTGATTTCTACATGTTATTGCCGCTTCAGAAACCTATTTTTAGTAAATAGCAAAAACGTGGCCTGAGAAATGCGCTCTTTTAGACTACATAGCCGACACCAAATTTATTTTATTCACTCGGCTATGGTTTGTGCATGTAGTGCCCATAAAATGAAGCATATGCATTGGTATGCAACACAAGTATTATGAGTTCAGAGTGAAACAAAAACTCAAACTGTGTTGAAAATACTAAAGGGTCGTAATGGGGGTACCTTCATGACGAATATATAACGGTAAAAATTCTTGCCAAATGTCAACGGTAATTTTTGGTTCATGACGATAAAATGTACACTTTCTTTTAGACAATAAAAAGAATCTATTGATTTTGACGAATCACATGATTTTTTTCCCAAAAATAACGGTAACGATAATTATTTGAGACCTCTGACGAATCACGATAAGGATATTTTGACGAATGACGGTCAAATTTTAACCAATTTGACGCTTACGGTAGCTGAAAATGACCGTTTGACGCCTGAAGGTAAAGGGCATTCCTACCCTCATACTAGGGTTGATGCTTTTAAGATTCTTATGCAAGGTGCAAATATAATTACAATGTAGAACATGAACTTAACCAAAAAGAAGAAGTTGTTTATTGACTCTATTAAGGGGCTTGGGACAGAGGGTGTTTCCTGTTTGTCAACAAAAAAAGACAGCCTAGGGGTAAATCTAAGGGTTTGCTACAGATAATATATTTTGTACGTTGACGACTTTTTGTAATCAATATACAGTCATAAATTGCACAAATTCATGCTTGTGTCAATTTCTTTATTCCAAACATGTTTTTTGTACTCCTGTGTTCTACGATTCTTGCGCTTTGATATCCTTCACAGTCAAAATTTCCTGACACAAAGTCATTGTATAAATAAAAAAATCCACGGTTTTCTAATCACAGAAATTTGTGACATATCGCGATTTGCGTTCTTGGACACCGCCTATTACTCGTAACCCGAATATTTCATGCCCATCTCGTATTCAATCTCTTATTGTCGGAAGATAATGTTGCCATCATAGAGCAGCAGAATATGTCGACTTAATCATTTTGGTTACTCAAACAAATACGAAACCCGAAATTTGCAATTCAGGAATTTTTTATTGAAACGAAATTATCTGCGTTTACCGGTAACGGAAATGAACAAAATCTGGAAATTGCAAATTTTTTGAAAAATAAAAAAAATTGGGGCGGGATGATTTCAGAGGGATGGGCGGGGATGAAAATCTATCAATTAATTTTAATTGGCCTTATAGTAAAAAAATATTTAAATGTAATGAAACTGACTACTCATAAATATTTATACGACCGCAAAAAAAATTTGCGGTCGTATATTGGTATGACGTTGGCGTCATCGTCGTCCGAAGACACATTAGTTTTCGCACTCTAACTTTATTTTAAGTGAATGGATCTCTATGAAATTTTACCATAAGGTTCAATACCACAAAAGGAAGGTTGGGATTGATTTTGGGAGTTATGGTACCAACAGTTAAGGAATTAGGGGCTAAAAAGGGGCCAAAAATAAGCATTTTTGTAACTTCCAGACATAACTTGTGTGTTAGTGTATGGATCTCTCTGACATTGTACCACAGGGTTCCATACCACAAAGGGAATGCTGGGATTGATTTTTGGAGTAATTGCCTCAAAATTTAGGGAATTAGGGGCCAAAAAAGTGTAAAAAAACAAGCATTTTTCTAGTTTCATGACAATAACTTGTGTGTAAGTGTATGGATCTTTCTGAAATTGTACTACAAGGTTCCCTATCACAAAGGGAAAGCTGGAATTGAGTTTGGGGGTAATTGCCCAAAGCGTTTAGGAAAAAGGGGCCAAAAATAAGCATTTTTCTAGTTTCCAGACAATAACTTGTGTTCAAGTGTATGGATCTCTCTGAAATTGTACTGCAAGGTACCATGCCACAAAGGGAAGGCTGGGATTGATTTTGGGGGTAATTGCCTCAAAATTTTAGGAATTAGGGGCCAAAAAGGGGCAAAAAACCAGCATTTCTCTAATTTCAGGACAATAACTTGTGTTCAAGTGTATGGATCTTTCTGAAATTGTACTACAAGGTTCCATATTACAAAGGGAAAGCTGGGGTTGAGTTTGGGGGTAATTGTCCTAATTGTTTAGGAATTTGGGGCCAAAAAGGGGCCTAAAAACAAGCATTTTTCTAGTTTCCAGACAATAACTTGTGTTCAAGTGTATGGATCTCTCTGACATTGTACCACAAGGTTCCATATCACAAAGGGAATGCTGGGATTGATTTTGGGGATAATTGCCTCAAAATTTTAGGAATTAGGGGCCAAAAAAGGGTACAAAAACAAGCATTTTTCTAGTTTCATGACCATTACTTGTGTGTAAGTGTATGGATCTTTCTGAAATTGTACTACAAGGTTCCCTATCACAAAGGGAAAGCTGGAATTGAGTTTGGGGGTAATTGCCCAAAGCGTTTAGGAATAAGGGGCCAAAAAGGGGCCAAAAATAAGCATTTTTCTAGTTTCCAGACAATAACTTGTGTTCAAGTGTATGGATCTCTCTGAAATTGTACTGCAAGGTACCATACCACAAAGGGAAGGCTGGGATTGATTTTGGGGGTAATTGCCTCAAAATTTTAGGAATTAGGGGCCAAAAAGGGGCAAAAAACCAGCATTTTTCTAGTTTCAGGACAATAACTTGTGTGTAAGTGTATGGATCTTTCTGAAATTGTACTACAAGGTTCCATATTACAAAGGGAAAGCTGGGTTTGAGTTTGGGGGTAATTGCCTGAAATGTTTAGGAATTTGGGGCCAAAAAGGGGCCTAAAAACAAGCATTTTTCTAGTTTCCAGACAATAACTTGTGTTTAAGTGTATGGATCTCTCTGACATTGTACCACAAGGTTCCATATCACAAAGGGAATGCTGGGATTGATTTTGGGGGTAATTGCCTCAAAATTTTAGGAATTAGGGGCCAAAAAAGGGGCAAAAAACAAGCATTTTTCTAGTTTCATGACAATAACTTGTGTGTAAGTGTATGGATCTTTCTGAAATTGTACTACAAGGTTCCCTATCACAAAGGGAAAACTGGAATTGAGTTTGGGGGTAATTGCCCAAAGCACTTAGGAATAAGGCGCCAAAAAGGGGCCAAAAATAAGCATTTTTCTAGTTTCCAGACAATAACTTGTGTTCAAGTGTATGGATCTCTCTGAAATTGTACTGCAAGGTACCATACCACAAAGGGAAGGCTGGGATTGATTTGGGGGGTAATTTCCTCAAAATCTTAGGATCTAAAGGCCAAAAAAGGGCAAAAAACAAGCAATTTTCTAGTTTCAGGACAATAACTTGTGTGTAAGTGTATGGATCTTTATGAAATTGTTCTACAAGGTTCCATATCACAAAGGGAAAGCTGGGTTTGAGTTTGGGGGTAATTGCCCTAAACGTTTAGGAATTTGGGGCCAAAAAGGGGCCTAAAAACAAGCATTTTTCTAGTTTCCAGACATTAACTTGTGTACAAGTGTATGGATCTCTCTGAAATTGTACTGAAAGGTACCATACCACGAAGGGAAGGCTGGGATTGAGTTTGGAGGTGATGAATCATAAGGGGGTTCAAAAAATTTGGGGGAGGGATTTTTTTTTCCTTTTTTTCCTTTTTTTTTCTTTAAAATTTTCCATTTAAAATTGGTTAGTTCTGATTTATATATAAAAGTAAATAATAATGATATGGTTTGAATAGGTAAATTAAAAAAATTTAAGTTCTTAGACCACATTCATTCTGTGTCAGAAACCTATGCTGTGTCAAATATTTAATCACAATCCAAATTCAGTGCTGTATCAAGCTTGAATGTTGTGTCCATACTTGCCCCAACTGTTCAGGGTTCGACCTCTGCGGTCATATCAAGTTGCGCCCAGCGGAGCATTTTATTCACATAATTCACCAGATCTTGTATGGCTGGATTCACTCACTACTCTCTGATTAGAATTGAGGGATGAGTAGATGAACATATAACTACCAGTGCAAAATCTAAAAACTTTATTTAGGAAGAAAATATATGATTGTAATGTGGCCTAGATAGACATGCTAGATTACCAAAGTAATAGTTTGCAGGAAGATATATGTCATCCTAATCTTTTACATTGTTTTGAATTAGAAGTGACCTGTCTCTACTCATATCTCTATAACCATTTGCTATACAGATGTTCAGTTAATAGACAATAAGAAATCAATATAAGAACTTTCATCAACATCCCACACAAATTTTTAATTGATTAAGAGGTATATGCCTTTTTAAATAAATGGAGTATGATTGAATTAAGTTATAAATAGTAACAAGTAATTACAAATATTACTAAAATGGTACATTAATCAGCCATTGTGGAAAAAGTATGGACTTGGTTTCCTATAAAAAGTACAAAATCAATACTGAACAAAAAGACACATTTGCAAACATTATATTTAATTATAGGTGATAACAGACCTTAATGAAATGGAAGGAAACCGTGTTCTAAAAATATATTTAACAACTTTACAAATTGATACATCATAGAGTATTAATGTTATGGTATTAGACGTGAAAATTCACGTTATTTACCGGTACTATAAAATAGGCTTTTTTAAAATAATGTTCTTTTGATTGTTTTTTTTTTAGGTCGTGAATATTTAAATGGAGTTCACCTGGTTACATTGTAAGAAGTTAACACAATGAACGATGATGCTTTTGATGCATTACGTTTGCCCTATTACCTACCAACTTGGCATGTCATACGAGATGGATTGGAAAACTTGAAAAACTGTGTTCAGGATCCTACATGTAGTTTACGAGAATGGGCCACAAAGCATCAGGAGATAGTCAATCTTTGTAAAGAAGAATCAGAAACTTCATCTAGAATACATTTCAAAAGTTGTATTTACTATGGTTTAGTGGAGTTTTTACAAAAGACAGCATCTCAGGTTGAGAAGCGAACATTTCTCCGTTCTACATTCCCAGCTATAGTTGATTTTGCTTTAGAACTTCCAAATGTAGTTCCTCTGAGTGGTGTACTCTATAGTAGACAACAAATAGGTAAATAATTTTTTTAATATTTTTAGTCGAAAAAAAATATACATATAATATGATATTCAAAAATCATGATAGATTGATAATCACTCAGGGAATTGAATTTTATGTTTATTGTCATACAGCTTTCATGAAAAAGCCAAAGATTCACATAACTTGAATCATGACCATAGAATTTATCAAATTCATTAATACTCATTTTACATATCTATTTTCAGGGAGTGAAACTATACTTAATAAACAGTGCATTGCCAGTATACTAGCTTGTGGATTTCTATGCTTATTTCCAAGACAGTGTAGAGGCCCCAGAAGAAAACTTAATGATATAAACTTTACCAGTTTTTTTAAGTTTCTTCCAGAATTGTATGTTTATCAAGTAATATTTGTAACTTTTTAAATTTACTGCGTTAGATCATAGTAAGCATTTATTTATTTCTTTTTTTTCTGTTTTTTAATGTTCTGAAGGGAAGACAAAACAACAGAATGATGAGTTCAATAGAATATCTGAAGAATACAGATCTTATCAAACAAGATAATGGAATAACATATCTAAATGATACTAATATAAGCAATATTGAGATACAAAATTTGGTAAAACATTTGTTTTCCAAATATTTTTTTTTCTTTAAAAAAATCATAAAAAAATGAAGGTTTAAATACTGCATTTTAAGTCTTGTAAGTTACTTGTAAATGCACTCTGTTACATATACAATTTATTAGGAGCTAATTATAAGAGTTTGAATATTAGTTGCCTTGCAAGTTAATGTATATGTACCTGATCAATCACCTGAAATATTATTTTCAGATCATCTCAGCAAGCAAAATTAAGATGCATTTTGAATTACTTTGAAAAGGTAGCTGACAGAAGATTTGAAATTCAGGGCAGTGTTACATTTGTTAGACAGGTAAATAATAATTTCTATGTTTAACATAACATACATGGAGCAGAACTTGTACCATCAGCATTTTAAAGAGCTAATCTGTTTTATACCCCTTGAAAAGTATTTTTAAGTCACTGAATTCTTTCTAGCCAAAAAAAAAACATGAAACTAGTCACTTTATGAATTAGAGGCTTTAAAGTCAAAAGATACTTCAAATTTAACAAAAAAGTTGAATATGTTTTGTGTACTTGAAAAACATGTGTACATAGACTTTCTTTTAAAAGAAAATCCTTTATTTAATATCTTCAAAAATGTACTGTTATTCAATTATTGTCTTCCTGTACTTTATTCCACTGAAAGCTTTTCTGTATTTAGTGATCTTAACAATGACATCTCTAGTTAGAAATTGGCAACCACACAGCGCAAGTGAAAGGAAAAAAAAATTGTGATGAAAATTATATGTTACAGATTCGTAAGAGATAAAAAAAAAAGTTCACAGAAGACTTAGTTTTAGTAAATATGCAAGCATTGGTTCAATAATTTTGTTAACATTATAATCACCAGAAACTCATTTCACATGACTTTAACTCACATTACCAAAGGGCCAATTAAGCTATTGCCATAGCTATGACTCTATAGTTGTCTGTCATTCTTTGTTTCAAACTTTTATAAAAAAATCTTTCTCTGAGCCTCTCGTTTATTTTTCCTTTAATACTAATATTAAGTTTTAATGCATTTCAGTCCTTTTGGAAATGAAGTAAATTTGTCTTCAATAACTATTTTAAGTTATTTTGTAGACTCAACCAAATTTTGGGATGAGTTAAACTTTGTAATCATAAATAACCTATATTGTCATACCTGTGTTCTACTGTATGAATGCATATTATACTTATTACTTTCTTGGACAAACATATTTAGGTTATTCCATGGGATGAGCTCCCTTGTATGGATACATGGTTGAACTGTGATGTAGAGTTATGTCCCCTTATAGTTCACCAGGATGGTGTTATAGAAGATGCTGGATGCAGTGCAATAGAGGTAAGGAAAAGTTAGAACAGTTTGACATGGTTTATTACTTTTTCAGCTCTCAATTTACATCAAGCAAATATTATAGAGATGAATTAAACTGATGTAATATAAAATCCTAAACAACAGTTGATGATAAATTGAAGTATATCAATACATATCTAAAAAGAGGCTTTTAAAGTTGGTGTTGATTCTAAAAACTTGTGACTTTTTCTTACAAATAACAAATTCTTCTACATATTTGAGTTAATTTATTTTGTTAGTGAAAAGGAAAATAAGCAGGCAAAGAAAAAAATGGTGCAGCAAAAAGATATTTGTTTTGGCAAAGATGTGGCAAAAAAGAATTTTGACTCAGGAAAAAACCTGGGAAGATTGGAGTTGGTGTAAACAATTCGAATGCATGTCAAATTTAAAACAAACATTTATTGAATATAAGTTATTAACGTAATCAGCCTCGTAAAGTCCGCACTGGTACATTGTCCTCACCCCCCTTTTCACCACAAGAATTCAGGAAAAAAAACTTTTTGTAACTGCTTGAAAGTGTCGAATGAAACTCGGGTAATTTCAAATCGTGTGTGATTGTTTGCGGTATTTATGTTTTTCATCATAAAGTAGAAGTTGAAAATACTTGTAAATAATTCTAGAACACTCCAAGAGTGTTAAAATAAGACAAAATCACGAAACACAATTGGGAAAGTCGTATTTCATATTTACCAGAAGTTATATAGCACATGTAAATCGATTACAGTCAGAGTGTGTAGAAAATCTGTACTTCATAGTTACTAATAGAATACGACTTTGAAACTAAAACAATTCCATTCTTTAGTTAAATACTATTAAATATATTCATAACATTAATGTTTGAAATATCTTCAGCTAAAACAAAACGCATGCGTCGGTATAAAACACCCAACACGGAACATATAACTGATTACACTTTGTAGTTGATA
Organism: Mytilus californianus; assembly: GCF_021869535.1. Taxonomy (NCBI): domain Eukaryota; kingdom Metazoa; phylum Mollusca; class Bivalvia; order Mytilida; family Mytilidae; genus Mytilus; species Mytilus californianus. Next base: position 68,061,291 of record NW_026262690.1, read on the forward strand.
CATTTTAATGCATAAGCTGGTTCTTGGCTGATTTAAATACATTTCATTCCAGTAAATACAAGCGGATTCCAGTTCATGTTATGCAATGCTATTAAAAGAAAAGAGTAATTTGTAATGAAGCATTTAATTTTGATATTTATCAGTTAATATTGGATTTTGAATTAAAATTGCATGCATATTAATATGAATTAGGTAAATTATTAGTTTTGAAAATTATAAGGGCGCCCTCTACATCTTCAATAACAAACATGGCATAACGTAAACAAACTTCGCAAAATTGTGTTTTTCTCTTATTTTTTGCTTATCGTACTACTCTATAATCTGACCCCTGTCTGGCAATATTAATTTTGGAGGAAAAAAATGGGGACTATACAAGCCTCAATACGGTATACAGTAAATTCAGCAGAACAATATTTATTGTTTTCTTTCTGTACAATAATATATTTTGTTTATTCTCAGGTTGACTTTGCAAACCAATATATTGGTGGAGGGGTATTATCAAAAGGCCGTGTACAGGTATACAAATATTTTTTTACTGTAGTAATTTGTATTACATTTTAAACACTATTGGTCATTAAAAGAGTGGCATGTTTATAGTATGGCAATCATTATAATGATAATAATATATAACACAATTTGAAGACAAACACTGTTGCTCAATAAGTGATTTCAGTGAAGCCTTCAAATTCATTAATGTTTCATGTAACGGAAAGGATATGGTTATACATATATAGGATAGCAGCAATTACAAAAAATAGTAGACAGTACAACATACCACTCCAACCACCAACACCTGACTCCAAGAAACAAAAAAAAGACATGGTCCAGACTTGGTACAGGCACAAATGTGTCAGGGTTAATCCAGTTAAATGTGTACACAAACTTTCCACATTTGATTATCTAGACCATAAGTCATAAAAGTAAAAAAAACATGTACAGTCAACCTACCAACAGGATTACCACGAACTTAAACAAGGAAACAAAAGATGGCTCATAATTTGGAAAACAGGGTGTAGATGTATTTATTCATGGAACAAAAGCAAGGAACAGTGCTTTTATTGTTGCTCTACATAAGGTTTGTTTTGATGAGAACTGTAAAGGCTACAAACTTTATTCTGACAGAAAATGTAAGATATTTCGAGTTTTTGATAATTTGTAAAAATCTTTGAATTTTAGTTATTTGAACATTTCAGGAAGAAATAAGGTTTTCTGTTTGTCCAGAGTTGTTAACCTCAATGTTATTTATGGAAGTTATGGAGGACAATGAAGCCATTATTTTACAAGGTTATGAACAGTTTTCAAGGACAAGTGGATATGCTAGTAGTTTAGAATATGAAGGAGATTTTACAGAGTCAACAATGGTATTTACTTGTTTAGAGAAGTTTGCTTTATAAACTGTTGTGAAAGTCACTTTAAGTAGTGACGGGAGAAAATCTGTTAATTAACAACATCTTAGTTTAAAGTTTTAAGCTTGAAAGACTTAAAAGTCATCATAACTTTTTTGACACATTACAAATCAAAAGTATATACACTTAAATTTGATGTCGTTGTTTTACAGAATCTCAATACACTATGAAAAATAGTGCTTTTCAGTTATGATTATATTATTATATGATTATATTCAAAAGTGCCACTAGGGAAGTGCATTTTAATTACATTTACTCAACCATGAAGTTCTGGAAAGTGGGTAGTGTAGTAGCTTTGCTCCAAATACTCCTAGTATTGTGCATCTATAATCCATAACAATAAATGATGAAAAAGCGCAATAATTTTCTTCAAGAAGAGTATAGACCTGACCTTGTGGTCATCAAACTTTGAAGTACGATTATGGTACTCAGACTAAGAATTCAACCAATTAAAATGCTGGATTTGGTGTTTCGAGCACAAATTTTGTACTCCGAGTACTGAGTAAAGTTTTATAACAGAGAGACCTGAACTTCAAGATTTTGCTCCAGCATTGTTGGTGAAAAGACTATTAGTAATGCAATGTGTTCTAATTTATCTAAATAAGACTTTTCATTAAAGTAATAAATTGTCAGTATACACATTATGTGTTTTATCTCATTATAACAACAGGACTGACTGCTTTGTGAACATGAATGAAAACTGCAAGTAAAAATAAAAATTCTGCTCAAATTTGGAAATAAAAGCTTTCAATTTACTGGACAGGTTGTTTTTGGGATAACAAATAGTATTTTGTTTAGAATTTCTAGTATAGACATTTTTGTTCAGTAAAAAACAGAGCAAATGTTGATCTGTGGTAATAAAGTAGTTTAGTAATGACAATGACATAATGAAATGACTTTGTTACTAAAGTAGTTAAATAATTACCATGACTTTGTTACTACAGTGGTTAACTAATTACAATGACTTTGTTACCATAGAAATAAAGTAATTACAATGACTGTGTTACTATAGTAGTTATGCATAAGTGTTTACAATGATTTTGTTACTAAAGTAGTTAAGTTATTACAATGACTTTATTACTAAATTTTTTGAGACAATTCTAGCATGAAAAGATTGTTGTAACATATTGTCATTTGTACATGTTTCTGATTATAGGAATTCAGTATGTGTTAAAGAGTCTGACTGCCTATAATTAATTAAGGTATTGCTAAAAACCTGATAAATAATAGTGCAAATCAACAGGGTTTGCGCCTTCAAACTAGTTTAACCCCGCCACATTCTGTATGTGCCTGTCCCAAGTCTGGAACCTGTAATTCAGTGGTTGTCGTTTGTTGCTGTGTTTCATATTAGTGTTTTTAGTTCATTATTTTGTACATAAATTAGGCTGTTAGTTTTCTCGTTTGAATTGTTTTACATTTGTCATTTTGGGGCCTTTTATAGCTGAATATGCGGTATGGGCTTTGCTCATTGTTGAAGGCCGTACGGTGACCTATAGTTGTTAATTTCTGTGTCATTTGGTCTATTGTGGAGAGTTGTCTCATTGGCAATCATAACACATCTTCTTTTTATATTGAATTGAATATGATGTATGCAGTAATGTTAACCTTAATATTTATTTCAATTTGTAACTTGAGACAGTCCTAGACAAAAGATAATGTTATGAACTATTCTGAACACTAGCAAATAAAGGGACATGAAGTACCTGGTAGCATAAATCTGTGGTATTATTTTGCAGAAAAATTATCCAAAAGTTACCAATCATGCAGAAATAAGTTATTAAGCATGACAACTATGAATTTGGGTTTCTATTTTGGACAATATATGAGAATTGTTTATCAATACCTGATTCTTGTTTGAAATAGCTCTTAATATATACATGGCTCAATTGATATGAAGAAGAAATTCTATTTTATTGTCAGGTGGATGAGGACGGCAATTTTATGACTACTCTATGTGCAATAGATGCTGTTAGATATAGAAATAATGCTAAATGTCAATACTCAGAACAGTATTATCTTAGAGACCTGAACAAGGCTTTTGTGGGATTTTCAGCTAAAGTAGACAGGGGAACAACTGTTTATCCCTGTGAACAATTAGCAAAGAGAATGTTATCACATGAACGATCAGAAAGTAGGAAGGAGTCCGCAAGTGAAGATGAATACATGACCGCTGCTGAGGAGGAATTAGAACAACAGGATGAAAGCAATGGTAATAAAAAATATGAACAAAAGTTTAATATAATTAGAATGCACTGTAACTTGATGAGAAAGGTGTATTTTATTGGTTTATTAAATTTTAAGTATTAATACTTTATATTTAATTTGTAAATAAACAAGTAAATAAATCTATTTGTTTGGCAAGATCGGAAACTTATATAAAAGCAGTGAAAGAAAAATTGATTGAATGCACAAATGAATCTCTAAGAACTCAAGAGAGTTGGCTGGTATAAAAAAAAACATTCTCTGTCACCTGTTTGAACTGTACATGAACTTCAGAATTTATGTAAAAGTAAGGAGCTGTGGTAAAATTACCAATGGGACACTTATCCATTGAAGACGAAAAGAATGACAGCTTGAATAGTTATACATCACCAACCTATTTCCATCCTGGTCCTTTGGTCTCTGGTTGTGAGTTATCTCAAAGCAATCATGCGACATCTCCTTATTGTTATATACTCAACACAAGACAGGCCATACTGGTGCTTTATGTTAATTTGGACAAGTTTTCATTGAATTCTGCTGTTTTCTTGTGATTTCTGTAAAATAAACATACGATAGTGATTTCAGTAAACCCTGCATATGTTTCTGGAATAACCCTAATAGGTATGCTATAGAGCAAAAGTTCTTAAGATTTGGTGAAGCTATCCCAAAATCCTGACATTGGAATAAAATTTTTCTTTGACGTTTAATTGTATAACTTGAAATGTTATGATACAAAAAGACAGAGAGTATTGATTACTGTATTGGCAATTTAAAGGGAAAAATTCACTTTTTGAAAAAATTATGATTTTTAGGTTAAATAAATTTAGTACATCATTTTAATGTTGAATGTTAATGAAATGTATTTGAAAAACAATAAAATATTTTTTTGCAGTTCCTTCATCTCTGTTGAACTATGCAGATGGTTTATTGGTAGAAATAATGTCATCTGCTTTGTTAGAAGCAGGTTGTGAAATGTCGGGGAAAGGCCAAACACAACAAGTTCATATAGATACTAAATACTTAGATGAATCATCTTCATCAACTTTGACCAATGAAAAGCCACCACCAGATGATGGCATGGACCATTTAGATGTTGATTTAAAGGATTGGTACTTACGTCTGAGACGTAGAAGTTCAAATCTAAGTGACGTAGGATCTAGACGAAGTAGTTGCAGTACTAGATACAGTTCTGATTTCAGTTCAGAATTTGAAGAATATTACGAGAATTTTCAGAAACGGGAACAATTATTAGGGAAGCAACACACAATTAAAGAAGAGACTTTTCATCCTTTAGTAGGAGAGTTTGCTGCTAGTTTAGTGTCATCCATATTGTTTGAGGGTACAACTACTGCTGCTAGTGTTTTACAGTCAATGTCCCCAGTCATTACTGAATTTCATAACAATGCACCTTTATCTGTGATAAATAAACCGAAAGCAAGAAAACTTTCAGAGGAGGAATATTCGGGGAACCCTGAAGAGGGTTCTCTAATTTCCATGGTAGCAGCTAGAAAGTTTGCCCATGATTTTATGGATAAAATATTTTGTGACGACTTTTTCAGAGATGAAATAAGACAAGAATTTCATAATTTTTTTTCAGAATCAAACATTCCAGTATCAACTAGTCAAAATATTTCCAGTATTTCTGGTGCTAAGCATCAATCATGTTCCGCTGACTTTGAGCGAGAGGAAGCAGATAGACGTTGCCATGAAATGGCAACAAACATAGTTTATGATGTTATGAGTGAGGCAGTATTGAAATATTTAACTGAGGACGATGATAGATTTGACATAAATGAGGAAGACACATTGAACAGATCAGTATCAGAATGTTCTTCGTCTCCATTTGATAGCTATTCCAACCATTCAGAATCTCCTAGTGTTAAACACTTTGGTGATTCAGATTTTTTGCAACCAATAAGTAGTATTCATTTGTATGGAGATGAATCAGTTGAGTTGACAGATGACAATTCAGATTCAACTCTCAGTAGTATTCCATTATTAACAGTTTCTGCAGAAAAAGTTAGCAATAGCATTCTTGTAAAAAATAACATTGAAAGAGTCAAAAGTCCAACTATAGATAAAGGCAGGAGGAAGTACAATATTGAAGGTATCAGTAATAACCAAAGACCCATTGAAGTGAAAATTGACCAGTATGTGGGCAAAAATCAAAGAAAAGTAAGCTTTTATGCAAGTTCTCTTTCAAGAGACCTTTTGACAACTGCTTTTGTAGAAGTTCAAAGAAACACAAACGGTGGAAGCTACATTAGGCGTAGCAGTGAACCTCTGCAAATGTCAAATAAAGCAGCTAGGCAGTTAAAAGACTCAATAAATGGAAGTGATGGACCAAAAAAAAAGATCAGTAGAACTGATGAAGATATTGCCATTTTAAAAGCAGAGATTTGTGAAGATGGTCGAAACTCTGTTGATTTCACCAGAAAGTATCGAAGAGAGTCATGTGGTTTCCATGATGAAACTTTATCTAAGTGAGTGAATATACTTATATTAGTAATAGATTATAATATGGAATCATGTAAGTGTTTTTGTCGAGCCTGCGACTTTTGTCGCAGAAAGCTCGACATAGGGATAGCGATCCGGCGGCGGCGGCGGCGGCGGCGGCGGCGTTAGCTAACTTCTTAAAAGCTTTATATTTTAGAAGATGGAAGACCTGGATGCTTCATACTTTGTATATGGATGCCTCATGTTACGAAGTTTCCGTCAGTCACATGTCCAATGTCCTTGACCTCAATTTCATGGTTCAGTGACTACTTGAAAAAAAAGTTCAGATTTTTTGTAATGTTAAATTCTCTCTTATTATAAGTAATAGGATAACTATATTTGGTATGTGCGTACCTTGCAAGGTCCTCATGCCCGTCAGACAGTTTTCACTTGACCTCGACCTCATTTCATGGATCAGTGAACAAGGTTAAGTTTTCGTGGTCAAGTCCATATCTCAGATACTATAAGCAATAGGTCTAGTATATTCGGTGTATGGAAGGACTGTAAGGTGTACATGTCCAACTGGCAGGTGTCATCTGACCTTGACCTCATTTTCATGGTTCAGTGGTTATAGTTAAGTTTTTGTGTTTTGGTCTGTTTTTCTTATACTGTATGCAATAGGTCTACTATATTTGGTGTATGGAATGATTGTAAGGTGTACATGTCTAGCTGGCAGGTGTCATCTGACCTTGACCTCATTTTCATGGTTCAGTGGTCAAAGTTAAGTTTTTGAGTTTTGGTCTTTCTTTCTAATACTGCATGCAATAGGTCAGCTATATTTGGTGTATGGAATGATTGTAAGGTGTACATGTCTAGCTGGCAGGTGTCATCTTACCTTGACCTCATTTTCATGGTTCAGTGGTCAAAGTTAAGTTTTTGAGTTTTGGTCTTTTTTTCTAATACTATATGCAATAGTTCAACTATATTTGGTGTATGGAAATATTTTATGATCTATATGTCAGTCACGCAGGTTTTATTTGACCTTGACCTCATTTTCAAGGTTCATTGCTCAGTGTTAAGTTTTTGTGTTTTCGTCTGTTTTTCTTAAACTATAAGCAATAGGTCAACTATATTTGTTGTATGGAAGAATTGTTAGCTGTACATGCCTGCCTAGCATGGTTCATCTGACCTTGACCTCATTTTCATGGTTCATTGGTCAATGTTTAGTTTACTTGGTTAATGTTAAGTTTATGTGACAGTTGTAATAAAGCTTTATATTTAGGACTATCAACATAATATCAATGATTAGTAAAGAAGGCGAGACATTTCAGCGTGTGCACTCTTGTTTATATCTTATTTATAATTTGATTTACACATATGATCTTTATTTATGAGAAAAATTGATAATAGTCTACTAGCCATGGATCTGGACTTGTTTCTTTATAGGCCCAACAGTAATCTGTATAGTTTGTATATAGTTTTAGGATTTACAATTTGCAGTGGGTACCGGTAATAGGACTTTTGTGTAAATGCAGGCCTCATTTATTTTTGATTCAAAATGACGAAATAATGCTCTGTTTTGAAAGGTTACTTAAGCTTCCTGCTATTCTATTTACCGGAAATAAACAAATAGATTGATATGTTCTATAAACAAATAAAGTATTTTGCTGCAGAAATACCACCATTTAATCTTTGATGAAAGTAAAATTTAGTTTGACAGTTATAACACTTGTTAAATTAACTTATCTGTTGCAGATTTGCGGAGGAGCTAATGAAGACAGAATGTAAAATTCCAGAACTATACCTATTTGATTCTTCAAACAGGAGTACAAGTGGTTCATCTAGTCATTCATGGCGTAGCAGTATAAGTGGTTTTAAAGATGAGACTTTAGCCAAATTTGAAGAACAGCTACTCTTAGCTGGTAGACCAAAATCAAGGGGAAGTCTTAAAAGAAGGCGATCAGCAAAATCTTCTAAACATTCTAAAAGCAAATCATCAGAGAGGCTTACTGAAAATAGAGGTAGTAAAAGTTCATTATACAGCCATCAAGGTCAATCAGTAGGCAGTGAAACTTCATTGTATTCCTTATGTTCATCCACACCAAGTCCACCCTTGGAGGAGTTATCTAACTTTGCTGAACAACTTTCTCATAATATAATTGCAGATAGTTTTCAGGTCATGTTTGGTGGAGCAGTGCCAACTTGTCAAACTTCAACTTCTTATAAAAATTATGACGTTGATAACTACGCAGAAAAAATTGCTGCTGAGATACTGTGCCAAGTTTTTTCCGATTTAAAAGATAGTAATGATTGGATTCAAAGAAACCCAATCCATGAGAAGGAAAGTGAGGTGAAAGGTGAAGATGACTCCCATAGCCAATCAGATGAATATGCAGATGCATTAGATGTTCCATATAGAAGACTAGAAGAATTTGCTGATGTTTTGGCACTAAATGTACTACAGAGATCTATTAATGTGTTTAGACGAGAAAAAGAAAGCACCAAAAGGGTAAGTCTATAATATGTGACATTGGTTAATGTTCAGTGAAGCAGGAACTTATCAACAATAAAACTAAAAAAGACATTTAAAGGTCAAGGTACAGTCTTAAGTTATAAAAAACATACACATCAATATACATATCAGTCATTAACACCAAACTTGCTAAATGGGGCCAAAATATTAAAAAGCAATGACAATGGCCTTTATGTAATAACTTTACTACATACTTGATGGTCAGTTCTGCATAAATTGTATAGAAATTATTAAAAAAATCTCATCTGTTACTGTTGAAATTAACTTTTTGATATATATCAGATTGATTCAGATTTAGAGTAGTTTTGGGATTTTTTTTTCCATTTAATTTTTCATGTTGAAATCTACATTTGTTAGTTGAGAAACATGAAGTAGTGACAAGAGGATCATGGCAAGTATAGGTACTATTGCTAGTGAAAGGTTGTTAGTATTAAGAAAGTGACATATAAAATAAAACATCCAATTCCAGTTATTGACTTCCTTGGAGAAGGTTTGAATGCTTATTGTTCTAATTTTCTCAAGGCTAAACAATTGAATGGGAAGAATATTTTTATGCCCCACCTATGATAGTAGAGGGTCATTGGTCTGTGCGTCTGTTGGTTTGTTCTTCCGTCCGTTCGTCCGTCTGTCCCGCTTCAGGTTAAAGTTTTTGGTCAAGGTAGTTTTTGATGAAGTTGAAGTCCAATCAACTTGAAACTTAGTAGACATGTTCCCTATGATATGATCTTTCTAATTTTAATGCCAAATTAAGAGTTTTGACCCCAATTTCTCGGTCCTCTGAACATAGAAAATGATAGTGCGAGTGGGGCATCCGTGTACTATGGACACATTATTGTTTTATTATAGGTTTATTATATTGCACTTGATTAATACTAACAACCATTCATTAGTAATCTAGTAATGGTTTAAATATTTTATAAGCGGATCAATTTGAAGAGAGCAATTCAAACTGCAACCTGGAAAAATATTTTTGTTCATTGATTTGATTTTGATTTTTGGTGGTTTAACGCCACTTTTAAGCACCGCTTTTGGGCTATTTCGTGGCGGCCAGTTTTTATTGGTGGAGGAAGCCGGAGTGCCTGGAGAAAACCACCGACCTCTGAAAGGAAAACTGATAATCCTAGTCAATTAAGATTGGAGTCGAGTGCACCCGCATGAGCAGGGTTCGAACTCACAACCTAAGTGTTGACTGGCTAGTGATTACAGTAGTAACTACTTAGACCACTCGGCCACCGAGGCCCCTTTAGGTCATTGGTAAAGTGAAACTACAAAGTCACAGTAATAACATAAAAACAATAAGTTTACGCAGCAAATAAGGATGTAGAATGATGAAACAAATAGAAAATAGAAAAAGCAGAAGGAATAAGTCTTAACTTCGTTTTGTAGAGAAATATTGGTAGACCTATTGCTACAGGTAATTGGGGTTGTGGAGCATTTGGTGGTAACCCTCAGTTGAAAGCTATGCTTCAGTGGATGGCTGCATCTTATGCTGGGGTACCATATGTCATGTATTATACTTTTCATCACGACAAACTCATCAAGGTATGTTGGGATATATTTTATATTTTGAGGTTCAGCATATAGCTTTGTGTAAAATATAACTGTTTTTTGTAATTGTAAAATCTTGAATTGTCAAGATGGTCAGGGCTTTCATGATTTTATTAAATAATACGAAGAAGATAATGGAAGTTTCAAAGTAGGAAGGATTGAACCAAGGCCAATGAAAACTTGAGAATAAATCCAGACAGATGCACAAACATTTATTTTCTAGCCATTCTGTGTGTGCCTATATGAAAGATGATGTTAAATCTTAAAAATAATATATTAGAATTTTAAATAGGATGATATTTATATATTAATTGATATGAATTATATAAACTGTTTCACACTTAAAAGAAAGTACTGTTGGTTAAAAGAAATCCTACCCAAGTACGACTTCTTCATTATCATGTGCTGTGACAAAATTCCTAGCACTTGGTAGTAGCCTTGAATGTTTGCAATTAGAAATGGTAAAATTTAAAAACCAGATCAAATACATTTTTGTGACTTTATTTGTTTATCGAAATCCTGGTTTAGTGATGGAGTAGAATTAATGTAAATGCAGAAGTTATGTTGTAATGTTTGAACTACACACATTGTTGTTGTTATCAAGGAAGCATGAAACAACAATCCTTATGTTGAAAATTCTTGATTGTGCCTATCAACTCACCTGTAGGTCAGCAGTGCATTAATGTTTCTGTTAATAGTTTTTTATGAATCTTATAGAAAATGGTTTAGAGGATAACATTAGAATTTAAATTAATGATTGAACATATGTTCACTCAGCCTCTGACTTTGTATGTAGTAACCATTTTTGAACTCCCTTTACAGTTACAAGAAACAGTTGATTCCATTTTGTCAAGAGGATGGACGGTTTGTACTCTGATGCAGGCTATTAGAAGTTACTGTTTAACCACCTATGATTTGATGGAACAGTCCAACTCAGACCCACCTGATTTATTGAAAGCTTTGTTATTTCAGGACTTTTTTTCCAAAGATGTATCTTATAACTAATGCTAAAATTGTGATACAAAATCTTTTTATATTTATACTTCAATGTTGACATGACTGCAGTAAATAGTAATGAATGTATTATTTATGACAATACTTCAGGGTTTTGATTTTGGTCCCTGGTTATTCTGTTTCAGAGAATAGTCATTTAAAATATGAAATTTTGTTTAAAAGAGGAATAATTAAAAAGTTGCTTACTGAAACTTAAAATTTGCAGAAAATCTGGATGCACTACAATTAGATGGGGTGTAAGTTTGGACGAAATCTTTTCAATGAGACTTGAATGTTTAGGAGGGGTAGGATTGCAGATATGTTGTTACACATGTTTCCCCCAATCCCAATTTGATTTATATTTATATCTCATTATAGAAACTTATACATGGAGTGGGCCCTGTAAGACCCCTTTTTGGCTCCAAAATATAGCATTTTTACAAATTTGTTTAAACGTAAAATTCTAGCTATTGATTGGAAAGTAGAATACTTTATTACATCAATATGTGCTATTTTTGACAATACAATGCACAGGCATCAGGTACTAGCATAACTGATTCATGAAAAATTACTGAAGTCTTCACAATGTAAGCAATTGTGCAAATTTTTAGACGGTTTTTGGCTGCACTTGTGTTCAGTCTTAATATTTAAATATGTTGTGTTTGATGATAATACATAGCATATTTAAAGGTTGAGACTGAACACGAATGCGGCCACTAACAATTTAGACAAAAACCATCTGAAAAGTGACGTTTTGTGGCATATTTGATAGATTTTTCATATTTATAAGTTTTCATTTGAGCGTCTTTAATGACCAAATCAGTTCAAATCTTTTACATAAACTGATTGAATCGACTGAAATAGACACTTGAGTGTTTAAAAAATGTTTAAAAAACAAAGCATTATTCAACAATACTCTTTAAGATTTAGGGGGTCATTTTTCAGAAATAAGGAAATGTATTATAAAAGTGAAATTACAAAGTTTTGATGCGAATAAGAATTTCAGCATTCAGAAACTTAAAGGAGTAGGTTTGATAACACCCTAAAACGGCCCCTATTTCTAGCTACAATTTCAAATTAGGATTTATTGACCAATATCACAATGAATCATAGCTAATACAATGACTAGATAGAAAATATGTCTTTTTGTGGAAAATTTACGTACTTGCCTTCTATTCATGATGTCACAAATAGCACTCATTTTGATTTTAACCAAAATTCAATGAAAACGGGTAAATTTCCAATGATATTTTGGACAGGAAACATAGAGCGCATGCGTCGACAAAAAAGCCTTTTTAACAAAATGTTTGTTATCACATTTTACATATCTGACTTGAATATTTAGTTTGTCGACTCCTGCGCTCTATGTTTCCTAGGCCTTAATTTGGTTGAAATCTGGACGATTTGGTCAAATTTCGCAAAAATCTCTATTTTTGACCTTTGGGATGTAAAAATTAACGCCTTAAACTTAAACTTTGACAAAAAAAGTTCTATTCAACTTTCGCACATGTCTTTTTATCACTTTAAAACATTTATTATCTTGAAACATTAAAATTAATAATCCAGGCCAAATATGACCCTTACCGAACTTACTCCTTTAAAAAAAACACAAAATTCCTCAAATTGACTTAATTATAAGTAACATCATTCATATAATAGATTATATCTGTAAAATTATATGATATTAGTATTTGGATGGAAAAGAGATTTTCCTATATACATTTCAACGAGATTTTTATTAAATATTAGTAAATATTTGATGCATATTGTTGGCAAACAACTAAATTTCCATTTCATGACTACCTTCTTCTCGACATAAATTGATATCGGACTCATAATTTTCCTTAAAACATTCAAAGGCAAAGTGCAATGTTGTATATTTAAAGTGATATGCAACAATATTTTTATATGTATTTCGTTCATACTTTTTCTGAATGCATACTCTAAATTATTTCAAACTGCACTACATTTGCATCATAAACATGAATTACAAGTAAACACAACATTAGGGTATTGGGGCATCTGCTTGAAACCTGTTTTTTACAATATTTTTGTCCAAGAGATGCAGAGATGAAAAAAAAGTGCCTGAAAATATTCTTAGATGTAAATCAATGTTTCAAGTTGAAGGATGTTATATACTGCATGTATTCATGATCAGCAGTTGCATCTTGGTGGTACAGAAACAGACATATTTGTCAGTCAATTACCAAAATTTGAACTTTGATGACTAAAATAAAAATTCTAAATCAAGACATGCTTTATTATACAAGCTGAGCCTGATCATATATTATGGTGTCCCCAGCATGTCAGTTCATTATGAATTAAATCAGATAGTTACTAAAATACCTGTAATAATAAAACTTACACTTTGGGATATCCTGTAATACAGGGGTCACTCTTAACTAAATACACTTTGGGATAACCTGTAATACAGGGGTCACTCCCAACTAAATACACTTTGGGATATCCTGTAATACAGTGGTCACTCCTAACTAAATACACTTTGGGATATCCTGTAATACAGGGGTCACTCGTAACTAAATACACTTTGGGATATTCTGTAATACAGGGGTCACTCCTAACTAAATACACTTTGGGATATCCTGTAATACAGGGGTCACTACTAACTAAATACACTTTGGGATATTCTGTAATACAGGGGTCACTCCTAACTAAATACACTTTGGGATATCCTGTAATACAGGGGTCACTCCTAACTAAATGCCGATTAGTTTATCAGACGTCAGATTTTCAGGGCTATTGCTCTGTGTCTTTAGAAATTAAGCAGATAAATGAAAATGTGTTATGTTTTTACGTGAGAAGTTTTTGAAATGTCAATATATTGATATTTAAAATTTGTGTGTCTTAAAACAATGATTAAGTCTCTTAACAGTAAAAATCTACATTTCATCAACAGTTTTACAACTCCCAGTAGATTATTTGTGTAAACTGCTACTACTGGCAGTTAATTATACAAACTTTAATAAATACCTTGCTGCTTTACATAGAGGGTTTGCATCTGCTTTGATTAATGATTTTGTAATTACTTTTGTCATACAAGTAGACACATTCTGTGCATGTCATTTTAACTGTTTTACAGTTGTATTCTTCCTCTTAGAAGCTGTTATGCACAGATTTGTCAATTTGTCAATAGAAATATAAGTAAACACAAATGTTGGTAAAAGAACATAATATATGGTATTTACATACTTTCTAGTCTAAAAAGTATTATCAATTTTTGTCTCATTTACAATAGATGTTTTAAAATTGGGGCCATTTATATTCTTACTGACCGTAGCTGCAGTGAGTATTAACACATTTTATGATAGCTTGATATTTGATAAGGGAAACGAACTAGACAATCTATATTGTATATAGATTATGGATGCTATATGTGCTGAAGTTCTGTCTGTAATTTATTTATAATATACCCTACCAAGACCCAATGTTCTACTCTATAGATCTTTTATTTAAGTCATTTATAAGTATGACACATGACTGAATTTTGATCAGTAACTATGGTTAAAAAAAAGACTCAAAGGTGGACATACCCGTTTTGTTGGGGTCTATTATTATATTTAGTGCAATTATATGTGATGTACAGAATTGTTTTGTCCAATAGGGAATTTGAATCTGGTACATGTAGCATATCTTTGATAATCTTTCTTCAACGTATTTAGACTAGAAGTGTGATATTGTGTAAACACTTGTCTATAATTAAAAACTACATGTTGACCTCTAGATGTTTGTTTAAGTTTCATGCTGTTAATGGATATCTGTTTCAGTGATGAATACTCCACATTTCTTTTATTGTAAGATGTGAATGTAAATGGATTGACATTATATGTGTTGGTGATTATGGTAGTTTCTCTATTACTGTAGTTAAAAATAGGCTATATTTTTTTCAAAGTTTGTTGTAAGGTAAATATGCCTGTCTGTCAGATCACTTGACCTTAACCTCATTTTCTTGGTTCAGGGATCTACATTTTATATTGAAATTAGGTAATTTTTTCAATTACTATTCTTTACAGTATGAGTTCAAGGTCCTTTTTGTTGAGCCTGCGACTTTTGTCGCAAAAGCGAGACATAACGATCCTACATTCCGGTGGCGGCGTCCACATATATTCACTTTGAAATTTTAATAACTTTCTTAAAATATCCTGGATTTCTACCAAACTTGGACAGAAGCTTGTTTATGATCATAAGATAGTATCCAGAAGTAAATTTTGTAAAAAAAAAAATCCTGTTTATCCGTATTTTACTTATAAATGGACTTAGTTTTTTGTCTGCCAGTTAACATTACATTCACTCTGTGGTTAAAGTTTTAAAAATTATAATAACTTTCTTAAATCCTGGATTTCTACCAAACTTGGACAGAAGCTTGTTTATGATCAAAAGCTAGTATCTAGAAGGAAATTTTGTAAAAACTTATTTCCTGTTTTTCCGTATATTACTTATAAATGGACTTAATTTTTCTTCCAGTTAACATTACATACAGTCTGCAGTTAAAGTTTTTAAAACATTTATTAGATTCACAAACCATCCTGGATTTTTACCAAACTTGGACAGATGCTTCTTAAATTGAAAAGATAGTATCTAGAGGAAAATTTTTAATGATTTTTTCCCCATTTTTGTTAAGCCTGCGACTAACAGCAAAAGTAGCCGAGACACTGGGTTCCGCAGAACCCTTACAAATTTACTAATTAGATGTGGATATTTATAGACCTGACAGACTTGAATATATTTAATCTCGTCTATGTAGCTGGTAAGGCATTTCTGTATGTCAACTCTAGTTGGGGAAAAGTTGTATTAACTGAAGACTTGTGTGATTCTTTGTAATTGTTAATATATAAATTACTGATAGTATTAAATGATAACAAAGCCATATTAGAATCAAAATTACATGTAGACAGCCAGACACAGCTTACTGACTTAATTTTGCATCACTTTAGTAAAAAAAAAAGTGCTTTAGTATTTAGTGTTTGAATTCTTTATAAACTATGTTCAAGGATAGTAAGAAAATTATATCTTATCTTCTGGATCTTTTGAATAAACACTTTTGCTTTTTTTAATCTAGCAGAATTTTACTCATAAATTAATAAATCAAAATGATGTATAGGTTGGTTGCAATGCACTTTAAATCAGCAAGCACTTCAAGGTGTACTTAATATATAATAAATAAACTCATCATAGATACCATTAAGTCACATTAATTGATATGAAGTGACATGATTGTCATGTTCAGGGAAACACAGCTGTAATGCTGGCAATAAGTGAAATATGAATATCACAGGTTTTCTTTCCAATATGTTAAAAGACCTGTTTGATATACTGATTATTGATAGCTTATTAGTTATGTATGTTTAAAAACTTTTTGTCAATAAATGAAATTAGTATTTTTACAAAAGTTTTTTGTTAGATCTATGATTTATTTTATACTTTTTATTGAGGTCTCTTTTTCTGGAAGGATATTTATTTATATAAATATTGAATTTTTATTACAATGTAATATGCTATTTATCAGTAAAAGTAGCTGAAAGTAATCACATATACAGAGTTGTTTGACACTGAAGTGAAAATACACTATTTAAAAATAAAATCAATGCACTTATGATCAAATAAAATTTAAAAACATCTGTAATTTTCTTCATTAAGGAAAATGTATTACATAAAGAAATAAGGACTTGTGATATTATTGCCAATGAGACAACTAACCATTAAAGAACAAACAACACAGATGTGAAAAATTATAGGTCACCTTACTAGCTTCAACAATGAGCAAAAGTCATTCCATATAGTAAGTATTAAAAGGCAGAAGGATGACAAAATGTGAAACAATTCAGTGAAAACCAACAGCTTGCATAATAATAAAACAATAATGGTAAACACCAACCAACAACATGTACTAAATACCAGGCCCCTGGCTTTGGACAGGCACATAAAAAATGTGGCAAGGTTAATCATGTTTGTGAGCTTTCAAACCTAACACGAAACAGTGGTATAACAAAACAACATTAGATCAAACTGTAAAAATTCATTGGAAAGGGCTAGACTCTTATGCACAAAAACAAATAAGGACAAAATTACTAATCTAAGAGTTCTTGCAGATGCTGAAAGCCTTTTCAAAACCTAATTTCCACTCATATATAAACCATGTTCTCCAAGACTTTAATCAATCAGTGCACCAACAGAGGATTTAGTATAAAGACATAAGTAGTTTAAGAAAAGCATGACTTTGTGCAATGCCAAGATATAAGTATCGACAAAACATTTCACTTAAATAACAAAAAATGTCCTCTATTATTGTCATTCTCCCATTTCTAAAATGAATGGACCTAATGGTTCGTTTAGTTATTAAGTTAAAACTTAATTTTATTACATAAGCTGAAATAGAATGAGTGATAGGCAAAATCTATATGAGCCATCCCCTCCATGGACCTAATAATTAATTAGCGCATTGTTGTAGTAAACCTCAAACCACTTTGAAATTTATCCCAATCACGATCCCTTCTCACATTTCCAATTTGAAGGTATATCCTTGTATACAATTCTCTCGTTTGAATATTTATTAATACTGTCTAAAATTTTACAATTTTTCAACTATATTGAATGTGTTTGTAGACTTGTTTAGTCTTGTTGACACCATGTCATTATCCTTCAGAAAAAGTACAGTGCGACTACTAGCACTGTCTGGGTTCTATCTGCTTAACATTGTTATTGGAGCATCTGTTTTTTCAGCAATAGAAGCATTTTTTGCCATGGGATTGTCAGTTTGGTTTTGACTTGTGAGTTTCATTATCTTATTTGGTATCTTCTGCCTCTCTAATAATAGATAGCACACTAACTTTGTTAAAGGGAAAATGAAATTCATAGAATAACACATTAAAAGGACAAATACAAAGCAGCAGAATAACACACCAAAAAGACCCAATAAAGGCAGCATAATAACACATTAGAAAGACAAAGACAAGGCAGGAGAATACATCAAAAAGACAAATACAAGGCAGCAGAATAACACATCAAAAAGACAAATACAAGGCAGCAGAATAACACATCAAAAAGAAAAATACAAGTCAGCAGAATAACACATCAAAAAGACAAATACAAGGCAGCAGATTAACACATCAAAAAGACAAATACAAGGCAGCAGAATAACACATCAAAAAGACAAATATATGGCAGCAGAATAACACATCAAAAAGACAAATACAAGGCAGGAGAATAACACATTAAAAAGACAAAGACAAGGCAGGAGAATACATCAAAAAGACAAATACAAGGCAGCAGAATATTACATTAAAAAGACAAATACAAGGCAGCAGAATAACACATCAAAAAGACAAATACAAGGCAGCAGAATAACACATCAAAAAGACAAAACACAAGGCAGGAGAATAACACATTAAAAAGACCAATGCAAGGCAGCAGAATAACGAATTAAAAAGGACAAATACAAGGCAGCAGAATAAGACACCAAAAAGACAAATACAAGGCAGCAGAATAACACATTAAAAAGACCCATACAAGGCAGCAGAATAGAACATAAAAAGAAAAAAGAACGCTGCAGTATAAGACATTAAAAAGACAAACACAAGGCAGCAGAATAACACATTAAATAGACCAATACAAGGCAGCAGAATAATACATTAAAAAGACCAATACAAGGCAGCAGAATAATACATTAAAAAGACCAATACAAGGCAGCAGAATAACATATTAAAAAGACAAATACAAGGCAGCAGAATAACACATTAAAAAATCAATACAAGGCTGCAGAATAACACATTAAATAGACCAATACAAGGCAGCAGAATAACACATTAAAAAGACCCATACAAGGCAGCAGAATAGAACATAAAAAAAAAAGAAGGCTGCAGAATAAGACATTAAAAAGACAAACACAAGGCAGCAGAATAACACATTAAAGAGACATATATAAGGCAGTAGAATAACACATTAAAGAGACATATACAAGGCAGTAGAATAACACATTAAAGAGACCAATACAAGGCAGCAGAATAACACACCAAAAAGACAAATACAAGGCAGCAGAATAACACATTAAAAAGACCAATACAAGACTGCAGAATAGAACATTAAAAGAAAAAAAGAAGGCAGCAGAATAACACATTAAAAAGACAAAGACAAGGCAGGAGAATAACACTTTATAAAGACAAAGACAAGGCAGCAGAATAACACATTAAAGAGCATATACAAGGCAGTAGAATAACACATTAAAAGAAAAAACAAGGCAGCAGAATAACACATTAAATAGACCATTACAAGGCAGTAGAATAGAACATAGAAAGAAAAAAACAAGGCAGCAGAATAAGACATAAAAAAACAAACACAAGGCAGCAGAATAACACATTAAAAAGACCCATACAAGGCAGCAGAAAAGAACATAAAAAGAAAAAAAAGAAGGCAGCAGAATAAGACATTAAAAAGACAAATACAAGGCAGCAGAATAACACATTAAAAAGACCAATACAAGACTGCAAAATAGAACATTAAAAGAAAAAAAGAAGGCAGCAGAATAACACATTAAAAAGACAAAGACAAGGCAGGGGAATAACACTTTAAAAGAAAAAACAAGGCATCGGAATAACACACCAAAAAGACAAATACAAGGCAGCAGAATAACACATCAAAAAGATAACGACAAGGCAGCAGAACAACACATCAAAAAAAATAACGACAAGGCAGCAGAATAACACACAAAAAAGACCAATACAAGGCAGCAGAATTACACATTAAAAGAAAATAACAAGGCAGCAGAATAACACATTAAAAAGAACAATACAAGCCAGTAGAATAACACATTCAAAAGACCAATACATAGCAGCACAATAACACTCCAAAAAGACAAATACAATGCAGCAGAATAACACATCAAAAAGACCAATACAAGGCAGCAGAATAACACACCAAAAAGACAAATACAAGGCAGCAGAATAACACATTAAAAACACAAAGACAAGGCAGCAGAATAACACATTAAAGAGACCAATACAAGGCAGCAGAGTAACACATTAAAATGACAACGACAAGGCAGCAGAATAACACACAAAAAAGACTAATTCAAGGCAGCAGAATAACACATTAAAAGAAATAAACAAGGTAACAGAATAACACATTTAAAAAAACAATACAAGGCAGCAGAATAACACATTAAAGAGACCAATACAAGGCAGCATAATAACACATTAAAAAGACAACGACAAGGCAGCAGAATAACACATTAAAAGGACCAATACAAGGCAGCAGAATAACACATTAAATAGACCATTACAAGGCAGCCGAGTAACACATTAAAAAGACCAATACAAGGCAGCAGAATAACACACAAAAAAAACTAATTCAAGGCAGCAGAATAACACATTAAAAAGATCAATACAAGGCAACATAATAACACATTAAAAAGACAACGACAAGGCAGCAGAAAAACACACACAAAAAAACTAAATCAAGGCAGCAGAATAACACATTAAAAGAAATAAACAAGGGAGCAGAATAACACATTAAAAAGAACAAAACAAGGCAACAGAATAACACATTAAAAAGACCAATACAAGGCAGCAGAGTAACACATCAAAAAGAAAAATATAAGGCAGCAGAATAACACATTAAATAGACCAATACAAGGCAGCAGAATAACACATTAAATAGACCAATACAAGGCAGCAGAATAATACATTAAAAAGACCAATACAAGGCAGCAGAAAAACATATTAAAAAGACAAATACAAGGCAGCAGAATAACACATTAAAAAATGAATACAAGGCTGCGGAATAACACATTAAATAGACCAATACAAGTCAGCAGAATAACACATCAAAAAGAAAAATACAAGGCAGCAGAATAACACATTAAATATACCAATACAAGGCAGCAGAATAACACATTAAAAAGACCAATACAAGGCAGCAGAATAACACATTAAATAGACCAATACAAGGCAGCAGAATAACACATTAAATAGACCAATACAAGGCAGCAGAATAACACATTAAATAGACCAATACAAGGCAGCAGAATAACACATTAAAGAGACCAATACAAGGCAGCAGAATAACACATTAAATAGACCAATACAAGGCAGCAGAATAACACATTAAAAAGACCAATACAAGGCAGCAGAATAACACATTAAAAAATCAATACAAGGCTGCAGAATAACACATTAAATAGACCAATACAAGGCAGCAGAATAACACATTAAATAGACCAATACAAGGCAGCAGAATAACACATCAAAAAGACAAATACAAGGAGGCAGAATAACATATTGAAAGAAAAAACAAGGCAGCAGAATAACACATCAAAAAGACAAATACAAGGCAGCAGAATTACATATTAAATAGACCAATACAAGGCAGCAGAATAACACATTAGATAGACCAATACAAGGTAGCAGAATAACACATCAAAAAGACAAATATAAGGCAGTAGAATAACACATTAAATAGACCAATACAAGGCAGTAGAATAACACATTAAAAAGACAAATACAAGACAGCAGAATAACACATTAAATAGACCAATACAAGGCAGCAGAATAACACATTAAAAAGACCAATACAAGGCAGCAGAATAACACATTAAAAAATCAATACAAGGCTGCAGAATCACACATTTAAAACATAAGTACAAGATAGGGGCACAGATGTACGAACAGACACAAAGAGATGAATACATACAGCAAACTTTAATACAACTCACGCTTTCAGCAATATGAACATTCATTAATCAGGTAAAGATAATTATCTGCTTTAAATCGTATTAATGTCCATTGGTCAAAGCTGGTTACAAGCCAAATTCAGTACCAATTTCTGTATTGGAAGCATGTAGGAAAAATCCTCTGATCAAATGTGACACAATATCCGGGTGAAATGATGGTAACTATCAAAACTTGCGGCGTGATATCAGTTAATTTAATCCTGGAGCAGTTTATGGGACTGAGTTTTCTATCTCAATGAAATCTCTGTAGTGGACACAGAGTTGTTGGGAAGCAATTGTGATGTTTTAAGCATGCACAGGTGACACACGTATATCGCTTCCCAGAATAGATAGTTTCGCTATTGTCCAAGAAACAAACTGTTGTCACCAGCCTTTCCAAAGATGACTTTGTATTAACTTTGCTCAAAAAGAAAATTGACTAGAAGGGAAAAATCTAACAAATTATGTTGTGCCTGAGAAAGTTCAATTTTTAAAGAAAAAAAAAATAGAATATTAATAGTAAAAGGATCCTGTTTTCATAGATATGCCTTTTCAAAATGACAGATATTTGGTGGTCGGCTCTTAAACCATTTTTTGGTAGAGATGCGATGTGCAAGATAACCACTGATGTGCCTGAAAACCATTTACACTCTGAATCCGTCTTATGCCTTTCTTCTTTCTGTAAGCTTTCCGTCAGTCGAAAAGCTTGTAGTTAATTTATTTCATATTGGTGTATGTCGTCGTCTTTGTCCTTGAAAAGGTGAAACAAAGTACGAAGTTGAATAGCATCGAGAAACCAATATTTTTAAAGGTTTCGCCAAATACAGCCAACATTAACTATTCCTTTCGTTGATTGACTCTATAAGGAAGTTTCATTTGTACGGATGAAATTTGATAAATACGTTATTCTCATGTAGCTAGTTTTTACAGATCTTCTTGATTTCTTTTTTGTTTGTTATATCTAGATGTTACAGTCTACAGTCTACACATTGTAGCGTTCGGGACTGATGTAGAATATAAATAAAATCTTAACCAAAGACAGAGCCCTAAGAAACCCTGTGATCTACATCGACACTGCGTCTAGTTAGCACCATTTTATTCATCAACCCATCGATGAAGCCTTCTGCAGGTCATAGTTAACTATATCAACGGCTTACGGGAAAATTTCGTTGTGAGTAAATCAGTTGCTTTTCCTTTTCAAACTATTCTAAGTTGTCCAGCAAATTCTAGTAGCTAAATATTGCCTATATACAGGCATGGAAATTTGTCCTTTTCTGGACATTTTTTCATAGATGATGACAATATTTCATGAGACATAGTCATGAAATATTGTCTTGGGGGACAATATTTCATAGGACAATATTTTGCTTTACAATCTCTCTACTCTATTACGAAGCCATTTAACATCTTTTTTACTATTCTCTCCTCTCCATGGAACAAATTGCTAGATAATGATATGCCATGCATTTCAGCATTTGGAAGTAAAAGACTTAAGTCGTCTTTACTTTTTCTTGAACATAATTGATCCTTCTTGAAGACAGGAATGTCTTTGACAGGCCCCAGTCGATTATGTGAACCTTAATTGAAAAGTTTTGTTTGTTGTTAAACTGGAGAATATTTGTCAATGATTCGTGGAGATATTTCAACTAGCCGAGTGATTTGGCTGGGGTGCCTTCATTGGTTATGTTGATTAGTGGTAATTGGTCCGTAATTTTTAGACCATTTTTTTTGGCCGACCATAGTTTCGAGGTGTTAGAATATCTTCGTGATATTTCCACTATTTCTAGTGGGTTTTCCATTTTTCCATTCATGTATTACTTTTGGGTATTGAAATTCGTCGTATTCGTAGACTTTTGCAAATTCTTTAAATGGCCATTTATTCATGGGTATTGATTGATGTTTACTTTTAAGCAACTCTGGTTTTGCAAAATAAGGCTGTCTTGTTCAAAAGTTTTAATAGACCATCTCGAGTAACCATCGGAAGTTAGATTCATTTGTGAGAAATAAGTTCAGTGTGTGATTTTCCTGGTGTTCCCTACAACTAATTCCCATAGAAATAGTATATCGATAATGTCATTAAAGGTCTTTAAGAGTGGTGCATATTGGTTACCTGCCTTTAAGGTGAGCTTTCCTAATCCAAGCATAGATCTTAGTCTTAGATACATGATTTTTTTTATTAGTTGTTATTGGCTTTGAACTAGCTGTCAGTATCTGCGATTAATCTCAGATCTGTACTTAGTGTCCTTTTTGATGTTAGGGATGAGGGGTGGATAAATACCCTGCCACGTCCGGTCTGTGTTTATGTTTGATGTTTTTCTGCTTTGTATCGATCTGATGAGTTAAGCCTTTATCAAACTGATTTTTACATCGCGATGACCGTGAGGGCATTCCGATGTATTGCTATCGCCTAGATTTCCATTACGTAACTTTCGTTTTGGGTTTGTAACCGATCTATAAACATGATAAATACGCGGATATTAACGAGTGCAAACTAACATTCCTTATCGTTTGTTATAAATACATCTCTTCAATGAATACTGATAAAAATATTTTTGTTTGGAACATAAATTAATAATATGAAAATGTTTTGTCGTTAGATATATATATATATTAGTAAAAAATCATTGATAATATCTATGCACACGTACCGAAAAATTGTGTTAAAGCATGCGGAAGAATATCTCAAGAACGTTTGCGACAATCTCGGCAAGGACCGGTAACTCTGTTATTTTTTTTGCGGGAAAATATGAATGCCTACTTATATCCAATCTTTTAGAAAATTCGACTTTTTACAGAAGAGTGTCCACCATGCACTTGCACTGCACTATTATTAGAATAGTAGAATAGAATGATATACAAATGGATAAAAATTATATATACATGTAACTGTTATATTAATATAATATATAACAACACACCAGTGTATACTGATTTGTATCACTACAATATAATAGTTATTACGGTGAGGTTGAATTTCCTGTCATTTATTCATCATCCACGCACGAACTTGTCTCAGAAAAAAATATATCTCTGTACATTAACCTCAGTTTCAGGTAAAGAGATGTGTTTTTTTTTCTGTGGCAAGTGCTTTTGACCATCCACAAGAACTTGCGGTCATCCGATGTTCAGTACTTCAGTACTTTGATTATAGTTTGTTCTTATTTTGTGCTGTTACACCATTGTCCCAGGTTAGGGGGAGTATTGAGCGCTCACAAATATGTTTAACCCCGCCAAATTCTTTATGTGCTTGTCCCAAGTCAGGAGCCTGCAGTTCAGTGGTTGTCGTTGGTTTACGTCTGTCATATTTGTTTTTCGTTATTTGTTTTGTTATAAATTAGGCCGTTAGTTTTCTCAATTGAATTGTTTCATATTTTAATCTCGGGCCTTTTATAGTCGACTGTACACTATAGCTGTACTCTATAGGGTTTTCTCATTGTTGAAGGCCGTACGGTTGCCTATGATTGCTTACATCCACTTCATTTGAAGTTTGGTGGATAGTTGTCTCATTGACAATCATACCTCATTTCCTTATTTTTATATAGGTACTTGGGGACAAGACCATTTTTTTTAGCCCTTCCCTTTTTACCAAAATCCGTTATTTTTTTGTTTTCTAATAATTTCAATTATTTTCGCGGTTTTTTTTTGTTGTTTTTTGTATTATATGAACATAAATATACTAGAAATAACTTGTATTTGCTATTTTCTATCAATTCCAAGTTTACTATCCACAGCAGTCATTGATATATTATATAATCTCTATACCTATGAATCCAAGCATGGACACATTCTTTATGTGCCTGTCCAAAGTCGGGAGCCTATAGTTCAGTGGTTGTTGGTTCATGTCTGTCATATTTTTTTTTTCGTAAATTGTTTTGTTATAAATTAGGCCGTTAGTTTTTTTACTTGAATTGTTTTATATTTCTCTTGTCGGGACCTTTTATAGACAACTGTACGGTATGGGATTTTCTCATTGTCGAAGGTTGTACGGTTGCCTATAATTGCTTACATCCACTCTTTTTTATAACTTTGGTGGATAGTTGTCTCATTGGCAATCATACCTCATCTCCTTATTTTTATATGAAAAAAATCACTTTCCCGGGTATGTTTAGTAGAATGTTGAATTTTTCTAGCTTTAATGATGAATATAATCAACTTTTTTGTAGCATGCAATATAATATATTATCAGTTACTTTATCGGAAAAATTTAATTTATTTGTATGAGCTTTAGAAGCAGAACGAACAGCGAGGCTCGCCGAGCTTTTCTCCTGTTTCGTAGCGAGTACAAATACATTTTATATTTCCGATAACGTACATATATTGTGTTTATCCTGCAATCCATGCTTTAGTTGTTTAAATTCAAATAGTGGTCTCTGATTTTTCATAGAAATCGACGTAGTTTTAAACGCATACAGCGAAGAGGACCCCAAAAGAGTTGTTACGTAAAAAGAAATATTCACATCACCGTAAATTACTAATTGAAAACAGATTATGTCCCCTCTGTAAAAATGGAGTTGAAGATGAATATCATTTTGCTTTAAAATGTCAAATTTTAGAAAAATTTGGCATAACCTTTTTCAGGTAGTAGAGAGTTAATCTCGTCTTTCAACAAAACGTCTGAAGAGGAAAAATTTACATTTATGTTTACATTTAATGAGTATTTAATGAGTATGATATAACATTTAATGAGTATGATATAACATTTAATGAGTATGATATAACTAAAATTATTGTTAACGGGGTTAATGATTTATGTGTACTAAGAAATAGACTAGGTGACAAGAAAAACTAATTATGTAATACAAATTTTTGATTATTTTCTATTTTTCTTTTTTTTATCACATATATATTTGTTTTATTGTGATTTTTTTAACAATATCATTAATACTGTTTACTATATATATATAAAAATATTAATTTTCGCGAACCATTTAGCCGGGTCACGGAAATTCCATTTTTTGCCATCAGTCAGGAGAGTTGTACAAATAATGTGAATACACAGAACCCCGATCCAATTCATCTTTTGCTAAAAATATTTATCATTTTCTGTTTTATATCTCCTAACATCATTCCATTTTTCTCTAATTTCGATTAAAATATGCCAAAACCTGCAGTAAAAATAGATGTATACCCCAAATAAACTTTCCCCGATTGGTTGAACTATTATTGCGTCGATGTAAAGCAACGAAAGCCTCGATGTAAAGCAACGCAAGCCTCGATGTAAAGCACACGCTTTCCAAGAGTAAGGAGAGTTGTACAAATAATGTGAATTCACAGACCCCCGATCCAATTTATCTTTTGCTAAAAGTGTTCATCATTTTCTGTTCTGTATCTACCAACAACATTCCATTTTTCTATAATCCCGATTTAAACATGTCGAAACCTGCAGTAAAAATAGATGTATGCCCCAAGTAAACATTCCCCGATTGGTTGAAAAGCTGTGGCCTCGATCT
Source organism: Mytilus californianus (assembly GCF_021869535.1). Taxonomy (NCBI): domain Eukaryota; kingdom Metazoa; phylum Mollusca; class Bivalvia; order Mytilida; family Mytilidae; genus Mytilus; species Mytilus californianus. The sequence continues at coordinate 68,088,579 of NW_026262690.1, forward strand.
AAAGCAACGCAAGCACACGCAAAAATTTCCGTTGAAATGTTGAACTTCGACCCCGAGCCGATTCACATAGAGATGTTCTTGCGCTCAAATGTAATTCTAAGTGAAGTATACAGCTGGTAAAGTAAAATTATGTTCTTTTACAGAAATATTTACACATTTTATTATTAATGTATTGTCATGCTTCTGCATATTTACGCTGAGCTTTAGTTAAATATAATTCTATACAAATTTTGTTACGTCAAGCATTAAGATGTTAAAAGATTTAAACAACTGAAACAAACCATCCAAAGAAAATCAAGACAAGCCTATTGGAAGTATATAGAAGACATAATAACTCCAGAAGATAACGAGGACATCCGTTCACCAACAAAAAGATTCTGGACCTATATCAAACACAAGAAACGTGATAAAAATGGAGTAGCACCACTTAGAAGAAATGGGAAATTAGAAACTGACCCAATAAATAAAGCAAATATTCTAAATGATCAATTTCAATCAGTCTTCTCTGCTGCATGTCCAATCAGTAAACGAGATTTTGAAAAGAAAAAACTCATGTCAGATCTACCAGAAAATTATCCAGACAGCGAACAAATAATCATCACAATTAATGGAGTGGAAAAACAGCTGAAAAATCTAAAACCACACAAGGCTGCTGGACCAGACAACATCAAGCCAATGATTCTGAAAGAACTAGCCAGTGAAATTGCTCCAATCTTAACCATCATATACAATTTTTCAATGGAGGAAGGAAAGATACCCGATGACTGGCGAACTGCAAATGTCACTCCGGCATATAAGAAAGGCCAGAAATACATAGCAGCTAACTATAGGCCAATATCCCTAACATGTATTTGCTGCAAAATAATAGAACACATAGTCACCAGTAACATCATGAAACATGCAGAGGTAAATAACATACTATACCCATTACAACACGGCTTCAGAAGTAAAAGATCATGCGAAACACAACTCCTTGAATGTATCGATGACATCACAAAAAACCTGGAAAACGGAAAACAATCAGATCTGCTAATACTTGACTTTTCAAAAGCTTTTGATAAGGTGTCCCACAGCTTACTCCTCCATAAATTACACCATTATGGCATCCGAAGTAAAACAAACAAATGGATAAAGGAATTTCTCACCAATAGAACCCAGGTAGTAGTTGTTGAAGGTGAAACATCTGACAAAGTAAAAGTAGAATCCGGAGTACCGCAAGGATCAGTATTAGGACCCAGTCTTTTTCTGTTCTACACCAACGACCTACCAGAAGGCTTACACTCCACAGTGAGACTGTTTGCGGACGATACTGTGGTCTATTTGACAATTTCATCAGACAGCGACTGCCATAAACTCCAAGAAGACCTGGACAAACTGGCAAAATGGGAAGAACTCTGGAAAATGGAGTTCCATCCTGAAAAATGTAGTGTCCTCACTGTTACAAAAAAGAAAAAGCCAACCAAGTGGGACTATAAACTCCACGGCCATACTCTGGTGCATGAAACATCAACTAAATACCTAGGCTGCACCATCGCAAATGATCTAGATTGGGGAGAACATATAAACAACATCACAGGAAAAGCCAGCCGAAGCCTTGGTTTCCTACATCGAAACCTCCACATTAGCTCAAAATCCATCAAAGAGCATGCCTATAAAATATTAGTAAGACCGCAAATGGAATACGCCACGACAGTATGGGACCCGTACCAGCAAAACCACGTAGATAAAATTGAAAAGGTACAAAGAAAAGCTGCACGATATGTAACCAGCAGACATAGAAATAGATCAAGTGTCAGCAACATGATAAATGAATTAGGATGGAAAAGCTTACAAACAAGACGAAAAGAAGCACGACTCATCATGTGTTACAAAATAACAAACGACCTTGTAGCCATAGACAAGAATAAATATCTACAAAAACCAACAAGAAGCTCAAACCGGACAGGACAACATACTTACCTATTACAGCCAGCCACCAAAGACTGTAGGAAATGGTCCTTCTTCATAAACACCGTCAAGGATTGGAACAAACTGCCACCAGATACCGCCACAGCAAAGTCTCTTGAGATATTCAAGTCTCAAGTCACCAAAACCACAAACTAAATCAACAGAACAATTTGTTTTTATCCTGTTTTTAACCTGTTTTTAATCATGCGCAACTTGCCAGAATATTCATCATGTTGAATGTGGGCAGTATATGGAAGAAGAAGAAGAAGAAGAAGAAGAAGAGTAAGAATATATTTCGCGCCGAAACAAGAAAATAATCTGTGTCACCAAATAAGTTTATCAGCATCTTTCTGAAATTTTCCAACAGAAAATAGCGTTAATTATAGAAAAATTTTGGTGAGTACTACTTATTAATGTTAAGGTTCTCCAGAGGTGGTTCTCTACACCTTCTTGGCGGTCAATTTAATCCCATTTATCAATTATCCCCGATGGCGATGACACCCAGTCGATTTGTGTCATGAGTGAAAATCTTATCTATTTTGATGAAATAACTTCTTCATTAACTGTACATGCAATATTTTTGTAGTTTTTGATAACCGTGCACATTCCCATTGTATGTCCGCAAGATAAATGAGTTATGCATTTGTGAATTGTGTAAGTACAGTAATATTGTGTGATGAAAATTTGTGACGGTCAGTGCGTGATCACGTGACATTATTATTTGTAAACAAACGGGCTCCCCATGTAACACGTGTCGGAACTATCCATACAAGGTGCAATCAATCTTTTATTTCACTATTTGATGATATTTCTGTGTCTGTTTGTAGGTTTTGCAGATCAGATCATCGACAGATGTCACAGTGTAGTTTCATAGGTAAAAAAGTACCATGATTGTTCCTGTTCAGTAGTTGTGAATTTTTTTTATAGAATTAGAAGGTAATTCTACATTAGTCATTATTTGAATTAAGTCTGAAAAAAAAATGACTCAACTCTCTGTGTAATTTTTCCCCAATTTTTGAAACCTGCATAATTTAAAGAGCATTTGCTTCCCTTGAACCCTCCCCCCTTACAAATTGCCCAAAACTCATACTCATAGTCCGAGATTACTCTGGTGTCCAACATCTGATTTTGCGATTCCGGCATCTTAACTCTCTATTTTCAAATTGAACACACTCGGCCATTCAGCTTATTTGCATCATAAATGAACGAGGTGTTAGATTATGTTTTCCTATTGAATAAGGGTCATTTTCATAAATCAGCTCTCATACATGTAATGCATTGTAAATTACTTTTTCTGTTGGTCATGTCACAATCTTTTAAAGTTAAAGTAAAAATGCCAGTATTGATGTGTAGATATGAAAACTGTCCAAATATGAGAAAATAGCGGGTGGCAGGTCGATTAAACTTACTTTAATGAAGAGAAAAATGAACTAATTGAGGCTCGATTTATATAGATTATGTTTTCCTATGGAATATGGGTCATTTGCATAAATCAGTTCCCATAATGTTGGTCATGTGACATTCTTATAAAGTGAAAGTTAAAATGAGGGTGGTAATGGGGGTACCTTCATGACGAATAACGGTAAAAAATCCTGCCAAATGACGTTAACGGTAATTTTTGGTGCATGACGATAAAATACTTTCTTCAAGACGATAAAAAAATAAGACAGATTTTGACGAATCACGTTAATTTTTCCCCAAAAATAACGGTAACGATAATTATTTGAGACCTCTGACGAATCACGATAAGGATATGTTGACGAATTACGGTAAAATGTTAACCAATTTGATGCTAAGGGTAACCGAAAATGACTGTTTGACGCCTGACGGTAAAGGGCATTCATACCCTCTAAAATGCCAGTATTGATGGGTCAATGTGAAAACTAACCAAATATGAGAAGATAACGGGTGGCAGGTTGATCAAACTTACTTAAATGAAGAGAAAAATAAATAAATTGAGGCTTGATTTATATGAATCCAGTCGCCTCCACTTTGGACAGGCAAAAATCATCTATCTGATATGGGACCAGCTGAAGTCCCACTGCCCTACATGTAGCTGGTGTCGCTAAACAGTTGTCGGAGGTTAGCGTAATCTTTGACTACAAAACTCAATTCCAATGAAAAAAATGCCCTAATCTTAAATTGAAAGCATTGGAAAAGTAAACTGTAAACTATAATTTTGACAATGACCACAATTTGTTTTAGTTCAATGTACATGTAATAATATGCAGGATAATACATGAACTTAATACTGCTTCAAGGTTATACAGGTTTGTCAATGTAAAAATAAAATAATTTGTTTGCTAACTTAGGAAGCTACCATTTGATTTTTAGGGGGGGGTCTATGATGAAATATGAAAAAAAAGGCAGGATGAGACAATATGAAAAAAAAGGCAGGATGACAATTTATGTAAACAAGTCGGGATAAACTAATAGAAAAAAAGGCAGGACAGATTACATCTCGAACTAAAAAAAAAGGCAGGAAAAAAAATTTTCATCCTAGCCCCCCCCCTTTTTCCCCCATAAAAATGGAAAGGAAGCTCCCTTATAGTGTTTCCTTCAGAGGGTGTTCGCCTGGAATGGTACCCTACAGTTTTCATACGCCTGTTCATGAGAAATATTATGGTATGCCTTTGTCCGTCTGTCTGCCCTGATCTGTCTGTTTCTAGCATGTTGTTCACTAACTCAGTAATATTTTCACCAATTTGCATGAAACTCTGGTGAATTGATTATATCTACTGACGTGAGCTCCCTTTTAGATTTTTAGGAAATTTATAATATACATTTTCAAAATGTGAGGTTTTATTCATTAAAAAAGGGGGATTTTCATGTTAACGCCCATTAACTCTAAAAATGCTTTGTTCACCAACTCTTCAACGCTTTCACCAATTTGCATGAAACTGTTGTGAATTGATTATTTTATAAATTTTAGGTTTCCCGTTTCAGAGTTATATGGGATTGTATTTATGTATTGATGTGAGCTCCCTTTAGATTGTTTTGGAATTTTAGAATTTACATTATCCAGTTACAATGTAAGGGGTTTTATTAATTCAAAAAGGGGGATTTCCATGTTTTTCGGAACTTAACTCGAAAATGCTTTAAGCAGTTGTTATTTGTCGTGAAACTTTGGTTAATTGTTTATATATATCTATTGATGCAAGCTCCCTTTCAATTTAATAAATTGTGGGATTTTATTCGTAAAAAAGGATGGCTTTCCCAGTTTGCAGATTAAATTCAAAAGTTTGTACATGCACTTCTCTGGCATGTTTCAGTAAATGTGTAAATTATAACTGACATAACTAACTTTGACAATGACCACATATTTTTAAGTTCAATGTACATGAAATATACAAGGTAATGCATGTAGACTCGATACTGCTGCAAGGTTATACAGGGTTGTCAATGAAAAAAAAAAATTGTTTGCCAACTTTAGTGTTTCTTTCAGAAGGTTTTGGTGTGGTATGACACCCTGTCATTTTTATACACCCGTTTATGGGACGTACTATGGTCATTAACTCAAAACAGCTTTAACCAATTTGCAGAAAACTTTTGTGAATTGTTTATATCTATTGACATGAGCTCCCTTTCGTTTTTTATAAATTTTAGATTTTACGTTTCTGAGTTATGGGGTTTTATTCATTAAAAAAAGGGGGATTTTCCAGTTTTCAGACAATAAAAGCTTTCACCAACTTGCAAGAAGTTGTGGTGAATTGTTTATATCTATTGACATGAGTTCCCTTTCGATTTTTATATATTTTAGATTTTACATTTCTGAGTTGCAGGGTTTTATTCATGAAAAAAGGGGGGATTTTCCAGTTTTGGACAAAAATCAAAAATGCTTTCAGCAGTTCGTATGAAACTTTGGTGAATTGTTTATATCTATATTGATGTAAGCTCCGTTTAAAATTTTATAAATTTTACATTTTACATTTCTGAGTTATGGGGTTTTATTCATTAAAAAAGGGGTGATTTTCCAGTTTTCGGACAATAGCTCAAAAATGCTGTCAGCAATTCTCATGAAACTTAAGTGAATTGTTTATATCTATTGATGCAAGCTCCCTTTACAGTTTCATAAATTTCTAATATGACTGGGAATTAATTGAACTTTATTTGTTTATAGTCTGACGACAGATTTACTAAGTATTGCGCAACTGCACAGTGTATTGCACAACAGCAAGAAATCTTTAATTTCATCATGTTCTAATGAAGTAACAAGCTTATTTTGCCGAAAGTTCAAATGATTTGATCTACAATTGAGTAACAAGTACCAGAAGTGATAAAAAAATTGTCTTTATGAAAATAACATGCAACCAACTTTAAAATCAATGCTTTAACCTCCTAAAGAAAATAAATTGTTTACGTCTTTGAATTTCTTTACTTTCAAATGAAAAATTGCTGTTTCATCGATTTGGTAAATGTTGAATATTGCCGATGACAAAAGCGACCGAAAGCAAGTATCGTAAACAACAGGGCGACTAGATTTCGCTTTTGATTGTCGGTCAAAGCGAAGTGGCGACCGGGAAAGCGACTTTGTCGCCCCAGTAGCATGGTAACGTGAGCCCTGCACAATGCTTATTACTTTAAAACACAGTCCTGTAATATTTTTTATTCTACTTTGAATATTGCCTGCTTATTTCAGCAACTATTCATACAAAACAATCCTCTATTTATCCTAGGTGTTGCACTCAGTATTGTTGATTATATTTATATGTATATGTAGTAAAGTGAATGCAACCCCCTTTTTGAAGGTAAGTAACAGTTAACAAACTTTATCACTTATCAGTAGTTTAGAATGGTTTAAAAAAAGATCTAATAGATGTTACATGCATTATGCCTTAATTCCTCTCAAAAAGTTTGCATGTATTTCAAAGTGGTTATTTAGCAATGTAATTTTTTCCCTCAGTATTAACATTAATTTGGAAGTAAGTTAAAGGATTTCAGTTAATCAAAATTATTTCACGCCTAATTTATATAAACAAATCCCACGTCGATATATAACATGTACAACAATCAAACATCAACCCACACCAAACTGGATGTAATTGAAAGACATCTAGAGGTCAATATACAGTCTCGAACAAAAGACAAAATGAGGAAAAATATAGCGAATTTTTGAGAATAATTATTGCATGTATATTTGCAATATTTAAAATGCATAGTTTAAAATCTTTTGAGTTTTTTAGGTTCCACCTACCATTTTAGAAAACTGGGATTTCATTGCAGCTAGTCTATTAGATAACATTTTATAGTTTTTAATGTTTCTTCATCAGTTAACTAAAATTAGGTGGAGGTATGTTCTTATTTCTGACAGGGGTACTCAACCTATATCAATTTGTGCATGAAGTGATTGATAGTTGCTAGATACTAATTTTACCACAAATTTGTGAAAGTTTTAACCGGTGTATATACTTAAAATATGTTAATAAAGTTCATGTCTTTTTCAGGACTTCTGATCCACCCATGTAGTATGGCATGTTTGTGAGATATGGTTTTGGCAAGTAGGATGTTCATGAAGGACCTGTAGTACAAAGTATATCACTGGATTGAGCTCATTGTCTAAGTGTATTATTAAAGTACTTTGCTTTGAGCTCAGTTCATTGTTATGCAATTCATTCTTTGTGAAATAAAGATTTGACAGACAACTCTCATGTACAAGGAATTGTCAAAGTAGTATCCATTCTATGAACAATGTAAGTAATAGGGAGATAAAAGCATTTTATTTAGATTTGAACCAAACATTTTTTGTCCATTAGCCAAACTAAAAAAAAGAAGCACAAATTCACCAAACAATGCTACTGGCGGATTAGCAATATGATGCTAGGTTCTTTTGTTACACTTTATTATGCCCCAGCCGTATCGGAGGGGGCATTAAGTTTTACCCTTGTCCGTCTGTACGTACGTACGTCCCAAAATTGGTTTCCGTTCTATAACTTTAGTTTGCCTCAACCAAATGTTATGAAACTTATACACAATGCTTATTACCAAAAAACACAGATCAAGTTTGAATTTTGGGGGCATCACTTTTACCGTTCTAGAGTTATGCCCCTTTACAAATAGAAAATTGCTGAATTTATCATTTCCGTTCTCTAATTTTAGTTTGCCTCAACCAAATGTTATGAAACTTATACACAATGCTTATTACAACAAAACACAGATCAAGTATGAATTTTGGTGGCGTCACTTTTACCGGTCTAGAGTTATGCCCCTTTACAAATGGAAAAATTGCTGAATTTATCATTTCCGTTCTCTAATTTTAGTTTGCCTCAACCAAATGTTATGAAACTTATACACAATGCTTATTACCACAAAACACAGATCAAGTTTGAATTTTGGTGGCATCACTTTAACCATTCTAGAGTTATGCCCCTTAAGAAATGGAAAAATTTCAAAATTTTATTTTCTTCTAAATATCAAGTACTAGTAATTTTTTAATTGGAGTTATCTTCCTTTGTCCATGATTATAGTTGAATCAGCTACAATCAATGCTTTATACAATGCAATGTTTAATTTTGACTTCCACTGATAAAACACAAATCAAGTTAAATTTGGGTAGTGTCACTTTAATCATTATTGAGTTATGCCCTTTAATAAATTGAAAGATTGCAAAATTTTTAGTTTCCATTCTGTAACTTAAGTTTGCCCCAACCAAACATTATGAAACCTATACACAATATTCATTACCACAAAACTAAGATCAAGTACAAATTTTTTGTTTCCGTTTTCTTACTTTAGTTTGCCTCAACCAAATGTTATGAAACTTATACACAATGCTTATTACTGCATGATACAGATTAAGTACGAAATTTGGTGGCAACACTTTTACCATTCTTGAGTTATGTCCCTTTATAAACATAAAAATTGCTGAATTTTTCGTTTCCGTTCTCTAACTTCTAAATGTTATAAAACTTATACACAACCGTTCTAGAGTTATAATTATTTATTGCATGTTTACAAATAGAAATTGCTGAATTTTTAGTTTCTGTTCTCTACTTAAGTTAGCCTCAACCAAATGTTATGAGACTTGCACACAATGCTTATTACCACAAAACTAGGATCAAGTTCAAATTTGGGTAGCGTCACTTTTACCACTTCAGTTATGTCCCTTTATAACTATATTAAAAGACATTAAATGTCTTCTAAACTGAGAAACGATTTCCACATTTAACCGAAATCTTTTACTTATGATACTGACAATCCCCCACAAAGTAATATAAATAGAACCATACAAATAGTAAGCAAATACATGTCCTCAGATACCATCTCCCATATAAAAAAAATCACATTAAGAAAAAAATGAACCTATTATGTGTTCCTCTCCTAGCTACAAAATGTATCCAAAATCAACGATGTGGAACATATATATTCTATCATAATCATTTGGTAATTAATGCAATTAGTATCTGTTGAACATAAAAAACTAAATATTACATAAACAACACCCCTAATGCTCATGTTGGTTGTCATTGTGCAACACAGTTAATATATAGAAAACATAAAACATAGAACTCCTTTTGTCATATAAAACACTGTCAAACATCCAATCATACTGTCCACACTTGTTATAGTATAAAAATATTCTTTCACCGTGCTGAAGCAAACAAATGGTGGAAAATTAGGACATAAAGAGTGCTGGTAGTAATTGACTTCATTTTGTCACTCGGTTGACAAAGGTAGTCTTGTTCCGGGTTCTTATGAAATTTTTCATTTGTGACAGTATAAAAGACTTGATCACCAAGTAAGCAATACAGTCTTGTACGGATCTCCGGTTAAAACTGATTATGTAATTGACGCTCTTAACACTAGTGGCAGTAATGCAAACTATAGATTTAATGTACTTTCTTCTACGTCGTCAAGGTCATTATGATGTTTAAATTTGAAATACTTATTAACCATGTGAATAAATTTAAAATAAAACAAAATAAAAGTTTTATTAAATAAATAACGAAAATAATTATATTCAATTGTCAACATGTTCATCAGGTTTGCTATGACAACAAAATAGTTGACAGAACCATTGTCGAAAGCCCATGAATCCACTGTTAGGTTTGGATTGAAAGTCAACTTCTATATCCATTGCAGATTCTTTTGTTTTACTAGTAATCGTTGAACTACGTATTTCTGCCACTACTGGTGAAAAGAATGGCCGTAAGTGTGGTCTTGGAGATTCTTCTGTGTCACTTAAACTTATACTGAACCATTCACTGTCTGATGTCCTTGTTGTGTCTGGTATATCTAAAAGAAAATGATACATTATTACTATATAGGAACAGTGCACATTTTCTTTTTAAATGCTCGCCTTTTGCAATCTCTCATCTTAAATTATAGCAAAACGACTTTGGGTGTGAAGGCTGAGAACATACTGTGTATACGCCGCAGGTGTCACATGTGGAGCAGGATCTGCTTACCCTTTCAGAGCACCTGAGATCATCCCCAGTTTTTAGTTCGGTCCGTGTTGCTCATTCTTTAGTTTTCTATGTTGTGTTTTATTTACTGTTGTTTGTCTTTTCGTCGTTTTTCGTTTTTTTTGTTTTTTTTGCCATGGCATTGTCAGTTTTTTCGACTCATGAGTTTGAATATCCCTTTGGTATCTTTCGCCTCTCTTTTGTAATATTTTCTAATTTACAATTTGTATTCAAATTGAAAATTTCATTATTCAGTTTACTAAGGTTTTCGTTAATAAAAATTGCATAACAATCAGTGATGATATCCAACATTTGGCAAGAATCATTATGAACTGAAAAGCCAGCAAGGTAATAAAATGGTAACTACATTAGAACGAAAAAGGTGATATAATATATTTTACCTTGATCCTCTGTTTTGTCATCTAATGTAGACAAATCTAACTTTAGTTCTTCCTTTAACGCAAGCTGTTTATCATTGATATCTTTTGTTGGAGACTTGCTTCTCTGAAAAATAGAGAAAATGTAAGTGTTATCATGTGCTGTTAGGTCAATCTTGATACGGAAATTGAGAGCTTCTTTTTTGAAAGACCACCTCAGTAATTCAACAAGAATAAGATATGCGTCTATTTAAAGTTATTTTGACATTTTGTTTCATCGTGACTTAGGCTACCCGACAGCACACACCAGTACATGTATATCAATGTTGAAAAAATTCGTTTCTTCTTTTTTAGAAATATTTGTGCATTACAATATCAATTTAATTTACCTTAAATACTTTTTTGACTATCTGTTGAAGAGATCCCCTCTTACTGGTTACAGTTTCACTAATTACAGCTCTGTCCAATTCTCCTGAAAAACACAATAAGAATGTTCCTCAGTGATAAACTTGAAAATAAAATAACACATAATATTAAAACACTAACAATTAGCAGGTGCCTTCTGACGATGAACTTGTTATCTTCAGTATTTTTCGAATGACCTGTACTATACTTAAGATCCTCTTTTTCGTTTTGTATTTTCAAATATGTTGGCCTCGAAAAACACTGAAGAGACATAAATGATTGAAATGCGCATCTGGTGCAGTATACTTGAATATTACTCGATGAAAACCTTTAGCTTAAATAGACCAGTCAAAAGGGAATCTTTTTTCTTAAAATAAGTAAGAATTAATCATTGAATAAAGACAATTTTGATTAACTAACTGGTTGAAGAAAATCATAAATTATTACGTTTTATCATTAATAGCAAAAATTACGACAATAGGGTAAACAAAAACCAACTATTTGTTTTATTAAGGGTTTCCATAGAGAACAAACACCATCATTGATTTGTTGTTTTTTTCCCTTTAGGACAAGACAGTTGTTTATATTTCCATGTGTGTTCCTTGTCCTTATTCAAATCCTACATGTTCATACTAGGAGATAACTTTTATATGTGCTTACTGTCGATCTCTGAATTCTTAATGTCTGTGCTTTGGAAGCTTTGATAATTGTAATGCTGGTCTCTCACAAATGATTTTATTCTTTCTTCTTTCACCGGTGAAAGGAAGGGTCCTGACAGTTCTTTCTCTTCTCGTACTTCTTTAAGATGCAGTTCTTGTTGTGAAGTGCAAGTCTTCTCGTTACTGGCACTTGGCTTCTTTAAAAATAAATATATGTAGACAATAAAATTACGAACAGTAGACAGTTTTGCTATCAACGCGCAATATCAAAACCGTGCATTTTTTATTTAAAAAAAAAGCATTATGAGCTACTGATTGATAAGGCGCTTGCTTCTAGAGGAGTGTGATTGTTCTTAATATTAACACTGATACTACTAGTATATCATTGTGTACACAAGAATAAACACTGCTGCTTTTTAAGTGAAAATACCACGTTCCTAAGCACCAAATAGTGATAGAAGCATAGAAACTAAAAAAAAAGGTAAATACCTCGTGAAAAGCAGGTTCAGTGGCTGGTTTCCAGAATTCTTCAAATTGTTTCTTTATCTTTTCTTGTTCTCTTGTTATCCTACGTTTCTCCTTTTCTTCTTTGATTATCTTTTCTCTGTAGTATGCTTCAACAAATTTATAGTATTCAGCATCTCTGACGGATTTGTAAAAAGCAGCATATTCCTCTTCGTCTGTCATTTCCGTGGATGATACGAATTCCGGTGCTTCTAATGACTCTTTTTCTGTATTTCTGCTTGCAATGGTACGCAACATGTTACACTCATCATTATTGGCAGAATTGAACAGCGATAGTACCTCAGCCTCTGCAGCTTTTATTTTTGCTAGATTTAACTCTGCGTTTGTTGTTTCATTTTTACCTTCACACAGATTCATTGTGTCGGTAAGCTTGCTACATTCTGTGTCTCTTACATCTTTCAAGAAAGCGAATACCACATTCTCGTTTGGCTCTTTTTCTCCTTCTATAATATTCTGTGGAATCACCATCTCGTTACATTTAACTATTTTTGCACCAGACAACATATTTGCTTCTATTTCACTGAAAATGACATTAAGGATTGATTCAGAATTAATGCAACACCTTTCAGGAAAATTATTCCCAATTTAAGAAAACACACGAAACTATGAAGAGGTCATAAAAAAAAACAGAAAGACACACTGAATGATATACTTTTTTTAATTAGAAAAGTTTTTGAAATGTTATAATATTATTAAGTTGATCTGACATTTTTGATTTTTTGAAGTTATACACATCTTTGTAGTAATACATCTTAAATTTCACTATAGCCAATATTCAATAGTTCTTAAATTCCAGAAAATAATATTCATCAAAATATAACAGGAGTGCGGACATCTATCAAAAGTAATGGTACCTACCTAAAAGCAACGTGCAATAACGACAAGAGTAAACTACGGACATTCCGTTCAATACTACTACTATCGGTCTCCATTTCCATTCTGAAAAAAGAAAGGGAATATAACGGTACAACTGGTTTATCAGGTTTTTCTTTATTTTCCCTAATGTATTGTACTCTCTCTCTCTCTCTCTCTCTCTCTCGTGTGTGTGATCAAATGATCAAATAACACATTATTTGGGTCGTTCACTCAATATCTCTCTCTCTCTCTCCCTCTCTCTCTCTCTCTCGTGTGATCAAATGATCACTCAATATTTCTACATACTTACCAAGTTAGTCTCGATACTTAAATCTTCTAAAATTTAAACTTTCAAAAAGCGTGTACACTCCCGCAGGCAAGTTAACAAATTGACGACGTTGCCAAAGTAATATCATGATTATGACGTTATGCCGTCTAAGGTCGTGTTACATAGTTTGTATCAGTCGAGGCTGAACGGTTGATGATCCCTGTTCTAAGAATATTATGCGTGTATCAATAACTAAAAGTATTATTTCAAAAGCAGGTTACAACTCCCTTCCTTCAAAGTTGACATTAGAGAAAAGTTTGCCATTACTTAAGGTCCTTTTGGGTCATATATCTCAAAACGTATTTGAGCGTTACTGCAGGTGAAAGTAAATCCAGAAAAGCGCTTCGGACGCACGATGTTTAAATTTCAACATGTACTAACTTTGCATACTTGTATTAACTAATTACATTTTAATTCTATGCATACTTCTGCTAGATAAACAGACTACCTTCAACTAACTTTAAAATTATTTTACATGTTTATGATGCACTAGCAAAACTATACATTCAATAATCATCGTTCCAGCAACAACAAAAAACAATAACCAAATATAAATGAACGAATAAATGAATGATACTGTAGGCAGTGGTCAAATTGCTTCTATTTAGATTTTTTTCTTGAAACAAAAGAACCTTTTCACACGTTTATTTTATGTAAATGGTTCCCTGAAGCAAACAACATTGAAATAGTTCTCTTATTCTAACTATGCAGCCTTGCTATCAAGTTGAATGATCGGGATAATGCAGAGATTCTACTAGCGTCGGATGAAATGTAAGTTCAAAGTTTCAAGGTTGTGTAAAATAATGGTAGGAGAAACAAGAAATTTGGTAAAAGTCTAAAAGAAATCAAATACACCAATATTTTTTTGTTAATTTTGCATTGCATTTGCCTGACTTAAAAGTATTACCCTTAAGACAAAAAAGTAATAGTCTTACCACACTTAGTAAGAATCCTACAATCTTCGCCAAGGCTGTAAAATTCAATTTTAGATCTTCAGAAGCACAAATACGGCATACAGGTAGGTAGCAACGTTCTCATCTGATAAAGGTTGCCAGAGAGGTTTATGACGTTTTGACGTTAGGTATCATGTGGCAGCATTTGCATTAACTGATTGGTGGTGCATGGACTTCAATCAAACTATCCAATGCAGTTCAATGGTGAGCTGGTTACTGTAATTCCGTATTTTTATTACAATCTGGGATCTCGGAATATTCGCCAATCGTGTATTTTATTACGCACCATACCGTAAAGGAGTAAAATGCAAGTCTTTATGAAATCTTTTTGAGTCTTGGTGAATATTGCCGAATTGGTAGTATTTGCTATACCAATGGAACATAAATAAAGAAAGAAATATTGCTTGCAAAATTTGTTGAAATTCGGTTGTAACCTGTGTAGTAAATTTACAAAATTGGAACTTGTAAGGAATGCTTTCTTGCTTTACACAACTCTCCATTCCCCAAGTGTGCAGGCTTGTTACATGTACTATTTTTTTTTTATAATCATACCCTAGTTACAACTAACTTCTCGTTTTATCTAATTAACAATTTACTACATTTCTGAATTTTGTTTCATATTCGTGTATTTACGGTATCAGCAACAGCTGGAGGCTTTGAAGATAATTTTCTGCATAATCATGAACTAGCTTTAGGTGACAGCAATTACTCTTAGGTACTGTGTGTAGTATCTTGTATTGGTTTTGTTAGGTATTTTTGTGAGCTAAGTGGTGTTCTGGTGAATCAACCCTTTTCCAACTGATTTTTATAGTGTGTTCTCTTGTGCATTAAATAACCCAGCCACAGTCTGTGTAAGTTTTTTCTAGACCGGAGCTTGTAATTTAGTAGATGTCGTTGGTTGCAGTCAAACTTATTTGTTTTTGGTTGTTGTTGTTATCATAAATCAGTCCGTTGGTTTTCTCTTTCGCACATTAAATGGCGTTTCGCTTTCAAATCTGCAAAATATATCGACCGTAAATAGGTGGGGCAAAATACGTCACAGTTTTTGCTTGTTTACCATAGCGATTCCGTAAAACAAATTGTTTCATTCTACTATTCTATTACAATCACGATGTTATCTTTTAAATCATTGACAATTTCGTGGCTTGCCATGTTGGTGCCTTTTAGTTTTATAGCTAACTATTGAGTATGGGTTTCGCTTATTGTCGAGCGCCGTACTGTACCCTATATATGTGTGTTCATCCTCGTCCGTTTGACTCTGATGCATAGTTGTCTCATTAGCAATCGTAACATATTTTTCATTATGTTGATATTCTTAGATAAAATAGACAAAATGGATTTTCAAGGTAAGATAACATTTTTGTAAATAGGCTTTAGAAGCGATTTGAGTTGCGCAATCACTTTGCAATACCAGAACATGATAAAATGAATGCTGATGCATACTTCAGTGACACCAAGACATGAAACAGCAAAACACATAAAGAGGTCAACATACAATCTTAAAAAATTGGTCGATTTACATTTCATAATAATAACGGGATTAATTGCATGTATATATCAGTATTTTGTAAAAGTTAGTCATTCGCTCAACACTAGTAGTAATTACAAATACAAATTACTTGAATTGTTTCATATTTCTCATGTCGGGACCTTTTATAGCCGACTATATGGTATGGGATTTTCTCATTGTTGAAGGCCGTACGGTTGCCTATAATTGCTTACATCCATCTTTTTTATAACTTTGGTGGATAGTTGTCTCATTGGCAATCATACCTCATCTCCATATTTTTATGTGGAAAATTCACTTTCCCGGGTATGTTTAGTAGAATGTTGAATTTTTCTAGCTTTAATGATGAATATAATCATTTTTTTTTTGTAGCGTGCAATATAATACATTATCAATTACTTTATCGGAAAAATTAAATTTATTTGTATGAGCTTTAGAAGCATAACGAACAGCGAGGCTCGCCGAGCTTTTCTCCTGTTTCGTAGCGAGTACAAATACTTTTTGTATTTTCAATAACGTACGTATATTGTGTTTATCCTGCAATTCATGCTTTAGTTGTTTAAATTCAAATAATGGTCTCTGATTTTTCATAGAAATCGACGTAGTTAAAACGCGTACAGCGAAGAGGGCCCCAAAAGAGCTGTTACGTAAAAAGAAATATTCACATCACCGTAAATTACCCATTGAAAACAGATTATGTCCCCTCTGTAAAATGGGGTTGAAGCTGAATATCATTTTGCTTTAAAATGTCAAATTTTAGAAAAACTTGGCAAAACCTTTTTCATGTAGTAGAGAGTTAGTCCCATCTTTCAACAAAATGTCTGATGAGGAAAAATTTACATTTATGTTTACATTTGAAATGAGTATGATGTAACTAAAATTATTGTTAACTGGGTTAATGATTTATATGTAATAAGAAAATAAAGCAAACAAATGTATTTGTGTACCTGTTATTTGTAAAATAGTTGTCTGATTGCAGGATAAATTTGTGTATATGTACGCTTTGTTCATGGAGAGGGCTTACATAGGCTTTGCCTGTTGCCCAGTCCAATTCAATTTATTTGAATAAAAATACTGTTTAAACTAAACATTATATTTGTTTCCTACATGCACTTGTTAGAATCGTAATTCAAAGTGGTCATTTTCTTATTTATATATTTGATGTTATTCTATTATATTTGTACTAGTAGTATACTTCCCGGAAACACATTTGTTCAGCGAGTTATTTTAGTGTAGATTACTTAGTATTTGATAATTGAACTCAGTCGTAATCAACTCCCGTCAAACATGAAAAATATAAGTTGGGCTGACATATATTTATATATATATCGTAAAGGATCGTAAGATGCAGTCATAGAAATAATTATTTGATCATGATAAGTACGTCTAAAACTCTACGATAGATCCATTGATTGGATCGCCAGTGAAAGCGATACACGGCTGAAAACACATGATATATTCATAATTACTCGTAATATCAGCACAACAATGTTAAATCTGCAAATTTGCGGAAGCAAATTTTTGTTCTTCCCTCGCCGGGAATCGAACTCATGCTATCGTGATATCGATACAACACCGCCTGCACTCTGTCCACGCTCTAGACCACTCGGCCACCTAGACTGAACTAAAATTCAGCTTTCGGTGGCCTAGTGTTACATTTTCCTCGTCAGTAGAATCTTGAGTTATAACACAGTACATGATACATATATATACATATTTATAATTAAGATCCATTTATTTGGCAATCGCCAATGGCAGTCAGCAGGGTTTAAGAACATTTGTTGTTCGACCTGTTAGTCAATTGCGTTTTGTTAAAATATTCCTTTTCACTCATTTTTTGTTTTGGAAAATGTTGTTTGTGCTGTATTTAGACCCCTCTACCAAGAAATTTGTTTTGCATGCACACGTATAAAAATTGCGGTTTTTATCCAACGCGATCATAGGTTTGAACGTTGTTTTCAATTTAGACTTGTATATATATATATATAAGAGGCTTACACAATACATGATACATATATATATATATAGATTCTACCACTGCATCGAGTGTGGTACGATATTTATCCACTCGAGACAGTTAAATTTTCAAATTTAAAACGCGAGGCTTGCCGAGCGTTTTAAATATTTAAAATTTAACTGTCGAGAGTGGATAAATATCGTATTACACGAGATTTGGTGGTGGAATCTGTTTCTCTAATGATTTTCAAACAATACGCAGGCAAATTTATTCCTTCTTTTCGAATGATCTGCAAAAAGATGTGTTCTTTCTATGGGACGTCATCAGGCATGGTAGCCTTTTTTCATGCCGTCACAATAGGAAATTCAGAGGAAAGCAAGAAAATTCGACGTCATAATCGGATTTAAACCAATGAAGAACTGAGATCAAACGAACCACACGTTGATTAAATTTTTTTTATACAATGGGTGCAGAAAGGGATAAATTGACGAAGAATTAGAGAAATATATATATAAATGCGTTTTGTTAAAATATACTGTTTCACTCATTTGGTCTTTTGGAAAATGTTGTTTGTGCTGTATTTAGACCCCTCTACCAAGAAATTTGTTTTGCATGCACACGTATAAAAATTGCAGTTTTTATCCAACGCAATGATAGGTTTGAACGTTGTTTTCAATTTAGACTTGTTTATATTTTTTCGTTTGGGCTTGTATTATATTTGCCTTCGGGTTTATATGATCCGTTCATCCTATTTTGACTCTTTCAAAATTCAAGAGTCTATCCTAAATTGAGGTAAATTATATAGCCTTCCAAATATCGTTTCGATTCCTAACATCACTGAAGAGACATTAATTGTCGAAATCCGGATATGATGTACAAATTTTTGCACCTCATGTTTGCGGTATACCATCTTTTCCGTAAGTTTATTGTTTTCTGTTTGGTAATAAATTAATAATAAGATCTATTTTGTTACATCTTGTGATCCGTTTATTTGGCAATCGCCAATGGCAGTCAGCAGGGTTTAAGAACATTAGTTGTTTGACCTGCTAGTCAAATGCGTTTTTTTTTAAATATACTGTTTCACTCATTTGGTCTTTTGGAAAATGTTGTTTGTGCTGTATTTAGACCCCTCTACCAAGAAATTTGTTTTGCATGCACACGTATAAAAATTGCGGTTTATATCCATAGCAATCATAGGTTTGAACGTTGTTTTTAATTTAGACTTGTTTATATATATATATATATATATATATATATATATATATATATATATATATATAAGAGGCTTACGTAGATAATTGATGTGCAAATAGTAAAAATCCATTTTGAAGTTGCAAATTTAGATTTGAAAAATAAACACTGAGTAAAGAGTATGAACTCCCATCGAAACGAGACCGGATGTGTTGACAAATAATATGTCGTGCATTATTTCAATTTGTGATTGCTGGTGCTGACTGACCAATACGACCAATAGTACGGTGACAAATAAGGTAAATTTGAAAATTTAATGGACCGAAATACCTCACCGCTAATTATGGTCTTATTTTGTAGATAAATATAATACACTTTGATTAAGGCATGTCGAAGAGTGCCAAAGTGGTGCAGATTTTTAAAAACTGCGGTCAAAGGTCAAAAGGAGGAATTTTAAAAAATCGCAAATTTTAGACATTTTGGACAATTTCTCAATAATCTCTCATGTTAACTGAGAATTTTTTTCTATGGAAGCATGCTCTAGGAATGCTCCACGAATGCAGCTATTCATATTTATGCCTTATTGCCAGAGATTAGTGATACATACCCTCGCTTGCAACATGAAAGAAAATGAAAAAAAATATCTTTATCTACGGAAATTATCGACAAAAAATATTCATAATTAAGATTTAGCTAGGCAATAATATATTGCCACATATAAAGATATTTTTGGGAAAGTTTGGTTAAAATGCCATAAAGAACAGAGGAGAAATAACAACTGTAAAGAATGATGAAAATGATGAAATTCTTGGCTGATTATTTAAACTTAAAAGGATGTTAATACTATAAAAATTATTCTTCATGTTCATGACTCAATAGTATATGAAGTTTGTTTTTATGTGAATAAATACATCAGTAATAGAGCAATTGCACATTGAGAAGATGTGTCCCCTTTTTATGCCCCCGCCGTAGCGGTGGGGGCATTAAGTTTTACCCTTGTCCGTCTGTACGTACGTACGTCCCAAAACTGGTTTCCGTTCTCTAACTTGAGTTTGCCTCAACCAAATGTTATGAGACTTACACACAATGCTTATTACCACAAAACTCAGATCAAGTTCAAATTTGGGTAGCGTCACTTTTACCATTCTTCGGTTATGTCCCTTTATAACTATATTCTATGGAAGCGGGGGCATCATCTGTGTCCACATGTGGACACTATCCACATTTATTTTTTTATAAAACAACGACGGACATGGTTGTCGTTTGTTGATGTGGTTCATAAATGTTTCTCGTTTCTAGTTTTTTATATAGATTAGACCGTTGCAATGGTTTTCACGTTTGAACGGTTTTACACTAGTAATTTTTGGGGCCCTTTATAACTTACTGTTCGGTGTGATCAAAGGCTCCGTGTTGAAGACCGTACTTTGACATATAATGGTTAACTTTTAAAAATTATGACCTGGATGGAGAGTTGTCTCATTGGCACTCATACCACATCTTCTAATATCTATAAACAATGGAATTTATAGCAGACTTGAAAGCCCGATATATATGTGAAATACAAACAAACACGATTCACAGAGATATTACGCTTCAAAAGAAGCTGTCTAGGTATAATACACAAACACTAGACATCAATATGCACATCAATTTGAAAAGTTAACGCAATACTAGAAAAAAGTGGATGTCATTGTATGGTGCCGACAACACTCATGGGTTTATTCAGATCACCATACTGATTGGCCATTGCTTCTGGGGTCATTTTATCCGCGATGAATAGATTTTCACTGCAACAGATGTGTCAATATAAGAACCAGCTAGATCGACAAATTTTGATACATGCATGTTTTTTTCCGACCCCTTGTAATTGTCTTCTTTTGTCAATTTCGATTAGAGAAGACGTGACGCATCTGGTAAGAGCGTGAGCTGCTGTTGGTGTGCAAGACATCAGGGGTCCAATAACTTTTAAAAAGTTACATATGTCGTGAATAGGTAAAAACCGTCATGTGGCTTTGGTTGAAGAAACGCCTCCAGTCTGAAATCACAATTCATCATGTTTGACATCTGAGGAAAAGACCTTATCAGAAATAAAACATAACTGTCTTCATTTTAATATGATGCAACCCCTGGAATAACTTTTCAATACCTGTTCATTGGCAAACAGAAGCGGCAGATTAATTCTTATATCTGCCTCTTCAGTCACTTACAGATCCTGCACAAAATTGCTTCACAGTCTATAGATTTTGAAAAGATCCCACTAGAAATATTTCGTCATGTTCTTGCAAATCAAAATCATCGCAGTGCTATAGTGCATAGTTACCAACAATTCTTATCAACCCATGTTTATTTTCAGGTGCACAAAGAAATATTATACAATCTCTAATTGATCTGCATTCAATGACTCGAAAAACAATTTAGATCTACCACCATTTGAAATAAACCTTATTGTCCTATTGACGCATTCCCCGTTTCGGGGCCTTTTATAGCTGACTAAGCGGTATGGGATTTGCTAGTTGTTGCAGGTCGTACGGTAACCTATATTTGTTAATTTCTGTGTCATTTGGTCTCTTGTGAAGAGTTATCCCATTTGCAATCATACCACATCTTCTTTTTATATACACCACTGTCCCAAGTAAGGGGAGGGTTGGGCGCCCGCTGACATGTTTAACCTCGCCACATTCTGTATGTTCCTGTCTCAAGTCAGGAGCCTGTTATATATTCAGTGGTTGTCATTTGTTGCTGTGTTACATTTTTGTTGTTCGTTTATTATTTATTACATTAATAAGGCCGTTGTTTTTCTCGTTTGAATTGTTTTACATTTGTCAATTCGGGACCTTTTATTGCTTACTATACGTTCAGTATCACATGAGAGTGCATTGTAATCATTATCCATATAAAAATAATTTTCATCTACTAACCAGGCAAAATATTTATCAGAGAGGTTCGAATACGTTGTAAAGATAGAAATAATTTGAAATTTCAAACGATCGTAAACAGCTTTTCACAATTTTTTTAGCAACATTAAAGATCTGTTAACAAATGTAACTGGAAAACTATACGACAACGAATATGTTTTTTTTTTCTTTTCGCAAACAGATCATCATGTGGACTTTCTATTAGTTTTTGAAAAGCAACATCCAGTGGCGGATCCAGAAATTTTCAAAAAAAAAGGGGGGGGGGGGGGCACTGACTGCCTAAGAGGGGGCCCGCTCCAGTCATGCTTCAGTGATTCCCTATATGATCAACTTTTTTCCCCCACAAAGGAGGGGGGGGGCACTGACTGCCTAAAAGGGGGCCCGCTCCAGTCATGCTTCAGTGATTCCCTATATGATCAACTATTTTTCCCCACAAAAATTTTGTATGTTGTATCAAACTTTTATATATCAAAACTTCTTAAGTATTGGTTGTTCCACTATTTTTTGTGAAAATTTACTATTGGATATATATATAAAAAAATGTAATATACTTTGACAGACGGTAAGATTAAAAAAAAATGTTACATACATTTGAAAACCGTTCAATTGACTCAATTTATATGTCTATATGGTATTAAAGTTTGATGTCAAATAAAAGCTGATACATCACTCTTTCATCTGATACCAATTTTTGGATGATATCTTCATTCGGGAAGTAATTATAAGCGTTCCTGTGTTTGAACATAAAAAAGAAAAAAATCCGAAAGTCACACTTTAACGCAATTTTACAAAAACTCTACGACATGGCTAAAATGAAAGTATAATGTTTACTCTATCTTCATGTGGATTTTAAGCCGTGAGGTATTTCGGTCCATTAAACTCTTTAAACAAACGACTTTTTTCGATTTGTCACTCCACTACAACGGTTGCAACTTTTTTCACATGTAATGTGTTTGGCCGTAAAATGAAGTCAGCATAATTTATCCGTTATTTTAGTGGGATTCGTGTTGCTCAATTTTTAGTTTTCTACGCTGTGCTTTGCATACTGTTCTTTGTCTATTGGTCGTTTTTTTTCCATTGCATTGTTAATTTGTTTTCGACTTATGAGCTTGAATAACATCACCTCTCTTTTAAAGTTGGATTTGTGTTTATAGTAGTATAAAACATTCTTTTACCGTGCTATAGCAAACACTGAAATGGTAGAAAATTAGGACATAAAGTGTGCTGGTAGTAATTGACCTCATTTTGTCACTCGGTTGACAAAGGTAGTCTTGTTCCGGGTTCTTATTACATTTTTCATTTGTGACAATATAAAAGACTTGATCACCAAGTAAGCATTCAGTCTTATACAGGTCTCCGGTTAAAACTGATTATGTAATTGACGCTCTTAACACTAGTGGCAGTAATGCAAACTATAGATTTAATGTACTTTCTTCTACGTCGTCAAGGTCATTATGATGCTTAAATTTGAAATACGTATTAACCATGTGAATACATTTTAAATGAAACAAAATAAAAGTTTTATTAAATAAATAACGAAAATAATTATATTCAATTGTCAACATCTTCATCAGGTTTGCTATGACAACAAAATAGTTGACAGAACCACTGTCGAAAGCCCATGAATCCACTGTTAGGTTTGGATTGAAAGTCAACTTTTATATCTATTGCAGATTCTTTTGTTTTACTAGTAATCGTTGAACTACGTATTTCTGCCACTACTGGTGAAAAGAATGGCCGTAAGTGTGGTCTTGGAGATTCTTCTGTGTCACTTAAACTTATACTGAACCATTCACTGTCTGATGTCCTTGTTGTGTCTGGTATATCTAAAAGAAAATGAAACTTTATTACTATATAGGAACAGTGCACTTTTTTTTTTTTAAATCTCTCATCTTAAATTATAGCAAAACGACTTTGGGTGTGAAGGCTGAGAACATATTGTGTATACGCCGGATGCCACATGTGGAGCAGGATCTGCTTACCCTTTCGGAACACCTGAGATCATCCCCAGTTTTTGGTTCGGTCCGTGTTGCTCATTCTTTGGTTTTCTATGTTGTGTTTTATTTACTGTTGTTTGTCTTTTCGTCGTTTTTCGTTTTTTTTTTTGCCATGGCATTGTCAGTTTTTTCGACTCATGAGTTTGAATATCCCTTTGGTATCTTTCGCCTCTCTTTTGTAATATTTTCTAACAAACAATTTGTATTCAAATTGAAAATTTCATTGTTCAGTTTATTAAGGTTTTCGTTAATAAAAATTGCATAAAAATCAGTGATGATATCCAACATTTGGCAAGAATCATTATGAACTGAAAAGCCAGCAAGGTAATAAAATGGTAACTACATTAGAACGAAAAAGGTGATATAATATATTTTACCTTGATCCTCTGTTTTGTCATCTAATGTAGACAAATCTAACTTTAGTTCTTCCTTTAACGCAAGCTGTTTATCATTGATATCTTTTGTTGGAGACTTGCTTCTCTGAAAAATAGAGAAAATGTAAGTGTTATCATGTGTTTTTAGGTCAATCATGATACGGAAATTGAGCGCTTCTTTTTTGAAAGACCACCTCAGTAATTCAACAAGAATAAGATATGCGTCTATTTTAAAGTTATTTTGACATTTTGTTTCATCGTGACTTAGGCTACCCGACAGCACACACACCAGTACATGTATATCAATGTTGAAAAAAAAATCGTTTCTTCTTTTTTAGAAATAGTTGTGCATTACAATATCAATTTAATTTACCTTAAATACGTTTTTGACTATCCGTTGAGGTGTAATACCACCAAATCATAGTACGTCACATCCGGTTGAATTTAACAAAGACTAATAGGGGAAAATCAATGGTGGTATTACACCTAATATGGGAAGCTGTACATGCACTTTTGACCTTGTGAGTACTCTCATGTGTTAAAATTTCTTGCTATTTAAGTGAAATATTACAAATAATGAAATATTCTGAGTGGATTGAGTCTCCAAAACACATTTTATAAGAAAATTTCCTTGAAATAGGACTTTACCATGAATATTAGTTGACAGAACAAGCCATACTTAGAGTTTGGGTGAGCTTTTTCTCCTTATTTATTATATTCTGCTATACTAGAAATTTTTTCCTAGGAAATACTTAAATAAATATATAGTTTTAAGTAAATGAAATTATTTTTAAAGCAGTAACAACAAGTTATTCACCAAAAGAGAAGCTTTTTATGTCCCTCTCTGGGACGCGGCGTAAATTTAAGTTTTACGTAAGGACTTATTGAAACCTCCTTGGAGACAGCAAACTTTTATACGGATAGTTCATTCAGCTTGAATACTTCAATTAATCATTTATTATAACATTTCTATCATAAATGAGTGAAAGTTACCCCAGAATTTTTATTTATTGGCCTAAAAAGTAGAAATTTTGAGGAAATGAGAGGTATAAATGGACCAAAAGAGACCTTATAAGGAAGACAAAGAGGTCCATTAGTACTATTTATCATCCTAAAGTCATCTTTTGTATCATATTCAACTGTTTGTAGGCAGATGAGATAAATATTTGATCATTTATTGGTCTACACTATATTCTATCATGATGCGGCTGGGTTTGGATTTTTAGAAGAAATTTTGCTCGAATCGCTGTAGATGTCGTCTAACATTATACTAGATTTTTCTCAAATTATTGAACTGATTATGACAAAACTTGACAGGAATGCTTGAAATAATCCGTATTACAAAGGAAAAAAGTCACATTCAGTTTATTTAACAAAAAAGTCTTCTTTAGGTGTAATACCACCAAATCATAGTACGTCACATCCGGTTGCATACGAAAATAGGTCTAAAAAAATATTCCCTTGAATTTGACAGTTGTAGGTAATTGATCCTACATTTCATTGCAGTAAAACATTTCTGGGTCATAAACATATATCTTGGGTATTTCAAAGCACCATTATTTTTTTATTTGGGGTTTCTATAAAATATTTTGGAAACTTGAGGTTACATGGTTACTAAAGCTTGTACACAGGTTAAAAAAGGGGGAAAATTTGATTGGTTAACTTCCATTGATGTTTATTTTCTTATATGCAATGAAATGTTATGTGAAATTTTTTCTATAGTACTGGACAGGATAAAACTTTACTCATGCCAAGTATTTCTTTATTTGAAACAAAGATATATTCTGCACAATGTTTTGAAAAGTGCAAATTTAACAAAGACTAATAGGGGAAAATCAATGGTGGTATTACACCTAATATGGGAAGCTGTACATGCACTTTTGACCTTGTGAGTACTCTCATGTGTTAAAATTTCTTGCTATTTAAGTGAAATATTACAAATAATGAAATATTCTGAGTGGATTGAGTCTCCAAAACACATTTTATAAGAAAATTTCCTTGAAATAGGACTTTACCATGAATATTAGTTGACAGAACAAGCCATACTTAGAGTTTGGGTGAGCTTTTTCTCCTTATTTATTATATTCTGCTATACTAGAAATTTTTTCCTAGGAAATACTTAAATAAATATATAGTTTTAAGTAAATGAAATTATTTTTAAAGCAGTAACAACAAGTTATTCACCAAAAGAGAAGCTTTTTATGTCCCTCTCTGGGACGCGGCGTAAATTTAAGTTTTACGTAAGGACTTATTGAAACCTCCTTGGAGACAGCAAACTTTTATACGGATAGTTCATTCAGCTTGAATACTTCAATTAATCATTTATTATAACATTTCTATCATAAATGAGTGAAAGTTACCCCAGAATTTTTATTTATTGGCCTAAAAAGTAGAAATTTTGAGGAAATGAGAGGTATAAATGGACCAAAAGAGACCTTATAAGGAAGACAAAGAGGTCCATTAGTACTATTTATCATCCTAAAGTCATCTTTTGTATCATATTCAACTGTTTGTAGGCAGATGAGATAAATATTTGATCATTTATTGGTCTACACTATATTCTATCATGATGCGGCTGGGTTTGGATTTTTAGAAGAAATTTTGCTCGAATCGCTGTAGATGTCGTCTAACATTATACTAGATTTTTCTCAAATTATTGAACTGATTATGACAAAACTTGACAGGAATGCTTGAAATAATCCGTATTACAAAGGAAAAAAGTCACATTCAGTTTATTTAACAAAAAAGTCTTCTTTAGGTGTAATACCACCAAATCATAGTACGTCACATCCGGTTGCATACGAAAATAGGTCTAAAAAAATATTCCCTTGAATTTGACAGTTGTAGGTAATTGATCCTACATTTCATTGCAGTAAAACATTTCTGGGTCATAAACATATATCTTGGGTATTTCAAAGCACCATTATTTTTTTATTTGGGGTTTCTATAAAATATTTTGGAAACTTGAGGTTACATGGTTACTAAAGCTTGTACACAGGTTAAAAAAGGGGGAAAATTTGATTGGTTAACTTCCATTGATGTTTATTTTCTTATATGCAATGAAATGTTATGTGAAATTTTTTCTATAGTACTGGACAGGATAAAACTTTACTCATGCCAAGTATTTCTTTATTTGAAACAAAGATATATTCTGCACAATGTTTTGAAAAGTGCAAATTTAACAAAGACTAATAGGGGAAAATCAATGGTGGTATTACACCTAATATGGGAAGCTGTACATGCACTTTTGACCTTGTGAGTACTCTCATGTGTTAAAATTTCTTGCTATTTAAGTGAAATATTACAAATAATGAAATATTCTGAGTGGATTGAGTCTCCAAAACACATTTTATAAGAAAATTTCCTTGAAATAGGACTTTACCATGAATATTAGTTGACAGAACAAGCCATACTTAGAGTTTGGGTGAGCTTTTTCTCCTTATTTATTATATTCTGCTATACTAGAAATTTTTTCCTAGGAAATACTTAAATAAATATATAGTTTTAAGTAAATGAAATTATTTTTAAAGCAGTAACAACAAGTTATTCACCAAAAGAGAAGCTTTTTATGTCCCTCTCTGGGACGCGGCGTAAATTTAAGTTTTACGTAAGGACTTATTGAAACCTCCTTGGAGACAGCAAACTTTTATACGGATAGTTCATTCAGCTTGAATACTTCAATTAATCATTTATTATAACATTTCTATCATAAATGAGTGAAAGTTACCCCAGAATTTTTATTTATTGGCCTAAAAAGTAGAAATTTTGAGGAAATGAGAGGTATAAATGGACCAAAAGAGACCTTATAAGGAAGACAAAGAGGTCCATTAGTACTATTTATCATCCTAAAGTCATCTTTTGTATCATATTCAACTGTTTGTAGGCAGATGAGATAAATATTTGATCATTTATTGGTCTACACTATATTCTATCATGATGCGGCTGGGTTTGGATTTTTAGAAGAAATTTTGCTCGAATCGCTGTAGATGTCGTCTAACATTATACTAGATTTTTCTCAAATTATTGAACTGATTATGACAAAACTTGACAGGAATGCTTGAAATAATCCGTATTACAAAGGAAAAAAGTCACATTCAGTTTATTTAACAAAAAAGTCTTCTTTAGGTGTAATACCACCAAATCATAGTACGTCACATCCGGTTGCATACGAAAATAGGTCTAAAAAAATATTCCCTTGAATTTGACAGTTGTAGGTAATTGATCCTACATTTCATTGCAGTAAAACATTTCTGGGTCATAAACATATATCTTGGGTATTTCAAAGCACCATTATTTTTTTATTTGGGGTTTCTATAAAATATTTTGGAAACTTGAGGTTACATGGTTACTAAAGCTTGTACACAGGTTAAAAAAGGGGGAAAATTTGATTGGTTAACTTCCATTGATGTTTATTTTCTTATATGCAATGAAATGTTATGTGAAATTTTTTCTATAGTACTGGACAGGATAAAACTTTACTCATGCCAAGTATTTCTTTATTTGAAACAAAGATATATTCTGCACAATGTTTTGAAAAGTGCAAATTTAACAAAGACTAATAGGGGAAAATCAATGGTGGTATTACACCTAATATGGGAAGCTGTACATGCACTTTTGACCTTGTGAGTACTCTCATGTGTTAAAATTTCTTGCTATTTAAGTGAAATATTACAAATAATGAAATATTCTGAGTGGATTGAGTCTCCAAAACACATTTTATAAGAAAATTTCCTTGAAATAGGACTTTACCATGAATATTAGTTGACAGAACAAGCCATACTTAGAGTTTGGGTGAGCTTTTTCTCCTTATTTATTATATTCTGCTATACTAGAAATTTTTTCCTAGGAAATACTTAAATAAATATATAGTTTTAAGTAAATGAAATTATTTTTAAAGCAGTAACAACAAGTTATTCACCAAAAGAGAAGCTTTTTATGTCCCTCTCTGGGACGCGGCGTAAATTTAAGTTTTACGTAAGGACTTATTGAAACCTCCTTGGAGACAGCAAACTTTTATACGGATAGTTCATTCAGCTTGAATACTTCAATTAATCATTTATTATAACATTTCTATCATAAATGAGTGAAAGTTACCCCAGAATTTTTATTTATTGGCCTAAAAAGTAGAAATTTTGAGGAAATGAGAGGTATAAATGGACCAAAAGAGACCTTATAAGGAAGACAAAGAGGTCCATTAGTACTATTTATCATCCTAAAGTCATCTTTTGTATCATATTCAACTGTTTGTAGGCAGATGAGATAAATATTTGATCATTTATTGGTCTACACTATATTCTATCATGATGCGGCTGGGTTTGGATTTTTAGAAGAAATTTTGCTCGAATCGCTGTAGATGTCGTCTAACATTATACTAGATTTTTCTCAAATTATTGAACTGATTATGACAAAACTTGACAGGAATGCTTGAAATAATCCGTATTACAAAGGAAAAAAGTCACATTCAGTTTATTTAACAAAAAAGTCTTCTTTAGGTGTAATACCACCAAATCATAGTACGTCACATCCGGTTGCATACGAAAATAGGTCTAAAAAAATATTCCCTTGAATTTGACAGTTGTAGGTAATTGATCCTACATTTCATTGCAGTAAAACATTTCTGGGTCATAAACATATATCTTGGGTATTTCAAAGCACCATTATTTTTTTATTTGGGGTTTCTATAAAATATTTTGGAAACTTGAGGTTACATGGTTACTAAAGCTTGTACACAGGTTAAAAAAGGGGGAAAATTTGATTGGTTAACTTCCATTGATGTTTATTTTCTTATATGCAATGAAATGTTATGTGAAATTTTTTCTATAGTACTGGACAGGATAAAACTTTACTCATGCCAAGTATTTCTTTATTTGAAACAAAGATATATTCTGCACAATGTTTTGAAAAGTGCAAATTTAACAAAGACTAATAGGGGAAAATCAATGGTGGTATTACACCTAATATGGGAAGCTGTACATGCACTTTTGACCTTGTGAGTACTCTCATGTGTTAAAATTTCTTGCTATTTAAGTGAAATATTACAAATAATGAAATATTCTGAGTGGATTGAGTCTCCAAAACACATTTTATAAGAAAATTTCCTTGAAATAGGACTTTACCATGAATATTAGTTGACAGAACAAGCCATACTTAGAGTTTGGGTGAGCTTTTTCTCCTTATTTATTATATTCTGCTATACTAGAAATTTTTTCCTAGGAAATACTTAAATAAATATATAGTTTTAAGTAAATGAAATTATTTTTAAAGCAGTAACAACAAGTTATTCACCAAAAGAGAAGCTTTTTATGTCCCTCTCTGGGACGCGGCGTAAATTTAAGTTTTACGTAAGGACTTATTGAAACCTCCTTGGAGACAGCAAACTTTTATACGGATAGTTCATTCAGCTTGAATACTTCAATTAATCATTTATTATAACATTTCTATCATAAATGAGTGAAAGTTACCCCAGAATTTTTATTTATTGGCCTAAAAAGTAGAAATTTTGAGGAAATGAGAGGTATAAATGGACCAAAAGAGACCTTATAAGGAAGACAAAGAGGTCCATTAGTACTATTTATCATCCTAAAGTCATCTTTTGTATCATATTCAACTGTTTGTAGGCAGATGAGATAAATATTTGATCATTTATTGGTCTACACTATATTCTATCATGATGCGGCTGGGTTTGGATTTTTAGAAGAAATTTTGCTCGAATCGCTGTAGATGTCGTCTAACATTATACTAGATTTTTCTCAAATTATTGAACTGATTATGACAAAACTTGACAGGAATGCTTGAAATAATCCGTATTACAAAGGAAAAAAGTCACATTCAGTTTATTTAACAAAAAAGTCTTCTTTAGGTGTAATACCACCAAATCATAGTACGTCACATCCGGTTGCATACGAAAATAGGTCTAAAAAAATATTCCCTTGAATTTGACAGTTGTAGGTAATTGATCCTACATTTCATTGCAGTAAAACATTTCTGGGTCATAAACATATATCTTGGGTATTTCAAAGCACCATTATTTTTTTATTTGGGGTTTCTATAAAATATTTTGGAAACTTGAGGTTACATGGTTACTAAAGCTTGTACACAGGTTAAAAAAGGGGGAAAATTTGATTGGTTAACTTCCATTGATGTTTATTTTCTTATATGCAATGAAATGTTATGTGAAATTTTTTCTATAGTACTGGACAGGATAAAACTTTACTCATGCCAAGTATTTCTTTATTTGAAACAAAGATATATTCTGCACAATGTTTTGAAAAGTGCAAATTTAACAAAGACTAATAGGGGAAAATCAATGGTGGTATTACACCTAATATGGGAAGCTGTACATGCACTTTTGACCTTGTGAGTACTCTCATGTGTTAAAATTTCTTGCTATTTAAGTGAAATATTACAAATAATGAAATATTCTGAGTGGATTGAGTCTCCAAAACACATTTTATAAGAAAATTTCCTTGAAATAGGACTTTACCATGAATATTAGTTGACAGAACAAGCCATACTTAGAGTTTGGGTGAGCTTTTTCTCCTTATTTATTATATTCTGCTATACTAGAAATTTTTTCCTAGGAAATACTTAAATAAATATATAGTTTTAAGTAAATGAAATTATTTTTAAAGCAGTAACAACAAGTTATTCACCAAAAGAGAAGCTTTTTATGTCCCTCTCTGGGACGCGGCGTAAATTTAAGTTTTACGTAAGGACTTATTGAAACCTCCTTGGAGACAGCAAACTTTTATACGGATAGTTCATTCAGCTTGAATACTTCAATTAATCATTTATTATAACATTTCTATCATAAATGAGTGAAAGTTACCCCAGAATTTTTATTTATTGGCCTAAAAAGTAGAAATTTTGAGGAAATGAGAGGTATAAATGGACCAAAAGAGACCTTATAAGGAAGACAAAGAGGTCCATTAGTACTATTTATCATCCTAAAGTCATCTTTTGTATCATATTCAACTGTTTGTAGGCAGATGAGATAAATATTTGATCATTTATTGGTCTACACTATATTCTATCATGATGCGGCTGGGTTTGGATTTTTAGAAGAAATTTTGCTCGAATCGCTGTAGATGTCGTCTAACATTATACTAGATTTTTCTCAAATTATTGAACTGATTATGACAAAACTTGACAGGAATGCTTGAAATAATCCGTATTACAAAGGAAAAAAGTCACATTCAGTTTATTTAACAAAAAAGTCTTCTTTAGGTGTAATACCACCAAATCATAGTACGTCACATCCGGTTGCATACGAAAATAGGTCTAAAAAAATATTCCCTTGAATTTGACAGTTGTAGGTAATTGATCCTACATTTCATTGCAGTAAAACATTTCTGGGTCATAAACATATATCTTGGGTATTTCAAAGCACCATTATTTTTTTATTTGGGGTTTCTATAAAATATTTTGGAAACTTGAGGTTACATGGTTACTAAAGCTTGTACACAGGTTAAAAAAGGGGGAAAATTTGATTGGTTAACTTCCATTGATGTTTATTTTCTTATATGCAATGAAATGTTATGTGAAATTTTTTCTATAGTACTGGACAGGATAAAACTTTACTCATGCCAAGTATTTCTTTATTTGAAACAAAGATATATTCTGCACAATGTTTTGAAAAGTGCAAATTTAACAAAGACTAATAGGGGAAAATCAATGGTGGTATTACACCTAATATGGGAAGCTGTACATGCACTTTTGACCTTGTGAGTACTCTCATGTGTTAAAATTTCTTGCTATTTAAGTGAAATATTACAAATAATGAAATATTCTGAGTGGATTGAGTCTCCAAAACACATTTTATAAGAAAATTTCCTTGAAATAGGACTTTACCATGAATATTAGTTGACAGAACAAGCCATACTTAGAGTTTGGGTGAGCTTTTTCTCCTTATTTATTATATTCTGCTATACTAGAAATTTTTTCCTAGGAAATACTTAAATAAATATATAGTTTTAAGTAAATGAAATTATTTTTAAAGCAGTAACAACAAGTTATTCACCAAAAGAGAAGCTTTTTATGTCCCTCTCTGGGACGCGGCGTAAATTTAAGTTTTACGTAAGGACTTATTGAAACCTCCTTGGAGACAGCAAACTTTTATACGGATAGTTCATTCAGCTTGAATACTTCAATTAATCATTTATTATAACATTTCTATCATAAATGAGTGAAAGTTACCCCAGAATTTTTATTTATTGGCCTAAAAAGTAGAAATTTTGAGGAAATGAGAGGTATAAATGGACCAAAAGAGACCTTATAAGGAAGACAAAGAGGTCCATTAGTACTATTTATCATCCTAAAGTCATCTTTTGTATCATATTCAACTGTTTGTAGGCAGATGAGATAAATATTTGATCATTTATTGGTCTACACTATATTCTATCATGATGCGGCTGGGTTTGGATTTTTAGAAGAAATTTTGCTCGAATCGCTGTAGATGTCGTCTAACATTATACTAGATTTTTCTCAAATTATTGAACTGATTATGACAAAACTTGACAGGAATGCTTGAAATAATCCGTATTACAAAGGAAAAAAGTCACATTCAGTTTATTTAACAAAAAAGTCTTCTTTAGGTGTAATACCACCAAATCATAGTACGTCACATCCGGTTGCATACGAAAATAGGTCTAAAAAAATATTCCCTTGAATTTGACAGTTGTAGGTAATTGATCCTACATTTCATTGCAGTAAAACATTTCTGGGTCATAAACATATATCTTGGGTATTTCAAAGCACCATTATTTTTTTATTTGGGGTTTCTATAAAATATTTTGGAAACTTGAGGTTACATGGTTACTAAAGCTTGTACACAGGTTAAAAAAGGGGGAAAATTTGATTGGTTAACTTCCATTGATGTTTATTTTCTTATATGCAATGAAATGTTATGTGAAATTTTTTCTATAGTACTGGACAGGATAAAACTTTACTCATGCCAAGTATTTCTTTATTTGAAACAAAGATATATTCTGCACAATGTTTTGAAAAGTGCAAATTTAACAAAGACTAATAGGGGAAAATCAATGGTGGTATTACACCTAATATGGGAAGCTGTACATGCACTTTTGACCTTGTGAGTACTCTCATGTGTTAAAATTTCTTGCTATTTAAGTGAAATATTACAAATAATGAAATATTCTGAGTGGATTGAGTCTCCAAAACACATTTTATAAGAAAATTTCCTTGAAATAGGACTTTACCATGAATATTAGTTGACAGAACAAGCCATACTTAGAGTTTGGGTGAGCTTTTTCTCCTTATTTATTATATTCTGCTATACTAGAAATTTTTTCCTAGGAAATACTTAAATAAATATATAGTTTTAAGTAAATGAAATTATTTTTAAAGCAGTAACAACAAGTTATTCACCAAAAGAGAAGCTTTTTATGTCCCTCTCTGGGACGCGGCGTAAATTTAAGTTTTACGTAAGGACTTATTGAAACCTCCTTGGAGACAGCAAACTTTTATACGGATAGTTCATTCAGCTTGAATACTTCAATTAATCATTTATTATAACATTTCTATCATAAATGAGTGAAAGTTACCCCAGAATTTTTATTTATTGGCCTAAAAAGTAGAAATTTTGAGGAAATGAGAGGTATAAATGGACCAAAAGAGACCTTATAAGGAAGACAAAGAGGTCCATTAGTACTATTTATCATCCTAAAGTCATCTTTTGTATCATATTCAACTGTTTGTAGGCAGATGAGATAAATATTTGATCATTTATTGGTCTACACTATATTCTATCATGATGCGGCTGGGTTTGGATTTTTAGAAGAAATTTTGCTCGAATCGCTGTAGATGTCGTCTAACATTATACTAGATTTTTCTCAAATTATTGAACTGATTATGACAAAACTTGACAGGAATGCTTGAAATAATCCGTATTACAAAGGAAAAAAGTCACATTCAGTTTATTTAACAAAAAAGTCTTCTTTAGGTGTAATACCACCAAATCATAGTACGTCACATCCGGTTGCATACGAAAATAGGTCTAAAAAAATATTCCCTTGAATTTGACAGTTGTAGGTAATTGATCCTACATTTCATTGCAGTAAAACATTTCTGGGTCATAAACATATATCTTGGGTATTTCAAAGCACCATTATTTTTTTATTTGGGGTTTCTATAAAATATTTTGGAAACTTGAGGTTACATGGTTACTAAAGCTTGTACACAGGTTAAAAAAGGGGGAAAATTTGATTGGTTAACTTCCATTGATGTTTATTTTCTTATATGCAATGAAATGTTATGTGAAATTTTTTCTATAGTACTGGACAGGATAAAACTTTACTCATGCCAAGTATTTCTTTATTTGAAACAAAGATATATTCTGCACAATGTTTTGAAAAGTGCAAATTTAACAAAGACTAATAGGGGAAAATCAATGGTGGTATTACACCTAATATGGGAAGCTGTACATGCACTTTTGACCTTGTGAGTACTCTCATGTGTTAAAATTTCTTGCTATTTAAGTGAAATATTACAAATAATGAAATATTCTGAGTGGATTGAGTCTCCAAAACACATTTTATAAGAAAATTTCCTTGAAATAGGACTTTACCATGAATATTAGTTGACAGAACAAGCCATACTTAGAGTTTGGGTGAGCTTTTTCTCCTTATTTATTATATTCTGCTATACTAGAAATTTTTTCCTAGGAAATACTTAAATAAATATATAGTTTTAAGTAAATGAAATTATTTTTAAAGCAGTAACAACAAGTTATTCACCAAAAGAGAAGCTTTTTATGTCCCTCTCTGGGACGCGGCGTAAATTTAAGTTTTACGTAAGGACTTATTGAAACCTCCTTGGAGACAGCAAACTTTTATACGGATAGTTCATTCAGCTTGAATACTTCAATTAATCATTTATTATAACATTTCTATCATAAATGAGTGAAAGTTACCCCAGAATTTTTATTTATTGGCCTAAAAAGTAGAAATTTTGAGGAAATGAGAGGTATAAATGGACCAAAAGAGACCTTATAAGGAAGACAAAGAGGTCCATTAGTACTATTTATCATCCTAAAGTCATCTTTTGTATCATATTCAACTGTTTGTAGGCAGATGAGATAAATATTTGATCATTTATTGGTCTACACTATATTCTATCATGATGCGGCTGGGTTTGGATTTTTAGAAGAAATTTTGCTCGAATCGCTGTAGATGTCGTCTAACATTATACTAGATTTTTCTCAAATTATTGAACTGATTATGACAAAACTTGACAGGAATGCTTGAAATAATCCGTATTACAAAGGAAAAAAGTCACATTCAGTTTATTTAACAAAAAAGTCTTCTTTAGGTGTAATACCACCAAATCATAGTACGTCACATCCGGTTGCATACGAAAATAGGTCTAAAAAAATATTCCCTTGAATTTGACAGTTGTAGGTAATTGATCCTACATTTCATTGCAGTAAAACATTTCTGGGTCATAAACATATATCTTGGGTATTTCAAAGCACCATTATTTTTTTATTTGGGGTTTCTATAAAATATTTTGGAAACTTGAGGTTACATGGTTACTAAAGCTTGTACACAGGTTAAAAAAGGGGGAAAATTTGATTGGTTAACTTCCATTGATGTTTATTTTCTTATATGCAATGAAATGTTATGTGAAATTTTTTCTATAGTACTGGACAGGATAAAACTTTACTCATGCCAAGTATTTCTTTATTTGAAACAAAGATATATTCTGCACAATGTTTTGAAAAGTGCAAATTTAACAAAGACTAATAGGGGAAAATCAATGGTGGTATTACACCTAATATGGGAAGCTGTACATGCACTTTTGACCTTGTGAGTACTCTCATGTGTTAAAATTTCTTGCTATTTAAGTGAAATATTACAAATAATGAAATATTCTGAGTGGATTGAGTCTCCAAAACACATTTTATAAGAAAATTTCCTTGAAATAGGACTTTACCATGAATATTAGTTGACAGAACAAGCCATACTTAGAGTTTGGGTGAGCTTTTTCTCCTTATTTATTATATTCTGCTATACTAGAAATTTTTTCCTAGGAAATACTTAAATAAATATATAGTTTTAAGTAAATGAAATTATTTTTAAAGCAGTAACAACAAGTTATTCACCAAAAGAGAAGCTTTTTATGTCCCTCTCTGGGACGCGGCGTAAATTTAAGTTTTACGTAAGGACTTATTGAAACCTCCTTGGAGACAGCAAACTTTTATACGGATAGTTCATTCAGCTTGAATACTTCAATTAATCATTTATTATAACATTTCTATCATAAATGAGTGAAAGTTACCCCAGAATTTTTATTTATTGGCCTAAAAAGTAGAAATTTTGAGGAAATGAGAGGTATAAATGGACCAAAAGAGACCTTATAAGGAAGACAAAGAGGTCCATTAGTACTATTTATCATCCTAAAGTCATCTTTTGTATCATATTCAACTGTTTGTAGGCAGATGAGATAAATATTTGATCATTTATTGGTCTACACTATATTCTATCATGATGCGGCTGGGTTTGGATTTTTAGAAGAAATTTTGCTCGAATCGCTGTAGATGTCGTCTAACATTATACTAGATTTTTCTCAAATTATTGAACTGATTATGACAAAACTTGACAGGAATGCTTGAAATAATCCGTATTACAAAGGAAAAAAGTCACATTCAGTTTATTTAACAAAAAAGTCTTCTTTAGGTGTAATACCACCAAATCATAGTACGTCACATCCGGTTGCATACGAAAATAGGTCTAAAAAAATATTCCCTTGAATTTGACAGTTGTAGGTAATTGATCCTACATTTCATTGCAGTAAAACATTTCTGGGTCATAAACATATATCTTGGGTATTTCAAAGCACCATTATTTTTTTATTTGGGGTTTCTATAAAATATTTTGGAAACTTGAGGTTACATGGTTACTAAAGCTTGTACACAGGTTAAAAAAGGGGGAAAATTTGATTGGTTAACTTCCATTGATGTTTATTTTCTTATATGCAATGAAATGTTATGTGAAATTTTTTCTATAGTACTGGACAGGATAAAACTTTACTCATGCCAAGTATTTCTTTATTTGAAACAAAGATATATTCTGCACAATGTTTTGAAAAGTGCAAATTTAACAAAGACTAATAGGGGAAAATCAATGGTGGTATTACACCTAATATGGGAAGCTGTACATGCACTTTTGACCTTGTGAGTACTCTCATGTGTTAAAATTTCTTGCTATTTAAGTGAAATATTACAAATAATGAAATATTCTGAGTGGATTGAGTCTCCAAAACACATTTTATAAGAAAATTTCCTTGAAATAGGACTTTACCATGAATATTAGTTGACAGAACAAGCCATACTTAGAGTTTGGGTGAGCTTTTTCTCCTTATTTATTATATTCTGCTATACTAGAAATTTTTTCCTAGGAAATACTTAAATAAATATATAGTTTTAAGTAAATGAAATTATTTTTAAAGCAGTAACAACAAGTTATTCACCAAAAGAGAAGCTTTTTATGTCCCTCTCTGGGACGCGGCGTAAATTTAAGTTTTACGTAAGGACTTATTGAAACCTCCTTGGAGACAGCAAACTTTTATACGGATAGTTCATTCAGCTTGAATACTTCAATTAATCATTTATTATAACATTTCTATCATAAATGAGTGAAAGTTACCCCAGAATTTTTATTTATTGGCCTAAAAAGTAGAAATTTTGAGGAAATGAGAGGTATAAATGGACCAAAAGAGACCTTATAAGGAAGACAAAGAGGTCCATTAGTACTATTTATCATCCTAAAGTCATCTTTTGTATCATATTCAACTGTTTGTAGGCAGATGAGATAAATATTTGATCATTTATTGGTCTACACTATATTCTATCATGATGCGGCTGGGTTTGGATTTTTAGAAGAAATTTTGCTCGAATCGCTGTAGATGTCGTCTAACATTATACTAGATTTTTCTCAAATTATTGAACTGATTATGACAAAACTTGACAGGAATGCTTGAAATAATCCGTATTACAAAGGAAAAAAGTCACATTCAGTTTATTTAACAAAAAAGTCTTCTTTAGGTGTAATACCACCAAATCATAGTACGTCACATCCGGTTGCATACGAAAATAGGTCTAAAAAAATATTCCCTTGAATTTGACAGTTGTAGGTAATTGATCCTACATTTCATTGCAGTAAAACATTTCTGGGTCATAAACATATATCTTGGGTATTTCAAAGCACCATTATTTTTTTATTTGGGGTTTCTATAAAATATTTTGGAAACTTGAGGTTACATGGTTACTAAAGCTTGTACACAGGTTAAAAAAGGGGGAAAATTTGATTGGTTAACTTCCATTGATGTTTATTTTCTTATATGCAATGAAATGTTATGTGAAATTTTTTCTATAGTACTGGACAGGATAAAACTTTACTCATGCCAAGTATTTCTTTATTTGAAACAAAGATATATTCTGCACAATGTTTTGAAAAGTGCAAATTTAACAAAGACTAATAGGGGAAAATCAATGGTGGTATTACACCTAATATGGGAAGCTGTACATGCACTTTTGACCTTGTGAGTACTCTCATGTGTTAAAATTTCTTGCTATTTAAGTGAAATATTACAAATAATGAAATATTCTGAGTGGATTGAGTCTCCAAAACACATTTTATAAGAAAATTTCCTTGAAATAGGACTTTACCATGAATATTAGTTGACAGAACAAGCCATACTTAGAGTTTGGGTGAGCTTTTTCTCCTTATTTATTATATTCTGCTATACTAGAAATTTTTTCCTAGGAAATACTTAAATAAATATATAGTTTTAAGTAAATGAAATTATTTTTAAAGCAGTAACAACAAGTTATTCACCAAAAGAGAAGCTTTTTATGTCCCTCTCTGGGACGCGGCGTAAATTTAAGTTTTACGTAAGGACTTATTGAAACCTCCTTGGAGACAGCAAACTTTTATACGGATAGTTCATTCAGCTTGAATACTTCAATTAATCATTTATTATAACATTTCTATCATAAATGAGTGAAAGTTACCCCAGAATTTTTATTTATTGGCCTAAAAAGTAGAAATTTTGAGGAAATGAGAGGTATAAATGGACCAAAAGAGACCTTATAAGGAAGACAAAGAGGTCCATTAGTACTATTTATCATCCTAAAGTCATCTTTTGTATCATATTCAACTGTTTGTAGGCAGATGAGATAAATATTTGATCATTTATTGGTCTACACTATATTCTATCATGATGCGGCTGGGTTTGGATTTTTAGAAGAAATTTTGCTCGAATCGCTGTAGATGTCGTCTAACATTATACTAGATTTTTCTCAAATTATTGAACTGATTATGACAAAACTTGACAGGAATGCTTGAAATAATCCGTATTACAAAGGAAAAAAGTCACATTCAGTTTATTTAACAAAAAAGTCTTCTTTAGGTGTAATACCACCAAATCATAGTACGTCACATCCGGTTGCATACGAAAATAGGTCTAAAAAAATATTCCCTTGAATTTGACAGTTGTAGGTAATTGATCCTACATTTCATTGCAGTAAAACATTTCTGGGTCATAAACATATATCTTGGGTATTTCAAAGCACCATTATTTTTTTATTTGGGGTTTCTATAAAATATTTTGGAAACTTGAGGTTACATGGTTACTAAAGCTTGTACACAGGTTAAAAAAGGGGGAAAATTTGATTGGTTAACTTCCATTGATGTTTATTTTCTTATATGCAATGAAATGTTATGTGAAATTTTTTCTATAGTACTGGACAGGATAAAACTTTACTCATGCCAAGTATTTCTTTATTTGAAACAAAGATATATTCTGCACAATGTTTTGAAAAGTGCAAATTTAACAAAGACTAATAGGGGAAAATCAATGGTGGTATTACACCTAATATGGGAAGCTGTACATGCACTTTTGACCTTGTGAGTACTCTCATGTGTTAAAATTTCTTGCTATTTAAGTGAAATATTACAAATAATGAAATATTCTGAGTGGATTGAGTCTCCAAAACACATTTTATAAGAAAATTTCCTTGAAATAGGACTTTACCATGAATATTAGTTGACAGAACAAGCCATACTTAGAGTTTGGGTGAGCTTTTTCTCCTTATTTATTATATTCTGCTATACTAGAAATTTTTTCCTAGGAAATACTTAAATAAATATATAGTTTTAAGTAAATGAAATTATTTTTAAAGCAGTAACAACAAGTTATTCACCAAAAGAGAAGCTTTTTATGTCCCTCTCTGGGACGCGGCGTAAATTTAAGTTTTACGTAAGGACTTATTGAAACCTCCTTGGAGACAGCAAACTTTTATACGGATAGTTCATTCAGCTTGAATACTTCAATTAATCATTTATTATAACATTTCTATCATAAATGAGTGAAAGTTACCCCAGAATTTTTATTTATTGGCCTAAAAAGTAGAAATTTTGAGGAAATGAGAGGTATAAATGGACCAAAAGAGACCTTATAAGGAAGACAAAGAGGTCCATTAGTACTATTTATCATCCTAAAGTCATCTTTTGTATCATATTCAACTGTTTGTAGGCAGATGAGATAAATATTTGATCATTTATTGGTCTACACTATATTCTATCATGATGCGGCTGGGTTTGGATTTTTAGAAGAAATTTTGCTCGAATCGCTGTAGATGTCGTCTAACATTATACTAGATTTTTCTCAAATTATTGAACTGATTATGACAAAACTTGACAGGAATGCTTGAAATAATCCGTATTACAAAGGAAAAAAGTCACATTCAGTTTATTTAACAAAAAAGTCTTCTTTAGGTGTAATACCACCAAATCATAGTACGTCACATCCGGTTGCATACGAAAATAGGTCTAAAAAAATATTCCCTTGAATTTGACAGTTGTAGGTAATTGATCCTACATTTCATTGCAGTAAAACATTTCTGGGTCATAAACATATATCTTGGGTATTTCAAAGCACCATTATTTTTTTATTTGGGGTTTCTATAAAATATTTTGGAAACTTGAGGTTACATGGTTACTAAAGCTTGTACACAGGTTAAAAAAGGGGGAAAATTTGATTGGTTAACTTCCATTGATGTTTATTTTCTTATATGCAATGAAATGTTATGTGAAATTTTTTCTATAGTACTGGACAGGATAAAACTTTACTCATGCCAAGTATTTCTTTATTTGAAACAAAGATATATTCTGCACAATGTTTTGAAAAGTGCAAATTTAACAAAGACTAATAGGGGAAAATCAATGGTGGTATTACACCTAATATGGGAAGCTGTACATGCACTTTTGACCTTGTGAGTACTCTCATGTGTTAAAATTTCTTGCTATTTAAGTGAAATATTACAAATAATGAAATATTCTGAGTGGATTGAGTCTCCAAAACACATTTTATAAGAAAATTTCCTTGAAATAGGACTTTACCATGAATATTAGTTGACAGAACAAGCCATACTTAGAGTTTGGGTGAGCTTTTTCTCCTTATTTATTATATTCTGCTATACTAGAAATTTTTTCCTAGGAAATACTTAAATAAATATATAGTTTTAAGTAAATGAAATTATTTTTAAAGCAGTAACAACAAGTTATTCACCAAAAGAGAAGCTTTTTATGTCCCTCTCTGGGACGCGGCGTAAATTTAAGTTTTACGTAAGGACTTATTGAAACCTCCTTGGAGACAGCAAACTTTTATACGGATAGTTCATTCAGCTTGAATACTTCAATTAATCATTTATTATAACATTTCTATCATAAATGAGTGAAAGTTACCCCAGAATTTTTATTTATTGGCCTAAAAAGTAGAAATTTTGAGGAAATGAGAGGTATAAATGGACCAAAAGAGACCTTATAAGGAAGACAAAGAGGTCCATTAGTACTATTTATCATCCTAAAGTCATCTTTTGTATCATATTCAACTGTTTGTAGGCAGATGAGATAAATATTTGATCATTTATTGGTCTACACTATATTCTATCATGATGCGGCTGGGTTTGGATTTTTAGAAGAAATTTTGCTCGAATCGCTGTAGATGTCGTCTAACATTATACTAGATTTTTCTCAAATTATTGAACTGATTATGACAAAACTTGACAGGAATGCTTGAAATAATCCGTATTACAAAGGAAAAAAGTCACATTCAGTTTATTTAACAAAAAAGTCTTCTTTAGGTGTAATACCACCAAATCATAGTACGTCACATCCGGTTGCATACGAAAATAGGTCTAAAAAAATATTCCCTTGAATTTGACAGTTGTAGGTAATTGATCCTACATTTCATTGCAGTAAAACATTTCTGGGTCATAAACATATATCTTGGGTATTTCAAAGCACCATTATTTTTTTATTTGGGGTTTCTATAAAATATTTTGGAAACTTGAGGTTACATGGTTACTAAAGCTTGTACACAGGTTAAAAAAGGGGGAAAATTTGATTGGTTAACTTCCATTGATGTTTATTTTCTTATATGCAATGAAATGTTATGTGAAATTTTTTCTATAGTACTGGACAGGATAAAACTTTACTCATGCCAAGTATTTCTTTATTTGAAACAAAGATATATTCTGCACAATGTTTTGAAAAGTGCAAATTTAACAA
This sequence comes from Mytilus californianus, assembly GCF_021869535.1. Taxonomy (NCBI): domain Eukaryota; kingdom Metazoa; phylum Mollusca; class Bivalvia; order Mytilida; family Mytilidae; genus Mytilus; species Mytilus californianus. Next base: position 68,132,560 of record NW_026262690.1, read on the forward strand.
AGACTAATAGGGGAAAATCAATGGTGGTATTACACCTAATATGGGAAGCTGTACATGCACTTTTGACCTTGTGAGTACTCTCATGTGTTAAAATTTCTTGCTATTTAAGTGAAATATTACAAATAATGAAATATTCTGAGTGGATTGAGTCTCCAAAACACATTTTATAAGAAAATTTCCTTGAAATAGGACTTTACCATGAATATTAGTTGACAGAACAAGCCATACTTAGAGTTTGGGTGAGCTTTTTCTCCTTATTTATTATATTCTGCTATACTAGAAATTTTTTCCTAGGAAATACTTAAATAAATATATAGTTTTAAGTAAATGAAATTATTTTTAAAGCAGTAACAACAAGTTATTCACCAAAAGAGAAGCTTTTTATGTCCCTCTCTGGGACGCGGCGTAAATTTAAGTTTTACGTAAGGACTTATTGAAACCTCCTTGGAGACAGCAAACTTTTATACGGATAGTTCATTCAGCTTGAATACTTCAATTAATCATTTATTATAACATTTCTATCATAAATGAGTGAAAGTTACCCCAGAATTTTTATTTATTGGCCTAAAAAGTAGAAATTTTGAGGAAATGAGAGGTATAAATGGACCAAAAGAGACCTTATAAGGAAGACAAAGAGGTCCATTAGTACTATTTATCATCCTAAAGTCATCTTTTGTATCATATTCAACTGTTTGTAGGCAGATGAGATAAATATTTGATCATTTATTGGTCTACACTATATTCTATCATGATGCGGCTGGGTTTGGATTTTTAGAAGAAATTTTGCTCGAATCGCTGTAGATGTCGTCTAACATTATACTAGATTTTTCTCAAATTATTGAACTGATTATGACAAAACTTGACAGGAATGCTTGAAATAATCCGTATTACAAAGGAAAAAAGTCACATTCAGTTTATTTAACAAAAAAGTCTTCTTTAGGTGTAATACCACCAAATCATAGTACGTCACATCCGGTTGCATACGAAAATAGGTCTAAAAAAATATTCCCTTGAATTTGACAGTTGTAGGTAATTGATCCTACATTTCATTGCAGTAAAACATTTCTGGGTCATAAACATATATCTTGGGTATTTCAAAGCACCATTATTTTTTTATTTGGGGTTTCTATAAAATATTTTGGAAACTTGAGGTTACATGGTTACTAAAGCTTGTACACAGGTTAAAAAAGGGGGAAAATTTGATTGGTTAACTTCCATTGATGTTTATTTTCTTATATGCAATGAAATGTTATGTGAAATTTTTTCTATAGTACTGGACAGGATAAAACTTTACTCATGCCAAGTATTTCTTTATTTGAAACAAAGATATATTCTGCACAATGTTTTGAAAAGTGCAAATTTAACAAAGACTAATAGGGGAAAATCAATGGTGGTATTACACCTAATATGGGAAGCTGTACATGCACTTTTGACCTTGTGAGTACTCTCATGTGTTAAAATTTCTTGCTATTTAAGTGAAATATTACAAATAATGAAATATTCTGAGTGGATTGAGTCTCCAAAACACATTTTATAAGAAAATTTCCTTGAAATAGGACTTTACCATGAATATTAGTTGACAGAACAAGCCATACTTAGAGTTTGGGTGAGCTTTTTCTCCTTATTTATTATATTCTGCTATACTAGAAATTTTTTCCTAGGAAATACTTAAATAAATATATAGTTTTAAGTAAATGAAATTATTTTTAAAGCAGTAACAACAAGTTATTCACCAAAAGAGAAGCTTTTTATGTCCCTCTCTGGGACGCGGCGTAAATTTAAGTTTTACGTAAGGACTTATTGAAACCTCCTTGGAGACAGCAAACTTTTATACGGATAGTTCATTCAGCTTGAATACTTCAATTAATCATTTATTATAACATTTCTATCATAAATGAGTGAAAGTTACCCCAGAATTTTTATTTATTGGCCTAAAAAGTAGAAATTTTGAGGAAATGAGAGGTATAAATGGACCAAAAGAGACCTTATAAGGAAGACAAAGAGGTCCATTAGTACTATTTATCATCCTAAAGTCATCTTTTGTATCATATTCAACTGTTTGTAGGCAGATGAGATAAATATTTGATCATTTATTGGTCTACACTATATTCTATCATGATGCGGCTGGGTTTGGATTTTTAGAAGAAATTTTGCTCGAATCGCTGTAGATGTCGTCTAACATTATACTAGATTTTTCTCAAATTATTGAACTGATTATGACAAAACTTGACAGGAATGCTTGAAATAATCCGTATTACAAAGGAAAAAAGTCACATTCAGTTTATTTAACAAAAAAGTCTTCTTTAGGTGTAATACCACCAAATCATAGTACGTCACATCCGGTTGCATACGAAAATAGGTCTAAAAAAATATTCCCTTGAATTTGACAGTTGTAGGTAATTGATCCTACATTTCATTGCAGTAAAACATTTCTGGGTCATAAACATATATCTTGGGTATTTCAAAGCACCATTATTTTTTTATTTGGGGTTTCTATAAAATATTTTGGAAACTTGAGGTTACATGGTTACTAAAGCTTGTACACAGGTTAAAAAAGGGGGAAAATTTGATTGGTTAACTTCCATTGATGTTTATTTTCTTATATGCAATGAAATGTTATGTGAAATTTTTTCTATAGTACTGGACAGGATAAAACTTTACTCATGCCAAGTATTTCTTTATTTGAAACAAAGATATATTCTGCACAATGTTTTGAAAAGTGCAAATTTAACAAAGACTAATAGGGGAAAATCAATGGTGGTATTACACCTAATATGGGAAGCTGTACATGCACTTTTGACCTTGTGAGTACTCTCATGTGTTAAAATTTCTTGCTATTTAAGTGAAATATTACAAATAATGAAATATTCTGAGTGGATTGAGTCTCCAAAACACATTTTATAAGAAAATTTCCTTGAAATAGGACTTTACCATGAATATTAGTTGACAGAACAAGCCATACTTAGAGTTTGGGTGAGCTTTTTCTCCTTATTTATTATATTCTGCTATACTAGAAATTTTTTCCTAGGAAATACTTAAATAAATATATAGTTTTAAGTAAATGAAATTATTTTTAAAGCAGTAACAACAAGTTATTCACCAAAAGAGAAGCTTTTTATGTCCCTCTCTGGGACGCGGCGTAAATTTAAGTTTTACGTAAGGACTTATTGAAACCTCCTTGGAGACAGCAAACTTTTATACGGATAGTTCATTCAGCTTGAATACTTCAATTAATCATTTATTATAACATTTCTATCATAAATGAGTGAAAGTTACCCCAGAATTTTTATTTATTGGCCTAAAAAGTAGAAATTTTGAGGAAATGAGAGGTATAAATGGACCAAAAGAGACCTTATAAGGAAGACAAAGAGGTCCATTAGTACTATTTATCATCCTAAAGTCATCTTTTGTATCATATTCAACTGTTTGTAGGCAGATGAGATAAATATTTGATCATTTATTGGTCTACACTATATTCTATCATGATGCGGCTGGGTTTGGATTTTTAGAAGAAATTTTGCTCGAATCGCTGTAGATGTCGTCTAACATTATACTAGATTTTTCTCAAATTATTGAACTGATTATGACAAAACTTGACAGGAATGCTTGAAATAATCCGTATTACAAAGGAAAAAAGTCACATTCAGTTTATTTAACAAAAAAGTCTTCTTTAGGTGTAATACCACCAAATCATAGTACGTCACATCCGGTTGCATACGAAAATAGGTCTAAAAAAATATTCCCTTGAATTTGACAGTTGTAGGTAATTGATCCTACATTTCATTGCAGTAAAACATTTCTGGGTCATAAACATATATCTTGGGTATTTCAAAGCACCATTATTTTTTTATTTGGGGTTTCTATAAAATATTTTGGAAACTTGAGGTTACATGGTTACTAAAGCTTGTACACAGGTTAAAAAAGGGGGAAAATTTGATTGGTTAACTTCCATTGATGTTTATTTTCTTATATGCAATGAAATGTTATGTGAAATTTTTTCTATAGTACTGGACAGGATAAAACTTTACTCATGCCAAGTATTTCTTTATTTGAAACAAAGATATATTCTGCACAATGTTTTGAAAAGTGCAAATTTAACAAAGACTAATAGGGGAAAATCAATGGTGGTATTACACCTAATATGGGAAGCTGTACATGCACTTTTGACCTTGTGAGTACTCTCATGTGTTAAAATTTCTTGCTATTTAAGTGAAATATTACAAATAATGAAATATTCTGAGTGGATTGAGTCTCCAAAACACATTTTATAAGAAAATTTCCTTGAAATAGGACTTTACCATGAATATTAGTTGACAGAACAAGCCATACTTAGAGTTTGGGTGAGCTTTTTCTCCTTATTTATTATATTCTGCTATACTAGAAATTTTTTCCTAGGAAATACTTAAATAAATATATAGTTTTAAGTAAATGAAATTATTTTTAAAGCAGTAACAACAAGTTATTCACCAAAAGAGAAGCTTTTTATGTCCCTCTCTGGGACGCGGCGTAAATTTAAGTTTTACGTAAGGACTTATTGAAACCTCCTTGGAGACAGCAAACTTTTATACGGATAGTTCATTCAGCTTGAATACTTCAATTAATCATTTATTATAACATTTCTATCATAAATGAGTGAAAGTTACCCCAGAATTTTTATTTATTGGCCTAAAAAGTAGAAATTTTGAGGAAATGAGAGGTATAAATGGACCAAAAGAGACCTTATAAGGAAGACAAAGAGGTCCATTAGTACTATTTATCATCCTAAAGTCATCTTTTGTATCATATTCAACTGTTTGTAGGCAGATGAGATAAATATTTGATCATTTATTGGTCTACACTATATTCTATCATGATGCGGCTGGGTTTGGATTTTTAGAAGAAATTTTGCTCGAATCGCTGTAGATGTCGTCTAACATTATACTAGATTTTTCTCAAATTATTGAACTGATTATGACAAAACTTGACAGGAATGCTTGAAATAATCCGTATTACAAAGGAAAAAAGTCACATTCAGTTTATTTAACAAAAAAGTCTTCTTTAGGTGTAATACCACCAAATCATAGTACGTCACATCCGGTTGCATACGAAAATAGGTCTAAAAAAATATTCCCTTGAATTTGACAGTTGTAGGTAATTGATCCTACATTTCATTGCAGTAAAACATTTCTGGGTCATAAACATATATCTTGGGTATTTCAAAGCACCATTATTTTTTTATTTGGGGTTTCTATAAAATATTTTGGAAACTTGAGGTTACATGGTTACTAAAGCTTGTACACAGGTTAAAAAAGGGGGAAAATTTGATTGGTTAACTTCCATTGATGTTTATTTTCTTATATGCAATGAAATGTTATGTGAAATTTTTTCTATAGTACTGGACAGGATAAAACTTTACTCATGCCAAGTATTTCTTTATTTGAAACAAAGATATATTCTGCACAATGTTTTGAAAAGTGCAAATTTAACAAAGACTAATAGGGGAAAATCAATGGTGGTATTACACCTAATATGGGAAGCTGTACATGCACTTTTGACCTTGTGAGTACTCTCATGTGTTAAAATTTCTTGCTATTTAAGTGAAATATTACAAATAATGAAATATTCTGAGTGGATTGAGTCTCCAAAACACATTTTATAAGAAAATTTCCTTGAAATAGGACTTTACCATGAATATTAGTTGACAGAACAAGCCATACTTAGAGTTTGGGTGAGCTTTTTCTCCTTATTTATTATATTCTGCTATACTAGAAATTTTTTCCTAGGAAATACTTAAATAAATATATAGTTTTAAGTAAATGAAATTATTTTTAAAGCAGTAACAACAAGTTATTCACCAAAAGAGAAGCTTTTTATGTCCCTCTCTGGGACGCGGCGTAAATTTAAGTTTTACGTAAGGACTTATTGAAACCTCCTTGGAGACAGCAAACTTTTATACGGATAGTTCATTCAGCTTGAATACTTCAATTAATCATTTATTATAACATTTCTATCATAAATGAGTGAAAGTTACCCCAGAATTTTTATTTATTGGCCTAAAAAGTAGAAATTTTGAGGAAATGAGAGGTATAAATGGACCAAAAGAGACCTTATAAGGAAGACAAAGAGGTCCATTAGTACTATTTATCATCCTAAAGTCATCTTTTGTATCATATTCAACTGTTTGTAGGCAGATGAGATAAATATTTGATCATTTATTGGTCTACACTATATTCTATCATGATGCGGCTGGGTTTGGATTTTTAGAAGAAATTTTGCTCGAATCGCTGTAGATGTCGTCTAACATTATACTAGATTTTTCTCAAATTATTGAACTGATTATGACAAAACTTGACAGGAATGCTTGAAATAATCCGTATTACAAAGGAAAAAAGTCACATTCAGTTTATTTAACAAAAAAGTCTTCTTTAGGTGTAATACCACCAAATCATAGTACGTCACATCCGGTTGCATACGAAAATAGGTCTAAAAAAATATTCCCTTGAATTTGACAGTTGTAGGTAATTGATCCTACATTTCATTGCAGTAAAACATTTCTGGGTCATAAACATATATCTTGGGTATTTCAAAGCACCATTATTTTTTTATTTGGGGTTTCTATAAAATATTTTGGAAACTTGAGGTTACATGGTTACTAAAGCTTGTACACAGGTTAAAAAAGGGGGAAAATTTGATTGGTTAACTTCCATTGATGTTTATTTTCTTATATGCAATGAAATGTTATGTGAAATTTTTTCTATAGTACTGGACAGGATAAAACTTTACTCATGCCAAGTATTTCTTTATTTGAAACAAAGATATATTCTGCACAATGTTTTGAAAAGTGCAAATTTAACAAAGACTAATAGGGGAAAATCAATGGTGGTATTACACCTAATATGGGAAGCTGTACATGCACTTTTGACCTTGTGAGTACTCTCATGTGTTAAAATTTCTTGCTATTTAAGTGAAATATTACAAATAATGAAATATTCTGAGTGGATTGAGTCTCCAAAACACATTTTATAAGAAAATTTCCTTGAAATAGGACTTTACCATGAATATTAGTTGACAGAACAAGCCATACTTAGAGTTTGGGTGAGCTTTTTCTCCTTATTTATTATATTCTGCTATACTAGAAATTTTTTCCTAGGAAATACTTAAATAAATATATAGTTTTAAGTAAATGAAATTATTTTTAAAGCAGTAACAACAAGTTATTCACCAAAAGAGAAGCTTTTTATGTCCCTCTCTGGGACGCGGCGTAAATTTAAGTTTTACGTAAGGACTTATTGAAACCTCCTTGGAGACAGCAAACTTTTATACGGATAGTTCATTCAGCTTGAATACTTCAATTAATCATTTATTATAACATTTCTATCATAAATGAGTGAAAGTTACCCCAGAATTTTTATTTATTGGCCTAAAAAGTAGAAATTTTGAGGAAATGAGAGGTATAAATGGACCAAAAGAGACCTTATAAGGAAGACAAAGAGGTCCATTAGTACTATTTATCATCCTAAAGTCATCTTTTGTATCATATTCAACTGTTTGTAGGCAGATGAGATAAATATTTGATCATTTATTGGTCTACACTATATTCTATCATGATGCGGCTGGGTTTGGATTTTTAGAAGAAATTTTGCTCGAATCGCTGTAGATGTCGTCTAACATTATACTAGATTTTTCTCAAATTATTGAACTGATTATGACAAAACTTGACAGGAATGCTTGAAATAATCCGTATTACAAAGGAAAAAAGTCACATTCAGTTTATTTAACAAAAAAGTCTTCTTTAGGTGTAATACCACCAAATCATAGTACGTCACATCCGGTTGCATACGAAAATAGGTCTAAAAAAATATTCCCTTGAATTTGACAGTTGTAGGTAATTGATCCTACATTTCATTGCAGTAAAACATTTCTGGGTCATAAACATATATCTTGGGTATTTCAAAGCACCATTATTTTTTTATTTGGGGTTTCTATAAAATATTTTGGAAACTTGAGGTTACATGGTTACTAAAGCTTGTACACAGGTTAAAAAAGGGGGAAAATTTGATTGGTTAACTTCCATTGATGTTTATTTTCTTATATGCAATGAAATGTTATGTGAAATTTTTTCTATAGTACTGGACAGGATAAAACTTTACTCATGCCAAGTATTTCTTTATTTGAAACAAAGATATATTCTGCACAATGTTTTGAAAAGTGCAAATTTAACAAAGACTAATAGGGGAAAATCAATGGTGGTATTACACCTAATATGGGAAGCTGTACATGCACTTTTGACCTTGTGAGTACTCTCATGTGTTAAAATTTCTTGCTATTTAAGTGAAATATTACAAATAATGAAATATTCTGAGTGGATTGAGTCTCCAAAACACATTTTATAAGAAAATTTCCTTGAAATAGGACTTTACCATGAATATTAGTTGACAGAACAAGCCATACTTAGAGTTTGGGTGAGCTTTTTCTCCTTATTTATTATATTCTGCTATACTAGAAATTTTTTCCTAGGAAATACTTAAATAAATATATAGTTTTAAGTAAATGAAATTATTTTTAAAGCAGTAACAACAAGTTATTCACCAAAAGAGAAGCTTTTTATGTCCCTCTCTGGGACGCGGCGTAAATTTAAGTTTTACGTAAGGACTTATTGAAACCTCCTTGGAGACAGCAAACTTTTATACGGATAGTTCATTCAGCTTGAATACTTCAATTAATCATTTATTATAACATTTCTATCATAAATGAGTGAAAGTTACCCCAGAATTTTTATTTATTGGCCTAAAAAGTAGAAATTTTGAGGAAATGAGAGGTATAAATGGACCAAAAGAGACCTTATAAGGAAGACAAAGAGGTCCATTAGTACTATTTATCATCCTAAAGTCATCTTTTGTATCATATTCAACTGTTTGTAGGCAGATGAGATAAATATTTGATCATTTATTGGTCTACACTATATTCTATCATGATGCGGCTGGGTTTGGATTTTTAGAAGAAATTTTGCTCGAATCGCTGTAGATGTCGTCTAACATTATACTAGATTTTTCTCAAATTATTGAACTGATTATGACAAAACTTGACAGGAATGCTTGAAATAATCCGTATTACAAAGGAAAAAAGTCACATTCAGTTTATTTAACAAAAAAGTCTTCTTTAGGTGTAATACCACCAAATCATAGTACGTCACATCCGGTTGCATACGAAAATAGGTCTAAAAAAATATTCCCTTGAATTTGACAGTTGTAGGTAATTGATCCTACATTTCATTGCAGTAAAACATTTCTGGGTCATAAACATATATCTTGGGTATTTCAAAGCACCATTATTTTTTTATTTGGGGTTTCTATAAAATATTTTGGAAACTTGAGGTTACATGGTTACTAAAGCTTGTACACAGGTTAAAAAAGGGGGAAAATTTGATTGGTTAACTTCCATTGATGTTTATTTTCTTATATGCAATGAAATGTTATGTGAAATTTTTTCTATAGTACTGGACAGGATAAAACTTTACTCATGCCAAGTATTTCTTTATTTGAAACAAAGATATATTCTGCACAATGTTTTGAAAAGTGCAAATTTAACAAAGACTAATAGGGGAAAATCAATGGTGGTATTACACCTAATATGGGAAGCTGTACATGCACTTTTGACCTTGTGAGTACTCTCATGTGTTAAAATTTCTTGCTATTTAAGTGAAATATTACAAATAATGAAATATTCTGAGTGGATTGAGTCTCCAAAACACATTTTATAAGAAAATTTCCTTGAAATAGGACTTTACCATGAATATTAGTTGACAGAACAAGCCATACTTAGAGTTTGGGTGAGCTTTTTCTCCTTATTTATTATATTCTGCTATACTAGAAATTTTTTCCTAGGAAATACTTAAATAAATATATAGTTTTAAGTAAATGAAATTATTTTTAAAGCAGTAACAACAAGTTATTCACCAAAAGAGAAGCTTTTTATGTCCCTCTCTGGGACGCGGCGTAAATTTAAGTTTTACGTAAGGACTTATTGAAACCTCCTTGGAGACAGCAAACTTTTATACGGATAGTTCATTCAGCTTGAATACTTCAATTAATCATTTATTATAACATTTCTATCATAAATGAGTGAAAGTTACCCCAGAATTTTTATTTATTGGCCTAAAAAGTAGAAATTTTGAGGAAATGAGAGGTATAAATGGACCAAAAGAGACCTTATAAGGAAGACAAAGAGGTCCATTAGTACTATTTATCATCCTAAAGTCATCTTTTGTATCATATTCAACTGTTTGTAGGCAGATGAGATAAATATTTGATCATTTATTGGTCTACACTATATTCTATCATGATGCGGCTGGGTTTGGATTTTTAGAAGAAATTTTGCTCGAATCGCTGTAGATGTCGTCTAACATTATACTAGATTTTTCTCAAATTATTGAACTGATTATGACAAAACTTGACAGGAATGCTTGAAATAATCCGTATTACAAAGGAAAAAAGTCACATTCAGTTTATTTAACAAAAAAGTCTTCTTTAGGTGTAATACCACCAAATCATAGTACGTCACATCCGGTTGCATACGAAAATAGGTCTAAAAAAATATTCCCTTGAATTTGACAGTTGTAGGTAATTGATCCTACATTTCATTGCAGTAAAACATTTCTGGGTCATAAACATATATCTTGGGTATTTCAAAGCACCATTATTTTTTTATTTGGGGTTTCTATAAAATATTTTGGAAACTTGAGGTTACATGGTTACTAAAGCTTGTACACAGGTTAAAAAAGGGGGAAAATTTGATTGGTTAACTTCCATTGATGTTTATTTTCTTATATGCAATGAAATGTTATGTGAAATTTTTTCTATAGTACTGGACAGGATAAAACTTTACTCATGCCAAGTATTTCTTTATTTGAAACAAAGATATATTCTGCACAATGTTTTGAAAAGTGCAAATTTAACAAAGACTAATAGGGGAAAATCAATGGTGGTATTACACCTAATATGGGAAGCTGTACATGCACTTTTGACCTTGTGAGTACTCTCATGTGTTAAAATTTCTTGCTATTTAAGTGAAATATTACAAATAATGAAATATTCTGAGTGGATTGAGTCTCCAAAACACATTTTATAAGAAAATTTCCTTGAAATAGGACTTTACCATGAATATTAGTTGACAGAACAAGCCATACTTAGAGTTTGGGTGAGCTTTTTCTCCTTATTTATTATATTCTGCTATACTAGAAATTTTTTCCTAGGAAATACTTAAATAAATATATAGTTTTAAGTAAATGAAATTATTTTTAAAGCAGTAACAACAAGTTATTCACCAAAAGAGAAGCTTTTTATGTCCCTCTCTGGGACGCGGCGTAAATTTAAGTTTTACGTAAGGACTTATTGAAACCTCCTTGGAGACAGCAAACTTTTATACGGATAGTTCATTCAGCTTGAATACTTCAATTAATCATTTATTATAACATTTCTATCATAAATGAGTGAAAGTTACCCCAGAATTTTTATTTATTGGCCTAAAAAGTAGAAATTTTGAGGAAATGAGAGGTATAAATGGACCAAAAGAGACCTTATAAGGAAGACAAAGAGGTCCATTAGTACTATTTATCATCCTAAAGTCATCTTTTGTATCATATTCAACTGTTTGTAGGCAGATGAGATAAATATTTGATCATTTATTGGTCTACACTATATTCTATCATGATGCGGCTGGGTTTGGATTTTTAGAAGAAATTTTGCTCGAATCGCTGTAGATGTCGTCTAACATTATACTAGATTTTTCTCAAATTATTGAACTGATTATGACAAAACTTGACAGGAATGCTTGAAATAATCCGTATTACAAAGGAAAAAAGTCACATTCAGTTTATTTAACAAAAAAGTCTTCTTTAGGTGTAATACCACCAAATCATAGTACGTCACATCCGGTTGCATACGAAAATAGGTCTAAAAAAATATTCCCTTGAATTTGACAGTTGTAGGTAATTGATCCTACATTTCATTGCAGTAAAACATTTCTGGGTCATAAACATATATCTTGGGTATTTCAAAGCACCATTATTTTTTTATTTGGGGTTTCTATAAAATATTTTGGAAACTTGAGGTTACATGGTTACTAAAGCTTGTACACAGGTTAAAAAAGGGGGAAAATTTGATTGGTTAACTTCCATTGATGTTTATTTTCTTATATGCAATGAAATGTTATGTGAAATTTTTTCTATAGTACTGGACAGGATAAAACTTTACTCATGCCAAGTATTTCTTTATTTGAAACAAAGATATATTCTGCACAATGTTTTGAAAAGTGCAAATTTAACAAAGACTAATAGGGGAAAATCAATGGTGGTATTACACCTAATATGGGAAGCTGTACATGCACTTTTGACCTTGTGAGTACTCTCATGTGTTAAAATTTCTTGCTATTTAAGTGAAATATTACAAATAATGAAATATTCTGAGTGGATTGAGTCTCCAAAACACATTTTATAAGAAAATTTCCTTGAAATAGGACTTTACCATGAATATTAGTTGACAGAACAAGCCATACTTAGAGTTTGGGTGAGCTTTTTCTCCTTATTTATTATATTCTGCTATACTAGAAATTTTTTCCTAGGAAATACTTAAATAAATATATAGTTTTAAGTAAATGAAATTATTTTTAAAGCAGTAACAACAAGTTATTCACCAAAAGAGAAGCTTTTTATGTCCCTCTCTGGGACGCGGCGTAAATTTAAGTTTTACGTAAGGACTTATTGAAACCTCCTTGGAGACAGCAAACTTTTATACGGATAGTTCATTCAGCTTGAATACTTCAATTAATCATTTATTATAACATTTCTATCATAAATGAGTGAAAGTTACCCCAGAATTTTTATTTATTGGCCTAAAAAGTAGAAATTTTGAGGAAATGAGAGGTATAAATGGACCAAAAGAGACCTTATAAGGAAGACAAAGAGGTCCATTAGTACTATTTATCATCCTAAAGTCATCTTTTGTATCATATTCAACTGTTTGTAGGCAGATGAGATAAATATTTGATCATTTATTGGTCTACACTATATTCTATCATGATGCGGCTGGGTTTGGATTTTTAGAAGAAATTTTGCTCGAATCGCTGTAGATGTCGTCTAACATTATACTAGATTTTTCTCAAATTATTGAACTGATTATGACAAAACTTGACAGGAATGCTTGAAATAATCCGTATTACAAAGGAAAAAAGTCACATTCAGTTTATTTAACAAAAAAGTCTTCTTTAGGTGTAATACCACCAAATCATAGTACGTCACATCCGGTTGCATACGAAAATAGGTCTAAAAAAATATTCCCTTGAATTTGACAGTTGTAGGTAATTGATCCTACATTTCATTGCAGTAAAACATTTCTGGGTCATAAACATATATCTTGGGTATTTCAAAGCACCATTATTTTTTTATTTGGGGTTTCTATAAAATATTTTGGAAACTTGAGGTTACATGGTTACTAAAGCTTGTACACAGGTTAAAAAAGGGGGAAAATTTGATTGGTTAACTTCCATTGATGTTTATTTTCTTATATGCAATGAAATGTTATGTGAAATTTTTTCTATAGTACTGGACAGGATAAAACTTTACTCATGCCAAGTATTTCTTTATTTGAAACAAAGATATATTCTGCACAATGTTTTGAAAAGTGCAAATTTAACAAAGACTAATAGGGGAAAATCAATGGTGGTATTACACCTAATATGGGAAGCTGTACATGCACTTTTGACCTTGTGAGTACTCTCATGTGTTAAAATTTCTTGCTATTTAAGTGAAATATTACAAATAATGAAATATTCTGAGTGGATTGAGTCTCCAAAACACATTTTATAAGAAAATTTCCTTGAAATAGGACTTTACCATGAATATTAGTTGACAGAACAAGCCATACTTAGAGTTTGGGTGAGCTTTTTCTCCTTATTTATTATATTCTGCTATACTAGAAATTTTTTCCTAGGAAATACTTAAATAAATATATAGTTTTAAGTAAATGAAATTATTTTTAAAGCAGTAACAACAAGTTATTCACCAAAAGAGAAGCTTTTTATGTCCCTCTCTGGGACGCGGCGTAAATTTAAGTTTTACGTAAGGACTTATTGAAACCTCCTTGGAGACAGCAAACTTTTATACGGATAGTTCATTCAGCTTGAATACTTCAATTAATCATTTATTATAACATTTCTATCATAAATGAGTGAAAGTTACCCCAGAATTTTTATTTATTGGCCTAAAAAGTAGAAATTTTGAGGAAATGAGAGGTATAAATGGACCAAAAGAGACCTTATAAGGAAGACAAAGAGGTCCATTAGTACTATTTATCATCCTAAAGTCATCTTTTGTATCATATTCAACTGTTTGTAGGCAGATGAGATAAATATTTGATCATTTATTGGTCTACACTATATTCTATCATGATGCGGCTGGGTTTGGATTTTTAGAAGAAATTTTGCTCGAATCGCTGTAGATGTCGTCTAACATTATACTAGATTTTTCTCAAATTATTGAACTGATTATGACAAAACTTGACAGGAATGCTTGAAATAATCCGTATTACAAAGGAAAAAAGTCACATTCAGTTTATTTAACAAAAAAGTCTTCTTTAGGTGTAATACCACCAAATCATAGTACGTCACATCCGGTTGCATACGAAAATAGGTCTAAAAAAATATTCCCTTGAATTTGACAGTTGTAGGTAATTGATCCTACATTTCATTGCAGTAAAACATTTCTGGGTCATAAACATATATCTTGGGTATTTCAAAGCACCATTATTTTTTTATTTGGGGTTTCTATAAAATATTTTGGAAACTTGAGGTTACATGGTTACTAAAGCTTGTACACAGGTTAAAAAAGGGGGAAAATTTGATTGGTTAACTTCCATTGATGTTTATTTTCTTATATGCAATGAAATGTTATGTGAAATTTTTTCTATAGTACTGGACAGGATAAAACTTTACTCATGCCAAGTATTTCTTTATTTGAAACAAAGATATATTCTGCACAATGTTTTGAAAAGTGCAAATTTAACAAAGACTAATAGGGGAAAATCAATGGTGGTATTACACCTTGAAGAGATCCCCTCTTACTGGTTACAGTTTCACTAATTACAGCTCTGTCCAATTCTCCTGAAAAGCACAATAAGAATGTTCCTCAGTTATAAGCTTGAAAATAAAATAACACACACTATTAAAACACTAACAATAAGCAGGTGCCTTCTGACGATGAACTTGTTATTTTCAGTGTTTTTCGAATGACCTGTTTTATACTTAAGATCCTTTTTTCGTTTTGTATTTTCAAATATGTTGGCCTCGAAAAACACTGAAGAGACATAAATGATTGAAATGCGCATCTGGTGCAGTATACTTGAATATAAAATTACTCGATGAAAACCTTTCGCTTAAATAGACCAGTCAAAAGGGAATCTTTTTTCTTAAAAAGAAGTAAGAATTAATCATTGAATAAAGACAATTTTGAGTAACTAACTGGTTGAAGAAAATCATAAATTATTACGTTTTATCATTAATAGCAAAAAATACGACAACAGGGTAAACAAAAACCAACTATTTGTTTTATTAAGGGTTTCCATAGAGAACAATCACCATCATTGATTTGTTGTTTTTTTTCCCTTTAGGACAAGACAGTTGTTTATATTTGCATGTTTGTTCCTTGTCCTTGTTTAAATCCCACATGTTCATACTAGGAGATAACTTTTATATGTGCTTACTGTCGGTCTCTGAATTCTTAATGTCTGTGCTTTGGAAGCTTTGATAATTGTAATGCTGGTCTCTCACAAATGATTTTATTCTTTCTTCTTTCACCGGTGAAAGGAAGGGTCCTGACAGTTCTTTCTCTTCTCGTACTTCTTTAAGATGCAGTTCTTGTTGTGAAGTGCAAGTCTTCTCGTTACTGGCACTTGGCTTCTTTAAAAATAAATATATGTAGACAATAAAATAACGAAAAGTAGACAGTTTTGCTATCAACGCGCAATATCAAAACCGAGCATTTTTTATTTAAAAAAAAAACATTATGAGCTACTGATTGATAAGGCGCTTGCTTCTAGAGGAGTGTGATATTAATATTAACACTGATACTACTAGTATATCATTGTGTATACAAGAATAAACACTGCTGCTTTTTAAGTGAAAATACCACGTTCCTAAGCACCCAATAGTGGTAGAAGCATAGAACTAAAAAAAAGGTAAATACCTCGTGAAAAGCATGCCGCAGAGCATCAGGTTCAGTGGCTGGTTTCCAGAATTCTTCAAACTGTTTCTTTATCTTTTCTTGTTCTCTTGTCAACCTACGTTTCTCCTTTTCTTCTTTGATTATCTTTTCTCTGTAGTATGCTTCAACAAATTTAAAGTATTCAGCATCTCTGACGGATTTGTAAAAAGCAGCATATTCCTCTTCGTCTGTCATTTCCGTGGATGATACGAATTCCGGTGCTTCTAAGGACTCTTTTTCTGTATTTATGCTTGTAATGGTACGCAACATGTTACACTCATCATTATTGGCAGAATTGAACAGCGATAGTACCTCAGCCTCTGCAGCTTTTATTTTTGCTAGATTTAACTCTGTGTTTGTTGTTTCATTTTTACCTTCACACAGATTCATTGTGTCAGTAAGCTTGTTACATTCTGTGTCATTTACATCTTTCAAGAAAGCGAATACCACATTCTCGTTTGGCTCTTTTTCTCCTTCTATAATATTCTGTGGTATCACCATCTCGTTACATTTAACTATTTTTGCACCAGACAACATATTTGCTTCTATTTCACTGAAAATGACATTAAGAATTGATTCAGAATTAATGCAACACCTTTCATGAAAATTATTCCAAATTTAAGAAAACACCCGAAACTATGAAGAGGTCATCCGCAAAAAAAAAACCAGAAAGACACACTGAATGATATACTTTTTTAATTAGAAAAGTTTTTGAAATTTTATAATATCATAAAGTTTATCTGACATTTTTGATTTTTTGAAGTTATACACATCTTTGTAGTAATACATCTTAAATTTCACTATAGCCTATATTCAATAGTTCTTAAATTCCAGAAAATAATATTCATCAAAATATAACAGGAGTGCGGACATCTATCAAAAGTAATGGTACCTACCTAAAAGCAACGTGCAATAACGACAACAGTAAACTACGGACATTCCGTTCAATACTACTACTATCGGTCTCCATTTCCATTCTGAAAAAAGAAAGGGGAATATAACGGTACAACTGGTTTGTCAGGTTTTTCTTTATTTTCCCTAATGTATTGTACTCTCTCTCTCTCTCTCTCTCTCTCTCTCTCTCTCTCTCGTGTGTGTGATCAAATGATCAAATAACACATTATTTGGGTCGTTCACTCTCTCTCTCGTGTGATCAAATGATCACTCAATATTTCTACATACTTACCAAGTTAGTCTCGATAACTAAATCTTATAAAATTTAAACTTTCAAAAAGCGTGTACTCCTGCAGGCAAGTTAACAAATTGACGACGTTGCCAAAGAAATATCATGATAATGACGTTATGCCGTCAAAGGTCGTGTTACATAGTTTGTATCAGTCGAGGCTGAACGGTTGATGATCCCTGTTCTAGGAATATTATGCGTGTATCAATAACTAAAAGTATTATTTCAAAAGCAGGTTCCAACTCCCTTCCTACAAAGTTGACATTAGAGAAAAGTTTGCCATTACTTAAGGTCCTTTGGGGTCATATATCTCAAAACGTATTTGAGCGTTACTGGTGAAAGTAAATCCAGAAAAGCGCTTCGGACGCACGATGTTTAAATTTAAACATGTACTAACTTTGCATACTTGTATTAACTAATTACATTTTAATTCTATGCATACTTCTGCTAGATAAACAGACTACCTTCAACTAACTTTTAAATTATTTTACATGTTTATGATGCACTAGCAAAACTATACATTCAATAATCATCGTTCCAGCAACAACAAAAAACAATAACCAAATATAAATGAACCTTTTCACACGTTTATTTTATGTAAATGGTTCCATGAAGCAAACAACATTGAAATATTCTAACTATGCAGCCTAGCTGTCAAGTTGAATGATCGGGATAATATAGAGATTCTACTAGCGTCAGATGAAATGTAAAGGAGCAACAGGAAATTTGGTAAAAGTCTAAAAGAAATCAAATACACCAATAATTTTTGTTAATTTTGCATTGCATTTGCCTGACTTCAAAGTATTACCCTTAAGACAAAAAAGAAAAAGTCTTACCACACTTAGTAAGAATCCTACAATCTTCGCCAAGGCTGTAAAATTCAATTTTAGATCTTCAGAAGCACAAATACGGCATACAGGTAGGTAGCAACGTTCTCATCTGATAAAGGTTGCCAGAGAGGTTTATGACGTTTCGACGTTAGATATCATGTGGCAGCGTTTGCATTAACTGATTGGTGGTGCATGGACTTCAATCAAACTATCCAATGCAGTTCAATGGTGAGCTAGTTACTGTAATTCCGTATTTTTATTACAATCTGGGATCTCGGAATATTCGCCAATCGTGTATTTTATCACGCACCATACCGTAAAGGAGTAAAATGCAAGTCTTTATTAAAATCTTTTTGAGTCTTGGTGAATATTGCCGAATTGGTAGTATTTGCTTTACCAATGGAACATAAATAAAGAAAGAAATGTTGCTTGCAAAATTTGTTGAAATTCGGTTGTAACCTGTGTAGTAAATTTACAAAATTGGAAATTGTAAGGAATGCTTTCTTGCTTTACACAACTCTCCATTCCCCAAGTGTGCAGGCTTGTTACTTGTACATCAAATTTTTTATAATCATACCCAAGTTACAACTAACTTCTCGTTTTATCTAATTAACAATTTACATTTCTGAATTTTGTTTCATATTCGTGTATTTACGGTATTAGCAACAGCTGGAGGCTTTGAAGATAATTTTCTGCATAAGCATGAACTAGCTTTAGGTGACAGCAATTACTCTTAGGTACTGTGTGTAGTACCTTGTATGGTCTTGTTTCCGTTTTGTTAGGTATTTTTGTGAGCTAAGTGGTGTTCTGGTGAATCAACCCTTTTCCAACTGATTTTTATAGTGTGTTCTCTTGTGCATTAAATAACCCAGCCACAGTCTGTGTAAGTTGTTTCTAGACCGGAGCTTGTAATTTAGTCTGTCGTTGGTTGCAGTCAAACTTATTTGTTTTTTGGTTGTTGTTGTTATCATAAATCAGTCCGTTGGTTTTCTCTTTCGAATTGTTTCGTGGCTTGCCATGCTGTTGCCTTTTATAGCTAACTATTGAGTATGGGTTTCGCTTATTGTCGAGCGCCGTACTGTACCCTATATATGTGTGTTCATCCTCGTCCGTTTGACTCTGATGCATAGTTGTCTCATTAGCAATCGTAACATATTTTTTCATTATGTTGATATTCTTAGATAAAATAGACAAAATGGATTTTCAAGGTAAGACAACATTTTTGTAGATAGGCTTTAGAAGCGATTTGAATTGCGCAATCACTTTGCAATACCAGAACATGATAAAAATGAATACTTCAGTGACACTACAATTTTGTGCGTCCGAAACTAAGCACATCTATTAACGTATTTTCAATTTTGTATACTTATTTTCAATTTTGTATACTTATTTTCAATTTTGTATATTTATTTGTAAACTTATTTTCAATTTTGTATATTTATTTGTAAACTTATTTTCAATTTTGTATATTTATTTGTAAACTTATTTTCAATTTTGTATATGAATAAAAGATAGGGCAGTGAGACAACAATTCAAAAATATTCGACTTTGGACGTCCCTGATGAAGGTAAATCTAGAAAAGCACTTTGGACGCATGAAATTGATAAAGTGCTGTTTTCATTTTTTTACAGCACTGGGACGATACCGCTGTTGGTGGGCTATCAGTCGCCTATAGTATCATCAGCTCAGTAGTTAGAACTTGGGATCTGACATGATCTATTATTACAAAACTTTCTGAAAGGAAACGGAGAATGCGTCAAAGAGACGCGTCAAAGAGACAACAACCCGACCAAAGAGCATAAAACAGCCCAAAATAAATTATGAAACAATTCAATTGAGAAAACTAATGGCCTAAGTTATAATAAAACAATTAACGAAAAACAAATATGACCGACATGAATCAACGACAACCATTGAACTACAGGCTCCTGACTTGGGACAGGCACATAAAGAATGTGGCGGGGTTTAACAAGTTTGTGAGCGCTCAACACTCCCCCAACGTGGAACAGTGGTGTAACAGCACAACATAAGAACAAACTATAAAAATCAGTTAAAAAGGCTTAACTCATCAGATAGATACAAAGAGAAAAACATCAAACATAAACACAAACCGGACTTGGCAGGGTATTTATCCATCCCTCATCCCTAACAACAAAAAGGACACTAAGTACGTATACAGATCTGAGAGTACTCGCATTTACTGACATCTAGTTCAAAGCCAATAACTGATAAAAAAAGATCATGTATCTAAGACTAAAATATCAATCAGTACATCCAACATCCAATGGATTTAGTGTAAAGACGTCATTAACAGTCTGAGAAAAACATGACCTTGTGCAATGGAAAAATAAATTGCTTCGCTGAGCGCAGCTGGATACGACCGCAGAGGTCCAACCCTGAACAGTTGGGGCAAAATGGACACAATATTCGCGCTTGATACAGTCCTGAATTTGGATTGTAATTCAATATTTGACACATAATAGGTTTCTGACACAGAATAACTGTAGTCAAAGAACTTAGAAATGGTTATATGATTTGAATTTATATTCAATTTTTTGCTTTTGTGCAATACACTATGCTATTGCGAATTGACCTCCCCCCCCCCCCCCCCCCTTTAAAAAAAATTTTAAATGATTTTCTTTTTGATTTCTGAAATCTTTAGGAGAAAAAATTGTCCCCCCCACCCCCCACTACCGATCCCCCCCCCCCCCACATCTTTTTCCAAAAAAACAATTATTTCCCTCAGTCATGGTCATAATTTCAATTCAAATTTCCAATGGAGTTTGCAACCATATTAACCCATCTAAATACATCATAAAAGTCTTAAAATAGAAAATGACATACATAATCATAGCTAAAATTAATTTACCTTTATCAGCATTTTTAAAATTATTAAAATAGTAACTTCTAAAAATGAATTGACAGCTAATCACCTCAAGACAATACAAAAATTCTTTATACATAATCTAAAAGCAGTGTACGGGAGGTAATTCAAAGTTGTGTTTGAATTACCTCCCTTACACTGTAATTTGTACTTAAATAATTGTCCTTTAACCAGGACACCCTTGTTTTTTCTCACTTTTTTGCCCCTAATTCCTAAATGGTTTGAGCCATAACCTCCAAAGCCAATCCTAACCATCCCTTTGTGGTATGGAAACTTGTGGTATAATTTCAGAGAGATCCACACACTG